>NC_064643.1:528336085-528965085 GCF_023864345.2 Schistocerca serialis cubense
CTTTCATTCAAAAGTTATAAAAGGACAAGCCTGCCTGATATAATCTATTATATTATGTACAGATCAGTATCAGTAACAGTTTGATATCTTTAACCTCACCGCTAACAACAGAGCCATCATGATCATTCTGGGACACCACTCCTGCTGTAAATATCTTCACTACATCAATATCAAGTTTCAACATAAAGCAGATTTCCTATCATTACTTTTCTAAGCAAAGTACTGTATTTTGTCCCAGTGCTGCCTTCATTCAGTTTAACCTTGTAGAGAGCAAGCAATTTTTGCTGTTAGTTATTTTTGTTAACAGAACGACGTATTACTGTCCATCCTGAAAGTGTCTTTTTCTCCCCCGAGGTTACAATAAAATTCGGGATGAAGATTTTAAATCACTACAGCTGTGTTGCTTGTTTTAAACTGAAATTTATTAAGACTTTACTTTCATTATAAAACAGTCTAGTCTCAAACTTGTAGAGCAACAACTGTACAAACAGTAACAGCAGCTTAGTAAACAGCTACCACAGCCTCACATCGTTAGCCTCATCCCAGCCATTCCTCGACTGTGGCTGACATATGGGCAACAACAGCTACTCCACATCATTATGACGCCACCTTGTGCCACATCAGGTTATGGACACCTACTTACAACATGATTACTACATGGAATGCCATCACATCAATGTCTTTTGACAACTCCAAAAGCTTTCTTCTCCACTTTTTCCCCTCACAGAGATATTGTCTGTGTATTATGATCAGTGATCACACTTATACTAGGGAGCAGAGGAAATGTGGGTAGGGGTCGGTCAGTCCTTCCGGACCTTGTCTTCCATGTGTTTCTAAGCATCAATGAGGAGCCTTTTCTCTAGTCCGGCCATCTGCATGACATGTAAGCTCACACATTATCACAGTGTCATTTCTGCTGTTGGGTACAGTCCGTGTAGCATATCTATTGTTAACATGGTTTATGTGGCAGTAATGTGCTTTATCAGTGCTGCTACTGGCAAAGCTTTGCAACTTTGTTGCTACCCTCTATCCAGCATTTATTCAAGTGTGTGACACATGGAAGTGTGCGTTTGATGTTTGTTCAGAGAGCAGTAGTTTTCATTGGGTAGTGTTGCTATTTTTGTTTGAAGCTACGATGATAGTTTCAAGACACCCAATCAACAGAGTGTTACATACAAGGTGTACAAGTTTTTTTGTAACTGTAAAGACAATGCTTGAAAAGATGAAACCAGTCACATAACTGAGACAAAATTACATAAGCATGCACTTTGATTATAAGCCACTTGTGACATCAGTGTCAAAAGCCTTCTGAAAATCTAAAACTATGGAATCAATTTGAAATCCTTTGTCGACAGCACTCAACACTTTGTGTGAGCAAACAGCTACTTGTGTTTCACAAGAATGATGTTTTCCAAATCTGTGTTGACTGTCAATAGGTGATTCATGAGGCTTGAACACAACATATGTTAAAAAATCCTGCTGCATATCGGTGTTAATGAGATGGGCCTGTAGTTTAGTGGGTTACTCCTACTGCCTTTCTTGAATATAGGTGTGACCTGTGCAACTTTCCAGTGTTTGGGTATGGATCTTTTGTCAACCGAGCAGTTGTATATGATTGTTATGTATGGAGCTATCTCATCAGCATTCTCTGAAAGGAACCTGACTGCCATACAATCTGGGCCAGAAGAATTTCTTTTATTAAGTGATTTAAGTTGTCTCACTACTCTGAGGATATCTACTTCTAAGTTACTCTTGTTGGCAGCCTTCTTGATTTGAATACTGGAATATTTACTTCACCTTATTTGGGGAAGGAATTTCAGAAGGCAATAAGTAGTAATTTTGCTGTAGCAGCACTGCCATCAACAGTATTTCCACTGCTATTGCGCAGAGAAGGCATTGATAGTGTCTTCCCGCATTCTTGATATTTTTCACATTACAAAATCACTGCCAGAAATGAAACAAGTGGTAAGAGATAGAAACAAATCATTGGATTGACTGGGAATTGAAGCTAGGATCTTTGTATTTGTGGCCTGGCAACCACTGAGATAACTCTGTTCCACTAAATACGCCTTTTAGTACTGACTGCAGTTCTCAGCTTGAAAACTAGACTTATATTTCTTTTCATTGCCACAAAACTTCTTGTTATGCAGTCGTCAATAAATTTACAGAATTTTCTTGAAATAGGCTACAACCTTAAGATCTCATGTATTGCTTGTAAAATATTAGATCTTTTACTATTGTAGTTGCAGCATTCAGTAAATTACTGAAGATTATGAGAAGTTTAATTTCTTTTAATATTTCAAATTGGGTTATACTAATCCTGAAGGTCAAGCATCTTCTTTAATTTAGTTCTTGGCCAGATTCCAAAACAATATTCTCATTCACAGGGAATACATGTAAAAATATTTTGATCATTAGTAATTAACAAGTGATGTATTTAAGATGATAAGGTGACACAAACTATAAAAAGTCATTTATTAGGGCTGTTAGTCACACAATCTCTTGTGTTAGAGATGAGCTGTTCGCAGCCTGGACTGGCAAATAAAGTGACTCTATCCATAGCATATAAAATTTCTCAAGCACGTAACAAACTACAGTAAAACATGTTCATATGCCACCTACTATAAATATTAGTGTCTTAGTTGATACATCTCATCAAATTATAGACCACAGACCAGATCCAGTCTCTTCCTTCCAGCTGGCCACATTCATCACATAGACACTGACAGAGTGTAACATTATTTTTTTCTGATTTACTGAGTACTGAACAATGCAAGGAAATTTTCCTATGGTAGGAGACCTAAACCTTAATTGAGGTGACATGTCAGAAATGCCAGAGTAAGCATTCAATTGCTATCTGTCATTGCGATCAGATAAAAACATTTTCATTTATCTAATAGTTGACCGCCCATTTTCTTTTACATATACCTATTCTTTAACAAATCCTGTTGTATAGATTCTCAGACTGCAAGAATTTATGGATAATGACAGTTTCTTTGGACAATACCTTTGCCAAGAAAACTACATTTTTTTCTTATACGTGTGCTTGTCTTTGAATTATTTTTCAGAGGAAGACACCTGGAGTGATAAATCCATTTCATAGGCTAACTTGTTGGTTAGACAAGGATCACTTCCAAAATGATGAGTATTACTGCTCCCTTGTCACACTTCAAAGAATGGCATATGAGAGCAGCATTCAATCAAATCTACTGTTTCAAATTTCAAAAATATATAATAGCCAGAAGCACTAGAACGACCTCCAAGATCATTTATGTATGTAGCCATGATCAATCATGCTGCTGAAATGGGATCATTTCCACAGAATTATTTACTTGTTATTTCAAAATGGGACTGAGTGTGCATAAATTCCTTGAGCAAATGCTTGTATCATTCTGGTACTGGCATATGGATGTTTCTTTTCATTGTTTCAAAAATCTTATGAGCAAAAGAAGTTCTCTAAAATATGAAATACCTAGAACTGGATAAATCATATTTTGCATTCAGAGAATGATTAAACTGTACATCTGCTCTACCTATTGGTATGTCTAGTGTATTCTCAGTACTGTCTCTTCATCTGATTACACACTCTGCAAGGCACTGAGAAGTTAGCATGATGTCACATGTCAAGGGTTTCTTTCTATTCTAGTCACGAATGGAGCATGGGCAGAATATCACTTCAATTCCTTTGTGCACATTGTAGTTAGCATAATCTCTTCTTCATGGTCACTTTGGTAACAATATGTAGGGGAATGAAGATTTTCTCTAAATTCTTCATTTAACACTTGGTTTTGAAATTTCATAAGTAGCCTGTTGTGAGACAATCTTCATCTACCTTCAAGAGTCTTCTAATTCAGGTTTTTCAAAATTTCCATGACACTTCTGCGAGTCAAACAAACTTGCAACCAATCTTGATGCCCTTCTTTATATATGCTCAATATCATCTGTTAGTCCTATTTGGTGTGGGTCCCATACATCTGAGCAGTGTTCTAAGAAGGAACGCACAAGTTCTTTGTGGGCAGTTTGAGTGTGAGTTCCCAGCCTCTGGCCCTTGTGTTCATCACCTGCTTTACCTACACTGAGCTTATGTGGTTAATCAATTTCATTTCAGAATAGCTTTTGACTCAATACCACACCTACACTCATTATCAAAAGTGTGACTGCATAGAATATCAAGCAAAATTTGTGACTAGGCTGAGAATTTCTTAGTTGGGAGAATGAAGAAAGTATTCTTGGATGGGGAGTCACTGACAGATGCAGCAGTGACACCATGGGTGCCCCAAGGAAATGTGGTGGAACGCTTGATGTCAGACTGTATATTAGTGACCTCACATGGAATATTAATAATAATCTGAGAGTTTTATAGGTGATGCAGTTATTTGTGATGAAATGCTGTCTGAGAAGAAGCTGAAGAAATTATGAGAAAGACCTTGATAAGATTTCAGAGTGGTGTCAAGATTGGTAACTCATTTTAAACGTCCGTAAGTGTAAAATTGTGCACTTCACAAAACAAAAAAACACAATATCCTATGATTACAATATCAACGAACCACAAATGGAGTCAGTCAGCTGATAAAAATATCCAAGTGAAACAATTCGCATGGATATGAAATGGAATGATCACTTATGCTTGGTCGTAGGTAAAGCAGGTTGCAGGCTTCGGTTCATTGGTAGGGTACAAGGGAAATGCAATCAGTTTGCAAAGGAGATTGCTGAGAGAACTCTCATGCTATCCATCCTAGAATATTGTTTATGTATGTGGGACCCACATCAGACAGGACTAAATGGGGACTCTGAATGTATACAGCAAAGGGCAACATGAAGTGTCCCATATTTATTTGACCCATGGAAGAAGAATGTCATGGAGATACTGAATAAACTGAACTGGATGACACTCTAAATATACCCCACGTAAGACTATCTGCAAAGTTTTGAGAATCAGCTTTAAACCTACATCTACATACACACTCAGCAAGGCACTGTACAGTGTATGATGAAGGGTACTATCACATACTATGTTTCACAAAAAGAATGTCACCTACCTTTTAGGGATTCCTATTTGAGTTCATGAAGCATCTCCCTAACACTCAGGTGTTGATATATCTACCGGTAACAAATCAAGTATCACACATCTGAAATACTTCAATGTCTTCCTTTAACTCAACTTCATGTGGATTCCAAATTCTCAAGAAGTACTCAAGACTGGGTCACACTTCTGTGTTCTACATCCAGTCTCCTGAAACTCTTCCAATAAACCAAAGCTGATCATTCCCCTTCTCTACTTCTGTCCGTATGTGGTCATTCCATTTCATATTCTTTTGCAACAATGTGTCTAGATTTAATTACCATGATTTTGTCAAGCAGCACACCACTGATATGTATTTGAACGTTACAAGATTCTATTTCCTACTCATCTGAATTAACCTATATTTTTCTACATTTAGAGCAAGTTGCCGTTCATCACATCAAACAGAAATTATGTCCAAGTCATCATGTATTCTTCTACATTTACTCAACAATGATACCTTCTCGTATACTACAATGGCATCAGCAAACAGTTGCAGATTGCTCACACTATCTGTCAGATCGTCTATATATGTAGAGAACAAGATCAGTAGTATAACACCTTCCTGGGACACTCCTGATGATACCCTTGTCTCTAATGAACACTCCCCATCAAGGACAACAAGAAGTCTTTGAGCCACTCACATATCTAAGAACCTATTCCATATGCTTGGACCTTCATTAGCAGTCTACACTGGCACACCACGTTGAACGCTCTCTGGAAATCCAGGAATATGGAGTCTGCCTGTTACCCTTCATCCATATTTCATAGGATATAGTGTGAGAAAAAGGCAAGCTAAGTCTCACATGAGTGATGCTTTCTAAATCTGTGCTGATTTATGAATAGAGGTTTTTCTGCCTCAATGGAATTTGTTATATTCAAACTTAGGATACGTTCAAGAGTTCTGCAGCATACTGATGTTAAGAATATGGTTCCGTAATTTTGTGGGTCCGTTTTTTTATCCTTCTTACACACAGCAGTCACCTGGGCTTTTATCCAGTTGTGTGGGAATTTCTGCTGGGTGAGAGATTTGTGATAAATGTAAGCTAAGTAACAGGGCAATGTAACAGAGTACTTTCTATAAAACTGAACTGGGATTCAGACCAGACCTGGTGATTTACTTGTTTTCAACTCTTTCTGTGGCTTCTCAACACCAGGGACACCTATTTTTTCGTCCATACAAGAGCCTGCACGATGGTCATACAATAGTATGTCTGTACAATCCTCCTCTGTGAATGATTTTTTGAACACAAAATTTAAGACTTCGTCTTTTATTTTGCTATCTTCTATTTACACACCGTGTCGGTCAACATGTGACTGGATAAAAGCCTGGAGGGTACCAGAATGGGAGAAGACAATAGAGATATGGTGGCATGGGTCAGATGATGTCTGGGAGAGGAGAGTGAGCATGCATGCATTTCTGTATAGTAGTTATTTGTAGTACCTGTGGCATAATGTCCCGGCTCACAGACGATATCTGCTTTATGTGGCACAGTGGACATCTGTACTGCAGTTCCAGACCCTTCACTGTTGGTATGATTGGAAGGATGCACCTAATAACAAAGCAACGTTAATAGTTACGGCACAACAGGGAGTATCAGGACATTCAGAAATCTCATCTTACCTGGTACTTTTCACCTGCCCTAAAATTGTTTCTTACTCTCAAAGTTATATTATTTGTAGAAGCAGATGAAGCTGTCTCTTTTATATCTGTCAAATCTGGTTTTGCATCACTGAGCAAAGGATTAGATCTAGGAAATTCACAATCGTTGGTTGTAAATTGGGAGATGATATTACTTTCACCTGCTGATAGTGCATGTTCTTTCTCATGGTGCTGATTACAGTAACTATTTCCAGAACTAGTTTCCTTGAAACTTATTCGCGGCACCACTGTAAGGATTTCAGTTGGTGGAATGTTGCTCATCCCTGATTTTGTGGAAGTGTTGATGACTGAATGCTGGTGAGATACAGCTGAATTCTGGTGTTCAACTTTTTCAACATTTCTGTACTTGAAATTTGTAGGCCATATACCATCACCTGTGGCATTACTGGCATTACGTGGTGCGAAGTTTTCTTCATTTTTGCTAACAGTTTGAAGTTTTCTATGCCCCAAACTTGGAAACTCTTCTAACTTCTTATCTGGCACTGATTGTAGGGGTAACCTGTGAGCACAAACATTAACTGAGGTGAAACACACCCACACACACACATATTTGTTAATAAGTATCAGAAGTAACAAAAAATACTCTACCTCTGGGTCTCATAGGCGTGGATCTGGTTGCAGATTTCTATTACAGGATGCGAATGATTTTCTGAAATGGGAATTTTCATTCAGATAAACAGTATTTACATGAAAAAAGGTTTTTCATACGTTCAAACAACATTTAATGAAGTCAATGCTATTTTGCACTTATTGTTAATTTATGTAAAGCAGCATTAATGAAAACATTTGTTTGAATATAGGAGTGTTGTAATGCACTTGTGAATGCACATTACAAATCAGTATTTCTTGCACATGTACAGTATTGCAGAAGGGGAAAGTAATGTTAAGTGGGATTTAATCAACAGATCTTTCAAGCTATACTTTTCCGAAACTGACACAATTTTCAGTGATAGTCAGGATAGAAACCTGTATCTCTTTACTTTGTAAACTTTTTTTTTTTTTTTTTTTTTTTTTTTTTTGGTACAGCAGACGTCTGTACTCTGCTATGTTATAACAGTTTACATACATGCAAACTACCTTTATGCACGTGTCGTATATCCAAAAAAGAATGTGAACCAAGAAGAAGATTATTTCTAGAATTTTTACATGACAACCAAGAAAATTAGAAGAACTGTAAAATGTGCCACAAGCTAAAAATAGAGTAGCTAGGTCATTAACTACCCAACTTTCTACATTGCATCTAGGAACTGTTGAATATAGTGGTAGTAGCTTTATTAGGTCTACAGCTAAAAGTAAGCAAACATGTTAATTTTTTGTAGTATTAGAATACTTTTGTAAATATTTAATGTGTCAAACCTAAATGAAAGTTTTTTTGTTACCAAGTGCCTACACTACATCAGAATATTACAGAAATCAAAGAAATATATGAGACAGAGGATCTTGAATGATTTCACATGTCTTAAATGACGTATCTGGCTTGGCAAAACATGAAACCCAACTTATGATGGATTAGGAGGCTAATTGTAACGTATGTCTGGACACTTATAAAATAGGGTTGCTAAACCACATAGCCTCCAAGAAATAATTTATGAGTTTCTACATGAAACAAAAGGTTTATGTTCAAAAGAAATGTCGAGTTATCTGAAACTATGAAAAATAACAACCCAATATTGGAGAAAAGTGGAATAGGATGGCCCATGAACCATGGGCCTTGCCATTGGTGGGATGGCTTGCATGCCTCACTGATACAGATAGGTGTACCATAGGTACAACCACAACAGAGGGGTATCTGTTGCGAGGACTAATGTGAAGCTATATATAATACACCCCACAATTGAAGCAACTGCTACAATCAGTTCCTGCTAATGCTATTTTCCAGGATTTGAACACGTGATCTCTTGCACTACAGTCGCATGCATGCACTACTCATTGTGCCATAGGACGCCTGACAGATACACTCTCTCTGTTAAGTGTCTTCTACACACATAAGAAATCAGCAAAAAGTTTTACCAAGAATTTTTTTTGTCATACCTCATGACTAATAGCCGACAATCTAGTTATAATATAAGGACCCATTAGCAGAAATTCTGAAATTCCTTAATTTTGAGTGAGTTACGATCAATCAGAATAACAACAACATGAACCATATTTTTAACACAGGAAAATAGCCTACTGATACACCACTCCCAACACTGTTTCCACTTTCGGAATCAGTCCTTGTACACCTCTTGCTGGATCGCACAAAGCACCGTCTGCAAATTTTCTTTTATCTCATATATTGCTGCAAATCTTCAACCTTTCAATAGGTTTTCAACACCAGAAATAAAAAAAGAGGTCTGCACGGGAGTACAGAGGGTCAGGCAACACAGTGATTTCATTTTTTGTACAACAGTCAAGCAGTAACAGTGACAAATATGTGGATGCATTATTGACATCCCGCCTGAGAAACTGGCAGGAGGAATGCCATGGCCAGGTTGTTGACTTCATCAACCGCAGCTTATTGGCCATCACCGCCAGCCATTCTTTATCCCAAAACTGCATGCACTTCTTGTCTAGTGCAGAAACAATAGCCTGCAAGGGAATAGGAAACTGTGCCACATCCTGTCCTCTGCAGGCCTCCTTGGCAGCCCGATCGGCCTGCTCATTTCCCCATATCCCTACATCCAGCAGAATGACGCCTGCTTACCCTGCCGTTGGACCAAGTGCAGTTGGTCGTATATCAGCCAGACCACCTACTCAGCTGAGTACAGGTTCTGTAACAGTTGTAAGGCACTAAGGGAATTGGAGCATTTGAAAAACTGTTTGCCCTGAATATGACACATCTGCTCCAGTGCCTTCAGGATCACGTGGAGGTCCGCTGAGGAAACGGTATACTCGTCAGGAAGGCAAATCCTGGTGACATGGCTGGGAAAAAAGACCGAGCAGCCAAGGGAATCCCCTTGTTTGGAGTCATCAGTATACATTACTGTGAAACCATAATGCATATCTAAAATGTTAAAAAAACAGAGAGTGTAACAATACCAGAGAACGAAAGTTGCTACTCACCATATAGCGGAGATGATGAGTCGCAATAGGCACAACAAAAAGATTCACAGAATTATAGCTTTCGGCCAGTAAGGCCTTTGTCAGCTGTAGACACACATACACACACGCACACAGCTTGCATACAAGTCTGCAGTCTCAGAGAAGTGAAACCCTCCTGCGTGCAGCATCAACAGTGCATGATGGGAGTGGCGACTGGGAGGGGTTAAGGTGGAGGCTGGGGCGGGGAGGAGGAGGAATAGTATGGTGGGAGTGGCGGACAGTGAAGTGTTGCAGTTGAGACGGAGGGCAGGATAGAAGGTGAGGAGGGGGTAAGTAGCGGAAAAGATAGAAATAAAAGGAAATTAAAAGACTGGGTATGGTGGTGAAATGATGGCTGTGTAGTGCTGGAATGGGGACAGGGAGGGGGCTAGATGGGTGAGGACAGTGACTAGCGAAGGTTGAGGCCAGGAGGGTTACGGGAACGTAGGATGTATTGCAGGGCAGCTGCCACCCATTCCATACCAAGAAGTCTCTCCCGCACAGCCTACCCACCAGTGGTCGTCGCATCTGCAATGATGAGCAGTCCCTCTCAAAATATACCGAGGGTCTCACTGAAGTCTTCACAGACCGTAATTATCCTCCCATCCTTGTACAAAAACAAATCTCCCATGCCTTATCTTTCCAGTCTCCCACCACCTCCCAAAGTCCACAGTCTGGCCACAGAGGGGCATTCCCCTCGTAACTCAGTACCATCTGGGACTGGAGCAACTGAAATACATTCTCCGCCAGGATTTCGATTACCTCTCGTGTGCCCTGAAATGAGAAATGTCCTGCCCACTATCCTTCTCACCCCTCCTGCCATGGTATTCCACCGTCCACTGAACCTACACAATATACTCGTCCATCCTTACACAACACCTGCTCCAAATCCCTTACCTCATGGCTCATTCCCCTGTAATAGACCTACATGCAAGACCTGTCCCATACATCCTCCTACCACCACCTACTCCAGTCCGGTCACTAACATCACCTATCCCATCAAAGGCAGGGCTACCTATGAAAACAGTCATGTGATTTACAAGCTAAGCTGCAACCACTGGGCTTCATTCTATGTAGGCATGACAACCAACAAGCTGTCTGTCCATATGAATGGCCACCAACAAACTGTGGCCAAGAAACAAGTAGACCACCCTGTTGCTGAACACGCAGCCAAACATGATATCCCTCATCTCAATGACAGCTTTACAGCCTGTGCCATATGGATCCTTCCCACCAACACAAGCTTTTTTGAACTGCGCAGGTGGGAACTTTCCTTGCAATACATCCTACATTCCCGTTACATCCTACATTCCCGTAACCCTCCTGGCCTCAACCTTCGCTAGTCACTGTCCTCATCCTTCCAGTCCCCTCCCTGTTTCCATTCCGGCACTACACAGCCATCACTTCACCGCCATACCCAGTCTTTTAGTTTCTCTCTTTTCCGCTATTTACCCCCTCCGCAACTTCTCTCCTGCCCTCCGTCTACACTGCAACACTTCTCTGTCCACTTCTCCCATCATATTATCCCTCTTCCCCCTTGCCTCAGCCTCCTCCTTACCTCCACCCAGTCGTCACTCCCATCATGCACTGGTGCTGCTGCTCGCGGAGTGGTTTCAGTTCTCTGAGACTGCAGACGTGTGTGCAAGTTGCGTTTGTGTGAGTGCGTGTGTGTATGTGTGTCTACAGCTGACAAAGGCCTTAATGACCGAAAGCTATAATTGTACGAATCTTTTTGCTGCGCCTATCACGACTCAGCATCTCCGCTATATGGTGAGTAGCAACTTTCCTTCTCTGGTATTGTTACATTCCATCCTGGATTTACCACTGTTTGAAAAAGCAGAGATTGAAATCTGACGTGTGATCTTTCTTGAAATTCATCAAGTCTAAAACAAGTCTGAGCTCTGGAGAGGCCATGGTGGAAATCTGCTCCCACTGCGATGTAAAACATGAAGACCAGCCACACCCATCTCTAGAAGACAATCCTGTGCAAGATTCCAATAGGGCCTCATTGCCTGTTGCTGGTTACGAAAAAGCTTTTCCAGTGGAGGCTGAGAAATGGTACGGTAGGCGAGTGTTTATGGTGTGGACAGTGTTTTATACGCCAGACGCACTGTAAGTAGGCCTGACGTGAAGTGGTGGTTCACCCGCCTCTGCACAGAGGCTTGGTAGGCTTGTTTGAATTGCCCCAGTGGCCACCGAATCCCTTCCTGGTGCACCGCATCCAACATATTTAAATAAGAGGGTCTCACAGACATATACACCGTGCACCCATAATCGATCCGAGATCACACAAATGCCCTGTAAAAACAGACCAGACAAGCCCCGTCTACTCCCCATGTACTGTTGTTGCTAAGACATTTAAAAATACTTAAAGCCTTAAGTGACCCGTTTTTCAGGTCCTTAAGATGTGGTAACCACATAGGCTTAGACTCAAATATGGGGCCCAGAAACCTCACTGTGTCTTTAAAAGGAAGGACAGTGTCCCTCATCCTCAACTCAGCAAAATTTAAAATGGAACAAGAATGGCTAAGAAGAACACACACAGACTTCTAGATGGAAAACTTAAGATCACGTTTCTGCACCCAATCACCCAAACATCGAAGAGTTAGTTGCTACTGATGTGCCGTCGTTGCGAAGCTTGAAGAAGAGCAAAACCAGAGAAGTCATCCACAAACAAAGAACACTTGACAGGACTTTTCACTATGGATGTAACGCGATTAATAGCTCTGGCAAAGATAGTAACACTTAAAATGCTACCTGAGGGACATCGTTCTCCTGCTCAAAGTTATGAGACAGGATGTCACTGACTTGGTATATAAAATATCATGGCGAGAGGAACGACTGAATAAAAATGGGAAGACAACCACGAAAAACCCATATGTGAAGCTGCTCCAGGATAAGATGCCTCTGAGTAGTATTGTAGGCCTTCTTCATGTCAAAAAATATACCTACAAGGTGATTCCAGTGTAGGAAAGCCTGTTGGATAGCCACCTCCAGGAGGCCAAGGTTACTACAGGTGGAGCGATACATCCTGAACCTACACTGAAAGCGACTAAGGAGTTGCCTGGATTCTATGATCCAGACAAGGCAGCGGTTGACCATCCACTCCTAGGTCTTCTTCATGCAGCTAGTGAGGGCAACACTACAGTAACTACTTGGGCATGTATGACCTTTCCCAGGTTTTAAAAGAGAAATTAAAATTGCCTCACGCTACGAGTTGGGAAAGTGACCTAATGCCCAAACGGCATTAAAAAGTGCAAGGAAGATATATTTGTTTCATCTTATGAGGTGCCGCAGCATACTGTAATGGATCCTGGCATGACCAGGAGATTTGTCACAAGCCACAGACAATGCAGAATCCAGCTCCTACATGGAAAATGGACAGTTGTTATCTTCATCAGAGCTGGATCGGAAGTTCAAACTACAGCTTTCAGCAACCACTCTATGGCGCTGGAAACCTGGATGCTGACTGGCTGTTGCAGTAACTGTGGCAAAATATGCCACCATAGTTTGGGCAATGTCTCGCAGATTGGTTTGGAGAGTGCCGTTCCCCATTACAGCAGCCATGGGGCACCTGCCTCCTCTTCCAGAAATTCTCCTGATGGTCCCCCACACAACAGAACTTTTAGTGGAATGTTTAATAGTGTTCAGGAACTGTTGCCATGACCTCTTCTTGTTCTCTCAAATAATTCAGCAACACTTTGCCCTCACCACCTGAAACGCTGCAAGATTATCTGCAACTGGCTGACACTTGAACCTATGCTGAGCCGCACGCCTGGTCCACATTGCAGAGCAGCTTTCGGCACTCGACCAACAGCAACAGACAGGTGGCCTCTGTCCTGTGGAATGGGTGCTGCAGCGGCGTGGTGGATTATTTTGGCAATACGATCCATCCGTGCCTCAACATTTGCTCAATGTTCAAACTGAGCCAACTGGCTATAAAGTGTCCAGTTGGCTCTACCGAGTGCCCATTGTGGCAGTTTCCTTTCGGATTCCACCACATCTGGCAGGTGAATCCATATCAGGAAGAGATCACTTCCTTATAAGTCATCAACCACTTCCCATTGAGCAGTGTGAGCAAGAGATGGAGAGCAAAGTGAGAGATCAATGGCAGAGAATGACCCAGTTGCTGTGCAGAAGTGAGTGATCTGTCCCACATTTAGCAAGTATGTGCATGACGACATGAGAAGCCTCTCAATTGCTCTATCCTTGGGGCAGGTAGTTTCAGAGCCCCAAAGCACACTGTGAGCATTAAAATCACCATAGAGAATAAAGGGGCAGGGGTGCTGTGTAATAAGGTCGGTTAGGGTATCTTCATCAAGTACATCTTGTGGGGGCAAGTAAAGGGAACATATTGTCAATGGATAATGCACGTGCACTGATACAGCAACTGCTTGTAAAGTAGTCGTAAGTGAGAGAGAGACGAAGAGCAGTAGTTGGTACTAACGAAAATACCTATGCCTCCTCTATCTCTCCACTCAGGTCGTCCTTTTTGTGGAGTACATAACCTCATAGTTCAGGGATGTACAACTGATGTAAATGAGTCTCCTGGAGACATAGACACAGTGGTCTACCCTGAGATAAGAGATGGAGTTCCTCCACATGTGTCCTGAAACCTTGCAAGTTCCACTGTAGGATGAGAGTCATTTCATCAATGTGGTTTTAATTTACCCCTGTCTTTGCACCATAAAGGTGAAGCACTTGTAGAGTGAGGTGGAGTGGAGGGGCTGCCTGGAGCCAAGGCATCTAACTCCATGATCTCCTCCTCATCAGTCAGATGTGAAAGAATGACCCTGAATGTCATAAACCTTTCCCTGCACCTTGTCTCTTTGAGGATGAGGGGGAAAGGGGGCATTGAGAAGCACTCTGCTTGTCATATTCCTTCTTGACACTCACTATGGAACTGTTGCTAGTCTTTTCTGTGGCGGCTGCTTGGATTACTTTATCCTTACTCGTTTTGCCTTGGCATATATACATGCAAATACAGATGGTGGTGGTGGATGGTTGTACACTGGATGACATCTGCATCAAAGAGTCAACCTCAGGAACAGGCCTGTGCACCACTGAGGTTTCGTCGCCTTATATTCCTTTTTGATTTCAACACAGGGGATCCACTTGGTGACTTTTAGCTATGGAATTTTTCATTCCTCTGCAAAAACAGGGCCGTCTCGGCTCCAGACTAGGTGGGTCCCAGAGCAGTTAATGCAGACTGCTGGAGATGGACAGTCAATCCCAGCTTCATGGACTGCCTTTCCACATTTCCGACAGGTCGCTTCATCCCCGCAACTTAGCATTATGTGACCAAAACACTGGCATTTGTAGCACCACATGGGGTTAAGTACATAACAACTAACCCTAAGTCGGAGGAAGCTTGCCATGATGTGGTCAAGCAACATTCGAAAATTAAAGGTCACAAGAAGGTGGTGGCTCTTCTCAATTTCTCCATTATTCCTATGCATCCTTCGCACTATGTCCACTACCCCCTTTAAAACTCATTCTTGTTTAAGTTCAGCTATGTTGATATCCATAATGTCCAAGCATGTGACCACACCCTTGCTAGAGTTAAGGGAGTTATGCAGTTCAACAGTTACATCACATTCACCCAATTTTTTAGTCTTTGTAAGTAGTTCCACCTGGTTTGCCCTGTTAGTCTTAACCAGTAGGGAACAATTCTGCAGCCTCTTAACAGACTTCATGCTTCCAGCAAGTCCTTCCAAGCCTTTATGGATGTAGAAGGGGGACACTTCCTCCTCTTAATGACCAAAAATACATTTTGATTTGTGACTTCTTGAGCCCTGTTACTATAATTCAACTGATGCAAATTAACAGGAGGATTGGGTATGAATACTTCCAGGCGGTACACCCTTCCACTGGGAGGAGGAGATGATGATGATTTTGAGGGTTCCACAAGCAGCTAGGGAAACAAGGGTGCACTCAGACACAACCCCACGTGCCTGAGTAAGACTTACGCAACTGAGGTGTGGCAGGCTCTTTCAGATGTTCCACCTCAACAGCCATGCATCTCATCACTGCACAGCACACCCTGAGATTGAGGGTTTTTCTTATAGAGGTTTTTATCATGCCCAGAGCTTACGGTAACAGGAGACTGGCAGCACTTACCAGTCCCCAGCTCAGGAACCCCGGGGTCGTCAAGCCTGTACTCAAGAAACAAATGATGAGCCCCTGAGGGTGCATGTTGTTGCATCATTGATTAACAGTTCGTCCCTGTGGCACAAATTCATGATGAACTAATGCTTCAAAGTCAAAGAGAACTATCAGCGTAGCTTTGACATTTCACCTGACCTGACGAGCTTTTTTCAATCTTGGAGATCCTTTCCCAACCCATTATGAAGATTGAACATTGGTATTTAACATTATAACCATAGACCCACGTCTCATCACCAGTTATGATTCTCTTAAGGAACATCTCATTCTCATTTGCGTGATCCAAAAGATCTTCACAGATTGCGAGACGAAGGTCTTTCTGGTCTTTACTCGTGAGCCATGGGACAAACTTGGCAGCTACAAGATGCATTCCAAGTAGCTCGTTAGTATTTCATGACATGATCCAACTGAAATGTTACAGTCTTCTGCAATCTCTCGGACAGTCAGTCTTCCGTTGGCATGCACAATTTCATTGCTGTTCCTGAAATGAGCAACGTCGATAAACGTTGAAGGGCGTCCTCAATGAACTTTCTCAAGCCATTTTTAAACCGTGAACCATTGGTAACAATGATTACAGCTTAATCTCTCAGCTTTGTAGGCTTCCTGGATCATTTGGTGTGTCTCCGTAAAGGTTTTCTTGAGTCCCACACAAAATTTAATGCAGACATGTTACTCCTCTATCTCTGCCACCCTGAAATTCGCAAACTGTGCGACAGAGCATTCTACTCAATACAGCAGTGAACAATAACTTACAGACGTATAATAATGAAATTTCTGGCAGTTACACATTAAACACAGGCATGTGCAGGGATGCCCATCGCATTTCAATCCAACACACCATTGGTGCAAAATTACAAATGTTCCGGAATTTTTTGAACAGGGGTCATATATTGCAGCACCACCCTCAAACAGAGATTTTTTGATTACTCCTAGTACTTCAGTCCTTCATGTATCACAAAGACAAGAGTAGACTAATTACAGTGAGCACTGAGGCACTTGAGCTGGCAGCTGGAAAGCAGCAATTATGCTGAAGTCAACAGGATAGCTGGCAAGTGGCAGGAAGTCTTAATGTACGCATTGCTAGCTGAAACAAGCAGAAAGGGTACTTTGCTATTGTTGCACATTTCTGCTAATTTGACTGAGATAAACTCGCTTCACTAGAGATAGAAGAATATTTTTTAGGGCTACACTCAATACAAAGTACCACAGCTAAGGCTCTGTTTGATATTATTATCGGCATTTTAAGACGATTTGATTGGCCTACATCTAACTGTAGGGGCCAATGCTTTGACAGTTCAGCTAACATGGCCGGATTATATAATGGTATCCAGGCAAAGTTTATGGAAATGGAGAAGTGAGCTATGTTTGTGCACTGCTTTGCACACTGTTTAAATGTAACGCTACAAGACACTGTGAAAGCAGGTCCAGAATGTCGAAATGCATTGAATGTTATGAAGGACTTAATACATTTTGAGAGAGATTCACCTACAAATTTGAAACCACTCTGTCCTACAAGGTGGGCCATAAGATACTTGGCAATGTCTTCAGTTTTGTCCAACTATACAGAACTTCAGGAATTTTTTCTAAATGTTTCATGAAATGAGAATTCAGACACTGGGGCCAAAGCAAACGGCTTTTTGATTAATATAATTTCTTTTTCATGTTATCACTTTTGCTAAAACTGTTTGGTCACATTGATACTGTAAACATAGCACTACAAAGGAAATCCCTACACTTAGAGGAGGCCAATAAGATGATTTTCACTCTTGTAACTTCTATTAAATTTATGAGAAACAATTTTGAATCATTCTGGGGTGAAGTAACTTCAAAATGTCAAGATATGGATGTAGATTCCCCAAACTTACACCGTAGAAGAAAAGTCCCTAAGAAATACGATGACTCCATCAATTCATCTGTAGAAACATTCACTGAAGTATGTGACAAATATAGAAGATTGTATTATGAAACAATGGACACATCCATCAGCTTCTTGGAATCATGGTTCAAAACTCAATCATTCATGTTTGTAAATCAAATTGAACAATTTCTTCTTGGTGATAACAAACATTCATTCGATATTTTATCTTTCTACGAATCAGATATAGACAAAGAACGCTTGCTTATCCACCGAAGCATGTTTCATGAGATTATCCAAAGTAGTGATTCTGCGAATATTAGTCGTTGGATGACATAGTGAAATACCTAAAACAGGAAAACCACCTGTTTGACCTACTGCGTGAACTAGTGAAATTCATACGTGTAGTGCTGTCGATTCCGGTAATGTCCTGCACCACTGAGCTATCGTTTTCTTGTCTGCGGATGGTGAAAATGTATCTTCGTTCTATAATGAGGCAGGATCGTCTTAATGCAATCGCCCTTCTCAACGCCCATAGAGATGAATCGATGAAACTCGAAGTTGATGCCATATGTGACGAGTTCATATGCAGGAATGATCTGAGGAGGAGTACATTTGCCATCAAAAATTAAGATATGTTTCTTCAACTTTATTTATGTATTTGTTTTGTACCACTACTGACCTATACTCCGACTGAAATGACATTGTGATTGATGTCTCAGCGAGTCGAGGGGTAGGGGCTAGTCGCCAGTCAATCGTAGTTTGCATGATTTGCAGCTGTTTCCATTTTTCATTATCCTCACAATCTTTTTTTGTTTCTTGAAAGTTGTTATGCTGTGAGGAGAATTTCTCAAGAATATGATGTCATAACTCAAAAGGGAAAGTACGCGTGCATAATACACCTCTCTCCTTCAGCACTTGTGTTGTTCCATATAATTCCCATTGCATAGATCATTTTAGATAGCTTAGAATTTAAGAATGTAATGTGGGAATTCCATTTCAGATTGTCTTGTAAGTAAACAAAGCAATTTTGTTTCAGTGACACTTAATTTTTTGGTTTTCCAAAGAAATATTTGGTTTTAATGGCTTTTTACTTTTGCTGTGTGTGGAATTTTATAGTGGCTTTTCTTTTTTTAAGGGTTAATCAGTAGCTTATTCCTCGCAAACCACTCTGAAATCTTTTCATTTGTGACTTCAGCATACTGCCTAAGAGCCTTCCTATTTCCATCTTCAACCAATACACTGGTGTCATCTACATCTACATCCATACTCCGCAAGCCACCTGACAGTGTGTGGCGGAGGGTACCCTGAGTACCTCTATCGGTTCTCCCTTCTATTCCACTCTCGTATTGTTCGTGGGAAGAAGGATTGTCGGTATGCTTCTGTGTGGGCTCTAATCTCTCTGATTTTATCCTCATGGTCTCTTCGTGAGATATACGTAGGAGGGAGCAATATACTGCTTGACTCTTCGGTGAAGGTATGTTCTCGAAACTTTAACAAAAGCCCGTACCGAGCTACTGAGCGTCTCTCCTGCAGAGTCTTCCACTGGAGTTTATCTATCATCTCCGCAACGCTTTCGCGATTATTAAATGATCCTGTAACGAAGCGCGCTGCTCTCCGTTGGATCTTCTCTATCTCTTCTATCAATCCTATCTGGCAACGGATCCCACACTGTTGAGCAGCATTCAAGCAGTGGGCGAACAAGCGTACTGTAACCTACCTCCTTTGTTTTCGGATTGCATTTCCTTAGGATTCTTCCAATGAATCTCAGTCTGGCATCTGCTTTACCGACGATCAACTTTATATGATCATTCCATTTTAAATCACTCCTAATGCGTACTCCCAGATAATTTATGGAATTAAATGCTTCCAGTTGCTGACCTACTATTTTGTAGTTAAATGATGAGGGAACTATCTTTCTATGTATTCGCAGCACATTACACTTGTCTACATTGAGATTCAATTGCCATTCCCTGCACCATGCGTCTATTCGTTGCAGATCCTCATGCATTTCAGTACAATTTTCCATTGTTATAACCTCTCGATACACCACAGCATCATCTGCAAAAAGCCTCAGTGAACTTCCGATGTCATCCACAAGGTCATCTGCAAATAGGACTGGTTTGGAGTGTTGAATATGTAGATGGAAACGCAAAGGTATCCGTCAAATGTAGTACCTAATAAAATGATTCTTGTGCCCCCTCCCCCCCCCCCCCCCCAAAAAAAAAAAAATAAATAAAATAAAATAAAATAAAATTTCAAGTCGGCACCTCTGCCACAGTAAAGAAACTTCTAAGGAAATATAGACTACTGCAAAACAGGTACAAAACAAAGCTTAGGACTACAGATAGAGAGATGCTGAATAAAACATGTTCAGCTGCCAAAAAAGTAATGCATAAAGCCTTCAATGCCTATTATAGCAGTATACTGTCAAATAATCTTTCACAAATCCAAAAGAAATTCTGATCATATGCAAAGGCTGTTAGTGGCACCAAATTTAGTGTCTAATCCCTAGCAAATGAGACAGGAACTGAAACTGAGGGTAGCAATGCAAAAGCTGAAATGCTTTAACTCTGTTTTCGAATGTTCCTGTACAAAGGAAAACCCATGAGAATTGTCCCAATTTAATCCTCGTACCACTGAAAACATGATTATTAGGGTCAGTGGTGCTGAAAAACAGTTGAAACTGTTAAAAATTGAACAATGCTCCAGGGCCCAATGGAATGCCTATCAGATTATGTACTGAATCTGCAGCTAAATTAGCCCCTCTTCTAACTATAATCTATCGTAGATCCCTTGAACAAAAAAAACCCTGCCCAGTTCTTGGAAAAAAGCATAGGTCACACCCATCTACAAGAAGGGTAGTAGAAGTGATCCAGAAAACTACCCAATTTGTTGTAGGATCTTAGAACATATTCTGAGCTCAAACATAATGAGGTGTCTTGAACAGCATGGATTCCAAAACATCAATTATGTGAAACACAGCTCCCATTTGTCTCACATGACATCCTGAAAGCTTTGCATCAAGGCAATCAGGTAGATGTGGTATTTCCAAAAAACGTTTTACTCACTACCACACCCACACTTATTGCCAAAAGTATGATCATATGGTGTATCAAGTGAAATTTGTGACTAGATTGATGACTTTTTGGTAGGGAGGAAGCAACATGTTATCTTAGATGGAGAGTCATCGGTAGGCGTAGAAATTACTTCAGGTGTGCCCCCAGAAAAGTGAGTTGGGACCCTTGCTGTTCATGCCGTATATTAATGACCTAGAACACAATATTAATAGTAGCCTCCAACTTTTTGCAGATGATACAGTTAGCTAAAATGAAGTATTGTCTGAAAGAAACTGCGTAAACATGAAGTCAGATCTTGATAAGAGTGCATAATGGTGCAAAGAATGGCAACTTGCTTAAAATGTTCAGAAATGTAAAACTGTGTATTCCACAAAACTAAAACATGTAATATCCTATGACTATATCAAATTGGAATTTGCCAACTCATACCAATACCTGGGTGTAACACTTTGTAGAGATATGAAATGGACTGATCACATAGGCTAAGTCATAAGTAAAGTGGGTGGTGGACTTCAGTTTATTGGTACACTACTGGGGTA
This sequence comes from Schistocerca serialis cubense, assembly GCF_023864345.2. Lineage (NCBI taxonomy): Eukaryota > Metazoa > Arthropoda > Insecta > Orthoptera > Acrididae > Schistocerca > Schistocerca serialis. Next base: position 528,357,513 of record NC_064643.1, read on the forward strand.
ATGCAGTCAGTCTTCAACGGAGTGCTTACAAATTTCTTGTGTGACCCATTCTAGAATATTGCTCAAATGTGTGAGGTCCATATCAAATAGGACTAATAGAGAATATTACATGTATACAGAGAGGGGCAGCAAGAATGGCTGCAGATTTGCATGATTGATAGGAGAGTGTCACAGACATGCTGAAGAAACTGAACTGACAGGCTCTTGACGACAGATGTAAACTATCCTGAGAAAATCTACTACCAAAGCTTCACAAACAGGCATGAAGTGCTGACTCCAGTAATATACTACAACCCCTTACATATCGCTCATATAGGGATCATGAGCACAAAATTAGAATAATACAGCACACAAAGAGGCAAGAATAACTACAGCACACGAAGAGGCATTGAAGCAATAATTTTTCTCGCACTCCGAGTGGAACAGGAAGAGATCCCATTAATGTACAATGTTGAGTTGTGACAACCAGCATTTGGGTCAATGACTGAAACAACATAGGAAAAAACCACTCACTGTACAAAATAAAGAATTAGTATTTCACGTAGACTTGTGGGCATCCATTTAAGCAGCTGGGAAGATGAATTCTACTCGTACAGTACATTTATTCAGAGATAAAATGTTTATCAACTATCCGTGTTATATGTAAACCCCTACCACATATATGTTAAATGAAACCCATTTGAGTTTGAGAGTAATAACGATATTTACAAATACAATACAAGAGGAAAAATGATCCATGCTCCCGTATTGTGAATCTAATGACACAAGAAAGGCGAGAGGTACACAACGATAAAATTGCAATAACCTATCAACAGAAATATAATGTCTAATAGTCAATACACACTGTTGTCAAGGATATCCACATGTTCAAGATAGAGTTTTATTTCACGGAGTATCAATCTGTTCTACTATTCTGCTACCTTGGTACCACCCAGTTCATTCTGTAATGCTATCAGTTTGTTCATTTATTTTTTATATAGGCAAGTTTATAAAGGATTTATAAATGTGTGTGACAAATGAGAATTTATATAAATTTGTTTTCCCATGTAACATTTAAAACAGCCATATTACATTTCAAAGTGCTTTTATAAAACAATTATGTTAAAGATAAATGATCAACATTTTTTAAAGAATATCTCTCATAAATATACCATCTCGGTACAGAGTCATGATGTAGAATTCATGGGAATAAAAAGAAGGGCTTGAGTGCAATGAGATGTATGTGCCTGGAAGAAATCTATTCACAGAGACTGAAAAATAAATTTTGTACTTAATGAAAGGCAAAAAAAATTAAAGAATTCTTCATTTGATCCTGAAATATCCCACCAACATATTGTATTTGAATTTAATATGGAACCTGAAGTCTTGAAACTAGACAGCAATGTGACAACTACACCGAACAAATTGCAGATAAGTAATTGGTTGTTTTCAAACATTATAGAGAATGCTGAAATTTTATTCAACACCATATGAACCCTACATAAATCAAAACATTACTTTTCATGGTCAGATGAGAAGCATAGGTTACCAATGGGGACATTGTAAAATGCAGATTAAAGTTACATCTTCTTGAGAAATCCTCACCTCCCTCTGTGTTTCCTTCCTTTCTCATGTAGTTTACTGCACGTAGTTCCTCCAAACTATATTCCGTGTTGTCAGCATACACCTGTACACAACAAGTTTATTTGTTAAAGTTGGTTTGTTAGGGTTAAAGGGACCAGACTACAAAGGCCATCGGTCCTCATTTGTTAAAGATAAAGCAAACCAACAAGAGACAAAACAGACACTGGATGTAAAAGAAACCTTAAAATATATTACGGCAATGCTGGAAATAGTGGGTAGCATACAAACAAATGGAAAGACTGACAACAACCATAACTGTATAGGCACTACATGGTGAATAGATACACAAACAGGGCTAAACTGACGAACATGCTTTCTTCTTAAAGTCAAATGCCTCAGAACTGTGCAGACTGCAATTATACTAAGTTTAGTGTATGAAAGACAGCTTGTAAGTACATGTGTAGTTTTCAAAGAGGAAGACTAAACTTTAACATTGTATTAATAATAAAAACATTACAGATGGAGCACACTGCCTGGTGAAGGAAATTAGCTGTATACTTTTCAAAGGAACAATCCCGGCATTTGATGTAATTGATTATGAGGTACCATGGAAAACCTGCAACTGGATGAATGAATGGACGGGGATTTGAAATCCCACCTCCTGAATCCAAGCTCAGTGTGCTAACCAATATGCTACCTCACTCAGTCACTTTATGAAATGATGGCAAGATTAATGCTCTCAAAGAGTAGAGGAACAGGGAGGTCAGTAATGCTTTATAGTATGGCCAGGTCATAATGACAGTCTCTAATTTGTTGATGGTCATCCTAACCAGAATGAATATTTGCTTTCACACAAAATAACAAGAATTTTCACTATGCAAATGCTGCCTTAATAAAGTAAAGGAGGTGATATTTTCTTAATACCATGAGGCATCTTTTGAACCCGTTTTCAGAAGAAAAGAAGAGCCAGTTAGCCAGGATCTCCAAAAGTTTTGATATGTGTATAAAGGTGAAAATTAAAAAAACAAACTGAAGCTCTGCTAGGGAATGTTGTCGATATGATCAGTAAATGTAAAATGCTGTATAATTCAGTGGATTTCCCAAACTGTGACCCATACTGCCCACAGAGTTGTTCCCCATTCATCTCTGCTCCTCACTTTCATTATCACATCACATCGCCACAACACCACCAGGTGGCATTCAGTCTCACAGTGGGCGGATGTCATAATATTTTGGCTCACTAACATGTCAAAATGTTGTCTAGCATTACCATTTGTCCACAGTTCATCATTTCTATGCTTGTCCTTAGCGGTTGAAGCTGAAATCATATTGCTCAGCCTTCTCTCCCTGTCTCAGTATCATATTCCAACATACACAAAACTATATGCTGATGTTTATACTGACTGCTTCTTGTGCATTAACTGTCTTCACATTTCTCAGAATTGTGCTTATATTTCTATGCAATGCCCAAGTTCTAACTGATTTTGGTATACTGAAAATAATATTGTTATCCTCTCAAAAGTGTAAAATAGCTAAGCAGGAATGGCTAGAGGACAAATGCAAGGCTGCAGCTGCATGCATAACCAGGAGAAAGATAGATGCCACCTATACCTTTAGGGAAAAGAAAAGAATCTGTATGAATCATAAGAGATCAGACAGTAAGCCAATACTAAGCAAATGGCAAGCTAAAAGATGGAAGGAATATACAGAAGGACTAAGCTAAACTAAACTTAACTTGACCCCAGGATGCCTCAGAAGGCACAACAGCACCGACCGACCATCATGTCATCCTCAGCCAATAGATGTCACTGGTGGAGGGTCATGTGGTCAGTGCACTGCTCTTCCAACCGTTATCAATTCTCTTGACTGGAGTCGCTACTTCTCAATCAAGTAGCTCCTCAATTGGCCTCTCAAGGGCTGAGCGCACCCTCATTGCCTCATTGCCAACAGCTGACAGTTACCCATCCAAGTGCTAGCTGAACCTGATAGCACTTAACTTCAGTGGCCTGATGGAAAATGTTGTTATCACTGCAGCAAGGTTAAGTCCCATAGTGCTTAGAGCCATTTGACTGCAGCAAGGTCATTAACATACAGAAGGGCTATACAAGGAAAGTGAATCTGAAGGCAATATTATAGAAAGGGAAGAAGAAGCAGCAAATGAAGATGGGATAGGAGATATTATGCTATAAGAAGAATTTAGCAGAGCTCTGGAAGATCTAAGCTTAAACAAAGCCCTGGAGTAAATGACATTCCCTTGGAAAAATTGAGATCCTTGGGTGAGGCAGCCATGACAAAATTATTCCACCTGGTGTGCAAGATATATGCGTGAGGCAAAATACCATCACATTTCAAGAAAAATGAAATATTTCCAATTCTGAAGAAGGCAAGTGCTGAATTTATGAATATTACCAGATATCCAGTTTATTAAGTCATGGTTGAAAAATACTGGCATTAATTACTTCCAGAAGAGTGGAGAGATTGGTAGAAGCTGACTTCGAGGAAGATCAGTTTGGATTTTGGAGAAATGTAGAAACATGCAAGATAATACTGATGCTACAATTTATATTAGAACATATACTGAAGGAAAGCAAACATACGTTTATGGGATTTGTAGATTTAGAGAAAGTTTCTGGAATTGAAAAAACTGACTGGGACACACTTGTTTAAAAATTCTAAAGGTAGCAATGGTAAAATAAAAAGCAGGGAATGAAATGTTATTTAAAACTTGTACACAATACAGATTGCAGTTACATGGGTCAAAGGACTTGACAGGGAAGCAGTGATTGAAAAGGGATTGACAGGGATTTACCCTATCCCCGGTGTTATTCAATACATACTTTGTGTAAACAGTAAAGGGAACACAGGAGAAATTTAGAAAAAGAATTAAAGCTCATGAAGAAAAAACGAAAACTTTGTGGTTTGTCAATAAAATGGCAATTTTGTCACAGATGACGGAAGACTTGGAAAGGGGTTGAGAGTACTGAGCAGTGCCTTGAAATGAAGTTTTAAAGTGAACATCAACAAAAGTAAACCAAGGTAATGGAATGCACTCATTAAATGAGTCAACTGTACCAGGAAATGTGACACTAAAAGTTGTAGCTGAGTTTTGCTATTTAGATAGCAAAATAAAAGGGTTAACCAGGAGAAACTATTGTAGAGAACTGCATGAAGCCAGTCTTCAGACTAAAGACTACAAAAACAACAAAAACCAAACAAACTGTGTCATTACCTGCATCATTCACTCTTTATCTGAGTCATGTACATGTTCTGAGTGCCATGCTGTTATCACAATATTTATTTAGGTTGTTTTACATATGGAAAAAACAATGAGTTATGCAGAAAATGACTATTACTAGTGCATTATCTTATCAGTTCAGCCATTGAAGAAACAGCCCATCGCATACAAAATAATCAGTTTCACAATGCTACAACACTCAAGTGAAAATTAATAGCCACAAGGAAACTCAGAGGATCAGTTAAGACTTACACCAGCCAAAGCATTATAACCACTATCTCCTGATGGAATGATCATGTGTATGTTATGCCAAACACATGTATTGTGGTTGTAAATTTGATTAACATTGTGTAAAGACACGAGAGGAATCTGCTGTTCAACTGACTGAAAAAGAGCAAACTATAATGGTCTGGCAGCTGTAAATGATTATCATTCCGTCCCATTGGATGTTCTTCTCTTATCAACATTAGTGCTTACCTAAAGAGAATAATTAACAGTGAAATCACAGAAGAATGTGATTGTCTGGGGCTTTCCTGCTCTTAAAGTTAATATGGTACTGTCACACACACACACACACACACACACACACACACACACACACACACACACACAAAACTGCACATGAAACTATGATCTTTTACACCTGAGGAATGACAGATAAAAACAGATACAGCAGTTCATCAAGTAATAATTGTAAAAAATTATGTTATGATTTATTTAAATAATATTTATGTATATAGTATGGTATTTACATTACTAATTCTATTGAATTTTTTCAATATTATCATGTGTGAAGTGACTTATTGTCATTTGACCACAGCTGATAGTTACATAACAGCTAATGTGTGCAAGAAGGTGGAACTCCTTTATTGAGATGATATACAAAGAATATTGTCCAGGAAAAAAGGTTTGAACTAATTTCAAAGTAAAAGGCAGCCAATGTAATGTTTAACATATATTACAGACACTCAAGCTGACTCAACTATATGTGTAAGTATGTCAGTGCTATTGCTTTATGTAATACATAGTGATCCACACTACGGGCATAGATGTGAAGATGGAGAGTAGTACCTGCAAGGATATCCTCACAGTTGGACCAGATATGAATTACTACATCAACACGAGTATCTACAGCCCCTACCACCAGAAGGACAGGTAGCAGAGCCCACAATATTCAGGGAGGATCGCATGGGCCAGTCAATGTCTCTGCCACCAAGGATACACTGGCTGACACGCAAAACTCCATCAAAAAGCTGTGTGTACTCAAATGGCCTTTATAGTTACTGCACCCTAATAATTACCATTGCTACAGACTGACTTATTTTTGTGTCATGTGGAGTTATATCCAATGTCCAACAATGACTTGGCTGACCTTTCACATGTACTGCTTGTTGTGTTTGTGATTGTCTTTTCAGAAAAAATCCTTTAATTGTTATTAACTACTTCTCATTTCAAAGAGAAGCAGTTCATAACAACTGTGGTGATGTGCTCTGAACATTTCATGTGAACCAGCAACCTGCAAAATGGACACTACAGTGGAAGAGATTTTGAAACAGCAGCAACAGCAGGCTGCAGCTGAAGTATGCCACCAACAACAAATGGAAGCATTACAACTACAAACCAGCACATCTACATGTGACGCTGAATGGCCGGAAAGCACAAGGTACTCCAGCATTGTCTCTATTCAGTGCATAATAAGGTACATGGGAGCTGCATCTGCAGATACTACAGCAACACTTGGAAGCTTTTGATGTAACAGATACTTCTATGCTGTGTCCACCTTTTTTGCTGTGGTTTTCCAAGAAAGTAGTGAAATTGCTCAAGAATTTGTGCCCCATAATGGACAACGAGAAGTTGATACAAACATCTGTCATAAAATTTAAGCTAGGATTCAGGCAGAGTCAGAAGAGACCCAACAAATCAGATCAAGAGCGATTTACCAATCTTAAATGCCTGAGTCATCATAGTAAAAATTTTGTGTGTGTGTGTGTTGGGGGTGGGGGGGAGGGGGGGTGGGGGGGGGGAGAGAGAGAGAACAGTTTTGTGAAAATAATACTGGATAGTCCACAGCAGAATTCTTCTTTGGAATTAATTAACATGACACACACACACACATACAGGCTACAATATCTCTGTTGATGGCATCATCCTCAAGCTGTAACCCAACTGTGTGTGTGTGAAAGTATATTGTGTAGGTGTTAATATGGATCCTTCTCACCAACACGAGGTTTTCATTGCACAGGTGGGAACTTTCCCAATAGTATATCCTACGCTTCCATAACCCTCCTGGCCCCAACCTTTTTTTTTAGTCTTAGTCCTCTCCCATCCAGCCCCTTCTCTGTTCCCATTCCAGCACTGCACAGCCCTCATTCCTCCATCGCACACAGCCTTTTTACCCCTCTACTTTTCTGCTATCCCCTCCCGTTCCTCACCTCTCCGCTCCGTCCCTCTAACCTCTCAGGTGCACACAGCTGCCCTACCCTCTTTCCCCCTCGTCCCTCCGCACTTCCCAACAGCTGGTCACTGTCTGCTATGCCTGCTGTACTATCCTTCCTCCTCCCTGCCCCAGCCTCCCCCTCACCCTCACCCAGTGGCCACTCCCATCATGCACCGGTGCTGGTGCTGGCAGTGTGGCCTCAGTTGCCTGAGAGTGCAGTCATGTGTGTGTATGTGTTACTTTTGCGCGCACGCGTGTGTGTGTGTGTGTGTGTGTGTGTGTGTGTGTGTTTGCCGTCTAATTCTGAAGCTATCTGTGACTCAGCATCTCCACTATATGGTGAGTAGCCACTTTCCTTTTCACAATATTGTTACATAGTATGACTTATGTTAGTAGACGGATTGAAAAAGTGTGACTTACAACTTTAGTATTTACAGATATAGAGAAAGATTTGACAACATGGAGAGGAATATACGCTTTGAAAATCTGAAGTTACTGGGGATAAAGTACATGGACCAAAAGGTTAACAACAAATTCTATAGAAACCAGAATGTAGTTACGAGAGTTGAATGGCATTAAACGGAGGCAGTTGTTTAGAAAGTTAGAGACAGTGTAGTAGCCTCTCCCCAGAGTTATTTCAGTCTACACAATGAGCAGACATGAAAAGAAAACAAGGAAACATTTGGAAAGAGAAAGTACAAGCAGACAAAATAAAAACTTTGTTTGCCAATTATATGGTAATTCTGTCAGACAACGGTTAAATTAGAAAATCAGTTGAATGGTATCGCTAGTGTGGAGATCAGGTGAACATCAACAAAAGAAAGGCAAGAAAAATGGAATGTACTTGAATTAAACCAGGTGGTGATGTGGGAATTGGATTGGAAAAGTGACACTGAAATCAGCAGATGAGTTTTACTATTTGGGCAGCAAACTGACTGTGTGAAGAGGATGAAAAGGGCAAACTTACAAGAACAGCTTTTCCAGAAAAGAAAAATATTGAATACATAATATAAATCTAAGTATTTGGAAGAATATATCTAAAAACAAAGGTTATGTGACTTACCGAACGAAAGCGCTGGCAGGTCGATAGACACACAAACAAACACAAACACACACACAAAATTCAAGCTTTCGCAACAAACTGTTGCCTCATCAGGAAAGAGGGAAGGAGAGGGAAAGACAAAAGGATGTTGGTTTTAAGGGAGAGGGTAAGGAGTGATTCCAATCCCGGGAGCGGAAAGACTTACCTTAGGGGGAAAAAAGGACGGGTATACACTCGCACACACACACATATCCATCCACACATATACAGACACAAGCAGACATCTCACAAGCAGACATTGTGAGATGTCTGCTTGTGTCTGTATATGTGTGGATGGATACGTGTGTGTGTGTGTGTGTGTGTGTGTGTGTGTGTGTGTGTGTGTGTGCGCGCGCGAGTGTATACCCGTCCTTTTTTCCCCCTAAGGTAAGTCTTTCCGCTCCCGGGATTGGAATGACTCCTTATCCTCTCCCTTAAAACCCACATCCTTTCGTCTTTCCCTCTCCTTCCCTCTTTCCTGATGAGGCAACAGTTTGTTGCGAAAGCTTGAATTTTGTGTGTGTGTTTGTGTGTCTATCGACCTGCCAGCGCTTTCGTTCGGTAAGTCACATCACCTTTGTTTTTAGACATATTTTTCCCACGTGGAATGTTTCCCTCTATTATATTGATATAAGTATTTGGAAGTATTTTCTGAAAATCTTTGTCTAGAGTGTAGTCTTGTACAGAAGTGAAATGGATATGATAAACAGTTCAGACAGAGAGAAGAGAATACAGCTTTTTGAAATGTGGTGCTACAGATGAATAATGAAAATTAGGTGGATATATTGGATAACTAATGAACAGGTATTTAAACAACTGGGCTGAGGAAAGAATGTTATGGTACAACATGTCTAATAACAAAGGATCGCTCAAAAGGACACAGTCAGTTTGGTTATGGTTATGCAGTGACATACTGTGTGTGTGTGTGTGTGTGTGTGTGTGTGTGTGTGTGTGTGTGTGTGTGTGTGTGTGCGCGCGCGCGCACACACACGTCAGTGGGGGGAGAAAGGGGGGGGGGGGGGGGGGGAGGCTGTTCACTGGGTGTCTTAAAATTGTAGAGGGATACCAAAACATGAATGACTACAGCAAGCAGGCTCAAGTGGACGTAGGTTGCTATACTTATGCAGAGATAAATAGGCTTGCACAGTATAGATTAGCATGGTGTGGCACATCAAACCACTCTCTGGACTGAAAAGGACAACAATAACAACAACAACAATAAAATTCTAGAAATAAAATCTTCTTACTGAATCATTCATTCAGTAATTTAGCTACAGTGCTTAGACAGCCAGAGTAATTTTACATTTTGCTACCCTAACTAATGACTGAAACGTCTATGCACCAAACCCGAGCTGACACATTCTCTACAGAGCACTTCACGTAAATGGTTTGCTAATCTAATGCCTGAATTTATGAACATGAGTTTGCGGATTAGATTAATACAGGCTGTATAAATGACACAATAAAGTTAACATAGGTAAAAGCTCTCCACACACAAACAGTTATATAAATTCAACAGTATAAAATTTTGATGCTGCTGTTCAAATATCTTTTTATACGCATATTCAACACTAATGTTACTCTGGTAACATTGGATTCAGAAATTTTTGATCAACATACTACAGTGAATAGCCCATTTAATATAAAAATTACACACATGAATAAGAAATAAGACAGTGGTTACCTTTTCCTTTGGGTACCTTGGTCTCTGGGATGGGTTTGGCACTTCAAAAACTGCAAGACGACAGTGAAAGCCATCTGTAGCCTTTGACTTGTAGTCATTATGTGAGTTTCCCAATCTAGTTCCATGAACTGGAGAGTATTTTCCACCCCTCTGAACTGTAAATAAAAAAGGTAGCATAGTATTTCACTAATTCATATTACAGATTTTAAATCCTATGGAACTAAGGAGCAAGAATGAAAAATGGAAGAGATGAAAGGATGAGGGCAGGAGGTCCATCTGGGTAACTAGGCTACCACTCGATTATGAACCACACTATATGCCAATTAAAATTATTTTGTGATTGATGTTTCAGCATATTAAGTGGTAGGGACGAACCGCCATCCAGTCACAGTTTATGCGTGAGCGCCAGTTGCTGTATTGCCTGTTTTGTAGGTACGTACAGTGCATTGTGAACTGTAGTGGGCGTGTGCTATCAACTCCCCCCCCCCCCCCCCCCCCCCCTTTCCACTGTCTTGCCACTGCAATCTGTCAATCATATAGTAATTTTGATCGGAGTATACCATTTGCCTTAAAAGATTTAGGGAAATCATTGAAACCTACATCTGGCTGGCCAGAGAGGGATTTCAACGCTGCTTCTTCCAAATGCGAGTTTGGGGCTCTTCCGCACTACCTTACCCAGTTTGTGAATGAATGAATCCATATACTCAACATGATTGCTCTACAAGCTCCAAATAAACTGTCAACAGCAAGCAATTGCTGGTAGGTTACCAAGCATGTGTGCTGTTTTTCGCATATTTTCCTTCTAAGAGGAGTTAAATAATCTGAACTACAAAATATGGTAGGTTCTACGGACCTCAGTGATGGTCTTGAATGTGTCAAAACTACGTGCGGAACTATTCGTACTGATTATTAAGAAAAAAAGTACTGTAATTAACAAGCATTGGCTGTTGGTCTTAAACCTCACTGACAACGGGACTTTATCAACTGACACTCTACCTTTATTTAAATTCTATATTTATCGTCAAATGTTAATGTTAATTCACAAATACTGAATCATAACTTTTCGTATAAATAACATTTTTAATTACTAATACATGAAAATGAAATAAGTTTACAGACAAGTGAAATGCCTAATTGTGATATGAAAAAATTATAAACATCAATAACCCGTTTTAATCTTTAGATATAAAAAAGTGTATTATTTTTATTTGATGTATCTCATTTTTGTAAAATTTGTTTTGAACACACTCATTTTCATGCAACTGGTAGTTGAATACATTATTATTCAGCATTTGTTAATTAAATGCCAGTTACAGAATCTCAGATAGTAAACTGAAATTTAAAAAAAAAAAAATGTTACTTACATGTAATTGGTCAGATGTCTACTGTTTGTAGACCACACATGAAGACAAAAATCAAAATATTGGAAAAATGCTGAGGCGTGTTCCAGACAGAGTTGTCAAGCCACTTATGATGAGCATGAACTGTCTGCACCTGTCAGTAATGTTTAAATTAACCCGATGCTTTCTATAATACCTATTCACATACATGTTTTAATTGTAACTGGTAATTTGTAGCTTTACACTGTGCAACATTGTTGCTTTTAATTAACGCTTATTCTAATACAGAGATATGTAAACAGGAAGAATAAGGTGCCGCGGTCAACAATGCCTATATAAGACAGTTCAAGCATCTGGCACAATTGTTCGATCAGTTACTGCTGCTACAATGGCAAGTTATCAAGATTTAAGTGAGTTTGAATGTGGTGTTACAGTCGGCACACAAGCAATGGGACACAGCATCTTCGAGGCAGTGATGAAGTGGGGATTTTCCCTTACGACCATTACACGAGTGCACCGTGAACAACAGGAATCCAGTAAAACATCAAAACTCTGACATTACTGCGGCTGGAAAAAGATCCTGCAAGAAAGGGACCAATGAAGACTGAAGAGAATCATTTGATGTGACAGAAGTGCAACCCTTCCACAAATTGCTGCAGATTTCAATTCTGGGCCATCAACAAGTGTCAGTGTGCGAACCACTCAATGAAACATCATCCATATGGGCTTTCGGAGCCAATGGCCCACTCGTGAACCCTTGATGACTGCACAACACGAAGCTCACGCCTCGCCTGGGCCAGTCAACACCAATATTGGACTGTTGATGACTGGAAACATGTTGCCTGATTGGATGAGCCTCATTTCAAATTATATTGAGCAGATGGATGTGAATGGGTATGGAATCAACCTCATGAATCCATGGATCCTGCATGTCAGCAGCAGATTGTTCAAGCTGGTGGAAACACTGTTATGGTGTGGGGCATGTGCAGTTGGAGTGATGTGGGATCCCTGATACATCTAGATACAACTCTGACAGATGACATGTACTTAAGCATCCTGTCTGATAACCTGCATCCACTCATGTCCATTGTGCTACGTGACAGATTTGGGCAGTTCCAGCAGGACAATGCGACACTCCGCACTTCAAGAATTAGAATTGCTACCGAGTGGCTCCAGGAACACTTTTCTGAGTTTTAACACTTCCACTGAACACCAAACTACCCAGCGATGAACACCACTGAGCATATCTGGGATGCCTTGCAACATGCTGTTCAGAAGAGATCTCCACCCCCTCGTACTCTTACGGATTTATGGACAGCCCTGCAGGATTCATGGTGGCAGTTCCCTCCAGCACTACTTCAGACATTAGTCGAGTCCATGCCACGTTGTGCTGTGGCACTTCTGCGTGCTTGCGGAGGCCCTACACAATATTAGATAGGTGTATCAGTTTCCTTGGCTCTTCAGTGTAGTTTTGTTCAGTGAAGACGCAGCTAATTTGTCTGCATGTCTCTGGAAATGTGGATTGGTACAAGCTACGTCCAGCCACTGCAGACTGCAACATGGCTTCATGCTTTTATATGAAAGTTGTCAAAAGTTTGACTGATATACAAAGTGGTCAGAAACAGTCTGAAAAGCTTGTAAGAGTCTTGCAGGGGAAGTTGTGTTGAGAAATAATTGTTCAGTTCCAAAAAAGACGCATTCCACCTTTTAACTGGTAATGAGCATTTGAACAAATTGTAACTCACGGACCCACAGATGTCTGTGCACCGCTACATTTTAGCATGTGCAAGAACCTGAATTTGTGAACGCAACAACCTGGTTGGCTAATTTCAATGCTAAATAACTCGTAAATGGTGTAACACTCTTAAAAGCTTCTCAGATTGTTTGTGATCACTCTGTATATTGGGTACTATAACCATCACGAAATATTTGGCCTAAGAATCCACACCCAATATGGTACCTTTTATGAACCAGTTCTATCCTGCGACATTCACCGGTTATGTAACGTCGTTGCATGGGAATCTCAGAATATCAATATGCCCAAGACATCACTAACATGCCTTTCATGCACAGGCAATATTTTAGTCAGTTCCTGCATGGAAACTAACAGCAAAATACCATTATCATCACTATGCACTAAGGTGCATAGCTATCGATATGTCATGGTATGTGATTTATATTAAAATGATGAGATTCAGCTTTGCAGTTCAGTATGCAGATAGTTTATACTCATCACAACAATGGTTGTGATCATGTGTTAAACAGGTTTCGCAATGCTGACTGATATCAACGCATTACATCAGACTTTGTAACTAGGATTTAGCTTTTTGTTTAAAATTACATGGTTGATTATGTTTGTTTGTTTTGACTTAGTAAGTAAATGCTTGATAATGACCACGAGAGTGAAATTGGCCAACAGCAAATAAAAGTACTACATAAAGTTACAGGCTCAGCAGAAACATGTCTTCAATGAACTTGAATCTTTTCAGTTGATGAAAATGCTTTGCTCTTAACAATGCTCAGGAACTTTCTAATTTTTGGAGGCTTTTTTTGTGAATTTCATCATACTGCTTTAAAAAGATTTACGACCAGGCACTGATCTCTTTAAGTATGAAGAAAACCAAAGATCTCCTTGTGATAGCTGAAAGAAGATGCTTCAATTTATGAAGCAGTGGTTGTAATATTAACTAGATCCTCTTTTCTGAAAATGATGGAACTGAAGACTGATTTATCAGTTCTGAGTTTTAGTTGTTAAATACAGAAACAGAATACATATTCACTTCTGCTGCAAGCCTGTGTTGAGCAATTTCGACGAGAAATAAGAACTTCAATTTTGGCACAAGCATAATATGTGGTTACAAAGCTTAATAATGAGTAAGGTTTTCAACAAATACGGGTAATTTTTAGCTTTTCTCAAATGGTAAATCTGAGTTAGCTAGATGAGAATGGAGATGGTCCTCCTTGCCCATTCTGCCACCAGAAACACAACATTATCTTTTGTAAATGGGCACTATCCTTTGGTTGTGGGAGATTCATCTGTTAGGGCTCAGTCATTAATTTCTTTTTAAGAAGTTAAAATAAATGCAACATGTCTTATTACAAAAAAGAGGATATGGCTACTCACTTAGTTTTGTTGCTTTAAATTAGAGCCTGCAGCAGTTCTTCACTCAACTTTTAAACCCTGCCCACAGATTGCAAATGTTGCAATATAGGTTAAATGCCAATTATCGGGTACAATCACCATCATGGATTAAACTATTTAAACCTTCTTCACCAAAGACTGGAGGTGTTGAATGTGGAGAATCATTCCTGTCAAAATGATCCTCCTTAAAATCATGAACAAATTTTCTGATACAATTTCTTTGATGGCACTCATCAGATACACAGCACAAATGTTTCCAGCCCCCATTATCCTCTATTAAAATCCAAATTAAACAATATATCACAAATGTTTGACTTTTTCTACTTGACACTCAATTTTCTAATGTTCAAAAAAATGTTCATAAAGTTCAAACAAGTGAAGTTCAACATATAACTGCAAGTACAATATTATGAAAAGGAAAGTTGCTACTTACCATACAGCAGAGATGCTGAGTCGCAGATAGGCACAACAAAAAGACTGTCAGAAATAAAACTTTCGCCTCCCCCCCCCCCCCCCCCACACACATAAAGCTTTATTTGTGACAGTCTTTTTGTTGTACCTATCTGCAACTCAGCATCTCCACTATATGGTGAATAGCAACTTTCCTTTTCATAATATTGTTACATTCCATCCTGGATTTTCCAAATACAGTATTAGAATTTCAAGTAAAAACTGACAACTGATAAATACCGCTGAATGGTGTTTGTTTGGTTTATCATACATACTACATGGGGAAACTCATGCTACAATAATAAATAATCGCACTTGCCAAAGGAAGTGCAGTTATGCTCGCTGTAAATCAGAGGTAAAAGTACAATGTGTCATGATCACACGGACAGACACCGGTCACTCTCGCACAGAATCCGGTGGCTGGCTGCCAGTGGCATCATCTGTTGCACCAGAAATAGTTCTGAGCTGGTCAGACAGCCACGACTTCTTTTGCTTCAATGTTTTTATGTGATTTTGCTACTACTGGCAGGTTAAATAAGTTCCATTTGTGTTTCTGTCAGAAAGTCGCATTTAGCATAGATGCAATTTCATCTCAAACCATAAATCATGATCATGAATTTCTCTAGAAAAAAGGTGTGTTACAACTCATATAATATGTTTTAAGAAATAAAATATTTTCATTTTATTTTGGTTTCTATAAATGCGACAGTCACACATACTTATGGGCTTTCATTTAATTCACAAATTTTCTTCATAATTTTGTTTCCTTATTTGGAAAGTCACAGAATGCTAACTTCCTTCTTATATTGCCAGAAACAACTGAATTATAAGCAATACCTTCTCTGCTCCGGCTATATATATTATGTAGATATTTATCGCTAAAAATTAAAAAAAAAAATAATAATTATATATATATATAGTTATAATAGAGGGAAACATTCCACATAGGAAATATATATCTAAAAACAAAGATGTGTGACTTACCAAATGAAAGTGCTGGCAGGTCGACAGACACAAACAAACACAAACATACACACAAAATTCAAGCTTTCGCAACAAACTGTTGCCTCATCAGGAAAGAGGGAAGGAGAGGGAAAGACGAAAGGAAGTGGGTTTTAAGGGAGAGGGTAAGGAGTCATTCCAATCCCGGGAGCGGAAAGACTTACCTTAGGGGGAAAAAAGGACGGGTATACACTCGCACACACACACATATCCATCCACACATATACAGACACAAGCAGACATATTTGTTTTTAGATATATAATTATATATATATATATATATATATATCACATTTTTACGAGTTCTTATGAATTATCTACTCGAAAACCCCAATAACAAAACTTATGAAAACTGCAGAATATATTGTTTGTTTAATGTGTTAGTAGTTACTGCAAGCAAAGTGCGCAATATTTTTCTCTGTAAAGTGCTAAATTTTTAACGTTCTGAATATTCCGCATCCTTGAATTTCTAGTGAAAAATAATGCATGTTGGCAACACTGTTTCCAGTCTCCTGTTTACAAAAAATGAGTGAGAAATTGGAGACGAATAATTCTGCATAGAGTTTTGTTTTTGGTTTGAACTTTTGTTAGAAACAATGTCACTGGGAAAATACAGCAGTGAATGGGTGAGGTGTGCGGACTATGAGAAAAAGACACAAGAAGGTGATGTTTAAGAAAAGTGAAAAACACTTCACAATTGTTGGAAATCTTTCAGAGGTATTGCAGAAATATCTCGGTCCTCAAGTAATTGTCTTACTATCACATCCACTGTGCAGGGATTGCTATATTCACTACAACAAGAAATTTAGTGATAACCCATCTGAAACTGGGTATGAAATTGTTGATGCAATGAGCCTTGGCAGCTACCTATACTGAGAAGGTACAATTACTGACACAGATACCACATAGCTACTCCAAGCAGCAAATACAGAAATACATACCCACTTCCTCACATTATCTAATTTCAAAAGTTCATAAAATAAAGAATGAAAAAGATATTTGGGTATGGTTAGATGCCTACTGCGGGCATCCATTGCAAGATGATACACTTAATGCTGCTCTGCAATATTACCTGTGTCATGACAAAGGTCGTAACAGGCATGGTCCTGATCAGGATGATGATAACTCTGTTGGTGAAAACGATGAAAAAAGTAACAAAAGTAAAAAGATATATGAAAAGATCAGTAATAGAGGCATACTTTCTAATGAAAAAGGAGAACTCAAATTTAAAAATTGGTCTCTCAAAATTCTACTCCTTACTGCCAAAAGTGTCAAATGTCAGCCACTGAAAGCAATATGCACATGTATTTACTGCACTAATTTGAAACTTATTTGTTTCACCGTCATAGTGTCACATTGTGTATATGTCAAAAACTACAAGGTAAATCTTGGTTGCAGGAGTGTACAGTACGTCCTGTACTGAAGGGATGACTGTTGAAGCACTACACCTTGAGGATACTGACAATGACGTAACCTATGGATTGTGGAAGAGAGGAGAGTTGGTGAAGAAGATAATGGAGCTTGAGAAGTTTGTTACTGAGGTTAGACATTGGGTCATGAAAGAAGTAGCTCATCAAAATGTCCACATGATTCACAGACAGGGAACAGAAGACTTAAAATCAGCCACATCCCAGAATACTGACACATTAGTTCTTCATTTTGACTTAGCTGAAAAATGGCCTGTTGCTTTACAGAACAAAGTTCAAAGTTAGCACTAGCACACATCACAAGTGTCAATATTCACATGTGTTGCTCACCTCCTTCGAACATCACACTGTTTTGCTATTGTCAGTGATGATCTCATTCATGGAAGTAGATATGCATGCTATGATATCATGATAACTGAGGACGTAGCATCTAGACACCATACATTTCCTAAACATGTGTATGTGGCTGATGGTGCAACATCTCATTTTAAAAACCACTTTCAGATTTATGAGCTTGGATAATATTGTGCAGGAATGGATATTTTCACCAACAGGTCATCGAAAAAGTTCATGTGATGTGGTATATCTCTGTACACATCTCCAGTATGAAGCTATTGATGCTGTAAGAGATGTGATTGGATTTGTACAGGACATACTGAAATTACTGAAGCACATGATGAAACTCTTCCTTCTAAATGAGAGTACAGTAGGTGATTTCTGTTAAAAAAGGGGAGAGAGAGAGAGAGAGAGAGAGAGAGAGAGAGAGAGGAGAGGGAGAGGGAGAGGGAGAGGGAGAGGGAGAGAGAGAGAGAGAGAGAGAGAGAGAGACAAGAGTGGTCTGCTATGAAGCCAGTGGTAGGAATTCAGTCAAGTTACTTCTAGGTTGCATCCTGGAGTGCCATATACAGTGAAATCCCTATTTTACTTTTTTGTGTGGGCCAAACATAAAAACCATAAAATTAAGGAAAATGCAGAATTGAGGTAAATGTTAAAACCCCCCAAAATATGAGCAAAAACACATTTAATTGGCATATATGATTAAAAATTGCAATACTCTCCTACAGTTTGTATAAAATCTAAGTGAAAGAAATTAAATGTACAATATAAAGTTTGTACAACAATTTGTGGTATTGAATTTCATCAGTTCTTAAAAAATCACAGATGTGTAACAGCAAGTAAAAAGTCAACAAAAAATTGAAACTGGCATCTGGGTATAAGGTAATATAGCTGTTTTCTGACATGTTACAGCTACAAATTACACCTTCAAAACACGTTTTTGAGAGACCAT
This sequence comes from Schistocerca serialis cubense, assembly GCF_023864345.2. Taxonomy (NCBI): domain Eukaryota; kingdom Metazoa; phylum Arthropoda; class Insecta; order Orthoptera; family Acrididae; genus Schistocerca; species Schistocerca serialis. The sequence goes on from NC_064643.1 coordinate 528,376,162, forward strand.
CCTTTGTGCTCACCCAGAAAAAAAGTAAACATTGTTTAACATGTTGAATTAAACCAAAAACATCACAGCAGCTAAGTGGTTAAACCATGAGCATAAATGCAGACATCTGCTTAATGACATACTTTGTCACCACTGCCGTTATTGTTTGATGCTTTTCTTATGAGTCACACTTCATATGCTCACCACAGTTACAAAAATGTAAAATAGGGATTTCACTGTATATGGCACTCCAGGATGCAACCTAGAAGTAACTTGACTGAATTCCTACCACTGGCTTCATAGCAGACCACTCTTGTCTCTCTCTCTCTCTCTCTCTCTCTCTCTCCCTCTCCCTCTCTCTCTCTCTCTCCCCAGTTCAGGCTTGATGAGAGAAACAGAGTTTACTTCGCCAATTGACACTACAAGCTTATTAGGAGTTAGCTCAGTGAATTTCTGTACACTGTGTAAAATGTAAATTTGAAAGAAAGCTTAGGTGCTACAGTTTTGCTTCAAACCCTCTTTCACTGCTGCCAATCTTCACGACCTACAATGTGTGGTGCAAAGTATATACATGATTAGTGCATGTACTTGTTGCAACTGTATCATGCCAGATTTGAACACCAAAGTATTTAAAATGTGCTGTCGCAAAACTCTTGTTCTATTTCTGTGCGACCTCTCTGTCATAGCACATCATCTGCATGAAAAGTATATTTTCAGCCCTCCACAAAATGCTTTTACCCCTACCTGCACTCCCATCACTGAAGGGCCACTTCCCCTATCCACACGTCCTGTAGGTGACCCCATTTTATGTGTGTTAGTATGGTGTGGTAGCTGCGCTGGTTACTGTGTGACTTAACAGGTCGACAGCCAATAAGAGTTCACTAGCCAGAAATGGATGACTTTCCTCGATTATGATCAAGCATATTCTTCAAGACTCAATGTCTGAATTTAAAAGGTTGACGATTTATACTGTTGCTGAATGCAGTACTTCAGAAATAAATGCAAAAAGATATGATTGAATTATAAGTGGCACAAGAAAAGTTGGTGACTGGGCCCCTTCGTCACGTATTGGCTAGGCCTGGAATGCTTCGTGTCGACTGTCTTCCTTTTTAATCACTGCAGCAACCTAGCAGTAGTTTTGTCACAACTGCACGGTGAAGCTAAATGTTGCAAGTTATGTTGGCAACACCGATCATGGATTACATACGCACTTCCTCTTTCATATTTCTCCTCTCCAGAACAGCTTAAAATATCCTCTTAATTCCACCACCACCACCACCACCACCAATGGAATGAACCATCTATCTTTTGAGCCACTTATAACTTGTTCAGTCACGTCAAATGTCAATGGGAAGAAAACAGGATGAAAACAAGCAAGGCGTCAAATAAGAACTTAGAATGGAGGTAAACCTTATTAGGAAGAAATGTAAAATGGGAGAATTTTTAGCATTAATCTTTTGGGTTTTTACAGGGGCTGCAAATCTATGGAGTAGAATTGTCAAAAAAAGTAAAATCGGAGAACTTAAAATCAAGATTCCACTGTACATACATTGCAAGAACAGTTCTCCACGAAATACAGTCTGTTACTGTGTGTGAAATGCAGAGACCTCAGCATACTTTAGAAGAGTTTGTTCTGAGCAACTTCGTTTCTTGTGTGTATGATAGTGGTGGGTGGGACCAAAAATTAGAGTCTCTCACGAGCTTCAAGATGTAACTGTCTCTTTTATGACACCTCATGGTCTGGTAAATTCTTTCAAATGGCCATCATCAACACATCAGTGTGCAGTTCCAATTTCCCAAGTATTGCTCTTGTTGCATCATCCTTGTCCATGTGCAAATTCAGTCCAGCTATACAATTTCACTGAGAAGCAGGTGAAAAACAAATGAACTCTTTTCAACAGTCCAGTATTGATTGTTACAGTGTATGTAACTTTAATTCATGGAATGCCATAAAGAAGTAAAATCATGACAGAAGACAATAAAAATTTGTGAGTAATGTTAGAAACAGAAAAATGCATATACAAAGCTATTTTCTGTATCTAATTTTCTTTAACATAATGCTTGAACAAAATGAACAATTGTTTTCCCACTCTATCACAAGGCTGTAAAATAATTATTTTGGCTACAATATATCAGTCTCGCAATCAGTTTTAGGTAGGGTGGCAGATGATCGGAGTGAAAGGAAGTGCTCCATCGCAGCGAGGCCCTGGACGTGCGGAATATTTGTGTATAAGGAAGTGGCATCAATGGTTACAACGATGGTTTCCGGGCGTAACAGATTGGGTAAGGATTCCAGGCGTTCGAGAAAGTGGTTGGTGTCTTTGATGAAGGATGGGAGACTGCACGTAATGGGTTGAAGGTGTTGATCTACGTAGGCAGAGATACATTCGGTGGGGGCTTGGTAACCAGCTACAATGGGGCGGCCGGGATGATTGGGTTTGTGAATTGTAGGATGTAGGTAGTAGGTAGAAGGTAGGGGTGCGGGGTGTAGGTGGGGTTTTTCCCACGTGGAATGTTAAGTGGGAAAAAAATTTTTCTTGGTTATGGTTTGGAAGTAAGTTACACATTATTGAGTATATATATGCAGGATAAAATTGTATGGTAGATTACGGTAAAAAGAAGAAGGTGAATACAAAGTGAAACTGCTTGCACAAACAAAAAGAGTAAGTAAGATGACAGAAAAGATTTCGAAATACAACAGTGACAATAACAAACGTAATTGTTCGGTTCAAATTAATTATATGAATATAATAGAGGGAAACATTCCACGTGGGAAAAATATATCTGAAAACAAAGATGATGTAACTTACCAAACTAAAGCATTGGTAAGTTGATAGAAACAATAACAAACACAAACACACACAAACACACACACACACACACACACACACACACACACAAATTTCAAGCTTTCACAACCCACGGTTGCTTCATCAGGAAAGAGGGAAGGAGAGGGATAGACGAAAGGATGTGGGTTTTAAGGGAGAGGGTAAGGAGTCATTTCAATCTCGGGAGCGGAAAGACTTACCTTAGGGGGAAAAAGGGACAGGTATACACTCGCGCACACACACACACACGTATTCATCCGCACATATACAGGCACATAATTTTTTTTTTTTTTTTTTCAGAGTACTTTGAAATAATGCTGTGACACATTCACTCTTGACCTTTATGATTTGAGATGAAATCACCAATACAGATGGAATGCTGTTTAAAATCTGAAGGAAGCAAGTGGGCTCAAACAACATTTACACTGCTTCATGTTTACCACTAGACTATGAACATATATGGCAGCAAAATACTTCCTGCAGAAGACAATGCTTCCTCAGCTCAAGCAGAATACACCTCCTCCAGAAACTCCTATATGCTAGTACCTGCAAATAGCCTGACACTGGATTCTGAGAGGCAATCTAATTTACTGCTGTCTTTAGAGAACAATTTGGTCTTGTCCCTGCAGCATCCAGGATTTATATAAAGAAACTGCATTTGGCAATGTGAGTGAAAATCATTAATATGATGTACATAAAAATTTCATAACTTAAAGGCAGTTGGTTGTGTTGAAGAGATCCTCAAAACTATTTGTCAGCAGTGAATGTGTGATGCGTGCTCACACTACAATAACATGAACATCGTGAATTCTTAATCTCACAGCCTTGAAATAATAAACAACACCTACTGGTGGTTTCTTATTAAGTATGTCACTTCTTGCAGTATTACTTAACAGTATCAGTTTATTACATTTTGCACAATGAATTCTTTTTTATTATTTTCTATTTAGCAATTTGTACAGAAACTGAATGACAGATCAGATGCTCCAAAAGCAACAGGAAATTGCCCAGCAGCAAAATTTCTAGATAGGGATTAAGAAAGAATACAGGGCAGGGACGAGAGGCAGGGGGAGGGTAGTAAAGGAGAAAGCAGACAGAGAAGGAAAGGATACAGAAATCTTGTGCATTATTGGCAACTGTGCTTAAATAGCTCACCTTTAGACACTTGCTTTGTATCTCTTTCCACTCTTTCTGTTAGTGTCCCAGTCTTCTCTGTAGATTTTCCATTAGCAGCTTTCTGAAAGGATATCAAGACTCTTCATTATTACCTTGTGACAACACAATTCTGCTTCTAATATCACATATTTATTTTCTCTCTAGCATAATCCTGGAAAGAAATACAATCTCCAGTTGCCTCCCACACGTCGTTGTCCCACCATTATTAATGCACCTTTCTCCAGTGCATAAAGCTATCTTTTCGAGTTTCCCATTTTCAACATTGACAAATCACAGCTATCTGTATGCACCATTTTTTCTTCTATCTTCAGAGTTATTCCCACCAACATTAATTCTTTGTGAACTTTGAACTAACCATACAAGGAAAGGAATGATCATTCTATCTTTTAAGCATATCTAACATAAAAATGAGAGGTGTGCAAAGGAATACCAATAACAATAATAACAGATCGCTACTCACCCAAGCAGAAGTGGTGTTGAGCAGCAGAGAGGCACATTAAAATAGATTGTTTGAAAATACTAGCTTTCAGACAAAGTCCTTCGTCAGATCTCTCTCTCTCTCTCTCTCTCTCTCTCTCTCACACACACACACACACACACACACACACACACACACACACACACACACACACACATTCATAAATGAACAACATATACATAGCCATGGAATATTTGCAGTTTGTATGTAAACCACAAATATTTGACATACATCGAAATAATGCAACTCAAAACCACAAAGATTGATGACGCTGAGGTTTGAAATATTTGAAATTGAATAGCACTGTTGGAGCCACCAGAACTGCTACTGAACAACCAAATGGATTTTTTTCTCTCGCCATTCCTGTATACTGACAGAGTAGTTTAAGAGAAACAGGGTCAATATCTCCCCCTTCCGATCCACCACACACTCTGTGTTGACCAGGTACTGAAAAATCTGTTCTTTAATGCTGTGTTAATTACTTAATCAAGCATGACACATTGTTGTGTAAGTAACATATTTGTTAATACTGTATTGTGAGGAACTCCATATTTAAACAGTAACCCATTTTAACCCATTTACAATAATATGCAGTACGAATATCTCATAACATCATTTAATCTCTTTGTTGCTTATTACACAGTCTTCTTGTAGTTTGAATTACGACTTAATTTCTTTGTCAGTTGTAGATTATGTATTGTAGAACGCAGAACACATGAATAACCTCATCAAAAACTAAAACTTTGGTAGCTTTCAGGCAAATCATTTAACAAGCCACACACACACACACACACACACACACACACACACACACACCTTTGCAGCTACATTGTAAGATGGCAGTTTGGCAGTTGGACAGTGATGAAGGGGTGGCTGGGGTAGGGTGGATAGGGGAAAAAGAGGTAGGCAGTGGGAGGAGGGATTGAGGATGGGTAGTCATTGGCTACAAGGGAGGCAATAAGTGTGCAGAAAAGGAAAGCAGGAGCGAGGGGCAACAGATTCAGTGACTGTGCATGCAAGACACAGACACTGGAGCTGGTGAGTTCATGTGGCACATAATGAAGATAATGTGGAGATGTGGATTGTGTGGGGGTGACAAAGCAAGGGAAGTGGAAACTATTGAGTAGAGGGTACGGGGGAAGCGGGTTAGTGGTGACTGAGGCCTATAGAGTTACAGGAGCGAAGGATGTGTTGCAAGTGTGACTTCCATCTGCAAAGTTAATAAAAGATGGTTTTGGAGGAAAGGATACAGATGGCACAGGGCGTGAAGCAGTTATTTAACATGACCATGTCACGCTCAGCAGTATTTGTGTCAGTGGATGGTTCATTGTGTTTTGACCAGAGTTTAGTGGTAGCCATCCACTTCTGGTGGACAGCTTGGTTGGTGGTCATGCCCACTAAAAATGCTACACAGAAACTACAGCAGAGCTGGCGTATGACACAGCTGCTTGCATAAGTGACCCCTTCACCAAGGCTTCATCAATCATCTTGCCGAGAAACAAGGATCCTTCCCCACCCCTCCTTATGTGATATTCTGTCACTCACCTAATATATACAATATCCAAATCCATCTCTACGTCACTCCCAACCTTTTGCCACAGGGGTCATGTCCCTGTGGAAGAACTGTCTGAGTCACCCACAAGCACAACCTACGCTAGTAGTGTCACAGGTTCATTTTATGCCATCAGAGACAGATCCATCTGTGAAAACAGCCATGTTATTCGCAATTTCTGTATGGCATTTTCTGTGGGTATGACAGGTGTAAGGAAACATGAGAATTTTACTGTGGCTGAAAAGCATGAATTCTTTGACAGACTTTTTAATCTCATGAATATTCCTCTTACATTTGAAGAGAAAACTCTTTTACACAGAGGATTAAACTATAATTCCAAACTTACATTAGGACAGAAAGACTTAAAGAGAACTATAGCAGAGGTCAAACGCACAAGTAATATGGCAAGGTTCCCACTCAAAGAGAATAACCTAGCAGTCAAAGTCATCAACACATTAAAAACACAATTACAGTCCAGAAAGTAACCATAAAAATGAAAGTAAGAAGTAAGAAGTTGAAGAGGCATACGTGTTCATCACCATAGCAGATAAAGACATTATCATAATTATGAATGGCGAAGACTATCTAAATAAAACTGAAAATTTTTTTTCAAAAACAGAATTAACAATGTGGCTAAAGATACAACAAGAAAGTTTCACACACATTTAAATGCAAAATTCACAGCTGCTATTTTCTGTTTTATGACAAAGAAAAAGTGTGATATAAAGGCACGAGTCCACTAATGCCAGACGCACCCAGGCAGACAACACTTCACAAAAATAACAAATCCATGAGGCTAATATCTTACACGAGTCAGTCTTAAATGCTCTGAAATGTGTTATAGAAGCACAAAGGTTAAAATGCTAAACATGTTTTATGAGTACTATAGATTAAAAAATTAATATAAGTTTGTGAACAAAGTTAAGGATACAGTCATACCAGCTGATTTCACCTTCACCTCCCTACATGTGGTGAACTTGTGCACTATATACACTCCTGGAAATGGAAAAAAGAACACATTGACACCGGTGTGTCAGACCCACCATACTTGCTCCGGACACTGCGAGAGGACTGTACAAGCAATGATCACACGCACGGCACAGCGGACACACCAGGAACCGCGGTGTTGGCCGTCGAATGGCACTAGCTGCGCAGCATTTGTGCACCACCGCCTTCAGTGTCAGCCAGTTTGCCGTGGCATACGGAGCTCCATCGCAGTCTTTAACACTGGTAGCATGCCGCGACAGCGTGGACGTGAACCGTATGTGCAGTTGACGGACTTTGAGCGAGGGCGTATAGTGGGCATGCGGGAGGCCGGGTGGACGTACCGCCGAATTGCTCAACACGTGGGGCGTGAGGTCTCCACAGTACATCGATGTTGTCGCCAGTGGTCGGCGGAAGGTGCACGTGCCCGTCGACCTGGGACCGGACCGCAGCGACGCACGGATGCACGCCAAGACCGTAGGATCCTACGCAGTGACGTAGGGGACCGCACCGCCACTTCCCAGCAAATTAGGGACACTGTTGCTCCTGGGGTATCGGCGAGGACCATTCGCAACCGTCTCCATGAAGCTGGGCTACGGTCCCGCACACCGTTAGGCCGTCTTCCGCTCACGCCCCAACATCGTGCAGCCCGCCTCCAGTGGTGTCGCGACAGGCGTGAATGGAGGGACGAACGGAGACGTGTCGTCTTCAGCGATGAGAGTCGCTTCTGCCTTGGTGCCAATGATGGTCGTATGCGTGTTTGGCGCCGTGCAGGTGAGCGCCACAATCAGGACTGCATACGACCGAGGCACACAGGGCCAACACCCGGCATCATGGTGTGGGGAGCGATCTCCTACACTGGCCGTACACCACTGGTGATCGTCGAGGGGACACTGAATAGTGCACGGTACATCCAAACCGTCATCGAACCCATCGTTCTACCATTCCTAGACCGGCATGGGAACTTGCTGTTCCAACAGGACAATGCACGTCCGCATGTATCCCGTGCCACCCAACGTGCTCTAGAAGGTGTAAGTCAACTACCCTGGCCAGCAAGATTTCCGGATCTGTCCCCCATTGAGCATGTTTGGGACTGGATGAAGCGTCGTCTCACGCGGTCTGCACGTCCAGCACGAACGCTGGTCCAACTGAGGTGCCAGGTGGACATGGCATGGCAAGCCGTTCCACAGGACTACATCCAGCATCTCTACGATCGTCTCCATGGGAGAATAGCAGCCTGCATTGCTGCGAAAGGTGGATATACACTGTACTAGTGCCGACATTGTGCATGCTCTGTTGCCTGTGTCTATGTGCCTGTAGTTCTGTCAGTGTGATCATGTGATGTATCTGACCCCAGGAATGTGTCAATAAAGTTTCCCCTTCCTGGGACAATGAATTCACGGTGTTCTTATTTCAATTTCCAGGAGTGTAGAAGAGATGTTGAGTCGCAGGTAGGCAAAACAAAAAGAGTGTTAAATAAGTAAGCTTTCAGCCAAAAGGCATCTTCTAAATTAGAGCCCCCCCCACACACACACACACACGCAAGCATACTTCATGCCCAAATGATCGCTACCATCGGCAGCTTGGACCAGAGTGAGGCAGTAAGACGGAGGGATAGCAGGGTATGGGTGGGGGGAGAGAAAAGCACTTTCTGGTGAGATGTGCAGGGATTACATGGCATGTTGAGATTGCCAGGTGCAGCGACAGGACATGGGGTGTGGGGTAAAAAATAGGGAGTGCAGAAAGAGGGGAGCAGGGAAGGGGAAACGATGAGTGAATGCACTGCAGAGGGTGGTGCCCAATGAAGGTGAAGGAATGTGAACAGAGGAGGTTATAGGAAAGAGCGGGCAGAAACTGTTGGATGAAGAGTATGGGGACAGTTGGTTACCATGGGCTGAAGCCAGGACAATTTCAGGAGTGGAGAACCATTGAAATAAAGCATGATATGTTCAGCTGCATGTTGTGTACTGGGTGGTCAACTTTGTTCTTGGCCGCAGTTTGGTAGTGGTTATAGATTTTGGTGGACAGTTGGTTGGTTGTCGTACTGACAAAAAGCTGTGCAGTTATTTCAGTGACTTAGTATATGACATGACTGCTCTCACAGGTGGCCCTGCCTCTGATGAGGCATGATAAGCCTGTGATAGGACTGGAGTAGGATGTGCTGGAAGGGTGTACTGGGAAGGTCTTTTGCATGGGTCTTCCACAGAGATATGACACCTGTGGCAAGGAGTTGAGAGTGATGCAGGGTTATTTGTGAGAGTGACCTCTGTTCCCTGAGGACGTACACACACAAGTGAAAGATGGCCATGTCTCTTGAAAACATTTGATGTAGTAGAAACAGTCCACTGTGTGCACCCCGATCTGTGATCTGCACAGATGGTGTGTAGGCAGTGACATAACTCGGCCTTTGGTGTCAGATATTTTGTACACATTTAATCGTGTTGATATCATATTATGCACTTTCTTTATGATTTCATATTTAGCTGCAATGTTTGGGATTGATGATCTAGAAAAGTGTGGCACAGTTGGATTCACCATCCAATTCTTAATGTTCAAAATGAAGGATACAAATTATGGTTGGTTGTTTTTGGGGAAGGAGACCAGACAGCGAGGTCATCTGTCTCATCGGATTAGGGAAGGACAGGGAAGGAAGTCGGCCGTGCCCTTTGAAAGGAACCATCCCGGCATGATACAAATTATAGAGCTTCCTCAATTGTGGATAAATTTTTCTTGGTAGTAGGTACACAAAGGAAATAATTTTATGACGACCTGGTATTCTAGTTTATTTATTTGAATAAAACATTTACAGCACAAATGCTTCAAAGAGTTAAACTGACAAAACCGGTCTGCGTATCAAGTTGACACTAGACATTACTGCGCAACAAGTTTCATTCGTATCAGTGCCATCTCACTGTCATTGTACTAATGTCATCTATTGTATCATTTACACATGGGATGAGGCATGGAACATTTTGACCCACTATCTTTCTACACACTGAAGAAATTAATAACTTATTTATACCTTATCAAAAGTCATGAGGGGTTCATTAATTATTGGCCAACAGTTTCAACAATCTTATTAACCATTAAAACGTAAATTGATTAGATAAAAAAATCTACTCATGAAGCGGCTGGAGAACACACACAAGAACACACACAAAAACACACACACACACACACACACACACACACACACAAAGATTCAACTTTTACAAGCTTTCGGAGCCAGAGGCTCCTACTTCTGCCAGAAGAGATGAAGGGGAAGGAAGAGGGGTGAAAGAAAAGGACTGGAGAGGTTTAGTGAAAGGGATACAGTTCAGAAAAGTCACCCAGACTAATTGGTTGGGGACTGCATCGGACGAGATGTGAAAACCTGAGAGCTTAAAGGTGGAAGACAGTAAAATGCAAGACAAGAGATTACTACTAAAACATCGTGCACAAGTTAAAAGAGTGAAAAGCTAAGTGCACTGTATATAACAGAGCCGGGAAGGGGAGACGGCGAAAAATAGACAGGTCAGAAAATGAAGGATGTACAAAACTAAAATGGAATGAAGAAAGCAGTAGTTACTATGAAGAAATGCTGAGACATAATGAATTAACGTAAATTAATGCCAGGTGTGTGGCGAGAACCAAGGACTTGTTGTAGTGCTAGTTCTTACCTGAAGAGTTCTCAGAATCTGATGTCTGGGGGAAGAATACAGATGACACACGTGGTGAAACAGGCACCGAGGTCATGACTGACATGTTGTAGAGCATGCTGTGCAACAGGATATTGTGTGTTGCTGGTATACACCCTCTGTCTATGCCGATTCATCCTGACTGATAACTGCGTGGTAGTCATGCTGATGTAAAATGCCGAACAGTGTTTACATAACAGCTGGTAAATGACGTGTTATTTCCAAGGTGGCTCTCCCTCTGATAGTATATGTTTCACCAGTTACAGGGAGGGCGCATAGGGCAAGTCTTACAGCAGGGATGGCCATAGGGGCAGGACCTATAGGGTGGGGAGATGGCTGCAGAAGGTGCATAGGATCTGACAAGGATATTGCAGGGCTTGGGAGGGCAAAGCTATTCTACGTGTAATGGGCAAAATCTCAGACAGAATGGATCTTATTTCAGGGCATGATTCTGGGAAGTCACGGCCTTGTCGAAGTAACTGATTAATACATTCGAGATCAGGATAATACTGGGTGACAAGTGGTGTGCTCTGAACAGATTTTTGGAGGGATCAGATGTACCAGGATTGGATGTGATGGCTCAGGAAATCTGCTTTTGAACTAAGTTGTTGGGATAATTACACCCAGTGAAGGCTAAGATGAGAGTGGTGGCATATTGCTGTAAAGAGTCTGCATCTAAAACAAATACGTTTGCCTAGAATGACAAGGATGCATGGGAGAGAGCGTGTGACATGGAAAGGCTGGCAACTGTTAAAATGTAAGTACTGTTGTTTGTTAGTATGTTTGAAGTGGACGGAGTGTGTAGGTGGCATTCGGTGAGGATGAGATCTAAATCAAAGAGAATGGCACGGGATTAGGAATAAGACCATGTGAAATTTAACTGAGAGAAGGTATTTAGGGATTCCCGGAATTTTAACAGGTCAGCTTCACCATGAGTTCATACGGCAAAGATGTCATCAATGAATTCGGATAAAGTTTGGTGGAAAAAACTTTTATATAGACGACTTTTGGTGGATGGTGTAGCAAATGTGAACTGGTAGTGCTGATCTGCATTTTGAGATTCAGAAATATTCGTTTCAAACTGAAACTGTTGTAGGCACAAATCTGCAGAAGTTTGGCACTCTTCATGTGTCTCACAAAATTCATTGGATATTAGAGTGCTACTGTACCTCAGATAGCATTGTCAGAGACCTTACTGACACATGCTACTCCATAGGGCATCAATATTCTTGCCTCAGTGCAAACATAATAAGGATTAGTGGATTGAGGGAACAAAGGCAATGGCTTTAGGGTAAGGGCACACCCAGCTATTCTGTGAACCGACCATGTCACTTGAAGTTCGATAAACAACATGAAGACCTGAAACAACTGTTACTACTGCTATATACTTAGGCAGAATAATTTCCAAGGACCAAACCACAAGGTGATTAACCCCTTATTTGTGGAACACGTCCACTGAAAACAATATTGATAATGAAAGTATCTGTTCAAGCATTTTAAAGTACTGTGTGAAAAATAGTAGGACAGAGATGTCCATAACACTGACAATGTTAAAAAATAAAATCAATTTCAGAATATGTAAAAAGAGGTACAAAACTGGACCGGTGTGTACATGAGACGCAGATGGGGGCCCCTCAGGGCTCATCTTTAATACAAATGGAATTTGCAGAAACATTTACAGAATGTCTGCAGAAGAAGATAATTCCCCAAAACAGGAACACGGCTGTAGTTGTTCTACTACACAAGAAAGGAGGCAGGAAACTTACAAATCTCTCAATCTAATCCCAATAATGAGCAGGGTATTTACTAACTGCATAGAAGGAAAAATCTGGATCAGTGCGAGTAGAACTTATGCACCAACTATTCCATACAAACTTAATTAAGTTTATAGATAGTTCATCTATCCCAAGAATCGGGACTTTACATGACTTTCACCTGCCATCGGTATCGGTACTGGCAAGATAACAAAATACGTGACTACTGAGCCATATCTTTTGACTGCATAAAGTAGAAGCTTACATTTCTTGCACTGCCAAGGGATCATAGACATCAGCATGTGACAAATTTCAACTTGATACACCTATGTTCCTGAGAAAACGGGGATTAACAGACGGATGGACAAATGGACAGACAGATACTCGGATAATAAATGACACAAGAAACATTATTTTTGTGTGACATAATTACAAAATATGAAAAGCGAAGTTGCAACTCACCATATAGCGGAGATGCTGAGTCACAGACAGGCACAGCAAAGAGACTGTCGCAAATAAAGCTTTCAGCCAGTAAGGCCTTCATCAACAACAATGACTCACACACACACACACACACACACACACCTGACCAAGGTATAGGCTGTTCCTCCTACAGATCTGCCTACCCTTTTCCTCTCCTGTATCTCATCTGTTATTTGGGTATGCCCCATCTTAACTTCCTCAGTAAACACAGTTGCTAGCCCCCTTTTACTACCTTTTCTCACTCTAAATGATAAGTTTATCCCATAATTGATTTCTGCTGACAGCACCTGATACCTCTCTATCTAAATATCTTAACTCCTCTCCTTCTAACTTCATTTTTTTTTCCTTACTCTTGTTTACAACACATATAACATCACCTTGTACACATACTTCTCATGCTTATGTATCTTGCTTCTACTTACTGATACACAGAGCTTATCCTTTACTTACTTATAATTACTAGGTTTAGACAATACAAAAGGTCTTATTCCATGTATTTCTTGTGAATACACAAGGATAATGTTAGCACTTTGTCTCTTGCAATTCAAATTTATTCCTCATGGATCTACTCACTGTTGAATACTACTTATCAAACCATCTCATTCTGTTAACTTTTAAGCTCTTGCTTCTTATTTGGCTATGCATATTAGCATGCCCTCAGTTTGTCTTAGCTTCCCTCTCCTATGTGGACTCTTCTCCCCTACAGCGTGTGGTGTGACTAACATTTGTTACTTACTTAACAAAACGTCTGTTAATCTATTGTTATCGTCATATGTAAAATACTCACCAGTGCTATCTTACTGTTGTAATAGAAGGTATAATTTTAATAAAAGATAATAAGATAGTCAGTGTAGATAGAAACTGTTAACAAGGAAACTAAGATAGAAACATGGAAGCAATTGATCTCAGACGGCCAGTGGTTATCAATCCACCAAATCTGCAAATGGTACAAACTCTCCTGGGGCCTTAAATCTGTTAATCATATCTATATTATATAAGCCTTTAGCCTGCCTTGTTTCAGGGTCCATTAGATATATTGCACCTATAAGATACCTCATGGCAAAATCTGTCTTTTAGATATCCTCCCACGTGCTTGGTAAAGATCTAGAAAATACTCGCTTTTCCATCAGGTTTGAACTCCACAAAACGCTTTGATAAATTTATATTACTTCCCCAATTGTACCTCCTCTAATAAACGAATTGATAACCACTGTTATTTATGCCTGCCTTCTTATGGATTTCCTGCTTAGTACTGTCAATAGCCTCCCATAATCTTGTTAATACTTTTTTATGTTCTTCCTTAGAAAGAGTGTTAATATTAAGCATTTCTACTTTCTCTTGTACGGTAGAATTTACAAATTTGTGTAACCATTCCTCAAAATTAAACAATGTTTCAGGTGTGTTAATTATTTCTCTAAATTCTTTGAATTGTTCTAAAACAGTTATATGCTATTGTACTTCCTAGATTTGCTCTTTAACCTCGTTGAAGACTCTTAACGACAAATCAACCTGCTTTGTTAATTTTACCATTTACTTTCTTGAATTGCTCTTTTACTTTCTTGCCAACTAAATCACATTGATTACTGATCTTTTCCATCAATTTCTGAAGCAACTGGGTCAAAGTACTTGCAATGTTAGTTAATTTAGCTTCCATTTCCTGTCTGACATTTTTTGTTACCTCTAAGTTTACTTATTATTTCATATTTTCTACCTTAACAGACAGTTCATTACTTTTAGACCCTACTTTGTCAGATAGTTCCTTTCTAGTGTCAGACAGTTTCTTATTTGTTGAATCTACTTTGCCAGATAATTTCTTAAAATCAGAATTAATTTCATCAGGCATTTGTTGTAATAAATCTTTAAGCCATTCTGAAGACTCTGCAGCCATTTTTCTTGTAATGGCTAGCATACAAAGCAAATATACTCTATTATGTACCCTCTATTACTCTAGTAGAAGGTTACTGCACAGTTTTCTCAAACCTGGTAACACTAAAACACTGTGTCACCACCTTGATGAAAAAAAATCTTCAAAGTGAATTTCTGTATTTTATGAACAGCTCACCTTTTCCAATTAACTGTACTCTCTCGTCGTGTAGCTGAAGCAACCATGTGTATGTGGCAATGTACTGATATGATCTATCTGCCCAGTGCAGCCGATGTATCAAACACAGTAATAGGTGGACTGCATTGTCCCATACATCAGCACCCCTGCAGCATTGTTCAGTTACTACAGTGTCCACATCAATGTCAGGATTCAAAATCTTCTAATCCGAACCAACCGAAAAATTATTTTCCTCCAAACCCATTGAGAAATTACTCTGTCTTGGTTAAAAGATTCTTTTATTCACATGTCGACATCATTTACTTGAGATGCAAATTTGTCTGAAGTTGCCATAATATTAATACCACAACTATATAAGTATGATCTATTCTCAGATTTCGTGCACTGTTCTGATATTTCCTTTCACTTTTTTCTTAACATATTGTTACTGAGTTTGGACAATATAGTTACATCAGTTCACTTGTAGTTTCTCCTCTTGTTTAATCCTTGCTGCTCTTAGCAACACCACAATTTATCACTCGAATTTCAAGATTTTGCAAATTTATAGTTCTCTATTTCCTTCCTTTTTCTCCAATGCTGCACGACCTGTACACTGGGAGCCAAATTAAATGTTTTTCTTATTGGTTTAGGGTTTTATGTAGTTGCTGGTTCACTCCTTGTAGCTGAAGATGAGACAGCGCTCTTCATGAAATCTGACAATATCTGACATATTTACATTTTTCTTTGAATCCAGTTGCTGTAGTTGGCTCTCTTGAAGCAGAGGTCCTGCTAATCAGTGCCTCTGAAATTCCGTGTGTAGCTGAGGAAAGGCTTGACTTCTTCACATTCTGCAGCTTTTATTAGCACAAAAGAAGATAACTTCTACTCTCACGGAAAAGCATATTTCACTATTTTCCTTTTACAAACAGATATTTCCTTGAATGGGTGTACAGATCATTAGAGTGACTCATGAATTAGAGTAGAACACAACTTCTTATACGACGTATGCCCCATAGGCTCAACATGCCATTCGAGGTTACAATACACTTTATTTGTCCAAAACCATCTTGTCTTTTGTTTACATTCTTGGAGAGCGTGGTTACTCTTTGATGGTCAAGTCACAACACTAAAATGTTTAATGTCTGCACATACAAAAACAAACACACAGTATACGTTTCGTGACTTACTCAGTGCTTAATTTTATTCTGTCAAGATCATCTTTCCTTGTGCTAAACAACAAGTGTGAAATATCATTTGCACAAACATCATGTAACACTTCAGTTGTATGCATGAATGAAGGTCACTGATGGCTTGGAAGTGTTTTGGATGTTAGTGAATATACCAAAGGGGCTACAATTAGCTTCTTGTAGCCATACCCCAAGAAACCCAATGTCTTTATTGTGGACAATAAAGACATTCTTCAAAAGGCAACAGGCTGAATGTTATGTCCTTTCACCAAAAGATGTCGTGTTATACCCTGCTACCCAGTATTGAGGCATGGTAAGTGCTGATGATACATTTATCATTGCATTTGTTTGGGTAAAATTTATACCTATTTGCCATGCATTCCAGAAATGTTTGGCTGGGATGTTTATATCATGTCACACATCATTAACATCAGAGGTCACGGTTGTTACCTCGCATAATACAAATGCTTGCTATTGGCCTGTTCATGCTGTTACCTTGCTATCACACTATCAATTGAACAGTTAATGTGTTTTTCAGTACTTTTTTTTTAGAGTTTGCATTCAATTTATATTGCTTTTTTGTACCACTTAGATGTAGATATTAAAATATATCCCCTAATCAAAATGTCATTTCAACTTGATTTTTTTTTTTTTTTTTGCTGTGTTTTGTAGCGCTGGGGAGCGAGTGCCAGGTCACCAGCATTGTGAAGCCTAGTGTAGGGTTGGCCCAGGTGACTGACAGCATAGGGGAGTTATGTAAGAATTTTACGAAGGAGGGTCAGGTACTGATAGAGGGTGGAGCAGGGAACAGTCTTGATAGGGACGGGGAATATGACGTAGGTGGTGTGCTGGTAAAGTTAGCTATTCAAACTGGTGGCACTATGCATTTCTTGCAACTGTTTCAGCATTGTGATCGGCCTCATCTTAATGCGGCTGTTAGGTGCATTAACATTGGGGAGGGTGCTGATGACAGAGGGCATGGGTCACATCTCGGTGGTGCCATTTGGGTCTATCAGTAGATCAGGTTTCACAATGCATGACCTGCACCTCAATAGGTATGGGAAGTGGAGTCTGGCAAAGCTTATAGGTGACAGTGTAGTGGGTGGTGGTGTGATAACTCATGGAAAATTCCTGTAGTAGTTGGTGTTAAGAGTTGCAACTTTTTTAGAGTGAAGTCAGCTGCTTAACAGAAGTCCCTCTAACTAAGGGCTCACCTCCAGAGGACGTAATGTCTCCATCAAAATATAAGAGGTTAATACCTACTAATAAAGTCAGTGAACTCCTTATAGATGTTGACTGAAATTATTGGTATATCAGAGCACCACTTAAATAATTTGACAATTCAGAGGCTTCCTTTACCAGGATACAGATTTAACTGATTGTTTTTCAAGGAGTTTCTTGTGGGGTTGAGGCATGGCAATGAACATAAAAAACAGTATTCCATTTGTTCCATAGACATATCATGACACTATACTGAATAGATATTTGAAAGTTGTCCAGGGGCAGTTGTATTAGTGAAATGAAACGAAACTTCTAATTGTTATTGTTTATAGGTCCCCTAACTCTGACTTCAGGGTACTTGTGCTCAAGCTAGAAGGGGTTCTTGATTCACTTTGTAGAAAGTACGAGAAATTAGTTATATGTGGTGACTTCAGCATAAATTTTGCACATAATGGTGCAAGAAAAAGGATTTTGGCAGATCTCCGAAATTCATATGATCTGATGCAGAGTGTTTTTTTCCAACTAGGGTGCAGGGAAAAAGGAGCACAGCCATAGACAATATTTTTATTTATTCCTCATTAATAGCTGGGCATTCTGTTAGTAAAAGGGTAAATGGCCTTTCAGACAATGATGCACAAATTTTAACACTAAAAGGCTTTTGTACTGAAACGAATGTCACATATAATTACAAACTATGTAGCAAAGTTAATCCAACAGCAATGGAGAGTTTTTTTAAACCATGTCAAGGAACAAGAGTGGCAGGATGTTTATAGTGCCGGTAACATAGATGATAAATATGATGCTTTCCTTAACACATTTCTCATGCTCTTTGAGATTTGCTTTCATTTGAAACTTTCTAATTGGGGTACTAGCAGTAATAGGCAGCCCGGGTGGCTGACTAGTGGGATAAGGACATCATGTAGAACAAAGTGGGAATTATATCAAAATGTTAGAAGTAGTCACAATCAAGTATTGTAAGGTGCTTAAAATTGTTATTAGGAAGGCAAAGAGTATGTGGTATGCAAATAGAAGAGCTGATTCACAAGATAAAATTAAAACCATATGGTCAGTTGTGAAGGAACTGTCTGGTCAGCAGCACAAGGTCGACGATATAAAGTCAGTTTGTAGTAAAAATATTTCAGTACTGATAAATCAGATATATGTACAGTATTTAGCAATCATTTTCTGAGCATTGCTGGTGAATTAATTAAAAATTTAGTTTCTACAGGGAATCATATAACACTCTTGGCAAATGCCTTTCCAAGATTGATGTCTGAAATACTTCTGCGTGATACAGACAAGGGGGAGATTGAGTCAATGATTAAATCACTGAAGACTAAGGACTCTCACGTATATGATGGACTGCCTAGCAGAATATTAAAGTACTGTGCTGCACACGTTAGCCATGTATTTAGCCATATTTGTAATTTTTGCTTTAGGAATGATCGGTTTCCTGAATGATTAAAGTACTCAGTAGTAAAGCCGCTTTATAAAAAGGGAGAAAGGGATAATGTAGACAATTTTAGACCTATTTCTATGCCATCAGTGTTTGCTAAAGTTATTGAAAAGGCTGTGAATATAAGAATAATTGATCGTTTTATATCACATAATTTGCTCTCAAATGTACAGTTTGACTTTTGAAGTCGTTTAAGAACTGAAAATGCTATATTCTCTTTTCTCTGTGAGGTACTGGATAGGTCAAAAAAAGGTTTTGAATGCTAGGCATATTTTTTTATTTAACTAAGACACTTGATTGTGTCGATCACAAAATATTGCTCAAGAAGTTGGACCATTACAGAATATGGGGAGTAGCACACAATTGGTTCACCCTTTACTTTAGCAACAGACAGCAAAAAGTCATTATTCATAATGTTGGGAATGGCTGTGATGTGGGGTCTGAGTGGGCTACAGTCAAGTGGAGGGTGCCCCAGGGATCAGAGTTGGGGCCGCTCCTGTTCCTTATTTATATAAATGATATGCCCTCTAGTATTACGGGTAACTCTAAAACATTTCTGTTTGCTGATGACACTAGCTTGGCAGTTGTGTGCAACATTGGCTCAGTTTCAAATAGTGCAGTTCATGACCTAAGTTCATGGCCTGTAGAAAATAAACTAATGCTAAATCACAGTAAGATTCAGTTTTTTACAGTTTCTAACACACAATTCAACAAAACCTGACTTTTAATTTCACAGAATGGGCATATGATTAGTGCAACTGAACAGTTCAATTTTCTAAGTGTTCAGATAGATAGTAAACTGTTGTGGAAAGCCCACATTCAGGATCTTGTTCAAAGACTTAATGCTGCCATTTTTACTATTTGAGCAGTATCTGAAGTGAGTGATCATTCGACATGAAAATTAGTCTACTTTGCTTATTTTCATTCACTTACGTCATATGGTATTATATTTTGGGGTAACTCTTTCCATTCTAAAAGGATATTTTTGGCTTAGAAATGGGCGGTTCAGGCAAAAAGTGGTGTAAGTTCACGAACCTCTTGTCAACCCCTGTTCGCGAGTCTGGGTATTTTGCCATTGGCCTCTCAATATATATATTCCTTAATGTCATTTCTTGTTAACGATATCAGTTTATTCTCAAGTATAAGCAGCTTACACTCAGTTAATACTTGGCAGAAATCAAACTTGCATTTGGATCGGACTTCCTAAACTCTTGTGCAGAAAAGTGTGCAGTATACTGCTGCTTCCATTTTCAATAAGCTACAACTTGAATTCAAAAACCTTAGTAGTAATCCACGCGCTTTCAAATTGAAACTGAAGAGTTTCCTCATGGGTCACTACTTCTATTCCGTCGAGGAGTTCCTTGAAAAATTCAGCTGATTCTTGTTGTATTGTTGATTGCATTTACTTAAACTTACGGAATGACTTTTTTCGGGTTCATAAACATTTTATTTTTATCTGTTACTGCTTTTATGTTGTAATTTCATGTACTGATGTGTTCCATCACCTTGGAGATTTGCTCCTCAATTTGGTCCAACGGAACTTGATGTGTAAACAAATAGAATAAATGAAAAAGCAAATATATTTTTTCAGAAATTTTGAAGATGACAAGTTTTGAGATATTTGAGATCAAAGAACAAGATCACTGATCTTAATTATGTACCTTGTTTGAATATGAGCACGCTTGATATCATTTCAAAACTTGTTCCAAAATTACCTGATTCACAATTGTATCTCTATCGGAATATAAGTTACAGCCGTTTTTGTCAGTAGTGTTTGTCAAATTTTCTGCACATTTTTAGGACCATGACTGGCCATTATGTTATCGAACTTGAGCTGCAATTCTGAAAATTTGAATTTTTCATTGTCTTGAGATATGCAATAAACATACCAAATTTGATGAAAATCGGAGATGGTCCGGTTGGCAATGTTTTGATTTGGTATGGGATGACTCTCTCTCTAAATTTTCCCAACAGACCATTGCCTTCCCTCCAATGATCCCCATTTGCATTCCCAAAGCAATAGATAGAACAATGGCTGAGAGAAGCTGTGCACATTACTAAGGAATGCAAACAAACCGCTCATTAGTGTCACCAGAGGGACACTTAGGATCAGATGAGCTGCCATTCCTTTTCTCTGAATCACCTATTGCTCATTCCTTAAAAGGATCAGGCTCTTTGAATCAATTCTTGGTTCAATCCTTCCATTAAACCCAGAACCAATCAGTACTAGGGACTATGGTACAGATTGTGAACTTCAGTGAAAGTGTGACCCAGTTTAGTCTCCTGAACCATATGTGCAAGCCGTTGGATTGATTCAAACACAACCTTGTAGCTCAAACAACAACAATTTCTTCCAACATTTGCCAAACTCTGTAGTTAGTAGTATCCTATTCCCTCTATGCCTGCTGGAATGGACTTTTTGGCATTATGAATAAGTCATCCAGGCTGTACATTCAAATTGATGATGTTTAATAGGCCCTACCCTTTTACATTCACCTCCCTTTGGGTCATAGCGGATTTCCCAATGGGTGAAGTACGTTTCTATCACTCAATTAATGTTTCAGTAGTAGGAAAAGCACCTCTATCTTGTTTGTTAGAAGGATGTGTGAAATACAGTCAGTGCTCCTTGGTCCATGTCACCCCTGCATAAGACTCTTAGAACTACCACTGACTCACTACCCCAGTCAAGAAAAAAGCTGGAGACAGAGACTGTGCTACCCATCAGAAAATAATATCCACAACAGATGATAGTAGTTGAGGTACCTTTGGTATCTCTGGTGCTTGTTTCTTGATAAACATCCCAACACCCGTTATCGGCTTCCAATCAAGTGAGAGTAGTCAGGACAATTTTCAGCCAATTAAAACAGTTTGCTGGATCGAGACGTGAACTCAGGTTCTTCACTTTTTGTGGGCAAAGGCAAAGTTCCCCTGAGTTCAAGTCTCATTCCAGCACACAGTTTTAATCTGCCAGGAAATTTCATATCAGTACATGTACTGCATCAGAGTGGAAAATTCATTTTGGAAACATAGTCATGCAAAAAACCATCGGTCATAGCTTTTACTGAGCGAACTCGCTGAAGACGTACTTTGAGCTGTTTGAGGGTTATGACATGTTGGACAGAGTTTATGGTGCATCCTTGTTAGAAAAGATCAACTACACAAACAACCTCTGCATCCCGGAATACTGTAGCCATAACCCGCCCTGCCAATTACACAGTTTTGAACTTTTTCTTCTTCAGTAAGTTTCTGTGATGTCACCCCACTGACTGCCTCTTTTATTCTGGTTAAAAAAAAAAGAATCCAATTTGTCTCGTCACAATTTTTTCCAGAAGCTTCTCTCTCTCCGAATGGAAGCGAAGCATGAGTTGGGATGCAATTCTCTCTCTCTCTCTCTCTATTCTGGTTGGTAACATTCTTGGCACGTAAGTTCCACAAACCTTTCAAGTATACCAGCTGTTGAATACTCGTCATCATGCTGTCTATACTGAGAGAGGCAATGTGACACAAATCTGCAGTCACCCGGCAATCACTAAGAATGATGTCATCAACTTGCTCAACATTGTGTGGAGTTACTGCAGTCACCAGCCTTCTGCTCCGTGTTTCATCAGTTAATGATGTTTGCCCTTCAGCTTCATCACAGAGATGAACCCATCGTCTAACAGTGCTGATATCCACTGTTGAATCATTGTACATGTTTTTCGTTCTTTCATGAATGCGAACAGACATTTCATCTTGTGCATTCACGAATTTTATCGCAGAACACTGACTAATACGAACTTCATTGTTTTCGCTTAGTTTGGGTATTAGCTTGTCTGCAGACTGGATGTGTGTGTATCAAGACTGCACACTGGGCTATCACAGTTTGTTTACTTCTTGAAGTCCATGTATACTTGCTCGACACAACTTCATTGAATATATGGTTGTCTATGTTATTAATTATAGAATACAGAGCTGTCCCTGCTATTCAGTTCCAGTCTCTCTTCTTCTTAGCGCCTTTTTGGAAAGGTCTTTGACGTACAGCAACATGTACGCTGCATATTTTCATATTACGAAAGTATAATTGTGGATTCCACCAAATACCGCATGTTACTTTCCGAAGCAATGAAACCGAGATTATGATGCACTTTTGTAAGCCAGTCACAGCTCATGTCACATGATCTCGGCAGCCGATGACAGCGTTCAGAGTATAGGATACGTGATGTAGTCAGCCAATAGCAACATCACTGTTAAGTAGTGTGAACACACAAAGAGGAAAAGTTAATGGTTGAAATTAATATACGTAGTAGTGCTACAAGAAAAGCAATGCTTTCACATATAATATTTGTCTCGAAGATTTGTAGGGACGTAGAACCACTGCCCCCCCCCCCAAATATTGCTACCCTATCGCAGCGAGAACAACTGTATCTCTGCCAGATCAGTTCTCTGTAGTATGCGCTCTATGCTTCACGCATTGTGTATATGCTGCGAGAGTAAAAGTATTCAGGATTTGATGATTCAACTTGATTTTGACAGGGAAGTTAAAACAGTTTAGGTCTAACCCGCCACTGTCCGCACCGAAACCGAGTTTATTGTGTGGTATCACTCCCTGTATATCTAGTAAAGCCAACCAATGCCCTTAAATAGTGCAAGTCCCTTTACCAGTTTTTTGTTAGACACAATTTCTTCAGGTCTAGTTGTTCCAATGATTCTGTATCTTTTGCTCTCCAATGCCTTGCATTCAAAGATTAGGTTTGATGCAGTTTCTTCACTCTCATCACAGATCCTACATGTAGAGTCGTCTTCCATTATACCCACTGTGTGTAGGTGTTTTCTGAATTTCCCATGGCCGGTCATCAGTCCAGTCATGAGTTTGATCCCATTGCTGTTCAATCGCAGAGTTACAGAGCTTCTTTTAAAACATGGCATTGGTATCATTACCTTACCATATTTTGTTTATGGACCTTGGTCCAATATTCTACGTGCTGTTTCCTAAGTCAGTTCCGTAGTTCTAGTTTGATCATAGCCTTGGTGATTGTCAGGACAGGTTCCAGTCCAATAAATGGAGTCATTGCCCCCATCCTGGCCAATCTGTTGGCTTGTTCATTGCCAAAGATCCCTGAGTGTCCAGGGACCCAGACTAGGTTTACCCTACTGCTTACCCCTAGCTCCACCAGAGCCCTGTGGCATTCCGCAGCAATCTTAGATCTCGTTGCAGGAGCTGCCAGTGATTTCAGGACTGCCTGGCTGTCTGAATAGATGTAGATGCTACTGTCCTTGTAGCACCTACACCTATTCTCCTCCACACATGCCCTGATTGCAGTAATTTCAGCTTGGAATACCGACACCAGTTTTCCTAGAGAGATGATGCCCTCCAGTTGCGGCTGAACACCGTACACCATTGCCCCAAAGCCTTGGTCTGATTTTGATCCATTGTTGAACCAAACAATGTCCCCCGTACAGTGTCGAACTGTTTTTTTCCCACTACTCCTTGCTTCTGATTATTATATTGTAAGGCTTGTTGAAGGAGTTATTATATAGTTGGCCATCATTTCCCCAGCCATTCCTATATTTACCTCACTCACTATATTAGTGTGTGATTCTGGATATCCCAATGAGATCCAGTTTTTACCAGCTTTAAGTCTGTACGCCCCAGCTGCTGCCTCCATCTTGACCCAGAGGCGTAGTGGAGACATGTCCAGCATGGCTTCTATTCCAGCGGTTGGTGTACTGCTAATTCCACCTGTTATGGCTAAGCAGGCCAGTCTCTGCACCTTAGCAAGCTCCTTAGCTGCAACCTGCTGTTCTACCTTCTTCCACCACAATGCGGACCTGTAGGAAATCCTAGGTCTAACCACCACGGTGTATATCCAGTGCATACCTCTGGGGCTTAGGCCCCAGTTTTACCACAAGCCCTTCTGGTACTCACTAGAGTACTTTTCGCCTTGGAGCAGCTGCTCTTAGTGTGAGGGGTCCATGTTAGTTTCTCATCTAAGGTTACCTCTAGATATTTCACTATCCCCTTCACAGGTAGAGTTTCATTGAAGTGCTTTAGATTCCAACTTGAGTGTTGGATATGCCTCTTCATGAATGGCACCACAACAATCTTCTTAGGATTAACCCTTAGATCCTGTTTAATGCACCAGTCTTGCACAATGTACAATCCTCCTTATGCCATATTTCTAACTGTATCAGTAAATCTGCTAAGTATTTCTGTGAGGTCATCTGCATATCCTTGGCAAAAGCATTGTCTGGAATTTAGTTCCTCAATGAGTTCGTTCATCACTAGATTCCACAAAGGGGACAGGGCTGCTCCTTGTGGGCAACCACTGGTGGTGTTAATTACCATCTTTTCATTCATTGTGGTAGCCTCTACCTTCCTTCCACTGAGCATGGCCCTGGCCGCCTACATATAGTGGTTCCTAGGTCATGTACCTCTGCTGGCTTTACCATGGAATCAAAGGTCATGTTACTGAACGCCCCTTCGATATCCAGGAAGATGCAGAGGGCTATTTCTTGGAAGTGAAGTGCTTTCTCCACCCTCTCAACGAGTTGATGGAGAGCTGTCTCACATGATTTACCTGGTTGATATGTGTGTTGGTTTGAATGAAGAGGGGCCCCTAATTAGCCTCCTCTCCCAAACGTATGCCTTAACCAGTTTTTTCCAATGTTTTGAGAATGAAGGAGGATGGACTGATTGGTCTCATAGTCTTGGCCTTGGTATGATCAGTTCTCCTTGGCTTTGGAATGAAGACAATCTTCACTGCCCTCCAAGCAATGGGAATGATTCCTACTGCTAGGCTAACCCTCAATAACCTGCATAGGACTCTCATCAGATTCTCTCCTGCCTGTTGCAGGAGAGCTGGAAAGATTCCATCTGGGCCAGGTGACTTGAATGGCTGGAATGTTCCCACTGCCCATTGGATTTTATTAAAGTCCACACACTCCTTGGCCGATTCCCAGTCCCCTCTTCGAGTGCCTGAGAACCACTGTCTCTCCGGGATCACATTCTTGTCTGTGTTGTCCAGCAGAGCATATTGAGGAAAGTGAGTTTTGAGGAGCAGTTCCAGCGTCCCATGTGCTGTCTTTGTATATTCCCCATCCTCTTTCCTCAACATACCTCCTGGATTGGTTGGTACTCTAGCAAGGATTCTGTGAAGTCTAGCTTGAGCAGCCGTGCTCTCCACTTCCTCACAGAATGCTTTCCAGGATGCCTCCTTTGCTTGTCTAATTGCAAGGTTGTAGTTAACAAGGACCTCATGATATTTAGCTCATTTTCCTTTATGTCTCGCAAGGCTAAACAGTCAAAAGTATTTGTAGTAATTGATGGACGTGCAAGTGATTATTTATCGTTGGAATTACTACACCCACTCTCCACTACCTATAGATTACTAAGTTGCAAGAGAAGCTAAGTTTTCACATATAATTTTTATTTTTTTTTTTTGCGCGTATTACATACACTATAAGATACATCACACAGATGTGCCAGTAAAATGTTTAACAATGACATTAATGTCTGATCTTCTGGGCTCGAAATTTTTCTAAATGGCTCGTCCTAAAAGATTTGATTTTTAAATGAAAGTCAAACGCTCTGCGATTTAAGAAATTCAACGTACATTCTCGCACATACTTCATCTTGCATAAAAGGAGATTTACTTTGAAAATAAAGCCTAGTTTACATGACGACACTTGGTTGCAGGCTACTGCACTACCGGCCACTGCGCACGTGCGCTGCACGTTTGCCCAACTCGTTGGTGAAACTAAACACTTTTGGCGTGTTCCATCTTTGGCAACACTAGCTGCACGAGTTTTGAACTTACGTGTGTTCATGGCGTGTGGACAAACTGAAATATGAAGTGGAGAACGGAGAATAATGTCCGTTTTTTGGGTATCTATACTTTGCATAGGTGTTTGTGGGATTTCAGTGACGCTGATTAAAAAAATAAGCAACACTTTCGCGCTCAGAACACAGATAGCTTGACAATATCAGTACTGTAGGGCAAAATTTATTGAATTGGGAACACATATACAACTGAATTAAGAAAAATACAAGCAAGTACAATTCTGGCTGTGGAAATGCCATCATCTACAAGACTAAAATCCCACTGTTCAAGTTGGCTGACTTTTTTAAGGAATATTGTTGACAGGAGGGAAGGGTACACAAAAAAAGAAGCTGCATTCTTTATTCAGTATTCATCTATTTAAAACGTCACAGCAGTGCTCCCCATTAACATATGTTTGAATTTTGAAATATTGCCACTGTACAGATATATCTTCAAGACAGTAGTTTGCAAACCATTCTCTTCTTAATGCGGTCTGCTTCGAATAATTATTGCTGTTAATGTTAATAATTATTGGTGTTAATGAAAAAGCATCACCACCAACTAAAATTGCATCTTCTAGCATGCCGAGTGTTCTCCACTGGAATGCACGCAATGTGATATGTAATTTCAGTTCTGGCGACAGTGCTTCATGCATTACCGTTTCTTTTCCTATCACATAATTAACTCTATTTAGAAGAAACGTGAACAGTTCTGGTGACAGTCAAAGAGAATTAAAAGAACTTTTTGGATCTTCCATTATAAATTATTTCAGCAAGGTTGCTGAGCAACTGAGCTAATGTCTTTTCTTCATCTAGTCACGAATTGAAACACGTTTCTTTTTTTTTTTTTTAATTATGCAGCAACAAGCGTTAACTCCATCACAACTCAAGTGATGTGCAGCTGCCAAAACTTTCATTTCAGACACGACTCAGAAACCCACAAAACAACAAAATATACTGGTGTCACCGTGTCTACAATCATATATGAAACTATTTGCGTGCAACTCATTCCATGCAATAAGTGACGCAACCCAATGTTGTTAGGTAAACTAGGCTTAACATTTTTCAGACCACCATTTGCAATATTTTCCTGTGACCTGTTAGAAATAGGTTCATTTCAGCAGTTGACAGAGAGCGCCAGACAACAGGCGTCACCACGCTTGCGCAGCTGTGACAATGTAGGAAGCCCGTATGTTCGTACATTAAAAGGTCTTACAATATGTCCTAAAACAAACAAGACATCAGAGGATACTCTAAGAGAATTTCGTGAACCATACTAAAAAGCATAATTCGTCTTATAGTGTGCATTCGCATGACCAGATTCCGAATGAAGTAGGCTTCGAACTGAATTAAACTTTTCAGTGTGGGTTCAGGATGTAAATTTTCTTGGAGTACCAGTACTGAGTCACGTATACAGTGATCCAATACTGCCAAATGTTTTTTATTCCAGTAGATAATGACCATCCTCAGATCTTTTTTACACCATGTCCTAAAGTAATAGGCCATAATGGCATCATCAAAATATATAAATATAATCAGCACAGCATCGTCACATAGATCTAAAATAAGGTGTAGAATAGGCCACATCTTCCACATAGTCATTATTGCAATACGACTATGTGGACCAGGAATGTGTTCAAAACTGTTAAAAAATCAACAGGGATGTGTTTCAAAATCATATGAATAATCACTAGACCAACGTGCGCTGGATGCTAGGTGCTTTGTGAAACCAGGTTTTGTTCCTCAAGAATACAAATTTGGTGACGCCCCCCCGTGAAATTGTCGCCCAGGACAGATACCCTGGTCCTGGTCCTCCTTGTCTGTAACTTAGCTGATTTTGTTGTAGGTTCTTGATCTGTAATTGTCTCTCTCTCTCTCTCTCTCTCTCTCTCTCTCTCTCTCTCTCTGTGTGTGTGTGTGTGTGTGTGTGTGTGTGTGTGTGTGTCTATCCCCTTACCCCTATACCCACACACAGAGAGATAAATTCACTAAAATAATGAATTTATTTCAAACTTGCCACCAAGACAGACTCATAAGACATAGTAATTAAATTATTATATTTTACTGTTCAGAAGAACAATAAATGCTACTGGTTAAAGCAATTTGTATTTTTAACTGATACTGTAACAGTCACTCAAGCATATCCTAAAATGCTTACCTTTAGTGATGGCACTTTAATTAATCAAAAGTACCACACTACTTGCCTCTTTTTGTGGGATGCTTTATTGCAAGAGTCTGCATTTATCAAACTATTTCCCACGTTTCTAGGCTTGCTTCAAGTACGGCTACACAATCTATTGGCGACAAAATCACTTGTGCACAACTTATAGTGAATAGTACTCACTACACATTTTTTAACACCAAATTTCTATGGAACAATTTCTGTATTTAAAAAGGCTGCACATTTAATGATTTTTATATACACAAATTATCACATAAGAGAAGAAAACTCCCACTGTGTAGAGGAAAGGTTGAAAAAAAAAAAATGTTCAAATGTGTGTGAAATCTTATGGGACTTAACTGCTAAGGTCATCTGTCCCTAAGCTTACACACTACTTAACCTAAAGTACCCTAAGGACAAACACACACACCCATGCCCAAGGGAGGACTCGAACCTCTGCCGGGACCAGCCACACAGTCCATGACTGCAGTGCCTTAGACCGCTCGGCTAATCCCGCGCGGCAGGAAATGTTGACCAAGAGAGAGGCACATAGAGGGACATCAAACATGACATATCAACTTCTCAAGTCATGCTCTTATTTTGAGTATATACAAACTCTGTGTCTGTGTGTGTGTGTTTATATATTAAAAAACTATGGTGTCAGCCACTTGTAAACGTATCTATTTATTGCTAAACATATCGCCCCTATACTCAGTATCTTTCCTCATACTATTGTTTGCAACAGTCCAATGTTTTTTCAATTATTATGCTGTGTTCAAGTGCAACAGTAACCGCAAGTTTCACCTCATAAATTCATTCAAACATACCTCAGTGACATTTGGACACTTAGTAGCAAATCTGGAAGGTAAGTTCTCCACTGGTTTCAGGACATTTGAGGTGATCCACTGTGTTTCACCAGCAGTAAGCTCGCCAAATGACTCAAGTTTTCTTAAATCTGATATAACATTGCAGCCAGTCCATTTGTCAGCTCCAGAGCTCGTATGCACTTTTGTCTCATCTAACATTCGACGTGCAACAGCTATGTGAAAATTTCTGTAAGACAAAGAGGTCATCTGCAATTAATTCAGTGTCAAAAAAAATATAGCAGCAGATACACAAACATAAATTTTGCAATGAAATAATGGATGAAGGACAGATATAAGATCAGGGTATAATGTCTTGTCTGTGATGAAGTCATTAAAGATGAAGCACAAGCCTAAGTTGGGAGAAAAATAGCTGTTGCCTTTTTAAAGGATATGTCTTGTGGTTCAGCTTAGATCATTTAGGGAACACCATACATGTGGATACCTGAAGACAGACTTGAAGCCTATTTCTCCAGAATGTCACTTCAGTGCTTTAAACACCACCCTATCTTACTCAGTGAAGTAACTTTTTGCAATTGCAGTAGGCTCAATAACTAAGAGCATACGAGGTCCAAAAATTTCTCCAGTTTGGTTTTGACAGATGTCATTTCTGTTTCTGAATGTTGGTACAATTAATATTTAAAAATACTTGAGAAACACAACTGATAAACATGGTATTGTTAAAGAACATAGTTCAAAATATTGCTACTTCAACTATCCTCAAGAGAAATTTTCATAAGCCTCCTGGAAGAATTCATGTTAAACAAATAAAGAAATTTAAAAACTAACTTCCAACTATTCCAAAGTAACTCAGTGATTTACTTAAAATTATCTCAGAGGAAATTCAACAAAAGCCATTCTGCATTAGAAATGAAGCTATTCCCATATTGTGAATGTGGTAGGGAAGCACTGAGAAAATATGAGTACAAAATAAAACTATATCAACCTACAGAAAATATATGTGGATACCTAGAGGAAACTGAGAAAGGAGGAGAAAGTTAGTTTGAGAAATTCTGCAATACTGGAATCTCAAATGTGTGGAAGAAAGTGAGAAGCTTCACAAAACCTCAACAACCCTATATACTGCTACATGCTACCATTCATGCTATGGAACAGATGCTAGAGAAGCAAATAACACCTCCAGTCTAGCATCCTACACGCACACAGGATCCAAATCCCATTATTCATTTTTTATAAAAGTACTGGTCCTAGTCCAGGTAATATCCACTGCAACATACATTCATTTCTACCAATGATACATTATTATGTATGTATACCAAAATATTAAGCTTCTGAAAACATGCAGGATAAGCTCTGCGTTCAAACAAGGGAAGAAACTTGATTTCGTGGTATCAATTGATCACCAACACTATATCACAATGTCCTAACAAAGTGATGGAACAGCTGATCAGATATCACTTGAATGATAATATTGTTATCAAGGTTTCAACAATGTGACTATCAGCACCCACACAAAACGTGAATTAAATGCTTAGTGAGATGAACAAAGTTTTTTCCTGGTGTAATCTTCATTGGACAATGGCCTTGGACACTTGAAAGACTGTCTGGAAATGACAATGAGACATTAAAATATATAATAAACATATGGGAGAGTGCATGCTGTTCAGGCATAACCACGAGCAACGGAACAAAGAGAAAGAACGCAAGACCAGAGAAGGCAGTGCGACGATGTCAGCCAATAGCCCACTGACAAGGACCCCGCAATGACAGTAGCGACCTCTGCGAGAAGTGAACATGAGCGCCACTCCTGCCAGCCTTGGTCGTACATTAATGGGAAGTATATGCAGACTATTAGCACAGCGTAGCAGAGTGTGCTACAACCACGGTTAGTAGTGATCCACAAACTGTGTAACAGACTTGCCTGACATTGTATATACCACAGGCCTCTGATTTATATTGCCTGTTGCCCAACACTTGCGACACTTATTCTAAACCCAAAGTTAAGTATTGTCAATCTGCTTTATTGAAATAAAACTACTAATGTTATTTGCTTAAATTATTGTATATCATTCCAAGAATGCAGATCCCATAGGCACCCTACACAAGACGAGTGGGCAAGACCCAACACATGCCTAAAATCTACATCTACGTCCACACTCTGTGAACCAATGTGAAATGCATGGCAGAGGGTACGTCCCACTGTACCAGTTACTATGGCTTTTTCTCATTCTACTCACATATGGAGTGCAGGAAAAATGATTATTTAAATGCCTCTGTGTGTGCTGTGATTAATCCAATATTATCCTCAGGATTCTTATGGGAGAGATACGTAGTGGGTTGTAGTGTATTCCTAGACTCATCATGTAAAGCCAGTGTTTGGAACTTTTTCAGTACACTTTCTTGGGATATTTTCTGTCTATCTTCAACAGCCTGCCAGTTCAGTTTTCTCAACCTCTCAGTGACTCTCTCCCATGGGTCAAACAAACTTGTGACCATTCGTGCTTCTCTTCTCTGTATATGTTCAATATTTCCTGTTAGTCCTCTTTGGTATGGGTCCCACATACTTGAGCAATATTCTAGGCTGGGTCGCACAAGTGATTTGTATTCCTTTGTAGACTTATTGCACTTCCCTAGAATTCTACCAATAAACCGAAGCCTGGTACCTGTCTAACCCACCACTGAGCCTATGTAATCATTCTACTTCATGTCCCTACTAAATGTTACATCCAAGTATTTGAATGAGTTTACAGATTCCAACTGTATCTCACTAATAGTAAACTGATGGAAAAAAATTGCAATACCAAGGAAGAGTTGTGAGACATAAAAGGCTGGCAGGCGTGTTTCTAAATCAGAAATATGATGTCTATTCAAATTCCGCACCAGTCGCATAAGAGTGGCGCTAACAGCACCACTAAGGGGGTGCAAATCAAGTTTGCTTTCAATATGCGCTTTAATGGTCGTGAGCATTAGTTACCTTTGAGATTGGACATGGTGAATTGATGGTGATTAAAAATGCCTGCAAGATGACAAAGACACCATTATTAACAATCCTCTGAGACTGAGTGGGATCATGTAATAAGGCTATGGGAACCTGGAAGTTCCTTCTGCGATACTGCAAAAAGACTTGGCAGGACTGTAGCCACTGTACATGATTGCTGGCTGTGTTGGCCACGAATATGTACAGTCACAAGGAGACTGAGCTCCAGACAACCACGTGGCATTACCGAGAGTGAAGACCATCATGTTTGGCATATGGCTCTGGCACATCTTACTGCATCTGTAACAGCAATCTGGGCAACTGTTGGCACCACAGTGACACAACGAACTGATACAAATCAGTTACTTCAAGCAAATCTTTGAGTCAGACACTCTGTAGCATGCATTCCACTGACCCAAAACCGCTGCAATCTGCAATGTCAGTGGTGTCACAGGAGAACTCATTGGAGGGCAAGGTGGTGTTTTCTGCCTCAGTGCCAGTGATGGCCCGCACTGCTTAGGAGGCGGCCAGTTGAGGGCGTACAATCAACCTGTCTGCAGGCTGGACACAATGGACTTTGGAGTTATGGTCTGGGTTACGATTTCATAAGACAGCAAGTGCACTCTTGTGGTTATCCCATGCACCCTGATGGAAATTTGTACATCATCCTGGCGATTCAACCTATTGTGCTACCATTCATGAACAGCATTCCAGGGGCTGTTTTTCCAATAGGATAAAGCTCGCCCACATACCGCCGTTGTAATCCAACGCACTCTACAGTGTGTTGACATGTTGCCTTCGCCTGCTTGATCACCAGTTCTGTCTCCAGTTGAGCACATACGGGACATGCCTGTATCGACTGACCAACTGCAACAGGCACAGAACTCCATTCCACAAACTGACATTTGGCACCTGTACAAAACAATGCATGCACGTTTGCATGCCTGCATTCAACATCTTGGCTGTTATGCTAGTTATTAACGTACTAGCATTTCACATTTGCAATAGCTTATCCTGTGATTACATTAAGGGCAGATGTAGGGCAAAATTGGAAAAAAAATCGATTTTCTTTTATTGTGTGATTTATTAGATTGATTCTTTACATTGCAAAATTTCATAATCAAATTCTGGCTAGAAATATGTTTTAAAAAGTTTGTTTCGGCACCTGCACATGGCATGCTCCCGCTTTATATGCTGTGATCCACACCTTCTCTACGCTATAAATTTGTTGTGCATTAATTTTTCATTCACACAATCGAAACAAACAATATTTGGGTCTATAAGGCTGTGAGAAAGGTTATTTTCACTTGTTCCTTTGCTTACAACCTGATTTTTTTGAATAGTAAGTGCTACAAATTTATTTGAGTTTTTAGTTTTGCATATATCAACCAGTTTTGTTCGAAATAGGTCATAACAATGGACACATATTCAAAGACGTGAGGAAATATCGAATTTCATGTGTAAAAGGTACAGAAAATTTAAATAACAGTGTTACAGATGCTGCTCGTAAGAGTGAAGAACAATTTTCGGCGAAGTCATTGAGTTCACTAATGAAGAGAATTAGTGGAAAGCCATATACCCACGAACATGATTTGCCACTTGCTGTTGTAGATGTTATAAAACCAACTTTCAGGTACCTAGCCAATCCTGAACTGCTGAAAAAATGTGTACATGGGAAAACACAGAATACAAATGAGAGTTACAATCACTTTATGTGGATGCGTTGTCCAAAAACAGTATTTGCGTCCATAATTGTTGCGAAGATAGCAGCATGTGATACCTGTCTAGTGTTCAATTTAGGTAGGATTAAGTGCCTGCAGAGAATAGGATTCCATCTATGCGCATTCACAGTGAAAATACTCGGTGTACAGTGAGGGCCGATACTGAATGGATTTATAGGTATAAAGTTTGATTTTTACTTTTTCACTTGATTTTCATCAGTGCCTTCTGCCTGGAGGTAAGTTGCAGCGTCTCAGCCACGTTGCCCAGAGCCAGATAGAACCACCCTGAAACTCACGTGCTGAACCATCAGTAGCTAAGCTCACACGTTGCTGATGAGGTAATGCTACCGAACTACGCGTCTTACGATCTGACCAACCAATAGGGAGGCTTGGAGGTGGTCAAGTGGGGATGGAACCGTGGCAGGCTGCCGGGAGCGGACACACTGTTCGCTCTCTTCTGCTGGCAGTTTACAAACCGATCAGATGTCCTCCTCACTTCCTCTCTCGGGCGGCTGACCATTCAGTCTCAGCTGCTTCTCCAGGCCTGTCTTTCTTTACAGCATTAAAGCTTCATACAGTTTAAACTATGTTTTATTCTTCACCTCAATGGCTGCCTACTGCTTTCCCCTCCTGGCCAATCCTGACGCATTAACAACTGGTGTCAGGAGTCGGATGGTTCACCATTAGGCCTGCCTCATTTGAAGTTAACTAGCTGTACTAATGAAGCTGCCAGCAATACTTCGCGCTTGACGTGCCAGATGCACCACGCGATAATAAGTGCACACATTCGTGGCATTGCCACGCAACTTTCCGCCTTATCGGCACCTTTTTCCAAGCAGCTGCCACAGCGAACTCCAGGCCTTGTGGCCGAGTGCCACACGTCACATCACCACCAGTCGCCGCATTGCTGCCGCCACAGGCGCCATTCTACGCTGCAGGAGGCCGCCTTCTGCATCGTGCCGTGGTACGGACACATGTTCCAGCCAACTAGCTGAGGCATGGCATCCGGCCGTCGACACTGCCGCTGTCTCTAGCCGCCTTTGCCCAGCGCACCACTGCCACAACTTCTGTAAGTTCATCGCTTCATTTTTCTATGCCGCCGCCTCCATGCTGTCAGCTACGCCGTCATCCAGTCCAATATAGGTCCTTTCTTTTCTTTCTGTGCACCAATTGTAAAAGTCTTCAGCAAGCACTAGGTGCCTTAACATTGTAACCATGCCTCAAACTTGTAGTACCGCTACTGACGAAGATAACTCCTCATCTATGGGAAAACAAGACCCAGTAGCTGCCCTCCAAGCAGCAATTGACAAATTACTATTACGGAAGATAGAATTAACAAAAGAATCCCAAAAATTGGCTCAAACCCAGTCTGCCAATTTAAGTGTGCCAGAAACACACCCTGCTACGCCGCAAATGACGGCTGCAAGCACCTCCAGTAGCATAATACCCCAGCCACACATTGCCACCTTGGCTAACAGTTTCCCTGCAGTTAATTTTATCCCGACACTTTCCAGGAAACCCAATGAACAGATAAACTCCTTTTTGCAAACTGTCTGAGATGTAGGCCGTGATTGCACTTGGCCAGACGTTTTCCTGGTGAATGTACTTGCCTTAAATTGTCAGGTGACACCCGTACCTATATTGAACCAGTGCATACCCTTAGGGACACTGCCTCTGGGTTGAAAGAAAGGTATTCGGACCAACGCAATGCCCGCTACTACAGGGATAAGTTATCCACCCTCTGCCAGAAGCAAGGAGAGGACGTAGAAGCATTTACTGACCAAATTTGTGCTGTGACTTGCCGCACTTACACACTGGGTTCCGATCCCGCACGTAAAGAAGTGTTAATCGAGCAAACAAAAGCCTGCTCGAATGACATATTTATACGTGCAATCGACCTGTACGTGGGAGGGGAGGTCAAAATAGCATCACCCCCCTCGTTGCATGATGCCACACGACTTGCGATGATGCGAGAGGAGGTAGCACATTTTGTTGCTAGTTCGGTGTACCCAGACGAACAGCCGTGCCCGATTTCCAAATACGAGCAGGCATGCCAACATTGCTGAAAGGCAGGCCATGTTGCCACGCAGTGCCGTCCACCTTACTGCTCTCAGTGTGAAATTACAGGGCACATTTAAGTAAAAACTGCCCGCAGAACTCGGGAAATGGTGGCCCCTTGTATAACAAGCAGAGGGAACAATTCACCAACAATCAAACCCGACCCCAAAGACAGCTAAGAAATGGTCGAGGGGCAAGTCACGCCGCCAGACCGCACCCCCTGTAAAATTTGTGCATCCAGTCCATCATGGTGTTGTAAATGAGATAGCGAGTATCTTCCCCCAGGGTAAAATTAGAGGAAAGAAGGTAAGAGTACTTATTGACACGAGAGCACAAACGAGTGTGTTATTCACAGGGCATGGGGATAGACAAGTGTTGAGTGACCAGATAATCGTACACGCTGGGCATCGCCAAGTTAAGTTGAGAATCGGAGCCAGCTACTACACTTATGACGCGGACGTAATTCGGAAACAAAGGTGATATCTCTATGTCACCCTGGGGAGCGATTTCCTTTACCACTACCAGAGTGTAGTCGATTACGAAATGCAAACCATCCGTCTCGGTGAGGAAACCCATCGTTTCGGCAGCCCCCACATCAATCCGTCGCAAGGAATTTGTGAAACGCAGCAGCTTGCACAGGTTCCTTCCGCGAAAACATGAGCGTTGCGTACAACTACCTCTGTTAGAATCAGCGGTGGCACGGGACGCATTCTCTGGTTTGGGGTCAAATCCCGAAAACTGCTGAGAACAGCCGTCTTGGTGGATCCAGTCCGTCAAAACAATGTCCTCAGCAGATTACAAGTCCATGTTAAATGCAGTTTAAAAACAGCAGAAATTCAGGGGAAGAAATTTTACATTCTTGTCTGTTTGGACAATTTTGGAATGAAGGAGGTAGAGATTCCTAGTGGCACCATTATAGCTAGCGGCCCTGTACAAGAGAAGCCAAAATCTAACCAAAAACACCGGCTCCCGGGACGTAACATATGTCATATCGCTCCCGTGCTCAAAGACAAATTTAAGGATAAGCTAGCTAGCTCATCTGCCTGTGGCTGACCAAAATAAATTGTACTCTGTCTTGGAAGAACACTCCTGGTTATTCGAGGAAAGGCGTTATCTGCCAGCTACTGACATTGTTTACCATGAAATTCTCACCGGAGATGCAAGGCTCATTGCACAGAAACCATATAGAATTCTGTACCACCTCCAGCCCATTGTGGAAGAAACTATCCAACAACAGCTAGAAGCAGGGATAATACAACCCTCCGCCAGTTCCTGGTTGTCCCCAATCATTGTGATCCCCAAGAAGTCAATCAACGGGGAGAAGACCTACCGTCTTTGCATTGATATGAGAGCAGTAAATAAGGTAACCACTCCAGATATTTACCCTCTCATCCGTACTGACGAGACACTAGACAGGTTAGGAAATTGTAAATATTTCACTACCCTTGACATGAAGAGGGGTACCACCAAATACCAATTGCACTACAGGACAGGCCAAAAACAGTGTTTGTAGTTCCGTCCAGTCTATATGAATTTCTGAGAATGCCATTCGGGTTGCGCAATGCGCCAGTCACTTTCCAAAGATTTGCCAACCTATTACTTAGAGGCCTGAAACCCACAATGTGCCTAGTCTATCTAGATGATATTATTGTTTTTTTCCAGGACCATAGATGAGCATGTTACCCGGTTATGCAATGTTTTATCTAGACTAAGAAGTGCTAATTTAAGCTAAAAAATAGAAAAATGCTTCTTAGCTGAGAGTCAAGTGCAGTACCCTAGGCACATTATTAGTGCTGATGGAGTAAAACCTGACCCCAGTCTAATTGAAGCAGTTAGAGCCTTTCCTTCCCCTAAGAATGTAAAAGAAATGCAAAGCTTTCTGGGACTCAGCTATTATTATAGGCGTTTTGTAAAGGACTATGCCGCAATATCTAAACTCCTTACCCACCTGTTGAAAAAAAATGTACCCTATCAATGGACCACCTAGTGTGAATATGCCGTGCAGCATCTCAGAGATGTTCTAACCAGTTCCCCCTTGTTGATCTATCCCAATGTCGAAAAACCATTCATTCTCTCATGTGATGCATCCGACCTTGCCATAGGAGCTGTTGTGAGTCAAATTATTGATGGCGAGGAAAGACCAATTGGTTACACGTCCGGTCAACTGAACCAGGTGGAAATTAACTACAATATGACAGAGAAAGAATTACTGGCACTAATGTTCGGAGTTAACTACTTTAGATGCTACCTTTACAGGAGAAAATTTACAATAGTAACAGATCATGCAGCAATGCAACGGCTATTAAATTTAAAAGACCCTAGCAGCCGTCTCACACGCTGAGCCCTGAAATTGAGTGAGTATGATCACCAAGTGCAACACAAAGCTGGAAGATTGCACCAGAATGCTGAAGCTCTTAGTAGAAAGGTGAGAGTATCTCAAACAGGCGATGTACTAATTGATGAATTAAAAGACTCCCAGGAAAATGATGCAAAATGTTGTCAGTGTCACTCTCATCCGGATTTTGTTACAGAGGATGGAATTCCATATTGTAAGACCCCCCTGGGCAAGCGTATAGTAATACCAAAGGCTTTGGAATCAAGAATTATTGTCCAGTGCCATAACAGTATCCAAGATTGCCACAGTGGACAAAGAGCCACAAACACCCGCATTTCAGCGAAATATTGGTGGGACAACAGTTGGCGAGATGTTGCTAAGTATATAAAAAAATTGCCTACCATGTGCCCAAAGAGCACCACCCCCATGATTCAAAATCCCCTTACAATCTCTTCCCGAGGCATCAAAACCTTTTCAGTTCGTTGCTTTAGACATGGTCGGCCACTTCCAGTAAGTACACAAGGAAGCAAATATATTCTATCTATTATTGATCACTTTTCCTGATACCTTATTTTGGTACCCATTGCTGACATGTCAACTGAAACCGTAGCACGAGCTTTTGTAAATCATCTTGTCCTTCCTTTCGGAATCCCTGACGCCATTATAACCGACCAAGGAACCAACTTTATGTCCGCCTTATTTATCCAAATTTGCAAATTGCTGAGAATTAAAAAATGGAGAACCACCTCTTTTCACCCTCAGGCAAATGGCTCCATTGAACGTGTTGAATGCACTGTGAAACAAATGCTTTCCTATTACGTTAACTCAACCCACAGCGACTGGCAAAGATACATTCCGTACGTGGCAAGTGCGTACGACAGCCATTTCCACGAAGCCACTGAACATACCCCTTATGAGATAGTGTTTGGCCGCTCTATGGAATCTCCCTTTGAGATCGATAAATTACCTCCGGGAATTGATCACACAGCCGTTAAGGGGCTATCCCGCCGCCTTAAGGACATTTGGAAGAAGGTACAAGGAAACAACCTCAAGGCAACCAGGAAGCAAATAGAAAGAAGAAATAAAAATGCCATTCTCCCCCCCAAACAAACCTGGTGATTTGGTTTTACTGAAAAAACCTAGTGTAAAGAAAGGAAGAGTGAAGAAACTTACCCCCCTGTATGACAGACCATATTCAATTATTCAGCTTACTTCCCCTGTTAATGCAGAACTACAACTGCCTGACCGCAAGGTGATTGTCCATTTTGACAGGTTAAAACCCTATACAGGAACTATGCCCCTCCACCACCTTCTGAGACAATCAGGTCCTGCTCCTCCTGTGAAGCGGAGAAAATGGAAAGTTCCCCTGCCCCCAGCTTGCCCCAGATACGGGCTCAGGTCGAAGCATCCTTAAGCTCTCAGATCTACAGACTAGAAAAGGATATGCTATTTTGTGCCTAAGAGAATCCTAGTTCAATCAACCAAAGGAGAAAGTAACAAGATTCGGGCAACCACCTTATTACTTTTTTTTTTTACCTCTACAATTTGTATTTTGTGCTCCCATACTATAATAACTAACGTGTTACCCTAGCATCCCCCTCTGAAAGAGCCTTCAGAGTTTTACCTGCCCAGCCTGTTCTGCAATGCTGGCCTAGTTCTAACCCCTAGTTTTACCTTGTATTTTACTTATTTTTGTGTTAGCAGAAGAGCCAACACCGTGTTATGAGTGGAGGCCGAAATGCACGGGTTTTAGCTCACGCAGGCTGGCGTGAGAAGGGAAGAACCATACTGACGTGAGGTCTGGAACATGACAAGGAATGAGAATTCAGAAAGCGGACGTAATTAGTTTTATACTTAACTTTAATCCATTAATGATAAACGTCGCTCTTGACGGTACATGATTCACAATATTATCTGTTCAGAATACATTCTTGAAGTAGTTATAGTAACTGAATATGGCACCTTGCTAGGTCGTAGCAAATGATGTAGCTGAAGGCTATGCTAAAATGTCGTCTCTGTAAATGAGAGTGTATGTAGACAGTGAACCATCGCTAGCAAAGTCGGCTGTACAACTGGGGCGAGTGCTAGGGAGTCTCTCTAGACTAGACCCGCCGTGTGGTGGCGCTCGGTCTGCAATCACTGATAGTGGTGACATGCGGGTCCGGTGTATACTAACGGACCGTGGCCGATTTAAAGGCTACCACCTAGCAAGTGTGGTGTCTGGCGGTGACACCACATTTATGTTATTTTTATTTATGTTATTTATGTGTTATGATATGCCTAGTGGTCGGACAGCAGCTCTGTGTTCAGTACCAATACAGTTAATGTTAAATAAGAATATTGTATGAAGGAGTGATAACATTATGTAATTTTCCTGTTTGAACACTGATACTGTGCAACTGTGAACATGTGCACTCTGCCTGTCAAAATCAGCTGTGTTGTCAACCAGGGAGCCGCACGTGCGGCGGCCATCATGTAGAAGGCCGGAGATACTCATCTGACACTGCGGTACCTCCCCGCCCCTCCACCAACCCGCACCGTCCCACTAACCGTGCCCAACTGTCGCCACCTAAGGCCCCCCACCCCCCTACTTCTCCTTACTTCCCCACTCTCCGCGTGCTGTACTTGCCACTGTTAAAAAGTGCAATATGCATACTAAAACTATCTTCGTTATCAATGGATAGCACTTTAACATAAAAAGGCACCACATTGTTTACGCAAAACCTACTTTAAACATAATTTCTTCTGTCCTTCCGCCTCACCGCCCGAGTAACTTCACCTCATAAATTTATTTGCATCCCCAAGCTGCTAACATGTCCACATGCATGGAGTGTATTAAGCGTTTAAAGATACCCTCTCCCAACTACTGCACAAGTATTTCCTATTTGATGTTATTATGCTATTTGCCTTATATTCAACTTTGTTGCAGAATTTTTGTATTATACTGTATTTCACTTTGGATCTCCTTTATTGAGAATGATTTTGTTTTGCCTTTCGAAAGAATGCATGAAGTTTACCTTACAAAAATCTTTCTCCAGTGTTACTTTTTACAATCCTATGCCATCGAACGTTTCATTTTGTTGTCAAACCTAGAATGTGGAGCCCTCCTTGCGTTGTCCATTCTATTTGTCTTTTCTTGTTCAATAGATTGTGATAGTTCGAATTCTCATCTACTTTTTGCAACTAACACTCCACTGTTCCACTGCTTTGCAGATGTGCTAAGTCTACTGTCATTTTAGACCTACTTATTTCCCTGTTTTCTTTCAAGCCGCCTAAGACTAAAAATGATTGCGAGTTTCTCACTCTCACGTCCGCTAATCTGACTACACCTCCAAGGGAAGTTTAGAAGCAAGTGAACTCCAGCTGATGGATTGTGAAGCAGAAACACACCTCAATAACAAAGCGCGCCGTTACAGTGGTGTCTTCCAGTGAAGCGACTTTTAGTTTGGTGGCGCTCTGCGGTTCCGAGCCTCCCCTGAAGTATAATACCACCCTTCCACCCTCTGTCTAGCCTCGCATACCTTAATAATCAACTACCTACTCTTTTCCACATGCATAAATGGCTTCACCATTCTGTGCTCATAACAGCCTATTCAACCCTTATTTGTCGTTTCATTGGTCAATACTATTCGCTACAAACACTAAATTCCTTTTTAATCTTACTAATTTTTATGGACTATGTCTACCACTGGTTAGTTACAACATCTAAGGTGTCGTTCACTCAAGACACGCTGCTCCTGGCTAGCTCAGCGTCACACCTACCTCGTCGCTGTCTCGCGCTCCACCCGTGCACACTGCGCTGTGACCTCAGCACTAATTTGAAACCTGCTTCTGTCGCCTCTGTCTGTTACTGTCTCCAGCCAGCTTCATAACGCTACCTGTTTTCCCAGTACAGAGTCTGATAAATTGTTTCACCACTTCACACGCCTTTTGTATGCTTAGCAGCTTTGAGCAATGTCCGACCCGCTATGCGCTGCCTGTTGATAGCCAGTTAATAATCGGTACCGATAACTTGTATTTTTCTTTTTTTCTTCTCTCCCCTTATGGTTTTATGTTAGGTTAAAGCATTTCATCATCTTCTTGCTGCCCAGAAACGCCCTTGCTATTTTCCATATGTTATTTCATGCATGTGTTTTTATAATTGATGCCATTTGTGTTGTATAATATCAACTTGTATTTTATATTGCTAACCCCAGTATGTAAAGGCCCACCACAGCCCTGGATTTTAGATGTACTGCACTATGCCAATCCTCCTATTTTGTAAGACTC
This sequence comes from Schistocerca serialis cubense, assembly GCF_023864345.2. Lineage (NCBI taxonomy): Eukaryota > Metazoa > Arthropoda > Insecta > Orthoptera > Acrididae > Schistocerca > Schistocerca serialis. Next base: position 528,419,121 of record NC_064643.1, read on the forward strand.
CCTCTACAGTCATGTTATCCGACTTTACGAGTTACCGATTCCGGAATCCTATTATGCGCCATGTTCGTGCCCAGAGCTGGACTGGTATGTTTAGAAGTGAGTGAAGAACCCCATTTACATGAAATATCCATTGGAGATGAGTTGAATGCATCCCTGAAGTTGAGAAGAAGTACACAACCCTCTCGCTGTAGAGCGGTAAGCGAGATAGATTTTGTGGTAGGAGAGATACGATTAAGTTTCACCCAAGTATATGAAGAATAGTAGTTAGCACCCCATGTGTGTGTTGCACATTTAAGAGTTCACCCAGACGAATTTAGGTTTTGTTATTATTCCCCCTACTTCTTATGAAGTAATTGATTGACGAGGTGAAGTTGTTACGAGCGAGCATGAAAATCGACACTGCTATCTTTTGGGTACAGTGCCCTACGGTGTGTTTAGGAAGTGAGAGTCACACGTTTGTTTATTATTCAAACAAACACATCCATGATGTTCCAAGATGGAAGCTCCCACTGAAATAAACATTTTTTTGTGGATGATTAGCGCCCATGACGTGACGTCGTCGCCCAAGCACGGTAACGCGCTTTCTTGTTGAAGATTGTACTACTACACTATAGTAGTTTATTATACTTTATTGCGGTAGTTCATGTCCCTATTTTTCATAGTTCACCCTGTTACTTTGGGGATTTTAGGTTTGAAGTAATTAGCGCATCCCCCCCCCCCCCCCGCATGTATTTGCCCTATGTCTTCCTAGCCCATGCTTTCCACTGGGTTCCAGCCGTTGCTTTGAGCTGCTCGTTTCCACCTCAACAATTACTTTCTACCTCCTCCAGGACCGTGTACCTTACGCGTTGCCCCCTCCTGCTGTCCCCGAACAGCAACCTCCTGGGGAATACCATGCTTAAGCAAGAAATGGGAGCAAGAGTGTTCCTTGCTGCCCCCATACTGTAGTAGTCAGTAAAAGATAGTAGTGAGTAGAAAAGAATAGGAAATAAGTAAAATCTACCCGAAAGGAAAGGCATGGCCCTCCTTTAGATGTAAGCAACAAAATATGCATGTGAAGTGCTCCACCAGTCTTAACCCCTTCCTCCACCCCCTTGTGATTTGTGCATCATCCCTTCCGAAACCCCTGCTTATACGCTTTGGCAGGAGTTGCAGTGCATCAAAGCGCGCTGCTGCCTGCCGCAGTCAGCAATTTCCGCCGCCGCCACTGTCAACAGCTGATCGTCGGAACCAGCGCGCTACTCGCAGTGTCCCACCACACGCCACACCATCCACCATCATCCAAATTTTGTCAAGCAAGCATTTATCATCTAATTATCATCATTTTTAATACAAATATAACATGAAAAAGCAAATAATCAAGATGTATTGTTAAAATTATGTAAGGCCATCCTCTGCAGGAGCCCCTTAGTAATTGTCAATCTACCATCCCCCCCCCCCTCTCCCTCCCATGCCTCACTCCTGACGACAGGTGAAGGGTGTACAGTGAGGGTCGATACTGAATGGATTCATTAGTATAAAGATTGATTTTTATTTCTTCACTTGATGTTCATCAGTGCCTTCTGCCTGGCAGTAAGTTGCAGCGTCACAGTCACGTTGCCCAGAACTGGATAGAACCACCCTGAAACTCACATGTTGAACCATCAGCAGCTAAACTCACGTGATGCTGACGAGGTAACGCTACCGAACTACGCGTCTTACGATCTGACCGACCAATAATGAGGCTTGCATGTGGTCAAGTAGGGGTGGAATTGCGGCCGGCTGCTGGGAGCGGTCACAACGTTCGCTCTCTTCTGCTGGCAGCTTCCAAACCGATCGGATGCCCTCCTCACCTGCTCTCTTGGGCGGCTGCCCATTCAGTCTCGGTGGCTTCTCCAGGCCTGCCTTTCTTTACAGCATTAAAACTTCATACAGTTTAAACTATGTTTTATTCTTCACCTCAATAGGTGCCTACTGCTTTCCCCTCCTGGCCAATCCTGACACATTAACATCGGAAGCATCAATGAAGTGCGACTGGACAAAGCTCAATCAGTAGAAGAAAAAATGCAAAAGATGGTTAGGCAACGGAGTCAGGGGAAGAGATTACTCCAGGAAGATGAGGAAGGGAATAAATATTATATATATGGACAGCATTAATCACAAGAGGTACAGCAGTACTGTCAACAACTGAAATAAAAACTTTAAATGCGAATAACCGTAAACTGACTTTTTTGAGCTATAGCGTACATTTTCGAAGGAACTGTCAAGCTAACGTCCCTAAATTTGGCATAGTTCTTAAGAATTACTGAACAATCCTGGGCAGCAATTCTCCAATATCTTCTCTCTGAGAAAAGTTGTACTTTAAAATTTGAGAAAATGCAATGCAGGGTAACACTAAACTGTAAAATTAATTTCAAAGCAATTATGATCTTAAACACGTATCTATTCCACACATCTTATTAGCCTCTTATGCAAGTGTAAACTGTGAATTCCTGTTTTACTGCTTGATTAGTTTACGAGAAAAGGTACAGTGCAGAAACAATGGTAATTAAAAATTCATACCCTTATAAAATGTATGTCGTTGCACATTTTCAAATAAAAATTGCACAGAATATCAAGCTTTATATTGTACATAACAGTCTCAAGTTTGACTATTTTAGCTGTAATACTTTTTGAGATACATATGTTTAAGTACAAGAATGGACAAACCATGTCGGTCCTTAAACTGGGATTTTGCAATGCTAATCACTTAAATAAGTTACCTAGACAAATGTATGCACAAAATTTCATTACTCTACATAATTATTTTTTGGTGTTGAGATTGTTTTTCCATCAGTGTATATTCGTAGGAGACTATGTTTTTTTCGTTTTATGAAGTGCACAATTTTACATTTTTGAATGTGAAAAGCAAGTTGGCAATCATTGCTCCACTTTGAAATCTTATCGAAGTCTGACTGAATATTTGTACAGCTTCATAAAGACTGTACTTCATTGTAGATAACTGCATCATCTGCAAGAAGTCTGATTTTAGTATTAATACTACCTGCAAGATCATTAATATATAACATGAATAACAATGGGCTCAACACACTTTCCTGGTGTACACTTGATGTTACTTCTACAACTGCCAATGACCCTCCATCCAAGATAATATGCTGTGTCCACCTATCAAGAAATCCTCAACCTAGCCACATATTTCATCTGCTAATCCATATGATCACACTTTTGATAACAAGTGTAGATGTGGTACTCAGCCAAATGTTTTTGGAAATTGAGAAATACAGCATTTACATGACTGCCTTGATCCACAGCTTTCAGATCATCATGTGAGAAAAGTGCAAGTTGTGCTTCACATAATCTATGTTTTCAGATTCCATGCTGGTTGACATATAGGGGGTCATTCTGTTCAAGATACCTCATTGTCCTAAGATTCCACAACAAACAGATGTCAAGGATTTTGGTGGAGCACTTTCACTACACTTCTTATAGACGGGTGTGACCCACGCTTTCTTCCAAATACTGGGGGTCAGATTTTTGTTCGAGGGGTCTACAATAGATTATAGTTAACAGAGGAGCTAAAACGAATTGGTTGTAGAATCTCACAGAGATTTCATCAAGCCCTACAGCTTTGTTCAATTTTAATGATCTCAGCTGTTGCTCTCACTCATCTTTCTATTGGTACAAGATTTAAAATGGGGCAATACTCCTGGACTTTTCTTTGTGAAGGAACATTTGAAAACAGAGTTAATCAATTCTGCTTTTGTTTTACTACTCTCAATTTCATTTCCTGTCTCGTCCATGAGTAACTGAACACTAACTTCGGTGCCACTAACAGCCTTTAAATACGAGCAGAATTTCTTTGGGTTTTGCGAACAATCATTTGACACTGTTCTACTACGATAGTCATTGATGGCTTCATGCATTGCTCTCTTGATGGATGATGATTTCACTCAGAATCTCTCTATTGATAGCCCTACGCTTTGTTTTATGCCTATTATGCAGTAGTCTCTGTTTCTTTAGAATTTTTTTTTTTTTTTTTTTTTTTTTTTTTTTTTGTTATAGTGATTGCACACCGTGGAGGATCTGTTCTACTGTACCTATCTATCCAGTGCATGGTTAACTATTCTTTTGAACTTGAGCCATAGTTCCTCTGCATGCTCCTGTTCTGACAAGGGAAACTCCCCATCCCAACACCTTCAGATTTAGTGGTAAGAGGGCCCAGTGGACAACCTGTCAAAAACTGAACACAGATCAAGCATGAAAACAGGAAGAAGGTGTACTAATAATCATCTTGTGGTGTTGCAATTCTTCTTGTTATGTCCGTGGTTGCTACGAAAGAGAAAGAGGGAATCCGCCTTATGCAAGACACCTTTTTTTCTGTTTTGTTTCACCCAGACATGTTTCAGCACTTTGTGTGCTATCTTCAGTGAGTTATTTTTTATTTTTTAACTGTAAAATTGTTGTTACATATTAACATTTAGCAAAACTTTTGGTACATAATATTTACAATTGTGAATGAATAATTGTTGTAAAATATTATACTTAATTTGTTCATAGTTCACAGTTGAGATATGCATTAACGACCTGATACATTATGTGTTGTTTATAAAGTTATGTCAAAGTTCTATCACGTGGATATCTGAAGTCATGTGGATAAAGCAAGAAATCCGTTCTTTGTATTCCAAAAAAAAGGCTCTGAATATTGAACTATACAGATTATATAGAACTAGCAAATCACATCAAGTATCCACCATTTTTTGATGAATTAATCTACAGGGTTAGAACATACACATCTACCGTAGGTAGAGAACAGACAATCCAACAAAAGAAACTCACCAAAATGGTAAACCACACGAACACCTACCAATCTCACCACCAATACAACAAGCATACCTTTTACAAAAGAGTGATTAATCTAACAGACATAAAATTATTTGAACAAGAAAGTAGCCTACTTGAAAATAGTCCCAAACACAACATAAACACAATGGTGTCACACAGGACAATAGAAATCTTCATAAGAAACTGGACACATCATAAAGCAACAATAAAAATAAATACACTTGAATTCAATGCAATTCTAACAAGAGAACTAATTGCTGAGAAATAAGATGATAAACATAATCAAAGAGAACAAAACCACCATAAAAGAAAACACAAGGACTGCAGAAGAAAAAACACACAGAAAACAACAGAACAAATTCCCACAAGAAAATGCCATCATCACAAAAACCGACAAGGGCAAATCAATAGTAGTCATAAACAAACATGCATACATTGACAAAACATTAGAATTCATCCAAAGCAACAACACCACAGAATTAAGAATTGATCCAACAAACTGATACCAAAGTAAGTTACAGAAAACCCTGAAAAACATAGAACAATTTTCACAGAAACACAGATTAAAAGAATGATACAGAAAAATCCCAAGGGTCCCTCCCTAAAATCATTGCCTAAAGTACACAAACCCGGAATACCTATATGTCCATTGATAAACTTTACCAAAGCACCAACATACCACTTAGCCAAACACACACACACTCTGCTACAGACAGTATACAAATATACTGAAAACAGAAGTCTAAAGAACTTAAGTGACTTAATAGAAAAAATAAGAAATGAAAACATACCAAACACACTGATTCCATTTAACATAATTTCCATGTACACACACATCCCAACAGAAGAAACCATCAACATCATAAAAAAAACTCCAACTACAAGGAAATATATCCACAACAAACATACAGGAAATATCAGCCACACTCAGGCTCATCACAGAGTAAAACTGCTTCACATTCAACAACAGATTTTACTCTCAACAAGATGGACTACGCATGGGATCCCCAATCAGTGGCCTCCTAGCTGACATTTTCCTCAATCAGAAAAACAAATCTTTGACAAAATAGTAATACCAAAACAGCACAAATTAATATAATGGTACAGATATGTAGATGACATAATTTGCTTAATAGATGAACCACAGCCTCACATAAAAGAACTTCATGGCAACATAAACTCCATCCTCCCACAAATACATTTCACCATTCAAACACAAACAGATAAAAAAACTTAAATTTCTTAGAAACAACAAACTTGATTTCACAATCTACAGAAAACCCACAATCACCAGCACCATTATTCATAACCAATCCAATCACCCCATAACTCACAAAGAAGCCAGCTTCAGATATTTACTACAAAGGCTCAACAAAACACCAATGAACAAAAATAATTACATACAAGAACTGAACAAAATAAAACAAATTGCACAGGAGAATGGATACGATGCAAAGAGAGCAGACAAAATAAACCACAAAATACAAAAACAAACACCACATAACCATGAAACACATACACAAACAAATACAACACAACACACAACAAATCAGCAGACAGTAAGCAACAAATGGCATATAATGACTTGCAACAACAGTCTCATACAGGGTGAGTAATATACTAAAGAAACAAGGACTCAACATAGAATGCAGAACAACACAATACAAAGCAGACTTGGAAGAAATACCACCAACACTGACAAATACAGCCAGTTTGGCATATACCAACTTAACTTACTTGCAACTGCTGTCAATCTGTATATGTGGGCCAAACATGCAGGAATTTCAGAACCAGGTACACAGAACACCTCAGAGCACTGAAAAGCAATAGCTCACACTCAACATTTGCAGACCACCTGGTAGCACACAATCACCACCAAACAAACATTGAAACTGATTCACACAACCTTAAAACTAGTAGCAGCTTATAATAAAAATTAGCTATAGAAAAAAACCATCAAATCCAAAAATCAATAGCCCAAGGAAACAAAGTACTCAATGAATATACATCACTGTGCAATAAAACCCTCTTCGCCACAATAGAAGAACTATACAAATAACGCCCACAACAAAACTACTCATGGAGGGGGGATTTCTTTCTCCCTCTCCCTCTCTCTCTTTTTCGCTCTCTGCCCCAGTCCTGAACACACAAACAAACACAAACACACACACACACACACACACACACACACACACACACACACACACACACACACAAACAAACCAGACACAAAATACACTTCAAACTCGCGTGCCTCACCCAGCCAAATGCACTACGAAACAAATGAATACAACACAGCCACAACAACTCGTAATGGTGACAAAAACGTTGCCTATGTTTTGAAAAATCGGAGAAAGGCAGTGTCAAGCAACTGTAGGTCACGAAATCTGCATATTCACTTCGCTAACATCTTATGAGAAAGCACCACAATATCAATACACATGAAAAACATGATATATACTCATTTCCATTTTTAAATGCATGATAAACAGAAAAATAAAAATTACGTTTTGCTGTTTGCAGATGAGAAGTTGTAGATAGTGTAACAGAATAGATACCAAAATAAATGTCCAATATTATCTTGTAAGGTATGTAAACTAATGCATACATCCACTCTTTTTGCCAATTAAGCTATAAATAGAATTTTGACATAATTTTATAAACAACACATAGTGTATCAGGTTGTTAATACATATCTCATCTGTGAACTATGAACAAATGATGCATATTATTTTACAACAATTATTCATTCACAATTGTAAATATTATGTACCAAAAGTTTTGCTAAATGTTAATATGCAACAACAATTTTACAGCTAGAAAATAAAAAATAGCCCACTGAAGATGGCACAAAAAGTGCTGAAACATGTCTGGGTGAAACAAAACAGGAGAAAAAGGTGTCTTGCATAAGATGGAAGTCCTCTTCCTGTAAGGTGTACTAAACTGTGGGAAAAAAAATTAGGAACAGTGAATGGTCCAAGGACAAGAAGTGCAATATAGTGCAGCCTGAAAGAGCAACAGTGTCATGGTTAAGTGGTTACGGTGTTGGAGTGCCAAACGAGCGAGTCATGTTTATACCTACCTCATGCCAGTTCTTCATCTTCTTCTCCCCCCCCCCCCTCCACTGGCCCACTGTTTGCTGTGTTCAAATGTGCGTGTGTCATGGCGTAGCATCCATTTGCAAAAGCGAGGTGTAAGAAAGAACCTATTATGACAGTTGATTCTGCACAGCTACTCTATTAGCAGCCAAAAGGAAGTGGCTTTCGAATGGGAACCACAAATGTTTGAAGACAAGGCAACAAGTCAACCGAATCCTCCACCAGAAAACACTTCTGGTATGTCATACATAGCACTAGTGACCATATATGTGTCATATGATAGAATTCTCTTCCCGCACTCTTAATTTGAAGGCCTGGTGAGTGGATGAGATATGCCTCCTTGCCTGATTTAGTTGTTCGTATGAATGTGAATGTAATCACTCCCAAGGAAATGATGAAAACATAATAGCTTGTCACATGAGCTGCAACAAATGCACACAACAGTTTCACAATCACACAGTTTTTCAGTGCTCTGTCAAAACATACATATTTAATGTTTTTGAAGTTGAGTTCCATTTTGGAAGTTTCGACTCTTGAATTCCTTTGCTGAAACATAGTTCACATCCATTTATTTGTTGTTTTCATTTCTGTAAGAAATCTATGCGGTATCTCGCCTGCTCTCACTATTGATCACGTTTACTTGTGATAGTAACATATTCTTACCACATGAATCATATTCTATGACCAATGTATAGTTTGGCAACTGCCAAGACCACAGAAAGAGAAAAGACATTTCAATGACCAGATGTACAGTTCATAAAGTTGTGGGGGGGAAAAAAAAAATTAAATGGCACGACGGAGTTTTCAACACGGTTCATCCGCTTTACAGTCCAACCCTGTGAGCACTCAACCACAACACTGTGACTGTTAAATTTCATTCAATATTTGGATCGTTCACTGTTCCTATTTTTTTTCCTTCTTCTTCACAGTTCAGTACACATTCTTCCTGTTTTCATGCTTGATCTGTGTTCAGTTTCTGATAGGCTATCCACAGGGCCATCTTACCACTAATCTGAGGGGGGTGTGATGGGGAGTTTCCCTTGTGAGCTAAAAGTTTCAAGTTCCTCATTGAGATGTGACACTCTGCTTCTCTGTCTAGTTTGCTGAACACAACTCTTTCTGCTTGTTTTAGTTGCCCTCAGTGATTTGGGATCGATTGTTGCCATAACAGCCCCTAGGTCAATGATGCCAGTTTTGATTTGGACTGCCTCAAAGAAGTCAGGTTTGTTTGTTACCATTAGATCTAATATATTTCCATCATGAGTGGGGTCCTGAACTATCTGTTCCAGGTAGTCTTTGGCAAAGGCATTTAGTACCACCAAACAGAATGTCTTGTCATGCCTACCACTAACAAAACTAATTTTCCCAATTGATTGTTGGATGATTAAAGTCTTCACCAATGATTACAGTATGACTAGGGAACTTACATACAAGGATCTGAAGTTTTCTCTGAAGTTTTTGATTGCATCAGGTGGAGAGTCTGGTGGTTGGTTAGAAGGACCCTACAATAATTATACGCCTGCCCTCGATACTGAGTCTTGCCCAAACAATATCATGCGCAGTTTCAATTTCTATCTCAATGTATTTGGGTTTCGTGTCTACTGTGACCAATACACCACCAGCCTATTCTTTAGATGTACAATTAAATTTTTCCAAAACCTCACTGCTATCAATTTCAGGATCCTACCAGCTTTCTGTACCTAGTATTATTTGAGCTTCAATGGTTTTCAGGAGCTCTTCGAACTTGGTACTACATTCCGAATGCTTCGGCAGTTTACTACTACAATTTTGATACTCTCGCCAATAGGGGAGGCATTCCTTTGGATCTTACACTTACATTTCTGTGTCTCCTACAGCTATCATTACCTGGACTGGATGGAGAGTCACCTAACCTGAAAAACCGTTGTGTGTACCCCATACACAGTAAGCTACTGGGATACCAGCCTCTGGTGTATAGTGCACACCTAACCCGTTTAGGGGGATCCTACAGCTCTCAACCCTATGGTTCAAGTCCAGGAAGTCACAGTCTAGCTTGTCACAGAATCTTCTAACTCTCTTGTTCAACCCTTCCACTCGACTCAGAACCGAGGGGCCACGATCAGTTCTGGGAATGATACTGCAAACTGGGATCTTTGTTGAAACTTCACATGCAAGAATGGTCTTCTAAATCTTCTCTGATAGAACCTAAAACAATCAAAGTATGACCTCAGAGCCGAGACAACAGGTGTTGTTTGTTCCAATATGTGCCACAATCTTTAGCTGCTACACCCTGATCTTTCAATGACTGTCAGAGTAGTCTCTTCAACATGCTGAATGAGGCCCCCAGGCATATAGTGCACCTGGTGTTCCTTCTTGTCCCTTTCTGTCATTTCCCTAAGGGTATCATTATTCACCATACACCTGAACTACCTACAATTAATGGGCTCCTGCATTTTTGCATCTGCTTCCTCTTGACATGGGACAAAGCAGGTTTCGCCAGAACAGGTGAAGTGAGTCCCACTAGCTCAGTTTCAGTTTCAATGAAACACAATACCTCAGACATATTGGTTAGGGGGACCGGTACAACACCCTGAGTCCTCCATGTGTAATGCCTCGAGAATTTCGGAGAAAATTCTAGAGACACTCGTATTTTCACACCGTCTCGAACACACATTATTTTAGAAATAAGGGTGGTAAAGTAGAACTATGTCTACTGCCCCACAATTGTGTGTGTGTCCGCAGCTCGTGGTCGTGCAGTACCATCCTCGCTTCCCACGCCCGGGTTCCCGGGTTCGATTCCCAGCGGGGTCAGGGATTTTCTCTGCCTCGTGATGACTGGGTGTTGTGTGATGTCCTTAGGTTAGTTAGGTTTAAGTAGTTCTAAGTTCTAGGGGACTGATGACCATAGATGTTAAGTCCCATAGTGCTCATAGCCATTTGAACCATTTGAATTGTGTGTGTACAGAACAGACATGTATCGGGCGGACGATCGGCGCGAGCAGGTAGTCAACGAGCCCGCCTGAGAAGTTACATGTAGCGCCCATGGAGTAAACGCATCGTACTCTGTGAAATTAAAAAATATTGTTGGTATGAACATTTGGAGGTTGTTGAAAAAACAGACTTTTATTCATTCTCTCACTTAATGCCGTAAAGTCAGGACTGTTGCCTTGTTAAGCTTGGAGAGATTTATAAATTGTTTGTATTGAAAGATGACTGTAATAGAGACCGGAAGGTGTTGATCTTACGAGAAATGTTTAATGTATGAAAACTGCCAAGTGTTATGAGACTACAGTGTTCAAAGGAATCTCGAGTGTATCGAGTTATTTTAAAGTATAGAAAATTCCTCCAGAGTAGCATCTATTCTCTGGAGAAGAAGCCGAGCAGAATATCGTCGCCTGTTATCCTGAGAGAAGATCGGCGAAGCAGCTACAAGTACGTTCGACAGCCAAAAGGGGAGTGAGAGTCTTGCACATTAGTACCACACTGCCACCCTTAATCACCAGTAACCGCCAGAACGTGACGACCAAAGTGAGCAGGACACGAAAAGGAGGAATTTTTTTTTTTTAAGAAGATTGAGATAAGAAACAGTTGAGAGTTGTCATAGCAATCCATAATAACAAAACTAAGAAGATTTAGGTGTGGGGAGAAAAATCCTCACACACGCAGTAACCAGCCGACGCTGACGCAGTAACCAGCCGACACTGATGCAGTCACAGTAACACGTCATTGTTGCTGGTTGCCGCTTGAGTTGCTGACTTCGCGCCCGCCAACGCCGCGACCAACGTGTGACACTGGGGGCACCCGTGTAGTTCTCCGGTGCTGTTCTTACGCCTCACCGACGCAGCCTAAAATCTTATGCCGGGTGAGCTCAAAATAATAACTATTTGAATGTGAGCTAAAGTGGTTATTATTTATAGAGGTGACTTTTTTTAAATGCTAACAAGAGCTAGAAGCAAGATGAGTAGGAATCAAGGGTAACAATTAGCAGAACCAGTCACAGCTATCAGGGTGACTAGGGAATCGCCAGACTGGTTTGAATTAGTAAATTTGATTAAAGCACAAAATGCTTCTTTGAAAGACGAACTGAGTGCAAATTTAAGCCATAAGTTAGATTCAGTGAATACCCAATGAAATAGTAAATTAGATGCTCAGAGTGAAAGTTTAAGTCTGCTAATGACAGAATTTCATACTCTGAATAATACAGTCAAGAATCTGAAAGTAGATTTAAAGAGTGAACTATCCACATCTTTAAATACCCATGTTAATCAATTATTTACTGAATTTAACCAGAGACAGAACGAGCAATTACAGAATTTAACCAAGAAACTAGAATTTGTCATTGAAGACAAGTGTAGTAGTGTAGAGTCGAAGTTTAATGAAAATAGGATCATTTCAAAATGTGTGTAACATTACATTCGATGCAGTGAAACAATGGTTACATACTTTGAATGATTCCACTGAAGGACAAGATGAACTGTTCCCTATTGTCCAATCGCAAATTGCAGGGGTCAAAACTCGTGTAGATGCAGTAGAAAGAGATTTCAAAGAAAGCTAGCAACCTCAGACACTATAAATATAAGCAGTCTGGAGGAACAAGTAGAGGAATTAATCGACCGGAATGCGGCCGAGAGGGTAAACACAGATAACGTTCCACCACGTTTAGCGTCGTAACTTAATGATACTCACAAGGTTGTAGAAGTTTCGTGGAGAGAATTCAAACTTGTCCAGGACGGATTAGAACATAAAATGATTTTTCCTAATGTGGCGTTATATAGTAAAGGGATGATTGTTTCATTGTAGGGAGACCTTGACATAAAATTTAACAAAAAGTACTGGTATGCACTTGCTCAAGTGAGGTTAATATCAGATCCATGGGATCTGGGCGGAGTCACATCTGTTCCCCAGGGACATTAACAATCTGTGTTAACGGGCGGAGTGATGACCATCAGATCCCAAGTTGGGTTTAGTGTTACTTCCTTACTCGTTTTCCCACACCGAATTCTCTTCAAGTCTTATCCTGTATTCTGTTCTCATCCTATTATACTGTCATAGACTTAAGTACTTGTCTTAATGCGACGAACAATCAAGCGTGGCAACAAATCACTGACACCAAGATCATACTCCTTCTTGTGGAGGTAGCCGTAAGTGGTCTTGTCATTATACTCAGTCTTACTAGGTTTACGGGCACTATAATTCCCCGTTGTATATTCACCGCGATGAATTGGGTTGTTATACCAAGTCAAGACTGAAGCATTAGGTAATATATCAAAATATATGAATTAGCAGCATGCTCCACTCTCTTCGCGATGATTTGGGTTGTTATATCATGTCAAGACTGAAGCATTAGGTAAAATATCATAATATATGAATTGGCAGTATGCTCCGCTCTAGTATCGATGTAAAAGTCATGTGGATGATATGATACGGGTTGTCATGATATAATGCATAATATGATATAATTTCTATTCATGATGATGTGATACATAATATCTATTTGTGATGGTATGATACATAAGGTGATATAATATGTGATTTCTATTTATGATGATATGATACGTAATATGATATGACACATAATTCCTATTTATGATGATATAATACATAGTTTTCTACTTATTATGGAATAATTTATACCTTTTGCAAAATGTGATATGAATGGGGAGGGTTTGTATCGATTTTGAAAGGGGGTGGGCAGTGTAGGTACACAAGGTTAACACTACACACACACACACCACACCTTTCACATAACCCTCGCAGACAAGTGTGACTGATTCTTCACCATTTGCTGTTCCATAGGAGTTGCTAAGATCTTTCTTCGGGGGCTTCAAAGATGAAGGTGAGAATGTCCACTCTGTAGGAGACATTTAACATCATACCTCCTCCAGCTTCTCACTCAAGTACTGACAAAGTGGGGATCCTGGGGAAGGGAGGGAGGTTTCCTGTCTTTGGGGCTATCTTCTTTCTCTTCTTCGATCTTAGCAATCATTTATATTTTTTCCTTTCTTACGTCTCTTTTGAGTACCAGTCTATCTTTCCTTCTGTCCATATGCATACACTTCTATCGCTTAAGTCCTTCTCAATTTCCGTGGTTTTCTATAACCTTCAACTTATTTTACATAAGCTGGCCAAAGAATCAGGCTACACAACTACACATACACATACACACAGTGAAATACAAATACACAAACAGGGGGAATACAGTTTAAGGTAATGTAAGAACTGTCATGTGTTGGAGGGGAAAATTGTGCATATACCGATAGGTACGCGCACATGGTCATGTGAGTTGACAGTTTTACATTACATAAAGGTATGTACGGAGGAATATTCATCATTATGACGACAGTATTACATCATGGTAGATGTACATTGGTTACAGTGTATAAGGAGAAACATCTTGTGATTCGTTACGCCACAGTGTATACTTAAATGCACAGAATTGGTGTCAGTTTAACGACTATTCTGACGAATTGTAGGATAATGGGACAAGCAGAGTATAAGTAATAATATTCCCAAGTATGGTGTCTATTGGAAAGTTAGGACTAGAAGAGAAATGGAGGACTCAAAAAGGGTTAAAGGAAGTGTTGTGAAGCGAGTGTGATGGATAAAGCAGCATATTAATTTTTTCCAGGTACTTTTTAAATATAGTGTACATAAATTCAGGCAATGGGCGAGGAAGCCTAGTCATGAAGGATGATTGGATTGATAAGGGCAGGTAGGCAGACCCAAGGAAGGCTAACCTATACTGTGCAGGCAGGGGCACCAAGAAAGGAATTGAGCTGTACCATAGTGTATTAGGTATTTGTTTAAAGGGGCATACCTACCAAAAGACGAAATGGGAGATATAATACTGCGTGAAGAGCTTGACAGAGCACTGAAAGACCTGAGTCAAGACAAGGCCCCAGGAGTAGACAACATTCCTTTAGAACTACTGCCGGCCTTGGGAGAACCAGTCCTGACAAAACTCTACCATCTGGTGAGCAAGATGTATGAGACAGGCGAAATACCCTCAGACTTCAAGAAGAATATAATAATTCCAATCCCAAAGAAAGCACGTGTTGACAGATGTGAAAATTACCGAACTATCAGTTTAATAAGCCACCGCTGCAAAATACTAACACGAATTCTTTACAGACGAATGAATGGAAAAACTGTTAGAAGCCAACCTCGGGGAGGTCAGTTTGGATTCCACAGAAATATTGGAACATGTGATGCAATACTGACCCTACGACTGATCTTAGAAAATAGAGTAAGGAAAGGCAAACCTACTTTTCTAGCATTTGTAGACTTAGAGAAAGCTTTTGACAATGTTGACTGGAATATTCTCTGTCAAATTCTGAAGGTGGCAGGGGTAAAATAGAGGGAGCGAAAGGCTATTTACAATTTGTACAGAAACCAGATGGCAATTATGAGAGTCGAGGAACATGACAGGAAAGCAGTGGTCGAGAAGGGAGTGAGGCAGGGTTGTAGCCTCTCCCTGATGTTATTCAATCTGTATATTGAGCAAGCAGTAAAGGAAACAGAAGAAAAATTCGGAGTAGGTGTTAAAATCCATGGAGAAGAAATAAAAACTGTGAGGTTCGCTGATGACATTGTAATTCTGTCAGAGACAGCAAAGGACTTGGAAGAGCAGTTGAACGGAATGGAGAGTGTCTTGAAAGGAGGATATAAGATGAACATCAACAAAAGCAAAACGAGGATAATGGAATGTAGTACAATTAAGTCGGGTGGTGCCGAGGGAATTAGATTAGGAAATGAGACACTTAAAGTAGTAAAGGAGTTTTGCTATTTGGGGAGCAAAATAACTGATGATGGTCGAAGTAGAGAGGATATAAAATGTCGACTGGCAATGGCAAGGAAAGCGTTTCCGAAGAAGAGAAATTTGTTAACATCGAGTATAGATTTAAGTGTCAGGAAGTCGTTTCTGAAAGTATTTGTATGGAGTGTAGCCACGTATGGAAGTGAAACATGGACGATAAATAGTTTGGACAAGAAGAGAATAGAAGCTTTCAAAATGTGGCGCTACAGAAGAATGCTGAAGATTAGATGGGTAGATCACATAACTAAGGAGGAGGTATTGAGTAGAATTGGGGAGAAGAGGAGTTTGTGGCACAACTTGACAAGAAGAAGGGACCGGCTGGTAGGACATGTTCTGAGGCATCAAAGGATCACAAATTTAGCATTGGAGGGCAGCGTGGAGGGTGAAAATCGTAGAGGGAGACCAAGACTCAGAAGGATGTAGGTTGCAGTAAGTACTGGGAGATGAAGAAGCTTGCACAGGATAGAGTAGCATGGAGAGCTGCATCAAACCAGTCTCAGGACTGAGGACCACAACAACAACAACAACAACAACAACCTACCAAAACAGAAGGTGTCTACCATTGGGTAAGGTATGGGTACTGTGCTTAAAGGAAGAGGGCAGTATCATGACAAAAGTCACACAATTCGTAGAGATTATTCTGGTAAGTTTGAATTCTGGTTCCCACTCGCAGTGTTATGTTTGTGTGAAGATACATACACTCCTGGAAATTGAAATAAGAACACCGTGAATTCATTGTCCCAGGAAGGGGAAACTTTATTGACACATTCCTGGGGTCAGATACATCACATGATCACACTGACAGAACCACAGGCACATAGACACAGGCAACAGAGCATGCACAATGTCAGCACTAGTACAGTGCATATCCACCTTTTGCAGCAATGCAGGCTGCTATTCTCCCATGGAGACGATCGTAGAGATGCTGGATGTAGTCCTGTGGAACAGCTTGCCATGCCATTTCCACCTGGCGCCCCAGTTGGACCAGCGTTCGTGCTGGACGTGCAGACCGCGTGAGACAACGCTTCATCCAGTCCCAAACATGCTCAATGGGGGACAGATCCGGAGATCTTGCTGGCCAGGGTAGTTGACTTACACCTTCTAGAGCACGTTGGGTGGCACGGGATACATGCGGACGTGCATTGTCCTGTTGGAACAGCAAGTTCCCATGCCGGTCTAGGAATGGTAGAACGATGGGTTCGATAACGGTTTGGATGTACCGTGCACTATTCAGTGTCCCCTCGACGATCACCAGTGGTGTACGGCCAGTGTAGGAGATCGCTCCCCACACCATGATGCCGGGTGTTGGCCCTGTGTGCCTCGGTCGTATGCAGTCCTGATTGTGGCCCTCACCTGCACGGCGCCAAACACGCATACGACCATCATTGGCACCAAGGCAGAAGCGACTCTCATCGCTGAAGACGACACGTCTCCATTCGTCCCTCCATTCACGCCTGTCGCGACACCACTGGAGACGGGCTGCACGATGTTGGGGCGTGAGCGGAAGACGGCCTAACGGTGTGCGGGACCATAGCCCAGCTTCATGGAGACGGTTGCGAATGGTCCTCGCCGATACCCCAGGAGCAACAGTGTCCCTAATTTGCTGGGAAGTGGCGGTGCGGTCCCCTACGTCACTGCGTAGGATCCTACGGTCTTGGCGTGCATCCGTGCGTCGCTGCGGTCCGGTCCCAGGTCGACGGGCACGTGCACCTTCCGCCGACCACTGGCGACAACATCGATGTACTGTGGAGACCTCACGCCCCACGTGTTGAGCAATTCGGCGGTACGTCCACCCGGCCTCCCGCATGCCCACTATAAGCCCTCGCTCAAAGTCTGTCAACTGCACATACGGTTCACGTCCACGCTGTCGCGGCATGCTACCAGTGTTAAAGACTGCGATGGAGCTCCGTATGCCACGGCAAACTGGCTGACACTGACGGCGGCGGTGCACAAATGCTCCGCAGCTGGCGCCATTCGACGGCCAACACCGCGGTTCCTGGTGTGTCCGCTGTGCCGTGCGTGTGACCATTGCTTGTACAGCCCTCTTGCAGTGTCCGGAGCAAGTATGGGGGTCTGACACACCGGTGTCAATGTGTTCTTTTTTCCATTTCCAGGAGTGTATGTTGAGAAGAACACCTTTATTTACCCAGGGTTCCTCCAGATTGTAATAAATAGTGAACAAATCCATACTCAGAGAAAGTAGTACGCAAAGTAAGAGCAAACAGCAACATACCCTTGTGTAATGAACACTCAGAGTTTACGATTAGAAAGGGAACAGAGAGATCCTTGTCCGTAGAGAGTTTAAATTAATCCAAAGGTACATAATGTATTAAGTAATTAAGTGTTAAAAGGAAAACTGTTATAACCATGAAGTAATGTTATATAAATACGATAATATTTTACATAATGAACATGTATAAAATATCGTGTGTTCGAGCTAAGGAGGGGGATAAGGTAGTGCCTCGAGAATTTTGGAGAAAATTCTAGAGACACTTGTATTTTCACACCATATCGAACACACGTTATTTTAGAGATAAGGGTGGTAAAGTAGAACTAAGTCTACTGCCCCACAATTATGTGCGTACAGGACAGACGTGTATTGGGCGGGCGATCGGCACGAGCAGGTAGTCAGTGAGCCACCTGATAAGTTACATGTACCGCCCATGGAGTAAACGCATTGTACTCTGTGAAATTAAAAAAAACATTTTTGGTATAAACGTTTGAAGGTTGTTGAAAAAACAGACTTTTATTCATTCTCTCACTTAATGTCGTTAAGTCAGGACTGTTGCCTTGTTAAGCTTGGAGAGATTTATAAATTGTAAGTATTGAAAGATGATTGTAATAGAGTCTGGAAGGTGTTGATCTTACGAGAAATGTTTAATGTATGAAAACTGCCACATGTTATGAAAATACAGTGTTCAAAGGAATCTCAAGTGTATCGAGTTATTTTAAAGTGTAGAAAATTCCTCCAGAGTAACATTTATTCTTTGGAGAAGAAGCTGAGCAGAATATCGCTACCTGTTATCCTGAGAGAAGATCGGCAAAGCAGCTCCAAGTAAGTTCGACAGCCGAAAGGGGAGTGAGAGTCTTGCACATTAGTACCACACTGCCACCTTTAATTACCAGTAACCGCCAGACCTGGTCCCTGTCTATTCTATAGAGGATGCTTACATCTACCACTGCCATGACACTCACAGTCAAGTGGCTTCACATACATTGACCTTATGCTCACGAGTTTCTATTAACCTTTCTCCAACAGTTTCCTTTCAGTTTCTTGTAACAAGAATGTAGTAGTCTGTGTTTGACAAAATTCTTCATATGGTACCATTAAGCCAGAATGGGTTTTGTCATTTTAAATTACTTTACTTGGAATGCGCTTATGCAGCCTGCCGTTTATAATTTCTTTCAGCTTTAAGTATTTCAGTTTTAACCACAATTGTTCTGAATTTGCCACATCTGAACTAAATGTTCTGTTTGTTCTTTAAATAAGTTGATAGTGACTACCAGTTTAACAAAATACAAATATTATAACTTTCTTTGTGCCCTCCTATTCCTGGGGGAGTCTCACACTCTCCCAGTTTGTTAACATGTCTTTTGAAATAATTGATTTATCTGATCATAGTTTTTCCACTTGGAGTTTTGCCTAATCTGTTTTAAAAAGTGTGCATTCCACGCATACTCTGCCATCACAATGGCCATTTCTGTGTATAGTGCACACCTGACCTATCCAGGGTGATTTTGTAAGTCTTCACTGTGCTGTGTAGTTCTGGGAATCTACAGCCAATCTTGTCACAGAACCAGCAAACACACTGTGTTAGATCCTCCACCTGGCTCTAAATGACCAGAGGCCACTGATCAATCCTCAACGAAGATGGAAATCAACAGCTGCGTGAGCAGCTAGAGAGAGAGGGTATTTGTCTTCATCACAGCAATCAGCTCATTCATCACAATCTCACCACCCACAATCCCCAGCCACATCTATACATGAACCTATTCCTTTCAAAGGCAAAAAAAGTGGAAGGATTAATTGTGAGACTAGGGTTGTGCTCACATAAAAACTAAATTGAGACTGATGCACCAACATGAACTACTGTCACCTGACTCGCTGTGCCTAGTGCCAAAAACAAGTAGCTGACACACTATTAAACGCTATTTAATATTCACTGGTTCAAACTGAATAAGATGACTGTAGCGCTAATAGCAGTGGTGAAATACACTTTATGTCAACTATGCAAGGACCTAGTTCTGGTAAATAGATAAATAAGTACAGAAATTACAGATCGTTACACCTAAACTGAAGCCACTTGCTGCTTACTTCATCCTGGTGCTATTCAAACCAAGTGCGTACTCTATGAGCTTTGTGACACGTTGCATTGTTCTGCTGGTAGGTGCCATTGTGGCAAGGGAAAATTAACTGTGTGTGGGGCTGGAAAACGTCGCCAAGTATAGATGCATTCTTGGGTTGATCCACTATATCTTCCACTGTGACAGCATCACCCTGGGAAAGCCACAAAAACATTCCCCACACCACAGGGCATGCAGGGTGTTTTCTTTCACACATTTCACACCATACACACCAACAGCCATCTTTCAGATGTAGCATAAAATGTGATTCGTCTGAAAAGGCCACCTGTTGCCACTCAGTGATATCCAGTTGTGGACTGGCATGTAAATTCTAGACTTCGTCAGCAATGTACAGTAGTCAGCATGTGTGCATGAATCAGTCTACTGTTGTGAGGCCCACCCACCACAACGATTGCTGAATGATCACTGAAAAGGCACTATTGGTAGTCCCTTGGTTCATTTGAGTGGTCAGCTGTCCAACAGTTGCATGTCTATTCGCCTGTACACATCTATAACTTAGTCATTTCAGAAATTCTTCGATACTTGGCCGTAAAGCCAATGATCATGCCCTTTTAGATGTCAGATAAATTGCTCCATTTCAGCATTATGATGATGACCAGACTGCTTTCTGTGTCCTCCCCGACATGCTTTATACCCTTCACTGCTAGTGCTGCCACCTGCTATCAGTGAGTGGTTACTGCATATTGCTGTCAAACATAGATAGTGATCACACTACTGAGATTGGACCAAGTATAAGAAGCTATATTTCAACTCATACAAACATTCTCCACATGTGAGTAACTCACCCACTTGAATTAATGGTGCATGTTGGAAAGTGGGATGCATTGCTTCGAGTGATTTATGCCACACTTTACTCTGTTGTCAATGTGAACCTGTGTACCAACGTGTACTATGATTCATTTGACCAAATGATCTTTTTCCATGCTAGAAATGTCAAAAGGTTTTTGTATCTGCACTAGTCTCTGGGCCCTGTGGTGTCGTGTGATGTGGTGTGGCACGTCTTTAGTAATGTGGCTCCTCAATGGATGTAATTATCTGATACACAACTGGAAAGTGATTTTCTGCCCAGAATTCATCTGCCTTGTGTTACAAATGATGGCAGTCAATAGCAATTCTTGTCAACATGTTGCTGCCCGTAGCAGTTGATTCTGGTAGCATGGTTTTATCTTGTATCAAAAATTTACAATTCAAAATAAACCCTTGACAAAGTGACACCTTAAAAGTCCAATGTGTGTACAACCTAATAGATGGACTATACCGACGTGTCTTGCTCATGCCGACAACCATTGAAAGGTCTGATGACCACTCAGTCACATGTCATGCTATACTATCCCATTTGTTGTAGCACAAGAGCTATCTGTAATTAAACTGCTCATTACAGTATTCCATGCCCTATTCAGAACTTCCCCTACATTATTATTGGATTTGGTAGAAAAGTTTTGCTATTCGACAGAGTGCAGGTACCCCAAAAAGTTAACTAAACCAGATCACTGTGGCAAGACTGAACTTGACTATTCTTATTCTGTTGAGCTGTTTGTAATTATGTTTCCTGTAAACAATTCAGTAGGAACACAAGGTCTTCCAAAAAGGATGATCTGGTTTTAAGCATTTATATTTATTTAAGGACACATACTACAAGACAAATTGCAGAATAGTCAGAAACAGCCTTTTTTTTAAATTTTATGAATAAAACTGCTTATATCACAAATTTATATTAAACTGTAATGAGCAGTTTAGGTGAAAACAAGCTATCCTAAGACCCGAAACTAAAATACATGGTGACAGTTGCTAACACCTGACTCAGCTCCAGTGTATAGATTTAACTATGCACATCAGCTGTGCAGGTAGCAGCAATTGTTCCTAAGTATTTTAGTTTTGGATCTGAAGACAGCACAGTTCATCTAAAACTGATCATTACAGTTAAATTAAAAAAACTGTGACCTAGACAGTTTTATTAATAAAATTACAATGCAAGATCACGGTTACCCCCTGTGACACAACATAAACACAGCCTTTCTGTGAATTATTTTTTGTTATGTTATTACAACTGCTCAATGACCATGTTATAAATTGTTCTGAAACACAACAGGATAAGAATTATGGGACACAAAAAGTATGTTAATAGAATGGATGTGGCTCAGAGGTTTAGAGAGACACCGTTACAAGTAAGTCCATGTATTGATCATATTTACAATCCCACTTTGAAGCACAATGGCATATGCTCAACAATCAACTTTTTGCATGATGCAGCTTACCAAGTATGACACTGTGTCTGTGCTCAAGTATGCTTTTTGTTGACATTTCTGGATTGTTCTACCTGTGGTGGAAAATATTTGTAATTGGTATTTCCGATATTTCCAATCTGAAGAGACAGGATGTCTAAGCAAAGGAAAGAGTTCAAGTCCACCTTGTACATTTGATGAAAGAGTGGAGGGTATCCAGCAAGCTTTTGAGCTGTGCTCATCAAAGCCTACTTGTCACGCAAGCACAGAATTTACACAATTCTCCAGTCTAGCCAATGTAAAGGTGATGTTTGGTCTACAAACAATATTGACAACAATTACTAGTCTCTCCATGTAGGTGATAAAAGAAGGCATATGGTCTTTACAACTTCTCAGTCACACACTGTCTCAATGCTGACTAGCTCAATAGGGCGTATGCGACCCCAGAGTGCTGCTCAACATTCTTATCCAACAAGAGTTCCAGACATGACACCATGTAACATATTATTGAGAAAATACATGATACATGAAGGAAAGTGTTTCTGTTCCCTTTCAATTTGTTAGTAGAGGTAGAGAGAGGTAGAGAGAGAGAGAGAGAGAGAGAGAGAGAGAGAGAGAGAGAGAGAGAGAGAGAGAGAGAGAGTATAATGGCAGCAGTGAATTCCAGCAAATGAAAAAACTCTTGCATAAGGTGCATAGTCTTAATGTTGTCCATGTGGCTTGTGTACATAAAGCATTGTAATAACAAATAAAAAACTTTAGGGTTTGGAAGATTTTTTCAGTCTGTTCCTGTTCTGTAGCATTTTCCATCATTTAATATAAACTGTTAAAATCAAGTTACTGATTCTGAAATGCTCTGTGTTATGAAGGAAGAAAGACACATATTTTATGCCTCATCAAAAATGAAGTCATTAGAGGTGAAGCACTAGATCAGCCAGGACAATGGAGAGGAAAGGAATTCAGTTGTGTCCTTTCTCAAATGAACTACCCTGGTATGTGCCTTGATTGATTTAGAAAAAGAGTAGGGAATGTAAATTTGAATGGTGGGATGGGAATTTGAACACAGCTTTGTCCGCGAGTCCAACACTTTTAAGCAGTTTGCCATCCCACTCAGCAGACATACTTGCAACAAAAGAATAAAACAGCATTGTATAAATAATTCTCACCCATATGCTGACTGCAGTTTGTTAAATGGCTGTGCCTTTCTCTTTAGACCTTCGCGAAAAACTTTATCTGCTTTTTTAAATTCACCATTTCTAAATAGCTCATCTGCCCAACTTTTATAGAACAGAGCACACTGTGCACCAATACCGCACATTGAAAGTTGGTTATAAATCTGTAGGGGATTCTCAGCCATTTCAGCCTGAAAATAAGAAACATATAATGATGTGAAACACCTCTTTCACTTTAGATCAAAATCTTAAATTTCACATGTTATTTTCAAATAATAAGACACAAAACACTGTATAATGACATAAGATAGAATCTGCACTGATAGCTGGGAGTACAGATTAGTACTAAGTATATAAAGCTGCATTATATAAGATCCAGTGAGAAAAGATCCAAGAGAAGTGTGTATGTTGATTACAGGTAACACAACACAACTGATTGAAACAGACAAGACTGATAGAAATACTGGCAAAAAATCAGTAAAACACAATGTGTTGTAAATTACAAGATTACAGATCAACTATAAGCGCTTGTAGCAACAGTTGTAAAGCGCATGCTGGATGCTGGTAAAGTGTCACTGTCAAAGTGTAAACTAATATAGTTCATGTGAAAGTGTTCTGGACATCAAAATGGAGGCAGACAGATACAGTTCATGTAATAAAGCATTATTATTGAAAAAAAGTGACTGGTTGCAGTTGTGTATAACTTATTTACATTCAATATACAGCCACGGTTCTAAAATATCTGTAATGGATAAGCATAATCTGTCAACCAACTGTTTTACAAAGATGTCCTTGAAAGGCTCAAGAGAAGGGAGAATTTTACAAGCTATATGAATTAGGTAACAAGAGTGACTGATCTTATCACTATGAAATCTGGTTGGTGATTGCAGAGCAGCACTGTATCTCTGCATGGAAATCAATTGTAATTTTATTAATGACAGAAATTATTAATTTTACTACATTATTTTAAGAAAACAAACATGATACAATTTTAGTGAAATACTACCAGGAAAATGCTTATTTTCATACAGCAATAACGAACGTAAACCATTTTAACATTTGGCAGTATCGTAAATAATTTTAAAAGTACTGTGATTAATTTTATAAGTTGACATATTGATGTGACACAGGACGGTGATTAAATGTAGGGACTGTTTTACTACAGCAGTGATGGACAATAATGTTGTGCCACTTTACAATATGTGTAATGACAACAAGCACAGAGACTATTTTCAGCAATGGCGCAAAAAACCATGACCAATTTTTAAGATGTAATAAGACCAAGTAGCATCACTACAGCAATAACAAAAGAATTGCAAATATTATCAAAGTCCGTCACACAAGAAGTTCAATAAGAATTAGTGACATGTAGGCATGTCTATTACCACATGCCTGCAGCTTCCTCTGGCAATTACCTTGGCACTGCAAGATGACAGGTCTTGGCATGCTCTTTGGTTGATGCATACTTTCCTCAATTTGTAACAGTTATGTGTATGTACAAGTGTGCAAAAGTACACAGTATACTGCTAAATGAATGTGCAAGGGCTAGTAAACTAGCTGTTAGTAAGGTTTTTGCTTTTCATGACATGCTGCGAAAGTTGGTTGTCTAAGCTGATTCCTATTGCACATGTGTATGCGCAAGAGTGTGTCTGTCCCCAAATAACACAAAACAAAATTGTTTTAAAATGTGAAACACACATCACTAACATCATTTAAGTAATTTAAACAACAATTTTAATAAGTAAGCGCAATGTTATCTACTAATATGTCACACATATTTACTGTAGTCTTCGTATTATCCTGTGGGCATCTGATGATGGCCTAAGACCGAAACCATCCAGTAATGTAATTTACATGCATAGTGTATTAAGGGAATAAAGCTGACAGCCTATGGTAGTTAAAATGGTTCCATCACTGAAGCACCATAATGACTTGTATCCATTTTAAGACTTATAACACAAAGAAGCAATACTGATCACCGGGAACTAAAAATGGTAGTTCAAATTATTTTTAAAAAAGAAGGAAAAAACAAGATATACAAAAATGTACAAAAAAGACAACACAAAAAGCTATTTTTAACTTCGCCAGTGCCAGTTCAAAGCCCAGATCAAACAGAAGTATGAAAGATAAATACAATGAGTGTAAAAAGTATTGAAGCTGTTCCTCCAGGTAAGTAGTTCACAGAACAGATATGGTGTATTAGATGCTACAATATATATTCTGTACACAATGTAATTTCACAGCATACTCTGTGCCAGCAACACAAAACTCATACATAAAACTAAACTCATACATATAAATCGAATTACAATATGCTAAAATTATTACCATGTAACTAGACAATTATATTCGGACATCATGATTCCCGACAGTGAAATTTGCCTGGGAGCATACAGTAGGACTGAAAATACAACCAAGTATTCAGATGCTTTTAGGTTATGAGTTTGAAGTGCCTCTCCAGATGATGAAATATGATGGCAACAAACGTAATGTTTCAGATGCTAGAATATCTATTCTGTACATGATGTAAATACAGAGGATTAATTCTGCCACTTAATCAAAAACTACACATGCTCATCACTTCACAATGCAATGAAATCATTCCAACATGATCAAAACAATTATATTTTTGGCCATTGACCTTGACTAAGGACTGAAAATACATACTGATTACTTAAAACTATTCAAACAATTATATGTGAAGGAAAGTTGCTACTCACCATATAGCAAATATGCCGAGTTGCAGATAGGCACAACAAAAAGATTTTCACAATTAAAGCCTACGCCCATTGGCCTTCGTCAACAGTAGACACACATATAAACACATTCAAGTGCATACACACAGGCGCGCACGCACGCAGGCAAACACACACACACACACACACACACACACACACCTGCAGTCTCGCGCACTGAAACCACACTGCAAACAGCAAACAATTAAGTTTCCTCGCTTTGGAGCATCTTTCCACATGAAGAAGTGTGCTGGCAAGAAACAAGACTGTTGTTTCAGATGACACTATATCTATTTTGTACATGGTGTAATTGTGCAATACAGTGCCAGTAAAACAAAAATTGTACATATCCATCTGCTTATGATGCACTAAAATTATCACCATATTACACAGACAATTACATTCGGGTATCGTGATTTCTGGCCATGAAAGTTTTCTGGGGGTGCATAAAAGGGGCTGAAAATACAAAACATAAAAAGAATTCAAAAGTTTCAAAATTCCAACTATGAAGCATCTCTCTAGATAAAATAATGTGCTGGCAGCTTTATGTGAAAAATGCTGCCAAGTAGCAGTGTTGTACGGAATGCATCCTCTTGATGAGGGTGAACTATAGATACCAGACTGCAGAAGAATAGTGTGCAGTAGCATATGCCGACATGCCTGACACATGAAAACAACAGTGTCTCAGTGTCTGTTTTTCACCAAAACTAGAAACAAAACAAGCTGGCTTATCATACAAATGTTACAAAGACTACAGTGATCTCGTAAACACCATGGAACACACATTTTCTAAAGTGTTTGATTATTTTTCAACAGGATTAAGTTAATGTCACTTCCAAGTCTTTACATTGAAAATGTGTCACTTTTAACATCATTACTGATATTTTTCTTTAAACTACATTCAAATGAAAGTCAAAATTTTTTGCATGTTTGTTATTTTTTGTTACATATATTACTCATTCCCGCATGATAAAGGTAGTGTGGATGTTCATCACAATCCATAAAATTTAGGGCATGACAAATGACAATGTACATAAGCAAAGTAGTCTGCAATGGCACACGTAACATAGCAAATTGATCTTGGACATAGGAGGGCATAGCATGAAATAGAGATTTAAAAAAAAAATTAGATTAGTGTTTTCATCCCATTTCACTAGACAATCAACATGTACAGAATTCTTCAAACCAGTATTCATTATTGTTTAGCCACTGCAATGAAAATGCTGTGCAAATTTTAGAATGTGTTACAAGACTTTGCTTTTTACTGATATAAAGAACCATTTCCAAATATTGTCAGCTTAGTATAGACACTTGAAACTGATATAAGCTCTTTGGCCATCTACATTCAGCAAAAATGCTGTACCCATCATGTACACAAAAGTAAATGTGACATTAACTTACAATTATGATGCGACATTGTGACTAATGACCTGCCTGATGTCTCAGAGTATATAAATCAGACTGCTACCTACCTTGTTCCATTGTGATACTGAAAATCTAAAAAAAAAAAAAAAAAAAGTGTTGAAGATAAGATTCAATAAACCTTATTAATTGACTACTAGGACAACTGCAGATACACTGATGCAGCTCTCCAATGACATGTAATTAGATGACAATATGTAGGATATAGGCCAAACCATGCCTTGGCATTACACATTTCAGTCTTTCATTTTAACAGCTGAATCATTCCTGAAGGTAATTCCCTACCTGCATTGAGTTTAATGTGGACTCCATACGCACTGCTACTTGGCATTTTTTGCACAAAGAAAAAAACCACTTCTTGGTGGATTTGAACACAGTTCCTCTGTCACTGCACAACAGCATTTAATTTTTCAAAAACTTGGGGAAAAAAAAGGGGAGAGGGAGAGGGGGAGAGATAGGGAGAGGGGGGGGGGGAAGAGAGAGAGAGAGAGAGAGAGAGAGAGAGAGAGAGAGAGAGAGAGAGAGAGAGAGTAGAAGAAGAAGAAGAAGAAGAGAGAAAGAAAGATACCACTAGCTTCCAAAACTGTAATGAATATACTAACTGAAAATTTAAAGAGTTGCTCCTTTAATTCATCTGCTACGACAGTTTTTTAGGATCTCAAACAGTCACAAAAGTCGATAAATGGTCTGTGTCATCTTTGACACAGCTGGATTTGACTGGCGTGCAGACAGACTCACCCTTAACTGCAAAAGGTTTTTACCAACATATATTTGGAAGATCAGAACACAGACAACCCATCACAAAGTTTTATCCACTATTGTTTGGGTTTCCTGTTAAACTAATAGTGGCACCCTCCCCCTTTTGGTCTTATGAGTAGCTGATTGTGTTGAGTCATTGATAGAACAACAGCCTCCAATATTGTCACACCTCATTCAACACTTTGATGTTTAAACCAATCCTTGATTTGATGGCTATTTTACTTTCTCTTCTACTAATTAATGTTTTATCTTATACATCAAGTTGCATCATCACTATATCTACATTTGTAATTTGCATTATGTGAGATAGTGAGTTGACACCCATACAGAATTCCAGTTTAATTATAGAATTTATGATTTGCTTTTTGCATTCATTACTAGATTGTGCTGACGCAGCAACTGTCTGTATTATTTTAGGATGAACAGTAAATTACAGTTCGACATAGAAAGAAAGGGTGGAAAATACTCCAATTTCATAGGTGTAGAGCTCTCTTTCAACATGGTCGCTCTGCAAACTCAAACTGACAGAAAAATTTACTTTCATAACATTATTAGTTTCTAAAGTAGTGGGGAGTGTACTGGTACTTACATATTTCAGCCATAACTTTATGAACCTCACGTCTTGAAAATATTCTTCAGACGAATTAAACTTATTGAGGCAATTGTGCAACAACTTCTGAATGTTTTCTGTTCTCCCACTTTCAGGAAAATGTTCTTCTGCCCACTTTATGTAGTGATACCAAACCTCCAAAGGATCATCTCCATCAAGCGTGTGTGTTGAGAGAAATTCTCTGTAATATGAAAGAAAACAATCAACGATTTTGGAAATATTAAATGCAAAGCAAATCACACAGTACAGTAGTCAGACTACAGTGGATTCACTTTGCTGTAAGTAATGTCCAACTTTGTTTTTTTCCTATATACCAAGTATAGTGTTTTGGTTATTACATACAAGATGAAGGTGTAGGCCTGCATCTTAAGTTTCCATGCAGATGTATGCAGAACTGTCTAAAGAGATGAGCCATCACACAGTATTAATTGTATAATGACAAACTATCAAATTAAAAGTGTTTAGGGCACAAACAGCTGTGCACAGGCAGCCATTTTTAACCTGAAGCAACTGTGGGATGAGCAGGCTACTGAACAGAGAAACCAAATTAAAGTTTGAATTTAATGTCTAGTGGTGGGCAAGAAACCATCTCAGGGTGAAAAGCAGTGTGTGTGTGTGTGTGTGTGTGTGTGTGTGTGTGTGTGTGTGTGTGTGTGTGCGTCACAGGGGGCGGGAGGGGGGGGGGGGGGGGGGGGTTTGCACACGTGCGTGTGCTACAAACTGTATTAAAAAATAATGAAATATGTCAGCAGCAGTGCCCTAGATGGTACTGAAGGAAATTGGCATTTTATCAATTGGTAGCATTAGGTTAAAGATGGCTACTCATCATTTGACTTGTGTATGCTGAATTGGTATTAGGGTCAGTCCAAACGAAGTGGTTCAATAAAAGTTAAGTTGCTTCATCAGTTCACAGGTGTCGCGTCAGATAATGTTGCGGAAGCTTTACAACATTTCGACGAGACAGCTGCTTGTCACCTTTAGATGCTTACTGACGTGTTGCTGCAATGGCTCGCCAATGTATATACGCTGACTCACTAGAAAAGCGCAGCCGCCAAGGGTTGAGGCTATAATGTCATCGTAGACATATCATAGAGCACGATGACATCTAGTGCCTCCTGCTGGACAAACAGGCCACAGACTTCTCATTCGCGCCGCGGGAAAAGCCTGGCCGCAAATAGCGACATATGTAAAGTCTGCTTGTGTCTGTATATGTGCGAATGGATGTGTGTGTGTGTGTGTGTGTGTGTGTGTGTGTGTGTGTGTGTGTGTGTGTGTGCGCGCGCGCGAGTGTATACCTGTACTTTTTCCCCCCCTAAGGTAAGTCTTTCCGCTCCCGGGATTGGAATGACTCCTTACCCTCTGCTTAAAACCCACATCCTTTCGTCTTTCCCTCTCCTTCCCTCTTTCCTGATGAAGCAACCGTTGGTTGCGAAAGCTTGAATTTTGTGTGATTGTGTTTGTTTGTGTGTCTATCAACATACCAACACTTTCGTTTGGTAAGTTACATCATCTTTGTTTTTGAACTTCTCAATTGTAGGGGAATAGCATATAAAATATCAAAATATTTAAAAATGGTCAATTAACCTTCACTGGATTGCTTCATATGGATTGACCCTATATCTTCAAGTGATAAAACTGCATACCTCGAGAGTGACACACTGAAAGTGGATCTAGTTTATGAAAATAGTAAGCATTAATGTACTCAGCATACATATTTTACTAATGTATCTATAGCTTATGATCATATAATTTTGAGTCCAATTACCTAAAATCAATTGTCCTGCATGTGACAAAAATGTTATGATTCAAATTGCACCCAGAGAAAAAAGTTTGAAGTGAGGATTGTCCTCTTTCCTAAGGTAGGCACGGAAGTACTGACATATGACAGCAAGAGTTCAATCATCTGTTCACTACAGTCATGTATACCTTAATTTTACTATTGTCCCACACATGAAACCATACACATATCTGTGGGTCGGAGGTATAGGACATTATGTCACATTTACTAAATTTTACAGGAGAGCAGTTTGAAGGTATTTTACTGTGTTCTCCCCTAAATATCTTGGCTATTAATAGCATCACCGTAACGAAATTTGGTCATTTTACACTTTGAACATTAAGTATCATGTTGCTTTGCATGTAATAGCCTTTTTTCATTTTGTACAAGTTTTAAAGATATATAATGGACATGGTGTTGTATACCTCTCATAAACACGTTGCATTATGTGGTGCAATGCTCTTGATATTTAATGAATAATATTACTCAATCACATTAATTTCATTGTAAGAATATATTACATGAAGAGAACATTACTCACATTGTGGTACAACTTGCTGTACAAACATAAATATTATATTTGGTCCTAAATCACATCTGTCTCTTCTTCTGGATAGTCTGATATGTTTGTATTACGTGTGTGTTCTAGGTTCTTATAAAATGCATGACAAACTGAAGGGATATATGGCAACAGTGCCATTAAATCATTATATTTCTGCAGCAAAATAGGTCTTAGGACATCTGAGAGTTGGTTCAAATGTAATTGAAATGTAAGTCGATGTCTGCATAACCTAACAAAGTTGGCCTGTTTGTTGTCACCACAAAAGATGTTTTGAAGTACAAAATTCCCACGTTTTCCTATTTCACTTGTAACTGTATACACTTCAATAACAAAAATGGCTGTTTCTCCATATCCATTTTCCTCTAAACAAGGCGAGGCCTTTTGTGGCATACAGTGAATTAAAACTTTTGAAATCTTGAAATTCCATATTCTACATCTACATGGTTACTCTGCAATTCACACTTAAGTGCCTGGCAGAGGGTTTATCGAACCATTTTCATACTACTTCCATTCCAGTCTCGAATGGCATGTGGGGAAAAAGGTAGCCACCTAAATCTTTCCGTTCGAGCTCTGATTTCTCTTATTTTATGAACAATGTACTTGCTAGAAGTGTGTCTTACGAATTGTTGCCAGTTCCAGGATGTTAAAATGCTCATATTATTCAATTTCTTCCACTTCCTCTCCATCAATGCATGAACACTGTCAGCCTTCATGTGGATAAGGCCTTTTAGTAGAAACTTCTGAGTTATGGTGTTAATTTGTGGATACTTATGCAGTAACCAGAAAAAAACACATTATAATATTTACATTCCTATTTTGTCCACAGCAGTTGTCTGTGCAAAGTGTGATTTCTTCCACGTCATTGTCAGGTATGACACTACCTGCCCACTTCAAAACTGCTGTGCTATTTCACTTCCACCTCGCCCTCCTTTTGACTCATCCCACATCACACAGTAAACTGAGGAATCTGATGCATCATACAAGGTAAAAATTAAGGCCCAATGTTTCCTTTTATAGAAACTAATACTATTTGATATGAGTGGAGAAGGCAAACATTTCTGAAGGTCTCCAGTTAATACTTTGTGTGTTGGTGTTCCTCTTGCCTTGTTAGTGTCATTACTTTTTAGAAGATACCTATTTTTTGATTCATTCCGATGAGCAGTATGCTCATCTTCAACAGATCCCTTTTCAGCCATGCCTGAATCACATCACGTGTCATTTTCATGTGATTTGAATAACATATTGAACTGTTCATTAAAGATGTCTGTGTAAAGCCATTTTTTACCCCTTATCTCT
Source organism: Schistocerca serialis cubense (assembly GCF_023864345.2). Lineage (NCBI taxonomy): Eukaryota > Metazoa > Arthropoda > Insecta > Orthoptera > Acrididae > Schistocerca > Schistocerca serialis. The sequence goes on from NC_064643.1 coordinate 528,451,755, forward strand.
CGGGCACTATTGTTTTGAATATAGTCATCTACGTATAGGTCATACATTTTTTATATGTTCAGTTCTGGTCCTAAATATTCTCTACTGTAGTGACTTTCACAATGCGGGGAAATATGTTCAACAGTTAAATCAGGAGTTTTTCTGCTAGGAGTATGCCTACCCCTTTAATCTTTTCTTACTACTCCACCTGGCTCCATGTTTTTTAAAATGTTTACTACAACTGTATTTGAGATAGAAAGAGTGTTCAAAAACATAATCTTGCACACTTTAACTCTTCCACCATTTATAGTAAAATAGTAGTTTAGAGTGTTTCCTTTGCACTTATTCGAGGCTAAGTTTCTTTTTCTTGAACGAGTTGTACTATGTTGCTCAACAAGCACAACAGCAAATTACCTTTTCATATCTGTAGACATTTCCTCATGCCAGTATGAATGAAAAATCTTCTGTATTTCAGGCAGTTTTTCTGAGCATTTCATCCTGCACATGCACAAAGGCAGCAGTACTTTAGCAAGAACAGTCCTACCCTTTTTATTGACATATTCCTTCCCACCAGCTACTTTGCATTTACGGACGTTATATTTCTGTTCGTCAGCATGAACTACACGCTTTTTACCAAGCTGTGGAATACTAGTTTTATTGTTTACTTTCCTTCCCACGCGTTCATTCGTTTCTAAAATTGCACAACTTTTTACAACACTTTCACTGTCACTGCTTAAGTATAAATCTTACTCTAGTATGTTTGGTATTTGTTGTTCATTTGCGACAGTTTGAACATTACTGTTGTTTTTTAACCTATTCTTTGACTGATTCTGTGTACTGTTATTGTCATTCGAATCAGCACTTGTCCCTCTTTAAGGTTCATAGGTTTTGTCAGAACTGGAGTCATCCTGTTCCTCGTTACTCAAATGCTCCCCTACATCTTCTTCGCTGCCAATAGTATGATAGTTAGCTGGATTAGTATTTGATTCTATAAAAAAATAAAAAAAAATAAAAAATAAAAAAGCAGGCCACATAATGGTTCCTCACCTGGTGAAATACAAAGGCCTCATAAGTTACGTTATGTTTGCAACCATATTATTCATTAATGTAACAACTTTAGAAAACATTATAGCTTACCTACTGAGGCAGCACTATTAGTGCCTTTAAGTAATGTCATAATTTTGTACCCACGAGAGTTTGGATTCATAATTACTAACTTCTAAAAACATACACTGGAGATAACGCTGTCAAATCCCATGTAAAACTGACTGGACTGACCTTATTTCACATTAGCACCACCAGAGTGTGCAAAAGTATACAGCACTACGTCCAGATGGTGTTGTATACCTCTAAGGTAAAGTGGACTTGGTGTTATTTCATTGCACTGTAGCTCCGCCAATATTTGATGTAGGACGTAGTGTGGTATACCTCTGAGTAGAGGACAAGAAACTCATATGATTGTGTCGATAATCTCATTTTGGCCAAAAATGGACATAGTGTCCTATACCTGCGACCCACAGATATACGAACATACGTAAATTACGCTAATTTTACTTAAATAATGCTGTAAGAGTATGAATTTACTCCTTTCTTTCAATATTTAGTTTCTGCCATAGACAAATAATTTAATTTTAAGATGTTCATAGGTTTAATTTGGTTTAGGTTTTGACAGAAATGTTTAGGTTTTGACCAAAACAGACGTTCACCTGTGCAGCCACAATGACGAAAATGAGAAGTCGCTGCAAAGAAGAAATTCCACAGTTTCAGAAAGAAGAAAATAAAAGAATAAATGAAATTAAAAAAACATAAAAAAGAATGTCTGATAGAACTGGAACTCCAGCAACTTCGAAAAAAGGAGTGTAATCGAAAGCGTCTTCAGAGGGCAAAACGGAAGAATGCCATTCTTCTGACCATTCCAACACCAACTATATCATCACAACAATGTCTTCCAACATTCAGCAAGATGTTATCAAAATCTGTCCAGATGTGTGGAGAGGGGGTGGGGGTGCACTTTGCACATTCCCTCAGAAAAATTAGTATACAAATGTCCAGGAATGAAAGATAGTACGTGTGTTTGGTTGAATGGAAAGAAACAAATTTTTACAAGAGGCCTTCCAGATCTTTAAGGAAGACTATAGTACAGATTTACATAGTATAGGCTTTTCAAAATCTTGTTCCTTGAGACCACAGACTGGTCTAGTTTTGAAATCCACTCATCCTGCCAATTCAAGTGTGAATTCCATTCTGAAGTTGAAGAGTCTGCAATACCATTTGTGTCATTCAACTTTAAATTCTAATTGTTGGCAAAATAAATGTCCCAGGAGGAAACCTGTAACTCCAAGTGAGCCTGAAAAAGCAATGGCTTGGAAAGAATGGAGAAAATATGATACTGGGAAGTTTCAGCTCCTTTATAGGGAAGGGTGTTCAGCAGAATTGTTTGAACTGATCATAGAACAATTTCCTAAAATGCCGCATCATGTGAATACTTGGGAAGGTAGTCCTTCAGACAGATTTTGCTATGTCATACTCCTGAAAGTATCAAAATGAGATTCAGAGCACATTGTGGTCTAGAAGTAGTATTCTTTTATTTACTGCAGCTACATTATACAAGAGAAAATGTAATACTTACTTGATATATTCAAATACTGCACACAACAAAGACACAATATTTGTCTATACAAAAACAATGTGTGATACAATCTGCCAAAATGAAACCAAATCTGATTCTGAAGAGCTGGTAAGTTGGAGTGACAGCCCACCCACAGTATTTAAAAATCAATTCGTGGTTACACTTCTTGATTTTTTGTTTGCAAGGTATTCCAAGAAATTTTCTTGGAAATATTTTGCCACTTCACGTGGCAAAGGTGTTGTGTAGGGATGAGTAGATATGCAAAGCATCTTGTATGCCAGAACACAGTCCAAAAAGAGTATGCAGCAATTTTCCAGTCTGCCAAGGGCTTCTACAAAGTGGCATCTGAAGTTTGCAAAAATAACGCTGTACTCTATGTGGATCATGAAACAATTAAGCAAAACATTGAACAGAAGAAACCCTAGAAAAATGTTCCTGGAATTCCAGGAATAGTGTAGTGTCATGTGGTTGAAATAAATGAAGAAAGAATAATCTGTAAAAAAGAGTGCCTTAGATCATGATGTAATTTACTCTTGCAAGTATAATCAACATGACACTTGGGGACTGAGTAACTGTGTCATACAATGGACAAAAATATCCTGAAGAGATTTGTAAAATTGACTCTGAGAGAATCAAGATATCAGTTAAGCACAAAGCTGGCCCAGGCACCTTCAAGTGGCTAGTTCCCACTGACTAAATTTATTACAATGACAATGAATTTGTAAAGATTACAATACCAGAAATTGGAAACAACCGTGCAGAGTTTTGCTTCTGGGAACAGATTTAATTGCCATAGTTTACACTATCTGCTTTTGCTTTGTACTGAACTGAACCAGACAACCTTAAAAACTGTTAATTTTAAAAACTGAATTTTGTTTATTTTGCAATTTTTATAAAATAAATTTTCAGACATAAGCCTATATCATTATTTTCAAAACTCTACTCTATTATGACTTCCTTTGTCACTAGGTCACACATGTTGCATAAACCATACATATGTATGCAGTTTGGGAAAATAGGCTAGTTAACTGGGTCCTTCACTTAACTTGTGCCTAACCAGATGTGTGCACAGAGTCCTGCATATGGCACCTCTGTCCCACAAGTAATAGAATTTTTCTTTTTTTCTGTTTCCAGGACTCACAAAGTTTAGTAGTATTTTGTTTATATCTAGATCTATATCTACACTCTGCAAACCCCTGTGAGGTGGATGGCAGAGGGTACATCCTACTGTACTAGTTATTAGGTTTCTTCCTGCTCCATTCACATACGGAGTACGGGAAGTGTGACTGATTGAATGCCCCTGTGCATGCAGTGATTATTCTTAACTTATCCTCAGGATCTCTATGTGAGTAATGGGTAATTTTCAAACTGATGGAGCACAGCAATCAGTTGTCCTTTCTTTCAGGTTTTATTAAGCAAATCTAGATTTTGGCTAGTGCCTAGCCATTCTCAATGCACTACTTCAGTTTCAATGCATTTCCTAGTTTATCAGTCCCGTGATGCTCGGGCTTCTGTCACAGTTCATTCAAAACTCCCTACATGAGCAATATGTAGGGGGTTGTAGTATATTCCTAAAGCAACCATTTTAAGTCAGTTCATGAAACTTTGTGAACAGGCTTTCTTGGGATAGTTTACATCTATCATCAAGAATCTTCCAGTTCAGTTCCTTCAGTATCTCTGTAACACTCTCCCATGGATTAAACACACCTGTGAGCATTCGTTCTGCCCTTCTCTGCATATGCTCAAAATCCCCTGTTAGTCCTGTATGGTATGGATACCACATACATGAGCAATATTCTAGAACCTGTTGCACGAATGATTATTAAGTAATCTCCTTTGTAGACTGATTGCACTTCCCCAGTATTCTACCAATAAACCAAAGTTTAACATTTGCTTTGCCACACTGCACATTCTCAAGAAAAAATTGTCTTATTGTAGTAACATGTTTCAATTAGCTAGCACAATTTATTGATTAACTCTTGATATGCGGGTTTTGTATTTAGTGCACTGCCCTGCATGGGACATTTGTAGGGCCTATAGAGCATTTCTTAAAGAATATGTAAAAGTACAACATGGTAGCGTAATTTATAGAAAAAAAAATTAAAAATGTTCCATACTTCGGATATGCAGTGCTGCTTTGTTACTTCTGACAGTCAGTAATGCATAACAGTGTTGTATGAGGGGAAAAAAAACTGCCCAGCAAGTGATAGTGGATTTTCCCCTCAGCAGTTTGGGAAAATCACATTAAATTTAAATTGTGAAGTCCAGACAGGAATTTGAACTCTTTAATAATACACCATCTCAATATATATCTATACGGCAAATCATGTCACCAGAATGTACCAATAACAGATGTAGCCTTCATCCCATACTGAATAATAATGTGCAGTCATATGCCCAGGTATGGAAAGAGAGCAAAATGCTGACAATATTATCTTTTGAGTCTATATTAGTTTTTGGAATGTAGTCTGTGGTGACTGATTTCTAGTGTAGCCTGACGTTTTGGTTTTGGGTAAAATGATAGATTGACTGGTAGAAAAACCAACTAATCTGAATTCTTACACGTTGGAATTTGCTCGATTTTTATGGTAGCTAATACTTTGTAAGTATCTGGGATCGATACATATAAATGTAGAAACTGTAACGGTTGTGATGCCAAAAACCTTGGAAAAAATCTGTACAAACCAAACTTGCGTTCCTGCCCTGCCAGATAGGCAGATGCACTGAATCGATATCAAGCCTGAAGAAAACCAGAACATGTAATGGACACTGACAGTTTCAGATTATGAGTGGGCGGGAGAAGGAAGAGAGGGGTGTGTGGGTGTGTGTGTGTCGGAGGGCAGCTGATCTGCACAAAATACTTTAAGATGTTGCAGAGTTTGTATACACATCACCACCACTATTGCCCTATGACTTCCTTTCATAGAGCACTACGGAAAGCTTCTGATACACATCAAGTACGGCAGCCAGACTAATAATACACTACGAGATGTGATTACGGGAATAATGATGCGCATAAAATCTAAAGAGCGCCACGAAGCTCAAGGAAGTGAAGATAGAGTGCGTCCCGGTGTCTAAGGTAAATCTTAAATTCAGGAATGGGAGAGGAAAAAAACTTTACTAAAACGCAAAACATTGTAGGCGCCTTATTAAATGATGTAGCTCTCCTTACTTAATTCTTGATCTCCTAAGTTAATACTGTACTACACCTGATTCTGTTACTCGATGAATTCATCAACAGAAACGTATTCCACATTATGACGAATAATTGACAGCTATTAATCTTTAATATGGGGCAGCGGTCTTTGTTACCTGCATTTCTTCAGTATCTCCTGCGGAAATTCCTCTTGGCACCCCGTTAGCAGTATTTCTTCTGGGCGTTCCATCGCGCTGGGAGTATTGAACAAGCGTAAGAAGTTTATTCATGCTATGACAGCGCCTTGTTTACAACACATTTTCCATGTGGCATGAGCATGTGAATCTAACATGTATAACAAACAGATAAGAAATTAATAAAACACAAAATCACAATCAACACCCACGTAACGGCCAATCTCCTTTCAAACGAAGTACCAAAAACAAAGCACGTAAACAAAAACGTAAACAAAGATATCTCACTCAATACTGTCTAAAAAAGATATATCTGCGCATATACACACAAACAACTAAAGTGGCACCAAAGCTAATTGCATGCTGAAGTTACACGAGAGTATACCTTGTTTTTAGTGGCGTCAGCTTCAGTCATGCTACAAAACATGGAGGTAAGATTCTTACCTCCATGCTACAAAAAGTGCAACTCGGTTGTACTTTGAGACGTCATTCGGCTTCCAATACTGCTCTTTGGTAGCTGTATTTGCATTTCTTTATCATCCTGTAAATCTTGAAATACAAATGTTTTATTCCACCTTTGAGCATATTTAAATGCAACTGGTGTCGTCAGTGTTAACACAATAATAATACTATAAACTTCAACATGACAAATTTTATTAAGTACAATAATCCAAGATGGATACAATACATATTTGTGCAAATGTCAGTAACAACAAGAAGTTTCCTAACAGATCAATTACAAGATAAATAAACTACACAGTTCAGTGAATGACAAATAAATAATCAAACAGTTAATTAACAATAAGTACACGAAACAGTAATAAAATAGTTGCACAGTTTGACATCTGTATAGTTTACAGCTAATTTATTGTTCATCCTCACAAGGAAAGTGGGTCATTTGTCATATACTCAAGGAACTCTTGAGCAGAGTAAATTACTTTACTTTTCATCCACCTCGAAAGACTAGTTTTAATATTTACCGGTATTGTGTAGGCATTTCCAGGTAATTTGTTGAAGTAGACAGGACCAAGATATTTGTAACTGTTATGTGTCTTTGCAAGCCTAGCATATTGCATATTAATTGTATGTCCACTTCTTATGTTACAGTAACGAAGTGCCCTCCTTAAGTCAAATTTACTAAGATTCTCTTTAACGAAGACAAGGTAGTTGTAAATATACAGGCCAGGCACTGTCATTATATTTAGTTTCTTAAAATAATCCCGACATGATCCGCATGGGCTCAGTCCTGCAATGCACCTCATGGCTTTCTTTTGCAATTTAAACACTAATTTTGAGCCTACGGAATTGCCCCATAATAATATTCCATAACTCAGGGGAGGATGGAAGAATGCAAAATACGCATATAACAAAAGTTCTTTTCTGACACTGCTCCTCAGCTTGTACAGCAGATATATAACTATTACCAGTCTGCCACATAACTTCCCTGTGCGGGTATCCCAGCTGAGCTTATGATCTGTATGATATCCTATTAATTTTACTATTTTGTTATCATGATTCGGAGCATTCAGATTGAATAAAATAGTTTCAGTTTTATTATCACTCTCCTGCAGTACATTTGCCTCAAACCAAGTAGTGTATCTCTCCATTGCCACTGCCATGCTGTGTTGCACATTTTCAAGGTTGGTGTCATATATGATGAGTGTTGTTTCATTAGCATATAGCACTAAACCACATGGTACAACTGCAGGTAATTAATTTGTAAAAATAATGGAAACGAAAGGTCCAAGAACAGATCCTTGAGGTACACCCTTTACATCTGGGATACATTCTGACATTTGATTTTGTACCTTAACAAACTGTTTTCTATTGCCCAAGTAACACTGCATTAGGCGTAAAGCATTCTCTCACTCTATAGTGGTAGAGCTTTTTCATGAGAATATTGTGGGAGACCATATCAAACGTTTTCCTGAGGTCCAACAGTGTTGCACAGATAATATATTTACTTTCAAAACAAACGTATATTTTTGCTACCATACTCTCAACTGTAGGAAGGCTGGATCTGAAACCATACTGTGAGGAGGTAAGTATATCATTATGTTCAACATATTGACTCATCTGTTTATGCATGCAGGATTCATTATATTTGATATTATGGGTATAAGCGATATTGGTCGGTAGTTATCTGGAGATGCTAATCTTTTTCTTATGTACTGGTTTATCTATAGATATTTTTAAACATTCTAGATAATTATCCTAATTTAAAACTACATAGTTGACAATTGAGTACTTGGTTTGTACAACAGATATAGGATAAGTCAGGTTTGATATAGTACATACACATTTATACATAATGTGATTTTGGAAACAACAATCGATACATGTTGAATACCGGTAACATAATTATAAAAACAATAAGTTAATTGAAAGAATAGTATGTGATCTATCACGTTCTATTTTCTTCTTGCTCCAAAAAGACAGAACAGAATAGAAGCAGTGGTCAAGCAAGTACTCTTTTAGTTTCACTTCAACGTTAGGAAATTTTTGTATCTGTTTCAGATAGGATGGCATTTTGTTATACTGTATAAGGTAGCGTCAGTGTGATACACTCTCCTTACAAATGTTTGTGCTTACTGTATTGACATACGGGTAATGCTTCTTCGTTTAATATGGTTCCGAATGCGAAAATTAGTACTTCGAAGATATATAAACAACGAATGGGCAGTATAATGAGACTTTTAAATATTGGTCTATGAGTCTCTGTATTAAGCAAGTATTATTATTCAAAAAATCGCCTTTTTCTAACCTAAATGTTTTCCTGCTGCATGCGGAGTTCCCTCAAAAGATAATTCCATACATCAGTAGTGAATGGATACTTCCGTGACACATTGTGACCGCTGATTCACGACTTGTATTTTGTAAGGGGACTCTTAAAGCATATATAGGTGTATTTAAGCCATGCAGAGTAGCCACATGATCTGAAGCTCCTTGCCATGGTTCACACGGCTCCTTGCCATTGGCGGTTTGAGCCCTTCCTTGTTCACGGGGGATGTGTGTTGTCCTTAATGTAAGTTAGTTTAAGATAGATTAAGTAGCGTGTAAGGCTAGGGATGATGACCTTAGCAGTTTGGTCTCATAGGAACTTACCAGCACCAGGTGTATTTAACTTTTTATTTACATTATTCAGGTCTATCTCCCATTTCAGATTATACTGGATATATATTTGAAAAATGAGCATTGTGCCCCAGTTGCAGATAGTACTGCTGCTGTACTCCATTCGGAAAGTAAAAATAGTGGTGGACATGCATACTTTTGCAATTTCTGGAACTACAAGAAAAGCAATGTAATATTACTGTTAATTTTTCTGTTGTAGTTTGTGTGTGTGTGTGTGTGTGTGTGTGTGTGTGTGTGTCTGTGTGTGCGCGCGCGCTTGTCTGCGCGCGAGTGCGCGCGCGCTCGTGGGCGTGTGCATACCTATGCAAATGGATGATATATCCCACAACCTGGATGAGTAAATAAACTTGATATTCAACCAAGAGTCATATATACCTCATAGTTTGTGAGACAAAGCTCTACCTAAATAGTGGATTATGTGCAGGAAATAGCCATGGGTGTGATGTGGCAGTTGTTTAGCAAAAAATTGATTATTCAAGATGCCTACATCAATGAATACAATAAGATTGTAAAATGGAGGAAGAGAGGCTTGTCTGCCGATGATACTTATATGCCAGCTGTCGGTTAGTATGCCATAGCAGACGGCATTTTCATTTTCATATGCTATTTCTTTTATAAAAGTGTTTATGGCCCCTGATTTAACCCTGCACAAAATCTATTTTTGGAGCCAGCATTTGGACTTCGTTTCTTTGTATTAATTTCTTGTCACAGCTCTCGCGAAATAATCTGTACTATAACATTAATACCCAAACATATGATATGACGTGCCATTTCCAACATTTACAATATTCCTTCATTTGTATATTTGGTACAGGAGGTACTGTAGGTGCAGTTCTTTCAAAAATATACGTTGGCATTTTCGAAGGCGTCAATGGATGTCTCTGTTGTCAAGTTATCGTCTCAAGAATGGATACAACACAAGGTTTTGCACTATCTGCACCAAGTCATCCCAGTTCTAACCAAGAAACCAATGAAAAGACAGAACTGGAAGACCAGTTGGAAAGCACTGTGTTTCACCTGTGTCCAAGATCATATTTGTTTTCTTACTAAACTTATTTTTGGCGCATTGAAGATTTATCACAATCATGTTACTCTTGGTAGGGTCTCTTACAACTAAATATCAACTAACGATACGTCCACAGAAAATCATCAGGAGTTCCTAATATGAACAGCAACTCCATACATCATGTACAAAGTTCGATTTGATCGTGTGGTTAGACGCAACACATCAACATGTCGAAGGGCACGTGTTCAGAGCTTTTAATAACCAGATTTATTTTTCTCCTTCATCTTCGCGTTTGTAATGGATTCAGAGACTAGCAATGATACTTATATTCGTATATGTTGCAAATATTCGACCGTCATTGTCGACTATGTCGCGATTTCCATGGGTGTGGATAGGCAGCATGCTAACACTACAACTTCAGTTGCTGTGAGTGAACGAGCAGCAGTGGCATTTCGAGAGGAATGCAGTTAGAGGGGCAATGTCACTGATTGTGCGGCCCCTCCCACTGGAGGTTCCTCCCCTGGGCATGGGTGTATGTGTTGTTCTTAGCATAAGTTAGTGCAAGTAGTGTGTAACTCTAAGGACCAATGACCTCAGCAGTTTGGTCCCTTAGGAATTCACACACATTTGAACTTTGGGACCACCAAGGGGAGAAGTTTGATATGGGTTTCGAACCCGGAGACCCCTGGAGATTTAGCAGAGAACACATTTGGGAAGTCATCTAGAAGCTGCTACAAGTGATTGTCCACCAACAACGACTGGACGGCTGGGCCCATGTCATGTATCTCGAGGCCCACTAAGGAAAAAAGATCCATTCCCAACAAGCTGGTGGCCTTGGAGGCAGAGAGGACCAAACCCCGGGCTGTGACATTGTGAGTGAGGTACTGGACCTGAGCCAAGAACCACCCCTGGAGGTGGATACATCGTTGCTGTAGCTCTTCAGTAAAGCAACTCGCCCTTTTTTCACATGATATCTTGCGAACCATGGATGAAGGGCATCAGACAGATGCCATATTCCTTGACTTCCCGAAAGCGTTTAACTCGGTGCCCCACTGCAGACTCCTAACTAAAGTATGAGCATATGGGATTGGTTCCCAAGTATGTGAGTGGCTCGAAGACTTCTTAAGTAATAGAACCCAGTACGTTGTACTCCATGGTGAGTGTTCATCGGAGGTGAGGGTATCATCTGGAGTGCCCCAGGGAAGTGTGGTAGGTCTGCTGTTGTTTTCTATCTACATAAATGATAATGGGATGTAGTCGAATTAAGTCGGGTGATGCTGATGGAATTAGATTAGGAAACGAGACACTTAAAGTGGTAAAGGAGTTCTGTTATTTGGGGAGCAAAACAACTGATGATGGTCGAAGTAGAGAGGATATAAAATGTAGACTGGCAATGCCAAGGAAAGCATTTCTGAAGAAATTTGTTAACATCGACTATAGATTTAAGTGTCAGGAAGTCGTTTCTGAAAGTATTTGTATGGAGTGTAGCCATGTATGGAAGTGAAACATGGATGATAAATAGTTTGGACAAGAAGAGAATAGCAGCTTTCGAAATGTGGTGTTACAGAAGAATGCTGAAGATTAGATGGGTAGATCACATAATTAATGAGGAAGTATTGAATAGGATTGGGGAGAAGGGAAGTTTGTGGCACAACTTGACTAGAAGAAGGGATCGGTTGGTAGGACATGTTCTGAGGCACCAAGGGATCACCAGTTTAGCATTAGAGGGCATTGTGGGGGGTAAAAATCGTAGAGGGAGACCAAGAGATGAATACACTAAGCAGATTCAGAAGGTAGGTTCTGGCAGGTGAAGAAGCTTGCACAGGATAAAGTAGCATGGAGAGCTGCATCAAACCAGTCTCAGGACTGTAGACCAAAACAACAATAAATGATCTTTTGGATAGGGTGGATAGCAATGTGCGGCTGTTTGCTGATGATGGTGTGGTGTACGGGAAGTTGTCGTCGTTGAGTGACTGTAGGAGGACACAAGATGACTTGGACAGGGTTTTTGGTTGGTGTAAAGAATGGCAGCTAACTCTAAATCTAGATAAATGTAAATTAATGCAGATGAATAGGAAAAAGAGTCCTGTAATGTTTGAATACTCCATTAGTAGTGTAGCACTTGACACAGTCACGTCGATTAAATACTTGGGCGTAACATTGCAGAGCGATATGAAATGGGACAAGCATGTAATGGCAGTTGTGGGGAAGGCAGATAGTCGTCTTCGGTTCATTGGTAGAATTTTGGGAAGATGTGGTTCATCTGTAAAGGAGACCGCTTATAAAACACTAATACAACCTATTCTTGAGTACTGCTCGAGCGTTTGGGATCCCTATCAGGTCGGATCGAGGGAGGACATAGAAGCAATTCAGAGGCAGGCTGCTATAATTGTTACTGGTAGGTTTGATCATCACGCGAGTGTTACGGAAATGCTTCAGGAACTTGGGTGGGAGTCTTTAGAGGAAAGGAGGCGTTCTTTTCGTGAATCGCCACTGAGGAAATTTAGAGAACCAGCATTTGAGGCTGACTGCAGTATAATTTTACTGCCGCCAACTTACATTTCACGGAAAGAGCACAAAGATAAGATAAGAAAGATTAGGGCTCGTACAGAGGCATATAGGCAGTCATTTTTCCCTCATTCTTTTTGGGAGTGGAACAGGGAGAGAAGATGCCAGTTGTGGTATGAGATACCCTCCGCCACGCACCGTATGGTAGATTGCGGAGTATGTATGTAGATGTAGATGTAGAGGCTGAACAGGTCACCCTTCGGAAGTGGCAATCTCGCCTCTGATGTGTGACAAAGGATTGACTACAGGAGGGCAACCATTCTCACTGCTGCTGTTGCTACTGCTGTGGCCGCCGTTGGCGCAGGTGGGGACCGGCGCCCTGGTCCAGGAGGGCGGGCGCGGCCTCAGGATGTGGCCGCTGGTGCTGCTGCAGTGATGTGAACCGGCGTCCCATGGGGAGAGGGCGAAGACCTTTGCTGAGGACTGCAGCATGGAAGCAGAGTGTAAGGACTGCTCATGAGCGTGGATAAAGGATAAACAGGTGTCTAAAGAGGGATCTTTCAGTTTCAGAAAATCAGTCCATAACGTATCTTATGGGGCATGGACAAGAGTCATATCACGAATGAGTGCCGAACCATAAGACTACTTGCAACTGGGGTTGCCACAGAAAAAATGACAGTCATGCGAGAGACCTTGCAGTGTAGCAATCCATTCCCTGTATGACTGTGTGAGAGGCTTTTGACAACAGAAGAACTTGTGATGTGCCGCCGCCACGTGGACTTGAGAGTCAAAATAACCAATAGGCTAGAAGTCAATGCCCTGTAGGAGAGAGCATAAGCCTCCAGCCGGAGGTTCGAGTCCTCCCTCAGGCATGGGTATGTGTGTTGTTCTTAGCATTAGTTAGTTTAAGTAGTGTGTAAGTCTAGGGACTGATGACCTCAGCAGTTTGGTCCCTTAGGAATTCATACACATTTGAACATTTGAACAGAGAACATACGGTTCTGTATCAGGGTGCAACTGTTGCAGAAGGTAATAAACTTCTGGGCCCACATAGGAGAGAAAAAAAATGTGCGGCTCTGAACGCCAATAGTGACATCATGAGCAATAAAGTGTTGCTCCAGACGAGCCACGTAGTTGCCCCAAGGCTCAATGGATTTGTCAAACTTGGGAAACGCAGGGGGAGCGGTGCGGAGCCCCAGAAGCAGGGAAGCAGGGGACCCCTGCAGAGGCACCTCAATGGAGGGGGGTGGGGGTGAACATCGCCTGTAAACGCTGAATAATGAGCTCGTTCGTTTGTTGCATACATTCCAACAGCACTATGACTCACACTATGGTTCATCAAGACCTGGAATACCGTCTGCCATAGCGGACAACAACTGAGCAAGTGTGGGAAACCCATAAACCAACTCGTCGCCACTGAAGTATCTGCACTAGCAGAGAAACACAAGTCGGAAGACAATTTATTGGGCTTACTAAAACGAAACAAAAAAGAACAACAGACTCGATCCCAACTGCGGATCGTCACCAATATACAATGATGAATAACAATAGAAAAGACACGACTCTTCACAGGGAGAGATCACAATCAAACAATTATACAATGTCAAGATGTTCATTGACTATACCAAGTGCATCGGCAAGACATCGGCCAGCCAGCAGAGGAGTCTGGCCGTGGCTGCCAGGGTGGCTGCTCTGCACACTTCCAAGCAGTGCATCAGACTGCCTTTTGCCAGCTGTGCCACTATTTGCGATCACATGTCTGGCGTAACAAAGTAGTTCATGGGCTAGTTGTGATCTCTGGTGAAGCTGTTCTGCATGCTCCGCAAACAAGTAGTGGTCCCTGGCGGCCGTTGGTGGAGACCTAGTGTTGTGTTATGTTGAGGCTGCCGGTACATATCTGTGTTTACAAGACAGACTACATAGGTTTTCCTGGTGAATATATGTCCTGTGATGCAGGCATCTGATGTTGGTTGGACGTGAAGTGGGATGCCAATGCAGTAGGTGCTTTGATATCTGAAGTGGGCGGCCACAGCATCAACCATCACAGACACATACTTAACATCTTTAAATTCTTGAAATAGTTCAAATGGCTCTGAGCACTATGGGACTTGACTTCTGAGGTCATCAGTCGCCTAGAACTTAGAACTAATTAAACCTAACTAACCTAAGGACATCACACACATCCATGCCCGAGGCAGGATTCGAACCTGCGACCGTAGTGGTCGCTCGGTTCCAGACTGTAGCATCTAGAACCGCACGGCCTTTAAATTCTGACTGAACTTCATATGCTGCCTATGACAATAAAAAGTTTACTGAAATGGACTCGCCCTTTGTCCTAGAACATTTGAAAATCTTCCCAATAGGTCTCTGGTGAGAATAGCAGTGCAGTCCATTGAATGGAAAGAATGGTTGTGTTTTGCAGTAAAAATCTCAAACAGCCCTTCTTCAGCAGCAATACATTTATCTTCCTCTGTTTGTAGTTTATTTGTTCTTACAGAGGAAGTTATGATGGTACAAGTTGTAGCAGAAACTGTCAATAGGTGCTCCTTTTTTTTATGTACTGCATTATATCGGTACATCGTCCATTGTCAATGGAAAAAAATCTGAACGCCACAACACACATTCTACTTTTATACTCATGGTTTCCTTCGAGAACCTCTTCTATCATGGTTTTCCAGAAAGATGACTTTCTTTTCCCTATATTAATGGGCATGAGCCAGTTTCACACACAGCAAACAACAGACACTGTAGCGCAATAAAGCAAGCTTGCTGAATCCAGTACTGAAACTGCTGCCTACTACTCGTTGTTGTCTGTAACAGTCCAAAGACATCTTGTCGGTTGTGAGTACAGCAAATTTATGTCGTCTAATAGTGAATAGCTAATTCGTAACTACAAATACAATTGGACATTGATAACCCTATAAGGTACCTTAGCGAAAACTTGTTACATTCACGGGTCATTTCTGCTGTAGCATACAATCGATATGAATCGTGAAGAAGGAAAGAAAGAAGGAAGATTGGATTTCATGTCCCGTCGACATCGATGTCATTAGAGATGGAGCACGAGCTCGGATTTTGCCAAGGATGGGGAAGGAAATTGGCCATGCCCTTTCAAAGGAACCATTCCGGCCTTTGCCTGGAGCGATTTAAGGAACATACGGAAAACCTAAATCTGGATGGCTGGATGCGGGTTTGAACCATCGTCCTCTCAAATGCGAGTACGATAGGTTAACCTATACGCCACCTCGCTCGCTATAAATCGCGAAACTCATTCATAAGTCATTGGCAATAGAGATCATTGGTCATTGGCGCTCAACATGGTGATGGAAAATCTTCTGTTCACACCTCTCCTCATCCCGTGACCAAAATAGTGCTTCTTTATTCCGTATTTGAGATCAATACAAAGTAAGACTTAAGAAAATGTTAATAAACTATCCCTATGACACTAAATTGTCATAAAAAAAATTAAAACATGAAACGAGACAAGAAAGATAAGGTTACTGCTTCTTACGAAAAAACGGGACATCTGGCGTCCCGTTGAATATATTACGGAACAATGGAGCACAGGACAGAGAGGACAGTCCCATTAAAAACGGGACATTAGGTCACCCCAGTTTAAAGGGAAACTACCACTCATAATCAGAACAACAAACGTAAAAAAAACTGACACATGTGAGAAAGAATAAAAAGATGATGTAGTCTCACTGTCACCCTCATATGAAGTATATTACTTGATTTTCAAGGTAATTATTTTAGGAGACATGTTTTCCAAACATGAACGTCTTCATACATACACCAAAAAAAGTTTTGCATCACCTTTGTTCCGGAACCTGTACAGAAAATCGGAATAGAGATCAACATTAACACCATTTCCGCCCTTTTTATTTCTCATGAAAACCACACATTGCATGTTGTGCCACCACACAGCGAGACCTTCAGAGGTGGTGGTCAAGACTGCTGTACACACCGGTACCTCTAATACCCAGTAGCACGTCCTCTTGCATTTATGCGTGCCTGTATTTGTCATGGCATACTATCCACAAGTTCATGAAGGCACTGTTGGTTCATATTGTCCCACATCTCAATGACGATTCGGCGTAGATCCTACAGAGTGGTTGGTGGGTCATGTCGACCATAAACAGTCCTTTTCAGTCTATCCCAGGCATGTTGATAGGGTTCATGTCAGGAGAACATGCTGGCCACTCTATTCCAGCGATGTCGTTATCCTGAAGAAAGTCGTTCACAAGGTGTGCATGATGGGGGCGTGAATTGTCGTCCATGAAGACGAATGTCTTGCCAATATGCTGCCAATATGGTTGCACTATTGGTCGGAGGATGGCATTCATGTATCGTACAGCCGTTACAGCACCTTCCATGACTATCAGCAGCTTACGTCGGCCCCACATAATGCCATCCCAAAATAGCACGGAAACTCCACCCTGCTGCACAGTGTGCCTAAGGCATTGAGTCTGACTGGATTACCTCCAAACACATCTCCGACGATTGTCTGGTTGAAGACATATGCGACACTCATCGCTGAAGAGAACATGATGCCAATCTTGAGCAGTCCATTCGGCATGTTGTTGGGCCCATTTGTACCTCCCTGCATGGTGTCGTGGTTTCAAAGATGGACCCTGACATCGATGTCGGGAGTTAAGTTGCGCATCATGCAACCTACTGTGCACCGTTTGAGCTGTAACACAACGTCCTGTGGCTGCCTAAAAACCATTATTCAACATGGTGGCGTTGCTGTTAGGTTTCCTCCGAGCCATAATCCGTAGGCAGCGGTCATCCACTGCAGTAGTAGCCGTTGGGCGGCCTAAACAAGGTATGTCATCGACAGTTCCTGTCTCTCTGCATCCCCTCCTTGTCTGAACAACATTGCTTTGGTTCACTGTGGTCGGGACACTTTCCTTGTTGAGAACCCTTCCTGGCACAAAGTAACGGTGGTGTCACCACCAGACACCACACTTGCTAGGTGGTAGCCTTTAAATCGGCCGCGGTCCATTAGTATACGCCGGACCCGCGTGTCGCCATTGTCAGTGATAGCAGACCGAGCGCCACCATACGGCAGGTCTAGAGAGACGTCCTGGCACTCGTCCCAGTTGTACACCCGACTTTGCTAGCGAAGCTGCACTGACCGATACGCTCTCATTTGCCGAGACGATAGTTAGCATAGCCTTCAGCTACATTTGCTACAACCTAGCAAGGCGCCGTATTCAATTGATATTTATTATGTGAAGCATGTATCATCAAGAGAGATGTTCTACAATTGTGGATTAAAGTTAAGTATTACATCATCTACGTACTTTATTTACAATTCTCAAGATATTGTCCTGTTCCAGACCTCACGCCAGTCAGCGTGTAATTAAATGCGTGCATTTTGGCCTCCTATAGAAACACAGTGTTGGCTCTTCTGCCAACACTACAGTAACAATGCGGTGGGGACATGATCGAATCGTGGTATTGACCGTCTAGGCATGGTTGAACTGCAGACAACACGAACCGTGTACCTCTTCCCTTCCTGGTGGAACGACTGGAACTGATCAGCTGTCAGACCCCCTCTGTCTAATAGGTGCTGCTCATGCATGGTTGTTTACATCTTTGGGCAGGCTAAGAGACATTTCTGAACAGTTAAAGGGACTGTGTCTGTGATACAATATCCACAGTCAACGTCTATCTTAAGGAGTTCTGGGAACGGGGGTGATGCAAAACTTTTTGTGTGTGTTAAGCACTTATGCAGACGAAATACATTCTGGTACTGGTGCAGGCATATTTCTGCTGGTGTTTCAGTTACTTTCAAGAGCAAAGGAAGAAGTTTACTTTTCTGTCAGTGAATTGTAACTTTTCTTCCAAATTAGATCATACTTCACATAAACAGCACATTTATTTAGCAGTGGGGGTGTTTCTCTTTAAGTTCTTTTTGTAATACGTACCACTACGTAAATATCTAGTATGTAGTTGACAGTTTGTCTCTTTCAAAGAAAGAAAATACTGCAAAAGTTGTAATTCTTTGGACAAATTAGGACAAACTTCACTCAACCAGCACACTTTTGTAACATTAGGGGAGTTCCTTAAGTACTTTTCATACTATGTACCTTCTATGTAAATAACAAGTGTAAAGTGAGCAGGTTGTCACTTTCAAGGAAGGAAAAGTGAGAAATATTTCAAAATTTGTAATGAGTGAACCAGCCAAACATATAAATACTTTTTGCTTTAATTTGCCTGCTAGAATGGCTGCTGCAGCCACAACAACATCTTGACATGTAATCTACTGATACCTTCGACCAGTGATCTCACACAGTATAGAGATCACTGCCTCCTTCAAAACAACAGCATAACTTTGAGAGGAGTGTAGGCATGTTAGATGAGCTAGAGGTAACACAAGCAAATAAGATACAAGCATATTCAAGAGAGTGGATTGCAGAAAAAATACAAACAAGAAAACTATGTAGGCCTACCGATACCATATATTACATCAAACTTGTCTTAAAAACATATATCTTTCAAATTTGAAAACATAGTCACAAATATAAACATATTGGGAAAAAGAACCAGCATATTTGACAGAATATGAACACGAATGGAAATTAGTTTGCAGACTACAGCAACGCCAACAGTGTGACCACCTTAATCAAGCGTGCTCCCCATGTGGGCAAATATTCAATTAAAGTTTATTTTTGTAAAAATATTAAGGTAGGTCATGTCACGACACCAAGAATGGCACATATAGGCTAGATGTGGCATACACTGTTAATATTAGAAGCTACTAAATAATTCATTAAAAGCAAATTAACAGTGCTAATGCAAATATACAGGTTGTCTGAAACCTTTTGGGTCAAACTGAAAGAGGTGATAGTGATCCACAATCTATTACGTTGATAGGGAAAAAACAGTTGGAAATGCGCACTTATTGTGTTATTGACATACACAGCATACAACACACATCAACAATGTAGCTCATAGTAATTGTTCAAAGTTACAATCACCAGTCGAAATGCATTTATTGCAAAGGTTCATGCGGTTCTGCCGTGATCTCGCAAAGATCACGGGTATCTGTCATTCACTGGAACAGTCAGTGGGTTGGAAACAGTGTACACCCCTGCCCACCAAATCATCATTCTGTATACAACTTGGGTCATAGCACTTGTGAGATGTGATGACCACATGCATTGCACTGGCACATTATCGTATGCTGCATGTACGCCACTATTTCAACTGTCAGTTGTCAAATTGTAGCTGTTCTGCCTGCTTTGTTTCTTCGTTTGCTGTCCTCAGTGTCGACATACTGCATCACTACAATGGCTGAAAAATGGGTTGTGGATTCCGACACTGATGTAAATAATGTAGCCGACAGGTGCACAGTTGCGTTTCACGGTACTTTAATTTCACTGTTCACACCCCCCTAATAATATAATAAAACACAGTTACATATGGCCAGTGACCGAGCGAGGTGGCGCAGTGGTTAGCACACTGGACTCGCATTCGGGAGGACGACGGTTCAATCCCGTCCCCGGCCATCCTGATTTAGGTTTTCCGTGATTTCCCTAAATCGTTTCAGGCAAATGCCGGGATGGTTCCTTTGAAAGGGCATGGCTGATTTCCTTCCCAATCCTTCCCTAACCCGAGCTTGCGCTCCGTCTCTAATGACCTCGTTGTCGACGGGACGTTAAACACTAACCACCACCATATGGCCAGTGCACAATTTTTCTAACTTCCCATAAGCCTCATTAATAGTTAGCAGGTGAGAATCTACATACTGCTACTCAATAAAAGAATATCTTGAAGACCAAGAAAATGACTTTCCAAACTAACCTCCAAAATTTTCTATCTTTGTTTGTTTCAGCTTTGATTATACTTTACCATCTATAGTACTAGTTACATATTGTTACTGAGAAACAAATTACTATAAACCATTTATGTGGAAAGACACTGTAAGTTTGGTGTCATTTATTATAGACAATTTCATTTTGTACATTCTATATTTTAATTTCTGTGTATGACAAATCCAATTGTAGACAATTTCATTTTGTATATTCTATATCGTTAATTTCTATGGATGACAAGTCCAATATCGTTTGTACGATGACACGGATGCTAAATAAATAAATAAATAATAGTCTGCTGCTGAAAATATCCCAGCTTGCTGCGTCACAAACTGCATCAGACAGCTTGTGATGTGTTCATGGTGAGGTGTCTGTCTACAGTGCATAATGCACAGTCAAAGAGGGAACGTTACTTGTCATGACAGTTGGCAGACATGCATTTACTGTACAGTGTGGCAGGATGTAGTGCCTGTAAAACAGCACACATGTACAGAGAACCCTTTCCGAGCAAGCATTATTCTGATTGGTAGAAATTTATCTCCATGGATACCAACTAACAGGCAACAGGGTGATTCATGCCACAGAGAGCTGGCTGACATTCCCACCATGTCCAAACTTCAGGAGATGATGTTTGATTGCATGCCTGACTATCCAGCAATAATCAGACACCAACTTGCTCATGAAACACACATTTTGAAGCGAGAGAGAGAGAGAAAGAGAGAGTATTGGTGGGACAGGTATTACACCCCTATCACAAAGAACATGTGCAAGCACTGGAACCAACTGATTTTGAGATCACGGGTGTCTGTCATTCTCTGGAACAGTCAGCAGGTGGGAAACAGTGTACACCCCTGCCCACCAAATCAACATTCTGTGATCTATGGAGTACCCACTGCAGTGCTGTAGTGCTGAACTTCATACAGTTTGTATTGTTCACTGATGGAGTCTTATTCACGCATAATGGTGTTTGCAACAGCCATGTCTGGAGTGAGAACGTCCCCACACCACCAACATCTGTGGCTACCAGCAATAATTCTGTCAACATATGGGTGGGCATTGTCAAAAATTACTTAACAGAACCTTTTTTGCTGCATCCCCATTTGACTGGCCCACATTACCTGGTGTTCCCACAAGGTATGCTGCCACTGTTCTTGGAGATTGTTCTCCTCATTGTCCATGAAAGGATGTGGTTTCAACACGATGGTGCACCATCCCACTTTTATGTTAATGTCCACAAGCACCTGAACAACACATACTCTCACCTTTGGATTGGAAAAGGAGGTTCTGTCCTATGGCCAGCACGACCACTGAATCTGACGCCTCTGGACTTTTTCTTCTGGGGTTATGTCAGGATGGTGTATGAAACTCCTGTAGAAATGGATGAATACCTGCTTGCTAGGATCCAAAGCTGCCTGCCTCCTGGTGCAGCAGACACCAGGGATCTGTGAGACAGTGCGTCAGAACTTCATGTGCCATTGTAATGCGTGCATTGAGACTGCAGTCATCACTGTGAACAATTACTGTGAGCTACTTTTTTGTTATGTAGTGCACGCTGTGTCCATAACACAATAAATATTCACATCCAACCATTGGCTCCCTATCTCAATTAATCAGTTGTGGACCCACTATCATCTGTTTCAATTTGACACAAGAGGTATGTGACACCCTGTGTAGACATCAGTTTGCCAATACATTGAATTACATGTTGCAGAAATGTAGGAAGTGCCATGTATGAATGGCGAGAGGGTACATTTGCATGTAAAAGCATAAAATTAAAAATAAAAGACACACAGACTCAATCTCGTACAAATATAACATCATGTGAAACTTAATAGGACAATAATTTTATTTAAAATACAAAACAGTGACAGAGAGAAGGACAAGGATGTGTAAAATATGGCCGTCTATAGAGAACTCTGAAAAGACTACATGTAAACATGAATGTGTTCATAAAAACTAACAGATGGTGCTGATTGACAAGCCCCCACAAAAAGTGACAAACTCTAAATATGATTTTTACAAAATTAAACTGTAAAACTTTATGAGGAGCAGTTAAAAGCAAAAACGTTTGCTATCCCAACATAAAATCTGACAAGAAAAACATGGTAAACTTGATCATATAAGAAATCTGATCGAACTAACATGCAAAGCATACATCACAAAGTAGGGGAGCATGTGCTCATATATCATTGTCTCCACAGGTTACAGTCCTGGGCTGTGGAAAACCTCCAGAATCCTACTTGTCCTTAAACTGCACAAACCCCTCCTTACTGCTACCTCCTCCTATCACACCACCTGCCTCAACTCAGTGTTCAGCAAGGTCTTCGAATCCATCCTCTCCACACACATCCATCAACACTTGAACAAACACCACATTCTTCCTGTTAACCAGTGTGACTTCTGTCCCAATTTATACTGATGAGCAGCTCTTGCAGATCATCTACCTTCTAACCCACTAACTCAATTCCTGTAGATAGGCTATCTTTGTCACCTTTGGCCTAGAGAAGGTGCACAAACATGGCCTGGTATTCCAATCTCCTTTTCAAACTCTAGACACACACCCTTGTTAATCTTGTCCACTTTATTGCAGTGTTCCTATCTAATTGCCCATCCTTTGTCACTGTTAACAATACCAATTCCTGTACCTTCTGTTTCACTACAGGACTGCCCCAAAGGCTCCCAGATATACCCAAACCACCCCCACCAGTCCACTGCATTCACTATGCTGATGACACTGCTCTTCCCATCCTCTACCATACACACCACAAATCCTAAATCTACCTCAATCAGTTTACCTCTTGGTGTAAAAAATGGCTTCTCAAGATTCACCCCTTCAAAACCCAGGCAGTCATTATTGGACGAACCGCTTGCACCTTTTCCCTCCTTGACTTCTACATGACCATTTACAAATGTCTTATCCAGTTAACTAAGACAATAAAATAACTTGGACTAACCCTCAACTGGCAACTAATATGGAAACCTGATCTACTAACCATCCAACAGAAAGCCGACACTAGGCTAAAACTACTAACTAACTGTGTTCACACCTAGAAAACCACTGATTTGGCCCATCCTTTGCTATGTAAATGTTGCATCGATATCTGCCCCCCCCCCCCCCCCCCCCTCGCACTAAGTTCTATGAGCCTCACGAGATCCTTGAATGTATGCACTCCACCCTGCCTTCCACATCCATCTACCTTTCCCTACATGGATCCTTTACTAACTCATCAAATTTCCAATTCTTATCACCCACATTTAACACTCCGAACAACCTACACCATCTGCAAACTCTTGTAGTTTGTATAAGTACATGGTGAAAGATCCCAAGGATATCATAAAATTAAGATTATTAAAAAACAAAAAAATGAAACGGCAATAAATCATAGGCTTTGACAAATACATTAATTATGAATGCACGGTAAGGCACAGAAAAAAAAAAAAAAAAAAAAACATTCATTCAATTTTTTGTACATGATTTCGTATTTACACACTGTCTTGTATGTAGAAGTTCTGTTAATTAGTGCCGTGAGGAGGATGACAGGCTACGAGTAGTTTGTATCACACATGTTTGAAATAAGAAAGAAATTTGATACCGGTATTAAGTATTTCTTATTCAAGTGAAGTGAAACCAAGTAACAACAATTTTCTTAATTATGACAAGTGTCGGTGTACTTGGAGTCTGCAGCCTGCAGCTACAATGAAAGAAGTAAGAAATGAGGTCCGATAGCCTAAAAATTTCATGTAAGCACATTTCTAAAAATGCAATTGTGTTATATCAATTTAAAAAGTTTCCAGAATGAGATTTTAACTCTGCAGCAGAGTGTGCGTTGATATGAAACTTCCTGGCAGATTAAAACTGTGTGCCGGACCGAGACTCGAACTCGGGACCTTTGCCTTTCGCTGGCAAGTGCTCTACCATCTGAGCTATCCAAGCACGACTTACAGCCCGTCCTCACAGCTTTGCTTCTGCCAGTCTTTTGTCTCCTACCTTCCAAACTTTACAGAAGCTCTCCCTTGAACCATGCAGAATTAGCACTCCTGAAAGAAAGGATATTGCGGAGACATGGCTTAGACACAGCCTGGGGGATGTTTCCAGAATGAGATTTTCACTCTGCAGCAGAGTGTGCGCTGATATGAAACTTCCTGGCAGATTAAAACTGTGTGCCAGTTCGAGACTCGAACTCGGGACCTTTGCCTTTCGTGGGCAAGTGCTCTACCATCTGAGCTATCCAAGTACGACTCACTCCCCGTCCTCACGGCTTTACTACTGACAGTATCTCGTCTCCTACCTTCCAAACATGACGGAAGTCACGTCTCATAAAAAAAACTTCCATTTTATTTTGCATCGTTGTAAGTATCTCACCTTTCTGTTTATATTTTTTCATCACATTTATATTTTCCTGTCAATTGGCTGAAAAGTGGGTTGACTGTACTGCTGATAACCTACCCCCCTACTCCCACACATATGAGGTGAGGAGGGGATGGAAAAGAAAATAATGGCTCAAATATCATCCACACTATGGACTGTGATGCCAGCCTCCAATAAAGAGCCTTCAATCAACTCCCAAAAATGGATATTTTTAATTGTCCCCTGTTCATTGAGCAGATGAATGCCAAATGATTTGTTGTGCCATAAAATCTGCATCTCCTCAAGGAGATCCATAAACCTCAGCACCCATCAATAGCCTCACAGCTGGAACAGAATGTCAACTTTCAATCAGGTGAGTGAGAAAGCTGAACTTCTCTGCCGCATCCCTTCTATTGACACAGAACATCTGGATTTCACATGTCCAATGAGCAAGTGATATCAAAAAGACAACTTTCGGGTGTTGTTTGAGGATCATCTGTTGGATGTGGGTGAGCATCGCAGTCCGTAATGTGGATGACATTTGAGCCTTTTTTTCCTTTTATTGTCTTTCCGGCAGTGGGCTGTCAGCAGTACAATATTCCACTCTCAGCCAAGGGTTTTAAAAATATAAAAAGAATGATAAAAGTATTTGGACTGTTTTAAATTAAAAATCAAAGACAGATTGCCAAAAAAACCAAAAATATATGCATTTTAAAAACGCATCATGGAATGGTGAAATTCTTCTAAAAAAATACTGAAGCACTTCATTTTCACCCAAAATCTGAAGGACTTCAACTTGGTGAGAATTATTTTGGGAGGAGAGAATACATTCCACAGAGATGAGGAGTGTGTGTAGAAAGATAGGATCAGTTAGGTGGGAAAACTGAAGTTTGGGGTTGGGTTGGATAGTGGGTATGTAGAAGATGGGAAAGATAGAGGGAGAGGAGGAGTTTGGAGCATGGATAATATAATGGTAATGCATGGAGAGTAAAAAGGAGAGAGGAGCCCTGATGTGGAGTGGGATGGGTGGGGAAGAGTTATGTTAGCAAGAGGGATAAATGTGCGGATCTCATTGTCTGGGAGAGGGAGTTGGTTGAAGTTGTGTTGGGATAGGATATGGAATGTGTGTAGGTGTAGGGTTGGTGTGGTGTGTTTGTAAACACATGGTAGCATAACAGGGTTGGTGATCAGAGAGGAGACAGTGGGGTTATTGGAATCCAGTTTTTGCAGTGTATAGGAGATGTGGAGGTGCTCGATGTGGATGAGGAATGGTGGGATTTTGATGAGATGATGGGGATCCATGTGGCAGAAGATAAAATGATGCATAAAGTGAGAAAGACTGCATGGCATTCAAGGATTTGGAGGAACATTCACATAGCAGAGGTTGGGTTAAATTAGGGTTTTGTAGTTGTGGAAGAAGCAGAATGGTGTTGTTCCCAAGTTTAGCCTATTAGTAGTTTTATTGTATTGTGGGATTTCTCTTGAATGGTTAGGGATTTCTCTTGAATGGTTAGTGATGGCTCTTGGTCTTCCACCATAATTGAGTCAATCAAAATGAGGTGGCAAATACGAGGTAGCCAAGAAGGTGGAAATGTGGGTTCTACTATGCCAAGACTACTTGGTAGCTACAACATGAAAACACAATTTATTAGCAGGAGTACAAAATAAGAAAGTATTTATTACTTAACTTTGCTGTAGTCCATGTTCAGTTGGTTGACAATTGTAGAAGACGCGACTAGACTAAGCATCTGTGGAATGTCATAATTTACAAGTCACAAATCTTGCAGTGACAAATTAATCTCTCATAATCTTGAATGTTGAATCCGGTGAATTTGAAGACTAACTGGGAACAGAGCTACAAAGACTTGATGGCAGCAATGACTGAGCTGCAGATGATGACTAACATCGGCGCTGGCTGACCACTGAGCGCAGCTACGAACTGTAGACTGGCACAACTGCACTACTCTCCCGCTGCACATGAAGCGGCCTAGCGGCACCTCGTGGTGAGCATAAGTACTGCAACTGGCTGTGTACTCTTTGGCTGACACAGCTGTTCTTCTGTTCCATTTATTGAGAGAATCGTATCCAGCGGATTGATCTCTCAGGCGGCAGTGTGGTTGTATGACTAATGACATCAGAGTTAGTAGATGAAGTTTCCATGTTAGTTGCTGGTCAAGGGTTAGCCCAAGATGTTTTAGTGTGTTAGTTAAGTGGATAGGATGGTCATAAATGGTCAGGTAGAAGTCATGTAGGTGGAAGGTGTGAGTAGCTTGTTGTATAATAATTGCCTTGGTTTTGGAGGGGTTGATCTTGAACAGCCATTGATTACACCAGGAGGTAAACTTATTGAGGTGGATTTGGAGGGACCATAGGGATTTCTGGCGTAAAGGGCAGAGGGTGAGGAAAACGGTGTCACTACCATAGTGAATGTGGTGGACTGGTGAGGGTGGTTTTGGCAGAGGAGGTAAAGAAGAGGATGAAGGATGGATACTTGGAGCAGTCCTGCAGCGGGATGGAAGGTACGGGAATTGGTATTGTTACTAGTGACAAAGAATGGGCGATTAGAGAGGAAGGATGCAATAAGACAGACATATTTAACTGAAAGTTCATATGTCTGGAGTTCAAAGAGGAGACTGGAATAGCAGGCCCTGGTCGTACGCTTCCTCCAGGTCAAGGGAGGCAAAAATACCTGATTTATATGAGTCGAGATGGTGAGATAGAAAGATAGAAGATTGGTGAGGTGAAGGAGCTGGTCATCAGAGGAGAAATTGCAACTGAAGCCACACTGTTTATCAAGGAGGAATTGTGTTGCTTCAGGTGTTGATGGTTCCAGCAGGAGAGCTGAATTCAGAGTCCTTGCTAAACACTGAGGCGAGGCAGATGGGGCAGTGGGAAGAGCTATCAGTAGGGGGTTTGTGTGGTTTTAGGAAAAGTGCAGTTCTGCTAAAGGGGCATTCTTTGAGGTGTCGATAGGGAATTCACTTGTGACTTAGGGAGGAGGGGGGGGGGGGAAGTGTTGCATTTCTTGTGGAGTACCTGTTTTATGTGATGTGCTGGGATTTGTGTCTTTACTTCTGTTTGTGCTATGTTTTCCAAGTAATGGTATCTGGGAACCAGGTGTGGGAGAGTGATGTCTTTGTCTTCATGGTAACAGGAAGTAATCAAAATGAGGGTCATCAGGGAGGGAGAAAATATCAGAGAGACAGGATGACAAGTGGTCAACTTTGCTCTGGTTGTTAGGTAAGGTGTGGTTGTTGTTGAGGAGAGGATAGTGAGGTATGAAGTTATTACTAGTGAGTTGATGGAATGCTTTCCAGCACTTACTTGTAACAGTTAAGGGGAGTGTAGTTTTGAGTCTGGTGCATGTCCATCACCATTCCCAGCATTTTTTAGCACTGAGTAAATTCCTGATATATTTCTGTGTTTACTGGTGGTGTTGGAGTGTATACCAGTCACGAGTCCACAATAAGGAGGGTGTAAGTGTTAAGATTCTTGGAGGAGGAGTAAGGCTTGTGGGGGGGTAGGGGATGGTGAGGATATATGGTCATAGTAGAAAAAAGGGTGGATATAGTGTCTGACAGTGTCTGCTGGAGGAAGGATGTGGCTTAAGAGATGTTATCAGGTTTCTGGAAGATCAGGGGGTGATATATCTTCTTGTCATCTTTAAAATTCTCTTCTATATCTTTTGTGAACTCTTCCGAAGACATCTTCTTATCCAGTGCCATCATTTTCCTTGCTGCCCTGTTTAGTTGTTTCCATTTGTCTCTGTTACATTCAGTTCTGTTTTTGAACCATTCTCTCCATGCATTATTCTTCTTCTTGAAAGTTTCTGCAATTCTCTCATTCCAAGGTGGAGTTTCTTTGGGTCTGACTTTTATTGATGTCCTTCTACATGTTTCTTCTGCTGCCTTGATTAGGATCTGCCTGAACCTCCTCCATTCTTCCTCTACACCTTTACCCTCATCTTTAGGAAGCTGTGTCTTGATCTTCTCCCTGCATATTTCAGTTTCCAGTACTTGATTTCTAACCTGTCCTTTTCCCCTGTATGTACCTTTTCTGAATTTCCTCAGCGTCCTTACTGTGCTTAGTATCACTTTTACTCCTGTCATGCATCTTCTGATTTCTTCAGTTATTATAATGCAGGCTGTTCCAAATTCCAACTGCATCTGGTAACTTGTGACTATCTCTTTTCTTATACCATCCATTACCAATTATCCATTTATTTCTTAGACATATATCTCGCAATACCTCACCTTTTTCATTTCTGTGGTCTTCTCGGTGGCATTCTATAACTGTTTCTTATCCTTTTGTATCATTTCTAACTCTGGCATTAAAGTCTCCTATTATTACAGTCTTGTTAGTCTTCAAGTCTTTTCACATCCTGTTTGAGGAGTATAAACTTTGACTACATCAAGAATATTATCTTAAGTTTAATTATTCTTTTGCTTACATTTTGTTCACTAGTCCTTTAGTTAATACTATTGCAACACTATTTCTTCTTTTGTCGCTTCCTAACCACCCATCTTATATCCTTTTTCCGTACTACCAGTTCCTTTATTTCTTACATCATTTAGTCCCACTATCAGTATTAGTTTTTGTCTGAAGTTTGTTTGATTGTTGAAAGCAAATGGGTTATCCATGACTAGTTTTGCTGGCCTTATCAGCAAAAGTTCCAAGCTATGCATAATAAATGTAAACAAATACTAAAACACACAATTATAAAATTTATACACAAAAAATATTAGCAATTACTTTTCAGCTTAATGAAAAGACCTAGGAAATATGTTGGCAGCATTATCCAGTCTTTATTTAAAAAGTTACTACATTTTGTAAATCAAGTGTTATTGTGAAAAGGTATTTTAAATGTTTAGCTATGATAACCATGTTATTTTGATATGTTTATTATTCTGACATGATTTAATGATTTGTAAATCCAAATTCTGTTACTTTTTGTAGAAAAATATTCAACTTTTAACTATAAACTTTGAAATTGCTGTATTAAACAACGATTGTGCTTATGTTTTGATTATTGTAAACTACATAAGGAATGGTGCCGACAGCTGAGAGTCAGTCAGTAAGAATCAGTGTTACGTCAAATTCAGGTATGAAACCTGTGTAACTTTGTGATGCGAATAAATAACAAATCAAAAGCAATGAACTGTTTTTGGTACATCATCTTACTGGATCTAATCAATCAAGACGTATAGATCCTGACATTATGGTGAACTGAAGACTTGTTTCGGGTGGAGTTGACAGCAACACCAAGAATTAAAAGCTTTCATAGCCCAACAAAGCAGTTACACTGCAACATCTTGTCAGTTGTCATCTGTAGCTTTTTTCTGATGAATCAGTAGTCGGAGGAGGGGTTCCTGTCTTGAGAGGTAAGTTCTGCTCCTTCTTAACTACACTTTCAGGTGCTTGAATCAGCAAACCCATAGTTTGCAACAATATACATTGCACAGACTTGAATGTTCAGTGTTTTCATTCATTTCTATGGAGTCACCACTATGGGAAATTCAGTAGGATAGGTAACATCCACATATGTAACTTTATAGTTAACAAGGGATAACATTTACTCATACTTCACAAGGTATACCTGTGGGGAGAGGTAAACGAACTGTGTAATAAATGGAGACTGAAGCAAAGACTGTCCTTTACAGTCAACAATAAGTTTGCTCATTTGTTACGGTCAACAGCAATGAAGCCTATCCATCAGGCCACCACTGTCTTGTCGGCTATCGTATGCTACTCTCATTATGAGTATTGAGTTTAATTGTAATAGGTTTTGAGGAATGGACCACAAAGGTCTGAGTTCTTTATTTTATGCAAAGGCAATGAGGAAACAAATTGTCGTCCTCCTTTCACATTTTTCTGGAGTCACTTCATTTAATGTTTATATTATGGGAGTTATAACGTTTGAGATTTTTATGATG
Organism: Schistocerca serialis cubense; assembly: GCF_023864345.2. Taxonomy (NCBI): domain Eukaryota; kingdom Metazoa; phylum Arthropoda; class Insecta; order Orthoptera; family Acrididae; genus Schistocerca; species Schistocerca serialis. Next base: position 528,482,446 of record NC_064643.1, read on the forward strand.
TAGGCAGTTGATTTGCCCCCTGGTTTGCTGAGGATTACTAGTTGTATGTGATAGTGTTAGGGACCTATCATTGGGTACCTAAATACCTTAATAATTTTACAAATCATCCCACATCAAACAATATTTTACATTTTGGATCTTTTCAGGTTGAATATTTTAACATTTACACTTTGATCTTGCTAGCATGGCCTTTAATGCTCAGAATTTTTGATTGAAATTAACTTTAAACAAACATTTAAACAAAATGTTACTGGTATCAGTGCCCAAAAGCCAGACTGATTTGTAACATTTTCCCTAAGGCTTTCTCTACGCTACAAATGTCACAGGTGACATTACCTTTTGCCCAGGGTACTCAGCTGCTGTGGATGGCTGATGTCACCCTCTCAGAGCCATATTTAAGGCCAGTAACAATTTAGCTTTTCAAACTCTTGTTGTACCTAGCTATATTATACCTAGCTATAAGCTCCTGACATGAGCCCCTCCTTGCCCCTCTATATGTGGGCCTATGGAATTTTCATCATTATTTTTAATGTTTTCCACTTAAATTTTTAATTTTTAGTGACTGAGCACAATTCATTGTGGCCTGTGTTATGGACAGGATTGCCACATTAGTTGAATTAGTTTGCTTCCATGGAAAGTGATGACAAAGAAGCTACTATGTGCCACTTCACACAACCATTAAGTAACATGGGAGAGGAATGATGTATTTGCTGCTGCAGTATCAATCTCAGACTGCATGCTCTCTCTGCATTGGCTGTCAGCTAGCTATGACGTGAATGATCTCCTCTCTTTGCTTATTTTTTAGATTTCGTGCCGACACAAAACTAACATCTGTCCATGATCTTTTGGCTGAAGACCTCACAGGGCACTTCAGGTATTCACATCTGTATCCATGAAGAAAATGTATCTAGACATTTCTTAAATCACTCTTTTATTTTGACACTCTCTGCTGATGCTTGCATTCCTGCTTGTCTCAACCAGGAGTCACTCTGCTCTTAACCTGTCTTTTGACTGAGTACTGTCTTCATGTGCATAGATTCTTTCTCCACTGACACAACCCTCAGATTGATGTAAATAACTTCATTAGTTATAATCCTCTATGGACTAATTTACACAGATAAGAAGTTCCAGTAAATTTGTATTAAGTGGTCTTTCGCCTCTGATACATACGAGACACTTGCACCAGCAGTTAGTGTTATTTCAGAATTGAATACGCATCAAATAATTCACAAACCAAATTTGCATACTGCCCCTCTAAACACACAGAAATATCAATTTAATTCAGTATGATCTGAGGAAAGCTGGAATATGTAATCAATATGTATTACATATCGATACGTATTATGTATCCAAAGCATTTTGCCATGAAACTCAAAACTTTTGTCATTCAGTGTTAAACTAATATCAGTTGCCCACCCCCTCCCCTCCTCAGTTAGCATCTTGTATATACTCTTGGGTATTCTGTTTAGAATTTTCATAGAGAGTAGTGGTTTCAGTCTGTGATACCCTGGTAAACAGAAAATAATACAAGCCTCCATATCATTACATCAATATATTACATAGATGTGACTGTTTTCTACAATTTTTCATCACAGTCTCTCAGGTGAGGTATCCCCACTTACAGCTTCTATGTAACTAAAGTATCATTGTACTTACGCTATGTTGTCTCTGACAGGTAGCCATTATTGGTTGTATATACCATGTCCTTTACGTTAGGTCTTAAGTCGTATGAAGAGTTTGATTGTAATATGGTAACTTTTAGTTTGTTACGTGGTTGATCTTGTTAAGATACCTTGTTTATCACATATTTCCAACATATTGTTGGTGGAAGAGCAACCTCTGCAATACTGCAAAAATATATGTTTTAGTCTATTTCACACATATAATTGGGAAGTGATGCAATGACTGCGTGCCAGGAGATGACCAGGAGACCGTACTGTGTACCAAAACTAGTAGCCAATTGCCAGAATGAATAAATTCTGACTATAGACTAAAATATATACTTTTCAATAGTCCATGTACAATATTTTTGTCCTGAAATATATTAGGATTTTTGTTTGTGTCTTGTCACTACCAGGACATTGTGATAGGTACTTGATTAGTGATTTCTTTATATCTTGCAACTGTTTCATGGAACATTATTGCTTTATTCCCCTTTTTTATTAATGAATTTTGTATCATTATTGTTTGGTTTTGTTCACATGATGCTGTATTCATTATATTTTTATGTAGGAAATCCCTGATGTTTTTTGCTGTCTTTGTTTCCTTATGTACTTTTAGCTGAACACATGATGTTATTAACACCCTACTTATGTTACTGGTTGTATACGCTGTACTTGCTTGTTTGTGAGGCATTATCTGCCAATTTCCTGCCACCAATCTCTTATGAGGAACAGATGGGAGATTGTAATTATATTTGCAATGATAATTGTATTATTCAATGTCTGCTGATTATTACTGGTGATGTAGATGGTTTCCTTGACATTAAATTTCAAGTGCTGCAGATCATTGCTCACTGTACGCAGAACGTGATATAATACAAATTTTTTATCTGTATATGGTTGCTTTTAGTTCATCCCTCCAGTCTTCATGTAGTTTGCTGTGTACGATGTACATCTTTTATAATGTGAAAAGGTTACTAATTTTATCTTCTTATGTTAACTTACTCACGTTATTGCAGTGTGTTGTAACATTCCTTAACTCTTGTAACTTCAGATCTTTAAAACTTCAGATGTGTTGTGTATACTAGTTATTGTTCCTGCTTCCTAAATAATCTCCCTCCTGCTTGACACAGGACTAAATATGAAAATTCTATCACTAAACTTTTATTATTACTGGCATTCTGGCAAGAGTGGCCAGAGATAGTGATCATGTGTGTGTGTGTGTGTGTGTGTGTGTGTGTGTGTGTGTGTGTGTGTGTGCTTTCTTCTGTGAATGTGTGTGTTTTCTTTTCTGTAGAAGGCTATGGCTGAAAGCTAAATGTGTAACAGTCTTTCATTGTGCCTTTCTGCAACTTAACAGCTCATGTTTATGGTGAGTAGCAATCTAAACTTTTCATGGTACCGGTACTGTTGATATTCCTACAAGGACTTTCCATTGTGTTATCAATACTGTGGCATTGCACTTATATTGAGACAATACACCATAGCAGATACATAGTATATTGATTTTTAGTTGTGAACTGTACAATGTCTGTGGCAAAAAGTTTCATTTCTATGCAGTGCCTTGCTGCACAACGCTTACTTGTTAATTGCATCATGTGGTTAACTCTTATTAGGGCTTCCAGTCTTGATACAAGAGTGTGGTATAGCATCGTGATACAGCCTTACTGTGTAACTAGGATGGTAATTCTAATTCTTTACGTTTAATTACAGATATTATTTCTAATATGTTGTAGTGACCTCAGCAGTCGACACATCAGTATGTGATATCTTGAGTTTTTTTTTTCAGTTATTCATCTCATTATGCTCAGTGTGGAACTCTGAATCACACGTTGCTAAGTGTGCAGTCACAGCTTACCAAGCAAACAAAATCCTATAATGTCATGTAGAGAGAAATTTTATATGTTGCCATGACACTGAAGTCTTCAGGTCATGTAACTATTTCTTCGATTGTTTTCTGTTTCTTTGATCTTGAATTGTTTTGACCCATTTATAACTTATTGCAGAAAATTCTATGTGTTGTTCCATATGTTACGATGTTCTTCATCTGGCAAAAAACCTTCAATTTTTTTCTGTTTTGTTTTCCTGTAGCAAGAGCAGGCATTGCCCCAGGAGTAAACAGCGACTGTTGGTTTTATCATAAAATATGACATAAATACTTATTTTACTCATTGTACTCACGTTTACATAAGACTAAGTACATTTCTCAGGTTTCACTACAACATTTGAACATCATGCTCATGGTATTATGTTTCTCAGCTCATGCTGCATGATGTTTATATTATTGACCTGTTTTAACAATTTGTTAATTTTGTAAGTTGTTTTTGAAATAAATAATATATGTACACATGGGCATGTTATGATATTACAACCTGACATAAAATGTGGTTACTGTTATACTTGTGATTTTCATATCTTTACTTAAGGGGGAAAACCAAGATACATTCTGAATTCCTGTTTCATTTCCACTTGGAATTATCTAAGTACCAGTTATCATTCTGTAATATTTGTCTAACATCTGCATCTGCATCTACATCTACATGGATACTCTGCAAATCACATTTAAGTGCCTGGCAGAAGGTTCATTGAACAATTCTCTATTATTCCTATCTCATATAGCGCACGGAAAGAACGAACACCTATATCTTCCCGTATGAGCTCAGATTTCCCTTATTTTATCTTGGTGATCATTTCTCCCTATGTATGTTGGTGTCAACAAAATATTTTCGCATTTGGAGGAGAAAGTTGGTGACTGGAATTTCGTGAGAAGATTCTATCGCAACGAGAAATGTCTTTCTTTTAATGATGTCCAGCCCAAATCCTATATCGTTTCAGTGACACTCTCTCCCATATTTCATGATAACACAAAACGTGCTGTCCTTCTTTGAACTTTTTCGATGTACTCTGTCAATCCTGTCTGGTAAGGATCCCACACTGTGCAGCAGTATTCTAAAAGAGGAAGGACAAGTGTAGTTTAGACAGTCTCCTTAGTAGATCTGTTACATTTCTTAAGTGTCCTGCCAATAAAACGCAGCCTTTGGTTAGCCTTCCTTACAACATTTTCTATGTGTTCCTTCCAATTTAAGTCATTTGTAACTGTAATTCCTAGTTATTCAGTTGAATTTACAGCCTTTAGATTTTACTGATTTATCATATAACCAAAATTTAATGAATTCCTTTTAGCACTCATGTGGATGACCTCACACTTTTCGTTATTTATGGGCAACTGCCAATTCTCGCATCATTCAGATATCTTTTCTAAATTGATTTGCAATTTGTTTTGATCTTCTGATAACTTTGTAAGTCAATAAACGACAGCGTCATCTGCAAACAACCGAAGACGGCTGCTCAGACTGTCTCTCAAATGATTTATATAGATAAGTAACAGCAAAGGGCCTGTAACACTACTGTGGGGAACACTAGAAGTGACTTCTGTTTTACTCAATGACTTTCCATCATTTACTATGAACTGTGATGTCTCTGACAGGAAATCATAAATCCGGTCACATAACTGAGACGATATTCCATATGCACATAATTTCACTACAAGCTGCTTGTGTGGTACAGTGTCAAAAGCCTTCTGGAAATCCAGAAAAACAGAATTGACCTGAAATCCCTTTTCAATAGCACTCAACACTTCATGCGAATAAAGAGCTAGTTTGTTTCACAAGAAAGATGCTTTCCAAACCCACGTTGACTGTGCGTCAATAGACCATTTTATTCGGAGTAATTCATAATGTTCGAACACAATATGTGTTACAAAATCCTGCTGCATATTGATGTTAATGATATGGGCCTGTAATTAAGTGGATTACTCCTACTACCTTTCTTGAATATTGGTGTGACCTGTGCAACTTTCCATTCTCTGGGTACGGATCTTTCGTCGAGCGGACGGTTGTATATGATTGTTAAGTATGGAGCTAATGCATAAGCATACTCCGAAAGGAACCTAATTGGTATACAGTCTGGACCAGAAGACTTGCTTTTATTAAGTGATTTAAGTTGCTTCACTACTCCGAGGATATTTACTTCTATGTTACTCATGTCGGCAGCTGTTCTTGATTTGAATTCTGGAATATTTACTTCATCTTCTTTTTTGAATGCATTTTGGAAGGCTGTGCTTAGTAACTCTGCTTTGGCAGCATTGTCTTTGATAGTATCTCCATTGCTATCATGCAGAGAAGGCATTGATTATTTCTTGCTGATAACGTACTTCACATACGACCAGAATCTGTCTGGATTTTCTGCCATATTTCAAGACAAAGTTTCGTTGTGGAAACTGTTATAAGCATCTCGTATTGAATTCCATGCTAAATTTCAAGCTTCTGTAAAACATCACCAATCTTTGGGATTTTGTGTCTGTTTAAATTTGGCATGTTTGTTTCTGCAGCGGTGTTCTGACCCGTTTTGTGTACGGAGGAGGATCAGCACCACCGTTTGTTAATTTATTTGGTATCAATCTCTCAATTGCTGCCAATACTATTTCTTTGAATTCAAGCCACAATTGGTCTACACTTATATTATTAGTTTGGAAGGAGTGGAGATTGTCTCTCAGAAAACATCAAGCGAATTTTTATCTGCTTTATTGAGTAGGTATATTTTTCGTTTATTTTTGGAGGATTTGGGGGTTATAATATTCAATGTCGCTATGACAACCTTGTGTTCACTAATCCCTGTATCTGTTTTGATACTGTTATTAACTCAGGATTATTTGTTGCTATGAGGTCAAGTGTGTTTTCACAACCATTTACTATTCACGTGGGCTCTTGAACTGGCTGCTCAAAATAATTTTCAGAGATTGCATTTAGAACAATTTCAGATGATGTTTTATGCATACCTCCAGAATTAAACATGTATTTTCACCAACATATCAAGGGTAAATTAAAGTTATCACCAACTATAAACATATGAGTCGGGTTCGTGTTTGAAATCAAACTCAAGTTTTCTTTGAACTTTCAGCAACTGTATCATCTGAGTTTGGAGGTCGGTAAAAAGATCCAATTATTATTTCATTCCAGTTGCCAACAGTCACCTCTGCCCATACTAACTCACAGGAACTATCTACTTCTATTTCGCTACAAGATAAACGACTTCTAACAGCAACAAACACGTCACCGACAACCATGTTCAACCTGTCCTTTGAGAACATTGTTAGATTCTTCGCAAAAATTTTGGCTGAGCTTATATCCAGCTTTCAGTGCCTATAACAATTTGAGCATCAGTGCTTTCTATTAATGCTTGGAGCTCTGGTACTGCCCCAACACAGCTACAAACTACGACAATTTACAACTGTTATCCTGATGGTTCCTGTATCTACATTCCTCCTGTGTTTGTCTTGCACCCTTTGTGGCTGAAGTCCTTCTTGTGTTTTCCCAGAGACACTCTAACCTAAAAAATTGCCCAGACCATGCCACACAGCCCCTGGTACCTGTGTAGCCGTCTCCTGCGTATAGTGGACAACTTACCTATTCAGCAGAACCCAAAATCCAATCACCCTTTGGTGCAAGTCGAGGAATCTGCAGCCCACATGGTGGCATAACTGTCTGAGCCTCTGATTCAGGCCATTCAGTCAGCTCTGTACCAGAGGTCCGCAATTGGTCCTGTCGATTATGCTGCAAATGGTCAGCTCTGCTTTCATCTAGCAAGCAAGACTAGCAGCCTTTACCACTTCTGTTAGCTGCTTGAAACCAGAGAGAATCTCTTCTGATCCAAAGTGACACACTTCATTGGTACTGACTTGAGCAACCACCTGCAGTTGGCTGCACCTTGTGCTCTTTATGGAATCCAGGAGGACCCGTTTCACATCTGGTATGCACATGGAGTGCACATTGGTTTTCTTTCTCTTCTTAGCAGCCATGTCCCTAGGGAGCCCCATAATGCGCCTAACGTTGGAGCTCATAACTATCAATAATCCCACCCTATGTGATTGTCCAGATCTTGCAGGCTGAGAGGTTTCCCACGAAACAGGACAGGCGACAGCAATTGGCTCAACAACAGTGTCAGCTGCAGACAGCACCTGGAACCTGTTTGGCAGATAAACCAGGGAGGCCTCCAGAGGAGATGGATCAACCTCAGTGCAAGCAATAACTGGGATGGCCACCAGTGAGGACCGATCAGAGGACTCGGATGTGCTGGATGTTCGTTGGATCACCATGGCCAGCCCACAACAGTGGTGACTATCCACCGCAGCCTCAAGCTGTGTAACCGAAGCCATCACAGCCTGAAGCTGAGAGTGAAGTGTCACCAACTCAGCTCACATCCGCACACAACAATTGCAGTCCCTGTCCATACTAAAGACTGTGGAAAACTAAACTATGCAGATAAACGGACTATCGGCACATGCTGCGCAACTCTACTGTGGGCTCTGACGAAAACGCAGGAACTGTGTCTAATAAATTAGATTAATATGCAGAGATTCAAAAACCTAACTGCTGAAGCACACAGGTGAAACTAAATAATTCACCCCTGATTAGGAACCTGTAATATGTCACAAAATCAGTTTACTTTCCGACGCAAACGGAAATGCGAGAACTATGGCTATTAGGTATTAAATTTACATGCAGAAACTCGAGAAACTGAACCTTTAAAGCACACAAATGATATTATAAAATCCGCTCCTGGTTAAGAATTCATAAAAGTCACAATATTGGTTACTTCCCTGTTGCTGCTTGTGTCTCGGCCAGCTACTGCTGCCTAACAGTTTTGGTTAAATCAGTTTCTGTTTCATTTTCTTTCTGTATTTGCTACTGTCTTGGTTTTTATGTTTTGCAATTAACATGCAATTATCATAATGACAGTTGTCATTCTGTAACTACACTGAAGAGCCAAAGAAACTGGTACACCTGCCTAATATTGTGTAAGGTCCCCGTGAGCATGCAGAAGTGCCACAATATGATGCGGAATGGACTTGACTAATGTCTGAAGTAGTGCTGGAGGGAATTGACACCATGAATCCTGCAGGCCTACCCATAAATCTGTAAGAGTACAAGTGGGTGGAGATCTCTTCTGAACAGCACGTTGCAAGGCATCTCAGATATGCTCAATAATCTGCATTTTCAACTTTTCGCATAATGATGAACAGGTCATTAAATTGCGAGCATGCAGCCACGCAAACAAAATTTCTTCTACTGATATTTCAGTAGCATATTGTCTGGCCATCTTCAGAGTAAGTCACAAGGCTGACAACAAGGTGCCAAGCGCAGCCTTATATTCTCCATTGTGGCAGCAGGTGCCTGCGAGTTACAGATGCTGGTTGGCAATAAAGAGATATGTCTCTGGTGAAGGCGTACGGACATTTGATTTGCTTATCAATGTATGTTCAGCGGCGATGAAACCATGAGGACTTCTCTGCAGTTTAATTATCCCAAGAGCCAGATTCCATGCCTTGTCCAGATTAAAACCATTATCTCTATTTATCAAATTTTTAGCTAATCTACTTTCTATAGCTTCCTTGAAGACAGAATCCCAAAAGGAAAAGGAGGAAAAGGTGGATGTTAGAAACTTCACATCACTGTAGTTCATAGAATGCCCTGTATCAATACAATGTTCAGCCACAGATGACTTGTCTGGCTGTGACAAGCATGTGTATCTTTGACGTTCCACACATTTCTCATGAATGGTGCATGTTGTCTGACCTATGTATGACTTCTCACAATTTCCACAGGGAATCTGATACACACCCACCTAATGATGTATAAATCATCCTTTACAGAGCCAAGTAAAGCTGCAATCTTTGTGGGTGGCCAGAAGATCACCTTAACACAGCGTTTCCCAAGAATATGGCCTATCTTCGAAGGAAGAGCACCCACATTGGGCAAAAATGCACTTGATCTGAAGGAATTACTATCTTCTTTCCCATCACATACCTGCATTCTAGGTTTTACACTGAATGGTGTACAATTTTGTTGTGGAGAAAATCCATTCGCTTTAAAAATGCTCTTGAGGTATGTGAGCTCTTCTTGCAAATTATCTTTATTGGATATACAGTGCATCCTACACACTGAGGTCTGTAAAGGGTGATAGCAGCTACTGGTATGTAGATATAGATTTGTATGTGTAGGTTTATGATATACAGCATGTGCTAATGTTCCATTAACTTTACGGCGCACAACAACATCCAAAAAGGGGAGGTAGCCGTCTTTTTCTGTTTCCATAGTAAACTTGATACTAGCATGGATAGAGTTCACACGCTCAAAAAATCAATGTAATTTAGCCATCCCATGAACCATACTACAAGTGTGTCATCCACGTACCTCCAGAAGACCATTGGTTTAAAACTTGCTGAGTCCAGTGCGTTGTCCTCGAAGTCTTCCATAAATAAATTAGCTACCAGAGGGGAGAGGATGTTTCCCATAGCAATTCCATCAACTTGCTCATAAAATTCAACATTAGACTGGACATATGATGACAAAAGCACATGTTCAACTAAGGCAATGATGTTCTTCTCAAAATGTTGGCTGATAAGAGATAAAGAATTCTTTAGAGGTATCTTGGTATATAATGATACCATGTCAAAACTAATGAGCAATCTGTACTATTTAGCCTGACATTGCTGAGTTTGTGAATACGAATGTGGTGACTACATTTTGCTACCAATAAGCTCCTTGAGTTTCTTACTGAAGTGCCAGGATCATGGAGTTGTTCCAAAATTCGCAAGGCTGGTTCACTCTGTCAAGGATGCTGCAGTAAATAGACTTTTACACAGGGCTGGTTCTGCTATTATCAGAGAAAGAATTCATTTTACTCTTTGGAAGTTGGACATCATTTCTGAACACCTGTGTCATCTGCATTTGAAGACAGCAGCTGTTTTATCTCATGGAACTGGATTGATGGCACAACATGGGCTAAGTCTGACTGGGTTCGTGAAGTGGCTACAGAAAGACAGATTGCCAAGGATAGCCGATGAGACCAGCCTTATGAGGTGGACTCTGTTATCCAACATTCTATCATAAATTTGATGGCTAATGATCTGGATGAAGCTATGTTATCTGTCCTAGGTAAAGGGCTAAATTTTGCCCCTACTCGAAAGAATAGAGTTGTATCCATGTCAGAGGTCCAATATCACTCCGACTGCACATGCTGCACACCATTACAGAGCCTCCACCAGCTTGAACAGTCTCCTGCTGACATGCATGGTCGATGGGAGGTTGTCTCCATACCTGTACACTTCCATCCACTCAATACAATTTGAAATGAGACACATCCAACCAGACAACATGTTTCCAGTCATCAAAAGTCTAATGTCAGTCTTAACTGCCCCAGGTGAGGTGTAAAGCTTTGCATCATGCAGTCATCAAGGGTACATGAGTGGGCCTTCGGCTCCAAAACCCATGTCAATGATGTTTCGTAGATGGTTTAGATGTTGACACTTGTTGAGGCCCAGCATTGAAATCTGCAACAATTCATGGAAGGGTTGCACTTCTGTCATGTTGAATGATTCTCTTCAGTCATCATTGATCCTGTTCTTGCAGGACATTTTTGCGGACACAGTGATGTCAGATATTTGATGTTTTACTGAATTCCTGATATTCATGGTACACTCATGAAATGGCCATGTGGGAAAATCCCCACTTCATCGCTACCTCAGAGATGCTGAGACCCATCATTCATGTGCCAACTGTAACACACATTCAAACTCACTTACATCTTGATAACCTGCCACTGTAGCAGCAGTAACTAATCTAATAACAGTGCCAGCCACTTGGTGTCTTATATTGGTATTGCTGACTACAGCACCATATTCTGCCTGTTTACATATCTCTGTATTTGAATATGCATGCCTGTACCAGTTTCTTTGGTGCTTCAGTGTACAGGGTTATTACAAATGATTGAAGTGATTTCACAGCTCTACAATAACTTTATTATTTGAGATATTTTCACAATGCTTTGAACACAGATACAAAAACTCAAAAAGTTTTTTTAAGCATTCACAAATGTTCGATATGTGTCCCTATAGTGATTCGACAGACATCAAGCCAATAATCAAGTTCCTCCCACACTCGGCGCAGCATGTCCCCATCAATGAGTTCGAAAGCATCGTTGATGCGAGCTCGCAGTTCTGGCACGTTTCTTGGTAGAGGAGGTTTAAACACTGAATCTTTCACATAACCCCACAGAAAGAAATCGCATGGGGTTACGGCAGGAGAGCGTGGAGGCCATGACATGAATTGCTGATCATGATCTCCACCACAACCGATCCATCGGTTTTCCAATCTCCTGTTTAAGAAATGCCAAACATCATGATGGAAGCGCGGTGGAGCACCATCCTGATGAAAGATGAAGTTGGCGCTGTCTGCCTCCAGTTGTGGCATGAGCCAATTTTCCAGCATGTCCAGATACACGTGTCCTGTAACGTTTTTTTCGCAGAAGAAAAAGGGGCCGTAAACTTTAAACCGTGAGAATGCACAAAACACGTTAACTTTTGGTGAACTGCGAATTTGCTGCACGAATGCGTGAGGATTCTCTACCACCCAGATTCGCACATTGTGTCTGTTCACTTCACCATTAAGAAAAAATGTTGCTTCATCACCGAAAACAAGTTTCGCACTGAACGCATCCTCTTCCATGAGCTGTTGCAACCGCGCCGAAAATTCAAAGCATTTGACTTTGTCATCGGGTGTCAGGGCTTGTAGCAATTGTACACGGTAAGGCTTCTGCTTTAGCCTTTTCCATAAGATTTTCCAAACCGTCGGCTGTGGTACGTTTAGCTCCCTGCTTGCTTTATTCGTCGACTTCTGCGGGCTACGCGTGAAACTTGCCCGCACGCGTTCAACCGTTTCTTCGCTCACTGCAGGCCGACCCGTTGATTTCCCCTTACAGAGGCATCCAGAAGCTTTAAACTCCGCATACCATCGCCGAATGGAGTTAGCAGTTGGTGAATATTTGTTGAACTTCGTCTTGAAGTGTCGTTGCACTGTTATGACTGACTGATGTGAGTGCATTTCAAGCACGACATACGCTTTCTCGGCTTCTGTCGTTATTTTGTCTCACTGCGCTCTCGAGCGCTCTGGCGGCAGAAACCTGAAGTGCGGCTTCAGCCGAACAAAACTTTATGAGTTTTTCTACATATCTGTAGTGTGTCATGACCATATGTCAATGAATGGAGCTACAGTGAATTTATGAAATCGCTTCAATCATTTGTAATAGCCCTGTATAATGTCAAAGAATATTGGTCAAATTAATTATGTGAAGTACTTTAAGTTACACCTCTGTTTTGTTGACCGCATATGTCAATGTATGGTACACTAATTGCTTTGTCCTTAAGCTTACTACATGGTTCCAGAATGAGATTTTCACTCTGCAGCGGAGTGTGCGCTGATATGAAACTTCCTGGCAGATTAAAACTGTGTGCCCGACCGAGACTCGAACTCAGGACCTTTGCCTTTCGCGGGCAAGTGCTCTACCATCTGAGCTACCGAAGCACGACTCACGGCCGGTACTCACAGCCTTACTTCTGCCAGTACCTCGTCTCCTACCTTCCAAACTTTACAGAAGCTCTCCTGTGAACCTTGCAGAACTAGCACTCCTGAAAGAAAGGATATTGCGGAGACATGGCTTAGCCACAGCCTGGGGGATGTTTCCAGAATGAGATTTTCACTCTGCAGCGGAGTGTGCGCTGATATGAAACTTCCTGGCATATTAAAACTGTGTGCCCGACCGAGACTCGAACTCGGGACCTTTGCCTTTCACGGGCAAGTGCTCTACCATCTGAGCTACCGAAGTTTGGAAGGTAGGAGACGAGGTACTGGCAGAAGTAAGGCTGTGAGTACCGGCCGTGAGTCGTGCTTCGGTAGCTCAGATGGTAGAGCACTTGCCCGCGAAAGGCAAAGGTCCCGAGTTCGAGTCTCGGTCGGGCACACAGTTTTAATCTGCCAGGAAGTTTCATATCAGCGCACACTCCGCTGCAGAGTGAAAATCTCATTCTGGAAACATCCCCCAGGCTGTGGCTAAGCCATGTCTCCGCAATATCCTTTCTTTCAGGAGTGCTAGTTCTGCAGGGTTCGCAGGAGAGCTTCTGTAAAGTTTGGAAGGTAGGAGATGAGGTACTGGCAGAAGTAAGGCTGTGAGTACCGGCCGTGAGTCGTGCTTCGGTAGCTCAGATGGTAGAGCACTTGCCCGCGAAAGGCAAAGGTCCCGAGTTCGAGTCTCGGTCAGGCACACAGTTTTAATCTGCCAGGAAGTTTCTTACTACATGGTGATCAGCTATCATTTGCTATCCTAGTGGGTTACACATAGCCTTTTCTATGTAAAGTGTTTATTGTCTTTCTATATATGCGACAGCTGTGAAGAGTTTAAATGTAAAATGTTGTCCACCATGTCAGAAATTATGATGCCATGGTGAGTAATATTAATCTTTTTTGTAAGTGTTACTTTGTGTACAGCCTATAACCTGATGATATATGTCCATAAACTTCTGTAACTGATTTTGCCTTTTCACTGATACAGATACCAATAACATAGTGTATTAGTGAAACTGGTAGTAATAATAAAAAATTATTAATACAGCTCTGTGTCACGGATTTTTTAAATACACTACCACTATTGGATGTCACCTGCAAAAAATTTTCAAAATAATGATAATAATAATATAATAGCTTCATAGCTTTATTTCTTAGAAAATACAATCATCATAAACATTTTACAGCAGTGTGGTTTGACTGCTATGGAACAAGAAAGGGTACTAATTTGCTTACACTTAGGTTTAAATACATGAATAATAAAACTGTCAACATACATATATATATATTTTTATAAGCAGAAATAATTTATAAGTATTAACTGCAGTTTAAAAACTACTTTGCATTGTCATAGCAAAAATATATCCTTTGGTCAAGTAAGTACCTCTCATTTTAAGAACGTTGTTCAGTCTTTCAAAGCTGGTGAAGCAGTTAGTTATACAACATAACATAGATGATAGCAGTGCACTTGATTAGATAAAGATATCTGGGCACTGCTTCTCAAGAATATACATTACTTGAGTTATTATTTAACACAATATGCTGTAGTTGTTAAATATGGATAAAGTGATGGAAGAACAGTTATTTCTCTGTTGCATGCACTTCAGAGACTTCTGTTTCCTTGGCTGGTAAACAAGTGATCATAATAAAACATAAGCTTAATATCAGTTGCCCTATATTCACAGAAATCATCAATTACTGCAACATAAATATACACATATTCTGAATCCTGTTGAAAATAATAGTTGCTTTAACCACTGAAATGGAATTTTAAGCAATAAAATTCACTCTCTTAAAGCCCTGTTTTTGTAACTACATTATTCATAACAAAATTACCAAATTTCCGTGCTGTCACTCATCCTGTTTTGGTTTTTGTACAAAATATAAAAGAGAAATCAAGACACAGATATGGAATCTGCCTTATTGTTTATGCAATGGAACAGAACATTGGCTAAAATATATAGTCATTGTTTTGGTAAGAGGGTTAGCATGTTACACAATTTGCAACATTAAGCTCTATGAAAATTTGTTGTACAAACTTTAGAAATTAAATACTTTGGGATTAAAGGAGACCACTCATTGAAAAGTGGAAGTGTTGAGTTGTTGATAGCCACAAACAAAGGAAAGGTATGTTGTTAGCTTTTAATGTTATCCCTTGAGGAACTAGTGGCTCTCTCTCTCTCTCTCTCTCTCTCTCTCTCTCTCTCTCTCTCTGTGTGTGTGTGTGTGTGTGTGTGTGTGTGTGTGTGTGTGTGTGTGTGTGTCTTTTATTCTAGCTTGTCAAAGAACATCAATATCTCCAAAAGCTACCAAAGATTTCTTTCTTTTGTGTGTGTGTGTCTATGGATAACTCAATGCATCTGCTTTTCAATGAGTGGTCTCCTCCAATCCAAAAGTATTTATGTTCTACATTCTACAAGAACTTTCCTACAACATTTAAACTTCATAAATTGTCATGAATGGTCAAAAGTGAATTCTTTTTATATAAAAAAAGAGACAAATTAGACACAAACATTAAATAAAGCCTTTACAAATACATAATGGTATCTACAGTTTATCATACAAAACAGTTCAATGAAATATAGTTCGTATTGTGTAACACGGAAAAATAGTTACTAAAAAAATTTGGACAAGTGCAGTATAGTCATGGATAGTAACTCCAGGTGATACTATCTCAAAACAGAGAAATCATGCATGAAAGAACAATACTGTAATTCTTTGGCATGAATATATCAGAAGTTGAGGCAAGATGATGATATGAAGCTGTCAGTATCAGACAACTATAACGACATTACACAATAATTCACATAAAGTAACTTACAGTATATAAATTAGATTCCTCCATCGTAAAGCAAGCAAAGGCACTAGTTCCAAGCAGTGGTTGCAAACATGAATAATCAAAGAGCACCATACAGTAGAAAGACTAAAAGCTATAAACATTTTATTTTAGTTCACAATGAAATATATTTTTAACAAAATACAGGAATGGTCACCACATATTAAAATAATATTACTCATGTAAAAAGAACTTCCATATTACTAGATACATTTGGGTACCCTCATCAAAGTAATAGCTAAGCCATTTAAAATTCTTCAGCATGATGACTATCGTTCAAATAACATGTCTTGTTAAATTTGAGATAAATGATGTAAAGCACTATAGTTAAAACTGCAATTTTTCAACAGAAAAAATTCTTTTGTTGACAACAAGTGGCACCAAATGAAAATGTTTTCATGTCCAGTGACAGAAACTCTTACACATTCAGTTTAGCTCTGTATCCCTACCATTTTACACTGTTAAATGTTAGATAATCCCATGACAGAAACCATAACTTTTTTAATCAGTAATGTTTATGCCTGCAGGCTATTACTCCTCCATTCCTCATCCCTGTGAGGATGAGAAAACCAGCGACTGAAAATAATCTGTTCAGTTTTTACTAAAAACCAGCAGGCAACAACATGAACATTTTGGTATCGGAAAGGAATAGAAGCTGTATTTTAACTAAGGATTCATTTGAACAGACTCACATTGCTTCCATGGTTCATCCAGTAAATATATACAAATTTTATTTCTATAATTAACTGTTTTTTCCATGATTACTATAAGATGCAAGGACATATCATTAAGTGTAGAAGTCTGTTGTAATTTAAAAGCAGTTCTAATTGCACAATCCAGTATTGCCATGACCTCTTTCGAGTAGTGACTGCTCATAATCAGGTTTCCACAAAATGTTACTTTTAATGAATATCTGAACAATGAGCGTACTTCTAGAATAGTTATGAAGCATATAACAGCATACACATACAACAGGAAATTTTTGGAGAGCAATGTACTGTGTTGTGCTGAAAAGATATACCACTTTTATGTTTATTCAGTCAACAAAATCACACAGTTATTCCATTGTATCGAATTCAGTTTTGCACCTGAACATGTAATAACTTGTTAATATACTGACATGCTAGTAATTATAATCTGAATATGATTGCTGCAACAATCACAACAGTAATTCAGTGCAGTCACTGTGTAATTTTATTAATTGAAAAACTACATTTCAAAAAATAGGGGAATTACAGTTTCTTCCACACATATTGAGTCTGAGGAGCATGGACTCACAGTGTCTAGTGCAGATTCTGCATCTTTAACTAGTACATTTGTATGCAACTGTGTGCTTCAGGAATACTTATTCTAGAGAGACTTCATTCACCACAACTCATTAAAGGTAGGACATTTCATGGGAAGCTGGTGATGACTACTTAGTAATTTGTAAAAAATTGTCTCAGTCACATTTACTTGGTGCAGCAGAAGTCTCTGCTCAACAGTTGAGGGATATGTTTCAGTATTACCTCGATGCCCTAATTACTGATGCTTCAGATCTGTCTGATGATGGTCTGCTGATTGAACGTGCTCACAACGACTAAACATTCACTGAAACCAGTCATGGCAAAAAGGCATTATGCTACTGTAACTGTTTAGTCACTATATTTTGTAATTTGATCACTTCTTATTAATCCAGTTTTCTTTTTATAAGATTGTGGTTATGTAAGATGATGAAAAAGGGAGCTCTAACAATTAAAAAACAGGATAAATTTAAGTTATGTTTGTCCTCAATTTGTTTTTATAAAAATCCTCTTTCTTCAAGTCACACCCATCTGTAAGATACAGAATCTAGCATCCAGCAGCATGAACTCTCCTTACAATCTGCAAGATACAGACACTCGTGTTATTACTAGACTGCTAACAAAGAATAGCAAATCTAAGTTTTCTAGAGAGTAACCATGATCATGAAGCCAGATTTAACAGTCAATAAATTCTTTTGTGCTGTTTCAGTCTTATGAAAACACACACACACAGTACAATTTTAATCTGCAGCAAAGAACACATCTTTATATTACCTGACTGATATCCAGTACCCCAGTGGACGTAACAACTAGCACTAAAAATGCTCTATTTACTTTCTTATACAGTCAGGCTCCCAACAGTTAATCCAGTTGATCTTGCCTCACATGAGAGGTTTCAAAAGTAAAGAAAAGATATCTATAGGCAGCTAATGAGTAATAGGAATATCCTAACTTGAACTAAATTAAAATGGCTCATACACAAGCAAAATGATCATACATATTTTTATGATGATCTCAACATTAAAATTCCTTAAGCTTACATACTATTTTCTTTAAAACCATCAATTTTTATTCTGCATAAATTCTCTCTAATAGTTAATCTCATGGAACAGTATAAACTCAGTATGCTTGCAATGACAGTGGCTATTTTGGAATGAAATAAAGCTCTGTCTATCCAAATCTGCAATCCTTTACTCTTGACAACATTTCTAATATCATCACGAAACTTGTCTCCCACATTACAGCTTTAAACATTGGAAGGCAACACCTAGGGTAAAAATTATGAGTATATTATTCACACTTCAATCACTTTGAGGCAAAAATCTATTCCCTTGCTTTATGAAATAAGTACAGAAAAATCCTCTGCCAAAATCTCTCTAGTCTTGCTGTTGCAGGTGCCTCCCACAGTTCACAATAAGTTAAATTAATCCATGAAATTATTCATCTCCTGTTGTAATAATACTCCAAGGACTGATGGGAACAGTAATATTTACATGTAATTTCAAATCACATGTTATGGAGGTGTGATGTTCCTTCTTTCTAGTCACTGTCCGGTGGCTGTCCACCTCCACTAGTGGTTGCCTTGAGCATGCGACGTGCGTATTCACTCACATGCAACACACCCCACACAGAACTTGCGATGTGGAGGTTTCTAGCGCAGACTCTGTCACTGTTGATACTTGCCGTATGAAGCTCAGTGATCTGAAAATTATAATTACAGTTGTTAAATATATTTCCTCTCTGTTTGGCAACGATTCCATTTTATACAATTCCATGCATTTATCGTATTAAAAATACAGGGTGTCCACATGAAACTTTCTTGATTTCCTAATGCGATTTTAAAAACTTGTGATACAGGTAATAGGGTTTGCAGCATCATGTAAAGCAAATCAGAAAGTCTGTGCAGATTTATTCCAAATGATTCTTTTCATTTTGTTTCAAGTGCTAAATAATTACCATATTTACTCGAATCTAAGCCGCACTTTTTCCGGTTTTTGTAATCCAAAAAACCCCCTGCGGCTTAGAATTGAGTGCAAAGCAAGCGGGAGTTCTGAAAAATGTTGGTGGGTGCCGCCACAACTAACTTCTGCCGTCGAATATATGTAGCCCCACACAGGCATGCTTTGTAGGCACAAAGATACATACTGGCACCAAAATCTCTGCGTCAGTAAATAAATTTAAAAAAAAAGTGGAAGACGAGCCTTTTTCCTCCGCCCAGAGTTTCGACCACTGCATTTTGGTACATTATCCAACGAAGTAAATACAAATTCTGTATTGTTGATCTTCGAATGTAGCAGCATTTCAATGTACTATGAAAATCCGACTGGCAAGACTGTTTGGGATGTTTGTCAATACGGCCAACTCTACGTTCTGAATTTTTTCCTACCTGTGAGAAGAGATGGTTGCTAATAGGAGCTTTTATGAATTGTGAATCACATGTAGTATTCTCTTCGCCATAAGATTAATACGAATATGAACATTTTGCCATGTATTGTTTCGTGTTTGCTACTATCTCATTTAAATCCTGTCTGCCTAATAAACTACGAAACTAGAGTGAGACAACAGCAAACGGGGAAGAATATACATATCATGTCATGTCATGTTTATATTCGTATTATTCTTATGCCTGATAGTGATACAGTCAGAAATGAAGCACGGCAACTGACTAGATTTTTAAATCTAAGATGTCTCTTTTCTGTGCAGAATGTAATGAACTAAAGAGGCGCCTGCAAAGATTTTGGAACGGAGAAAAATTTTCGCTAAAATTTCGTTCAGAACATCATCTATCATACGCAGTCTGTTATTTGGTTCTTGTTGATCATTATCAAAGAAAGCAGTAGTGTAAGTAACAACAAATGTTTCGCTAATGAGATGACTCCTCTCTATTTTTTATTTGCAAGCGGCGGTAGCGCGCACAAAAGCAAGCCACGCCGCGAGCGGCGACAGGCCGTAAACACGCACTATCAGAATGCGACAAACAATGCCAGTGCAGTAATGCATTTTCTGCTTGGAGTGACGTAAACACCTATAATAAAGAGAACGGCACTTATCAGATCAAAGAAAAATAAGCAATCAATTCAAACCAGACGAAGCACGTGAAAAAGGAAGGATATCCGTATAAATACGGACGGAGCGCGTGACGCGTAGCAATGGCTACCTGGTAAACCGTAACTGCTAAGCTTACGACTCGAACCAAACTACTGCAGCTGTATCGTCATTCATTCGACCTAAATTGTGTCTCATATTACAACTAGACGAACTTTGTTTCGATTTGGAGGTGCGACCTAAAACTTTTCTCTCCCCTTGAATTTCGAGTCTCAAATTTCAGGTGCGGCTTAGATTCGGGAAAAATTTTTTTCCTTGATTTCGAGTCTCATTTTTCAGGTGCGGCTTAGATTCGAGTGTGGCTTAGATTCGAGTAAATACGGTACTAGAAATGGCTACAGATCAAAGGTAGCCCATTGCATGTTGTGATATGTGGAAATGAAATCACCCATTGCTGTCGAAAGAAATTTCCGATGTGGATTTCAAAGACAGCTGCCAGATGTTAAGATGATTAAGGCTTGGTATGACAAGTTTCTAGCTATTGGGAGTGTAAACAGACAGTCATGTTGTTGTAGAAAATCCACATTTGATGAACTGCTAGAGGACATCAGAGAGACCTACCAAAGAAGCCCATCAAAGTCAATTTACCAAGCATCATGTGAGCTGAGCAGCCCTCACTGAACAATTCACAAGGTAGTGCATTAATGACTTTGTTGGTACACTTACAAAGCTCAAATTGTGCAAGTATTAAATTGAAACAACTTGCAGCTTCACTCAAATATGCTACTGAAATGTTGCATCTGACTGAGCAAAACACCTACTATCTAGGAACCATTGTCTTTTGTAAACAAAGCAACCTTCCACACATGTGGGATTGTTTATCAACACAACATTCACATCTAAGATCAGAAAATGTCTACAGTTTACTGGAAATTCAGAGACAGCAAAAATGTGAATGTTTGGTGATGCTGATGAAAGACGGCATTGTTCGACAATTTTTCTTCGTCAAAAAACACTAATATGAAATATTTATCTGAACATGCTTGAGCAAATTGCTATCATTCAGCTGTGCTTCTTTGTCTTAGTCAAATGTGACCTTCCAGCTTGAAAGTGCACCACCAAACTGTAGTTTATATATTTGGACTTCCTGGTCCAAACATTTCCACCATGATTGATTGGACGATAGCCCGATCAAGCAGGCACTGCAATCTCCAGACATATCCCTGTGAATTCAATAATATTTTGAAGAATCAGCCTCAGTTGTGCAAATTTTCTGGTCTTTACCAGGTTTCAGCTGAAACCTGGTAAAAACCAGAAAATTTTGGGTAACTGAGGCTGATTTTTCAAACTTTTAGTCTATCACAGTTGCTGACGGGGCTGCAATATGCTAAAAATCCTTTAGATTTCTTCCCGCAGCATTGTTTGAAAGACTGTGAGTACACCTCATCTTTACATGACCTCAGTGATCTCTCCAGAGGAATTACAAATGGCATAGCCTCCATGACAGACATGCTTGTGGAAATATGGGATGAGATAGAGTATTGTCTACATGTTTGAAGCATTATGAAATGAACCCCTGTAGAAGTGTATTAATTGCTTGTACTAAACTTGTAAACTAGAAGTATTTGTGTCTCATAGTTTTTTAACTACACTTGGGAATCAGGAGGCATTCACAAGGGCACCCTGCATTACCAGTGATGCTAGAAACAATTATAAACATACAAAAATGCTGTTTGTGAGAAAAAATGTTGTTGTTTACTGGAATTTTGCCCATAGATCTAATAAAATGAAAACTGCAAGTTCATAATAATGTTATTCACACTAAACAAGTTTTAACTTTTGCAATATTTGTACAGCTGATAGCTTTCTCTGCAACTATTGAAACTTTGTGAATGCTTACTATGAGCAGTGTAAGAGGAAGAGAAATGTCTTTTTCTTCTTTAAAAGTAGGTACCTTTCTCCTAAAATGTATAAAAATCCTCACTTATAATATATTAAAAAGCAGTAAATTACAAATAATTCATGTTTGTTAATTTGTAGCACTTATAATTGATTGTTTGTACACGTTACAGACATAATCTAGTGTGTCTGCTTTTGTCTGTCAATTTATAAATTAATTTATTCCACATCCCTAAAGGCTCCTCTTGATTGTGTGATATACAAAACAAAATGCATGAATAAATGGGTTAATTACTGAACTTGATCATTCATGTTGAGTTTGACTGCAATTTTGCCCGAGGCAACAAGGACTTAGGAGACCAGTTGAGTGGATAGTTGGCTGATTTATGGGGGTTGAAGGGACCAGACTACAAAGGCCATCGGTCCCTAAGTTGAGGGCAATAAATAATATCTTGAAAAGTGGTTATCTATTTATATTTGATTTCCAATTATCCTATTATGCATGTGAGATGCTATGATACAGAATTAGTCAAACAATATATAAACATAAATTATATAGAACATATAACAAGGGAAGTACAGTACATTTACAAAAACACTTGCAGGGAAAATAAAAACATAAAACTAAAACAAAATAAAAGCAATGTTAAAAGAGAAGACATCATACAAGGATGAACGGCACTACATAATAAACAGAAAATAAAAATATTATGAACACAAAGACTATACTTCTCTGTTAAAAAATTCATATAATGAATAAAAAGTTTCATCAAGTAAGGCTTTACTTTATTTTTAGTTAATCTACTCTTAGACCTAGAATGTTATTTGGCAGTGTATTAAATATTTCGGGCCAATGGCCTTGCCACAGTGGTAACACAGGTTCCTGTCAGATCACCAGTGCTGTTGGGCTTAGCTAGCACTTGGGTGGGTCACCGTCCAGTCTGCCAAGCGCTGTCAGGAAGTGGGGTGCCCTAAACCCTTGCAAGACTAATTGAGGAGCTACTTGACTGAGAGGTAGTGGTTCCAATCATGAAAACTGACTATGGCTGGGAGAGTGGTGTGCTGACCACATGCCTCTCCATATCCACGTCCAATAATGCCAATAGGCTAAGGATGACATAGTTAGTCAATACCACTGGGCCTTCTGAGGCCTGTTTGGATGGAGTTTACTTTATTAAATATTTTAATACACCTTTCTCTACTTGAGGTAAGATTTTTGTAATCACAGTTGACAGTAGTGTTCCTTCTTGTATTCTGATCAAGGTACATTTCATTGCTTTCATGGTACATGGGACCATCAAGCTAATAATGTAATAAATGTATTGGGAAGTTGTAGCATGCATCCCAAGTTTCCTAAAAAGATTATGACAGGAGACTTTCGGAGGAAAATTTGCGCATAATTCAGACAACCTTTTTCTGCAGAAAGAAAGTTTCCTTTAATGGAGATGAATTGATCCAGAAGATAATTCTACAGCACATAACAGAGGGAAAGTACTGAAAGTAAGTAATTTGGTACATTGTACCCTTTGTATTTCTCCTTCCAGTTTTTGTGACTGGAGGCACCATGTTTATACTAATTAGTTTTGTTCACGTTTATTGGCAGTGAGTTTACTTTAAATCAGGTTAGGATTTCTGAAAGTAATTTGTTAGAATCAGCCCCTAGATTATTGGACTGCTTTCTGTTGCAGTGCTATTATTGCCAGCAAACATAGTGAACTTGCATGTTTGGTATGGAAAAGGTAAATCATTTATATATATATGAGAAACTGCAGCAAACAAAGGACCCCTGGGGGACTCCACAGAGTACATTGCCTCTGTCAGACTCTACCCTGTCACTCACTTTGCTGCTGTCATCCAAAGCTACCTTACACTTCCAATCTTGGAGTCAGATTCTCACTGTCCCTCTGGTACCATAGTGCCACCCTATGTAGAGAAGTATTTTGTGATTCTCACAGTTGAAGGCCTTAGAAATATCACAAAATATCCCAACTGGATTCTCTTTTTGTCACCTGTGAAAGGAAATACAGCTTCAATTGTAGACATACCTTTTTGGAAACAAAATTATCTTTCACTGATGATGTCAAAGTTTTTGAGATTCCTCAGAGTTCTGGAATACAGTATTTTCTCAAGAATTTTCATGAAGCTGCTCAAGAGAGATTGGGATGATAGCTTGTAACTGGAATAGAGTCTCCTGTTTTGTGTAGAGGATTCACTATAGCAAATTTCATTCTATCTGGGAAGGCATCCTGAGTCAAAGATGTATTAAATAAGTAGGCCAAAACTTTGAATAATTGATCTGAGCAGGCCTTTAGAAGTTTATTGGAAATATTATTTATATCTGTAGATAGCCTCTGACATTCAAACACGGAAAGGTTTTTTAGAGAAAAATTTCCACCATCCAGCTCAGAAGGAAAGGAGAAGTCTACATTGGATTCGGTGGTAGCCAACTATCAGACTCAAATGAACCTGAGCATTTGAAATCACTCAATCCTCATCAAGTTCATAAGGCCAAAATAAAACATAAAAACATTAACCACATTGAAACACGTAACATAAACTCTTTACTGAACTCTGGAAAGCTCAAAAATGAATTGGACAGACAAAACAGAAATGATAAATACAACAGAAGATCCATTTGAATCTCAAGGTTATAGAATTTACACTGAAAAACCAGGACAAAGAGTTATGAAACAGTGCCCACAATTTGAAACATGATTTATATAGTACATTTAAAATTATAGATTCAATATCTGATTTTAAAACTATTTCTTCACAAATCACAACTTTAACTCTGAAAACCACAAAGAAGATTTATACTATCATATACATCCATACCCCGACCAATGAGAAAAATTTTCTAACAAGAACTATGGTAGAAGTAGAAAAATCCTGGGATCTTTTGGATCAGACAATGTAAAGATCATAACTGGGGAAAGGAAAAAAAGCACAGAGACAAAATTGGAAAGTAGGGTTCCATATAATCAAAGACCCATTGAAATTTGCAGAACACGTGGTCTCATCTCTAAATCTACATATTTTAAAGGAAAACCAAGCAAATGTGTGACATGGAAATATCCCCTTGTCCGGATGGATAAATTCTTTAATAAAATGTTAAAGTACTGAGAAGAACAGACACAGATTCAGATCATTACTTGGTCAAAATCATGATCAAATTCACCCCATTAAGGGGAAAAAAGACAGAGAGCAATTGTAGATAAAAGAAAGTATGACCCACATAAGTTAATCAAAAATGACAAATACCAGAAAAGCACACAAAATACAGTAGTAATAAACAATCCTGAGGAACAAATACCAATTCTAAAACAACATGCTGAAGAATTGCCCCCCCCCCCCCCCCAAAAAAAAAAAAAAAAAAAAAAAAAAAAAAAAAAAAAAAAAAAGCATGGTGGACTATGTGATGAAATTAATGATAAAAGACATCAAGCTTGGACAAAATTTCGAACTCACAAAACAGAAGAAAATGCACATAACCTCAAAAACACCAGAAATAAATTCTCTGAAATTATCGGAAAAACAAAGTGGCAATATCAAAATGATCCACTGAGTTCCTTTGAAGGAAACTACTACAAAACCAATTCCAGAGAGCATTTCAAAGCCTTTGGTAAACAATTACATAATAACAACCCTCCCACACTATTGCTGAGAAATAATTTTATTTATTATTTTTTTGCATGGAGACACCAACTGGTGTCTTTTGCAAACGTCATAGTATTTTTTTATAAGTTTAGTACAGTCATATATACATATGTGATTACATATACATGATACAAATGTACCATTGTACCTAATAAGGCACAATATTCACAATATTGGGTGTTGCATCGTACCTATTACAAATATTCAGATTTTACACAACTACATATATGTCTGCTTGTGGCTGTGTATGTGTGGATGGATATGTGTGTGTGTGTGTGTGTGTGTGTGTGTGTGTGTGTGTGTGTGTGTGTGCGCGCGCGAGTGTATACCTGTCCTTTTTTCCCCCTAAGGTAAGTCTTTCCGCTCCCGGGATTGGAATGACTCCTTACCCTCTCCCTTAAAACCCACACCCTGTCTCACTCCCTTCCCAACCACTGCTTCCCTTTCATGCCCCTCGACTCTTATAACTACCATCTGGTTTCTGCACAAATTGTAAATAGCCTTTCGCTCCCTGTATTTTACCCCTGCCACCTTCAGAATTTGAAAGAGAGTATTCCAGTCAACATTGTCAAAAGCTTTCTCTAAGTCTACAAATGCTAGAAATGTAGGTTTGCCCTTCCTTAGTCTAGCTTCTAAGATAAGTCGTAGGGTCAGTATTGCCTCAAGTGTTCCAACATTTCTACGGAATCCAAACTGATCTTCCCCGAGGTCGGCTTCTACTAGTTTTTCCATTCGTCTGTAAAGAATTCGCATTAGTATTTTGCAGCTGTGACTTATTAAACTGATAGTTCGGTAATTTTCACATCTGTCAACACCTGCTTTCTTTGGGATTGGAATTATTATATTCTTCTTGAAGTCTGAGGGTATTTCGCCTGTTTCATGCATCTTGCTCACCAGATGGTAGAGTTTTGTCAGGACGGGCTCTCCCAAGGCCATCAGTAGTTCTAATGGAATGTTATCTACTCCGGGGGCCTTGTTTCGACTCAGGTCTTTCAGTGCTCTGTCAAACTCTTCACGCAGTATCGTATCTCCCATTTCATCTTCATTTACATCCTCTTCCATTTTCATAATATTGTCTTCAAGTACATCGCCCTTGTATAGACCCTCTATATACTCCTTCCACCTTTCCGCTTTCCCTTCTTTGCTTAGAACTGGGTTTCCATCTGAGCTCTTGATGTTCATGCAAGTGGTTCTCTTATCTCCAAAGGTCTCTTTAATTTTCCTGTAGGCAGTATCTATCTTACCCCTAGTGATACTCACTTCTACATCCTTACATTTGTCCTCTAGCCATCCCTGCTTAGCCATTTTGCACTTCCTGTCGATCTCATTTTTGAAACGTTTGTATTCCTTTTTGCCTGCTTCACTTACTGCATTTTTATATTTTCTCCTTTCATCAATTAAATTCAATATATCTTCTGTTACCCAAGGATTTCTACTAGCCCTCGTCTTTTTACCTACTTGATCCTCTGCTGCCTTCACTACTTCATCCCTCAGAGCTACCCATTCTTCTTCTATTGTATTTCTTTCCCCCATTCCTGTCAATTGTTCCCTTATGCTGTCCCTGAAACTCTGTACAACCTCTGGTTTAGTCAGTTTATCCAGGTCCCATCTCCTTAAATTCCCACCTTTTTGCAGTTTCTTCAGTTTTAATCTACAGATCATAAGCAATAGATTGTGGTCAGAGTCCACATCTGCTCCTGGAAATGTCTTACAATTTAAAACCTGGTTCCTAAATCTCTGTCTTACCATTATATAATCTATCTGATACCTTTTAGTATCTCCAGGATTCTTCCATGTATACAACCTTCTTTTATGATTCTTGAACCAAGTGTTAGCTATGATTAACTTATGCTCCGTGCAAAATTCTACCAGACGGCTTCCTCTTTCATTTCTTAGCCCCAATCCATATTCACCTACTACATTTCCTTCTCTCCCTTTTCCTACTACCGAATTCCAGTCACCCATGACTATTAAATTTTCGTCACCCTTCACTATCTGAACAATTTCTTTTATTTCATCACACATTTCTTCAATTTCTTCGTCATCTGCAGAGCTAGTTGGCATATAAACTTGTATTACTGTAGTAGGCATGGGCTTCGTATTTATCTTTGCCACCGCATTCCTATTTTCCTATTCATTATTAAACCTACTACTGCATTACCCCTATTTGATTTTGTGTTTATAATCCTATAGTCACCTGACCAGAAGTCTTGTTCCTCCTGCCACCGAACTTCACTAATTCCCACTATATCTAACTTTAACCTATCCATTTCCCTTTTTAAATTTTCTAACCTACCTGCCCGATTAAGGGATCTGACATTCCACGCTCTGATCCGTAGAACGCCAGTTTTCTTTCTCCCGATAACGACATCCTCTTGAGTAGTCCCCGCCCGGAGATCCGAATGGGGAACTATTTTACCTCCGGAATATTTTACCCAAGAGGACGCCATCATCATTTAACCATACAGTAAAGCTGCATGCCCTCGGGAAAAATTACGGCCATGGTTTCCCCTTGCTTTCAGCCGTTCGCAGTAGCAGCACAGCAAGGCCGTTTTGGTTAGTGTTACAAGGCCAGATCGGTCAATCATCCAGACTGTTGCCCTTGCAACTACTGAAAAGGCTGCTGTCCCTCTTCAGGAACCACACATTTGTCTGGCCGCTCGACAGATACCCCTCCATTGTGGTTCCACTTACGGTACAGCTATCTGTATCGCTGAGGCACGGAAGCCTCCCCACCAACGGCAAGGTCCATGGTTCATGGGGGGGAGGGGGTGCATCAATAACTTTGTTTAATCATGCGACAGTTAGTCTCACCAAGCCTTTCTAAACCTAGCAAGCATCTCACTGCTTACAATGGACAGGAAATTCCGGTGCTTCGACAATGTCGTTTGCCTGCCACTTACAAATCTCACACTAGCACAGTGAATTTTACTGTGTTGAAATCAAGAGACAGTGAGAACATATTTGGTTTAGATGCATTTAATTTTTTGGCCTTAGCATCCACGACCATATACTTTCCATATCAGCTTGTGATCCAAAAGACAATTTAGCTAGCTTGTTTAAGGAATTTCCTGAACTATTTTCAGAAGACATGGGAAAAGCTAATAACTTGGTAGCATATGTTACTTTGAAAGACAATGTACAGCTTAAGTTTTTTTGGGCCTGCCCTGTTCCGATTGCTTTAAGAGACAAAGTTGTCAGTGAATTGAAAGACTTGCAAGATAATGGTGTAATTGCTCCCATTCAGGCTAATGAATGGGCAAATCCTCTTGTTTTGTTGCCTAAGCCTTCTGGTCACATTCACTTTTGCGTTGACTTCAAATCTACAGTCAACCCACAGGCAGTAACCATTACCTCCCCCTGAGGAACTCATGGACAGGCTTGGTGCAGGATGTTACTTTTCTGAGATAGATTTGCATGATGCTTGCTTGCAGATTCCATTGGATGCAAAATCACAGAAAGAGTTTGTTGTAAATACATACTTAGGACTGTTCAAGTATTTGTGTTTGCCTTTTGGCAGTGCTTCCACACATGCTACTTTTCAACATTACTTGAAACAGCTGACTGAAAAAATGCCATTTTGTTCAAACTACCTTGATGGCATTGTTGTCTCAGGTCGTACACCAGAGGAACACATTGGCAGTTTGCATACTATTTTTTTGTTGTAGTTTTCAGAAGAGGACTCAAGTGTCATCTCAAAAAGTGTGACTTTTTTCAAACTACAGTACTTATGTCATGAGATAAACAGTCATGGTGCACACCCCCTCCAATGTCATTTGCTTGCAATCCATGACCTGCCTGTTCCTCGCAATGTGTCTGAACTGCAGTCAGTACTAGGCAAGATGACGTACTACACTCTGTTCATACCAAATGCCGCTCAGGTTGTGGCTCCATTGCATCGTTTGCATCGCAAAAATGTACTTTTTGTGTGGACTAAAGATTGTCAAGATGCATTTCAGAAACTCAAAAATGCCTTGTTCAGTGACAGATGTCTAGTACATTTTCATCCTGCCAAGCCAGTAGTTTGCAAGTCAACACTTTTTCCTACGGAATTGGCCCTGTTCTTTTGCACAGAATTGGTGCACAGGACAAACATATTGCTTTTGCCTCAAAGATGTTAAATAAAACTCAGTACAATTATTCTCAAACTGAAAATGAAGCTCTTGCTATTGCGTATGGTGTGACAAAATTCCATCACTATTTGTATGACTCAAAGTTCTATTTAGTGGCAGATCACAAGCCTCTGCAGTCCTTGTTTCATCCATCAAAGCCGGTTCCTACACACACTGTTCAAAAGTTACAATGATGGGCTTTATTGCTTTCACAGTATGAAATTGTGTACAGACCTACGCCCCATCTTGCCTTCCTATTGGCCCAAACGCAGATTTTGATGCATCTGCCAAATTGATGTGCAGGACTCTGAATTGCTTGGAATCTTTTCCCTTGCACTACAGAAAAATTGCACAGGCCATTGAAGCAGACCCAGATCTGAAGATTTTGATGCATTATATTCGCATGTCTTAGTCTCGTTCATTGAACAGTACAGCAGTTGTGTGCTGATATTTTGCACATCGGGATAATCTTTCAGTTCAACAGGGTGTGATTCCAGTTCAGAATGACAATGGAAATCCCATTTGCTTATTCACAAAGTGTTGCAAAAGGATGTATTGTGGTTGCTCCACCAAGGATATTGGGGAGCTGTTTGCACTAAACAATTAGGACACCGGCACTGTACTTGGCAGGCATATTGAGCAGATGACATCACAGTGTTGCCCATAAGCAGAGAACCAATCTGCTCCACCACAGGCATTCTCAGTTTGGCTTAAGACACAATTGCCGTGGCAACGTCTGCATATAGGCTTTGCAGTGGTAGGCACTTTTAGCGAGTTTGCATTTGCAGTGCCTACAGCTTCTACTACATCATGTAGCACCATTCAAACATTGTCCTTAATATTTTGTATCAAAGGTTTGCCAGAAGTACTTGTTTCAGACAATAGACAACAGTTCAGTTCAAGTGATTTTGAACAGTGAACGCAATGGCATTCGTCATCTAACAAGTGCTCCATTTCTCCTGCAGTCCAATGGAGAAGCAGAATGCTTTATACATACTTTCAAGCAACATATGGCCAAGGTTCACACTACCCACACACTGGAACAGGCACTGCAACTCTCTTTTGCCTCTTATCACTTCCACCCACGAGACAGACCATCACCGGCGGAACTTCTGCATAGTCACCTCCATTGGATGCTGCTACACTTGCTATGTCCACCACAGCATCCGGTGCCACCAATTTTATTCATGGTTTATGGCAACTGTGGGCGCTGGGAAAGAGGGATGATCCAGGAACGCATTGGCTCTTATATGTAATTAATTGCAGGTCCCGATGGTTTGCAGTGCTGCCACCAGAGCCAAATTCATGCTTGTCATTCTGCCTGTGATTCTGCTGCTTTTCTTCCTCCAGATTCACAACCTTGTGGAACTGCATGGCTTTCGCAGCCACCCACTGGTGCGACCAGGGGACCCCAGGAGGCGCAGATGGATGATGCGCCCTCACCCCTGCTGTGCTCGCTCGCTGACCCCATGGACCTGAACCCGCCATTGCCCTCGCCATTCTTGCCCCAAGATATACCCTCAGACCTGGATGTGTGCCCTGCCAGCAGTTTTCAGGAGGCTGTTTCTGTTGGCTTGCAAGCCAGATGGAAGGGTATGGTTGGGAGTACGCCGTCCTCCACAGCTACGACTTCTGGCTCATCTCTAAGTCCAGCGTCTTGCCTCCCTCCTTGTTGTCAATTGCAGCCTCACCATACAACAGTGGTGCAATATTTCAAGGGGGGAGGTAAGTGCTGGTGTGAGCTGTTGCCAGCACACTATGCAGCAAAGGGGTTGTGAGAAGATCGACAGAGGCCAAAGTCAGACTCGCAAGAAATGCGCCATCAATGCCCTCTTGGCCTCCAGTATTGACATTGTCGCTGCAGACCAGAGGGTCTAGTGAGTTCCAGTTAGTAATCAAATGAGTCAACTAGTCTAGTCATCAGTCACAGCCCAGAGGGAGTTGCAATAGGAGTTAGCTTTGCCTCTAGCTCAGAGATAGGCAGTACGTAGTGACCAGAATAGTGTACATAGCAGACTTGTACTTCACCAGTTGTGAGGCTAACATGGTCTATTATGGAGAGCTTGTACCACAACACCTGGACTGTCTTAAGTATTTTTCTATTCTTATGAATAAAGAACCCAATTAATATATGTGTGCAGTTGGTGTTATAGAAAGAGTATACCGGCGACCAACCAACATCCTCTCCTTGCTTCCCATGGTACAAGCCTACAGAAACAATGAGATGACACAAAAAAGGGAAGTGTGGGGGAGTAACAACTGTAGAGGGAGAACAAGGGCTGAATAAAGTATGCAGGTTCAAATGGTTGTAGGTTTCAGTGGTTGTACAGAAATGAAGAGAGTTGCAGAGGATTGACTAGCATAGAGAGCTGCCCCAAGGCAGTCTTTGGACTGAATAGCACAACAACAACACATAACCAATAATATTAGAGAGTGTAAACAAAGTGGTTGCTCTTTAGGCAGTAAGTGATAATGGATGTTTTCTGTTCTTCATGCATCCTATACTATACGTGCATTTGCTGTACAAAATGCAGCCCTACAGGATCAAATAAAGTTTAATTCAATTCAGTACCTCTGGCAATAGCAATAAATACAGAAGATAACATTATTAAAGTGCTACAAATTGACACTGCTATACTGATACATGAACTATCATTACTGAAGGATGAAAATCTTGAGCTGAAGAGTAGTAAAATATGTAAGTGTGTGAATTTTCTAGTGGTAAAGTGAAGCCTCAAAAGCATGCACAGTGAAACAAGAAAATATAACCACCAAAGCCTGCAAAGTGATGAATCCCAGGTATCAGCAAACACATCCATAGCAGTTACTGAAGAAGAACTAGCTGAAAATTCTAAACCAGTAGGTAAATATCAGTCGATATGGGTAACATACAACAAAAGCAAAAATTAGTCACAAAATAGTGAAAGGATAAAGAGAAAAAGGAATTTCTCATAATAGGCAACTCTGTGTACCTGATGCAAAAATTTACTTCCATCCTGCACTCAATTTCCATTAATTGAAAAACATCTGACCTGAAATGACAGATCTCTTGATGAAACCCTCAGGAACTACGCACATCAAAAAAAGTTTTGAACTCCTGAATATAGACATTGACTGTGGATATTGTATCACAGACACAGTCCCTTTGACTGTTGGGAGATGTCACTAAACTCGCCCAAAGATGTAAACAACCATGATTGAGCAGTGCTTAATAGATGGAGGGGGCCCAACAACCAATCAGTTTCAATCATTCCACCAAGAAGGAAATGCATGGCTTGTGCTATCATAGTTAAACCATGCCTAGATGGCCAATACCACAGTTTAATCATGTCCACATTGTTACTTTGTGCCAGGAAGGGCTCTCAACAATGGAAGTGTCCATGCGTCTCAGACTGAACCAAAGTGATGTTGTTTGGACATGGAGGAGATACAGAGAGACAGGAACTGTCAATGATATGTCTCGCTCAGGCCACCCAAGGGCTACTACTGCAGTGGATGATCACTAACTACAGATGATGGCTCGGAGGGACCCTAACAGCAATGCCACCATGTTGAATAATGTTTTTCTTGCAGCCACAGGATGTCATGTTACAACTCAAACTGCGCAATAGGCTGCATGATGTACAGCTTCACTCCCGACGTCCATGGCGAGGTCCATCTTTGCAACCACAACACCATGCAGCATGGTACAGATGGGCCCAACAACATGCCAAATGGACCGCTCAGGATTGGTATGATGTTCTCTTCACCGATGAGTGTCGCATATGCCTTCCACCAGACAATCGTCGGAGACGTGTTTGGAGGCAATGCAGCCAGGCTGAAGGCCTTAGACACACTGTCCAGCAAGTGCAGCAAGGTGGAGGTTCCCTGCCATTTTGGCGTGGCATTATGTGGGGCCGACATACGCTGCTCGTGGTCATAGAAGGCACCGTAACGGCTGTACGATATGTGAATGCCATCCTCCAACAGATAGTGCAACCATGTCGACAGCATACTGGTATGGCATTCGTTTTCATGGATGACAGTTCATGCCCCCATCAT
The DNA here is from genome assembly GCF_023864345.2 of Schistocerca serialis cubense. Taxonomy (NCBI): domain Eukaryota; kingdom Metazoa; phylum Arthropoda; class Insecta; order Orthoptera; family Acrididae; genus Schistocerca; species Schistocerca serialis. Next base: position 528,516,436 of record NC_064643.1, read on the forward strand.
GCACATCTTGTGAATGACTTCCTTCAGGATGACATCGCTTGACTAGAGTGGGCAGCATGTTCTCCTGACATGAACCCTATCGAATATGCCTGGGATAGATTGAAAAGGGCTGTTTATGGATGACATGACCCACCAACCAGTCTGAGGGATCTACGCCGAATCGCCATTGAGGAGTGGGACAATTTGGATCAACAGTACCTTGATGAACTTGTGGATAGTATGCCACAACAAATACAGGCATGCATCAATGCAAGAGGATGTGCTACTGGGTATTAGAGGTACCGGTGTGTACAGCAATCTGGAGCACCACCTCTGAAGTTCTCGCTGCATGATGGTACAACATGCAATGTGTGGTTTTCATGAGCTATAAATAGGACAAAAATGATGTTTATGTTGATCTCTGTTCCAATTTTCTGTACAAGTTCTGGAACTCTCGGAACTGAGGTGGTGCAAAACTTTTTTGGATGTGTGTATATAGGGTGTGTTTATACATGTGGGGACAAATTCACTCCATAGTATTGGTGAGGAACAATGTGTCAGTGAAGCTACAAATATTATTCAAACTGCCAGGAATTAATACATGGCTTGTAGGCTTGTAATTTGTAGCATAATATACATGTCAGTAAATGGTAAGTATGTAGATGTGTTAAATTCTAATATTAGAGAGAACTGTAATAAATTAGTAGCAACATTCATAGCCCTAATAAGTTTTTAAGTAACTTATGTCTACGGGAAAATGGTTTGCACAAGATGTTTAGCAAAATGTTAACTGACGCTTGTCAGATCCTAAAAAGTAGAGGAAATTAATAACCAGTTATGGGGATGTGAAATTATACTATGCACAAAAAGCCGATGGCCAAAAGACTTTATAAGCAAAATTGTGCTGAATACTATTCATACAGTTCCAACTACATATTTCATGTATTATGTGGTACAACGTAAATGGTCTACATGTTGACTACTGAAACAACAGAAATTATAAAATTGACAAAATGCAATTTAGTCTGTCTGAATGAAGGAATGTTACAGTTGTTTGTCTGAATGAACATTGGTTGGCAGGAGATACGTTAAACATTGTAAATGAAGTTGAAAAGTGAGGGCAGCCACAGTTTCAGAAAAAAGTAAAATGCATAGAAACTTTTATGTACTTGTTAATTTTAATAAAAATTATACAGAAAGAAATGATTTAAGTTATTTAATTGAAAAATATAATTTTGAAGGTTGCATGAAGAGCTAAGTTACTGTAATTTACATTTATAGAATCCAAGGAAAAGTGACATCTGAACGTTTCCTGTACGCATTTCATAGTTTTCTCAAATATGTAAGTAAAGAAAAAAAGTAATGGCAACTAACATCAACATCAATGTTGTAAGTGGAAGCCGAAGACATAAAAATACATTGATTTAATCAAATAACACAGCTTCAAACCAAATTTATCACAGTCTATGAGAGAAAATGCTCAATCAGCAACCTGTGTAGATAATATTTGTGAGGGTTCAGAATTCCAATGAATTAAATTCGAAATTTTATCACAAATATTAAAGTTGGGAAATTTTCTGTACCTTCATAGACTACATGTGTGCAAGCATCCATACAATTACTTTTGTTACAGCTCTAATAAGAATTTAATGGGTCAAAAGATGTTATTTGTGTTAATATTATATCTTAAATATGTGCAAATATTTGTTTTGTATTTTATTATTTGTTTGAGGCTCTCCTTGAACAGTGAGTGGTGGGTAAGTTTGATAGCAGACATTCCTACACCACAGCAGGTGTTGCGTGGAGCTACTAACACCACACAGAGTGCCACTGAGGGTCTCAGACTGCCACATTCCATGGATATGAAGTCAACAGTTTAAACAAATGAAATACATATTGTTATAAATTTTTCATGTGTGGAGTGTGAGCCTAGTCACTGCTCTGACCAGATAATTGTACTTGTATGGAATATTGGCATGCTTTCTGGTTAAAATAAAAAATACACATAATTTTAATTTTCACTTAACAATATGTCAGAATTGGAATTGCTTTCAACGTCCAGAATATGCATCTTTTCGCATTTCTTTCCATTCATTATTCTAAATGTTTCATTTTTGGTATTACAGTACAAGTTCAATTTTTTTATAAACAAGTGGTCACATAACACAGTACAACTGACATCAAATTTAAATGCAGAAATGAAAATTATTGGTCATGTACAGAGCAAACTTATGCAAATCTCGTACCATGTTGTAATATGACACATAAACACATACCTGGCTGCAGCAGGCAGCTGCTGGGTCACCAGAAGATGTCAAGCTGCCACACCAAAATTCATTCCCTGGCAGCGCATTGCCATCCCATGCATATGAAACTACAAGCAGCTGCTCAGGATTGTCTACCAGCCGCGACTGCGGCTCAGCTTGTGAAAATCGCACTCTTACATGACCCACGCGGCCACCATCTCCAACACCACGCAGTGTTGCACCCTCCGAAAACCAGGCAAATCGCACCTCAGAAATATGTGAAAGTGATGGTAGCAGACGCTGAATGCAACTAGCAAATGCGTCAAGGAAATGGCGTTCCTGTGAAACAATATTAGGGTAACAAATTAGAAAACAGTTCTTTCTTATCTGTAAGCATAACCAATTGAACTTTCTGCCTTGGTTCAACACATACACACTCTCTCTCTCTCTCTCTCTCTCTCTCTCTCTCTCTCTCTCTCTAACACACACACACACACACACACACACAGCTGAACAAGAAAGAAATTGTCACCAGATATATAATAAATGATGTGTTGCACACAGTGACTTACTTTAACTTTTGCAATAACACATTTCATCCAGTTTTGTACTGTCAACAGTAGAACTGTTTGATTAATTATTTAACAAATACTAACAAAGAGATAGAGGGGCTGGCCAGTACTTACCTCAGCTCAGTACAGCCGATAGATACACATAAAACAGAACTGAAAATTTACATTCCTAGCTTTCGGAACTTTGTTCCTTCATCAGGGAGGAGAGAGGGGAAAAAAGGGAAGAAGGGAAAGTGGATTCAGTTACTCACAACCCAGGTTATGAAGCAACAGGGAAAGGTAAACAGGGAGGGTAGCAAGGATGGAGGCATGGTTGTCAGAGAGAAGCCAAAGATATTCTACTGTAAGTACTGTGCCAGCTTCAAACCAAAGAGGATGCATACAGAAGTAAAGAGGTATATAGTATAAAGATAAACACAACTATGTAGGATGAAAAGATGCGTGAATGGCTAAAGAGGAAAGGGAAAGAGGAGAAGACTGAAGAGTGAATGGGAGTGAGGTGGTTTAACGTAGGTTCAGTCCAGGGGGATGGCGGGATGAAAGGATGTGTTGGAGTGCAAGTTCCCATCTCCGCAGTTCAGAGGGGACTGGTGTTGGGTGGGAGAAGCCAAATGGCACATACGGTGTAGCAGGTTCCTAGGTCCCTAGAATTATGCTGGAGGGCATGCTCCGCTACTGGGTATTGGGCATCTCCTAGGCGGACAGTTCGTCTGTGTCCGTTCATGCGCTCAGCCAGTTTGGTTGTTGTCATGCCGATGTAAAAGGCTGTGCAGTGCAGGCATGTCAGTTGATAAATGACATGTGTGGTTTCACACGTAGCCCTGCCTTGAATTGTGTATGTTTTACCAGTAGCGGGGCTGGAGTAGGTGGTTGTGGGGGGATGCATGGGGCAGGTTTTGCAACGGGGTCGGTTACAGGGGTAGGAACCGCTGGGTAGAGAAGGTAGTCTGGGAATATTGTAGGGTTTAACAAGGATGTTACGGAGGTTAGGGGGGCGACGAAAGGCAACTCTGGGTGGTGTGGGGAGAATTTTGTCAAGGGATGATCTCATTTCAGGGGTTGACTTGAGAAAGTCATATCCCTGGCGGAGTAATTTGTTGATGTTTTCGAGGCCAGGATAATACTGGGTGATAAGGGGGATGCTTCTGTGTGGTCTGGGGGTAGGAACATTGTTGTTGGACGGGGAGGAATGTATTGCTCGGGTTATCTGTTTGTGGACAAGGTCTGCAGGATAGTTGCGGGAGAGGAAAGCACTGGTCAGGTTATTGGTGTAGTTGTTGAGGGATTCGTCACTGGAGCAGATACGTTTGCCACGAATACCTAGGCTGTAGGGAAGGGAGCGTTTGATGTGGAAAGGATGGCAGCTATCAAAGTGAAGGTACTGTTGTTTGTTTGTGGGTTTGATATGGACAGAGGTGTGGATGTGAGCTTCAACAAGATGAAGGTCAACATCCAGGAAGGTGGCTTGGGTTTTGGAGAAGGACCAGGTGAAATTCAGATTCGAAAAGGAGTTGAGGTTATGGAGGAAATTAAGGAGTGTTTCTTCACCATGAGTCCAGACCACAAAGATGTCATCTATAAACCTATACCAGGCCAGGGGAAGCAGCTGTTGGGTCTTCAGGAAAGCCTCCTCCATGCGGCCCATGAAGAGGTTGGCATAGGAGGGAGCCATCCTGGTTCCCATGGCCGTTCCCCTGATTTGTTTGTAGGTCTGGCCTTCAAAAGTGAAGTAATTATGGGTGAGGATGAAGTTGGTAAGTGTCATAAGGAACGAGGTTTTTGGAAGATCTTCGGGTGGGCGTTGGGAGAGGTAGTGCTCAAGGGCAGAGAGACCATGGGTGTGTGGGATGTTTGTGTAAAGGGATGTAGCATCTATGGTGACAAGAAAGGTTTCAGGTGGGAGAGGAGTGGGAATGGATTTGAGGCGTTCTAGGAAGTGGTTTGTGTCTTTGATGTAGGATGGGAGTCTGCGGGTGATAGGTTGTAGGTGCTGATCTACCAGAGCTGAGATACGTTCGGTTGGGGATTTGAAGCCTGCTACAATGGGACGGCCAGGATGGTTCTCTTTGTGGATACCCAGTAGCGGAGCATGCCCTCCAGCATAATTCTAGGGACCTAGGAACCTGCTACACCGTATGTGCCATTTGGCTTCTCCCACCCAACACCAGTCCCTCTGAACTGCGGAGATGGGAACTTGCACTCCAACACATCCTTTCATCCCGCCATCCCCCTGGACTGAACCTACGTTAAACCACCTCACTCCCATTCACTCTTCAGTCTTCTCCTCTTTCCCTTTCCTCTTTAGCCATTCACGCATCTTTTCATCCTACATAGTTGTGTTTATCTTTATACTATATACCTCTTTACTTCTGTATGCATCCTCTTTGGTTTGAAGCTGGCACAGTACTTACAGTAGAATATCTTTGGCTTCTCTCTGACAACCATGCCTCCATCCTTGCTACCCTCCCTGTTTACCTTTCCCTGTTGCTTCATAACCTGGGTTGTGAGTAACTGAATCCACTTTCCCTTCTTCCCTTTTTTCCCCTCTCTCCTCCCTGATGAAGGAACAAAGTTCCGAAAGCTAGGAATGTAAATTTTCAGTTCTGTTTTATGTGTATCTATCGGCTGTACTGAGCTGAGGTAAGTACTGGCCAGCCCCTCTATCTCTTTGTTAGTATTTGTTTCATATCTTATATGAGATTTTCCATTAATCATTTTGATTAATTATTTATAAAAATAAAATGTATTAGAAACAAAAATGTTGTCATATGGCAGTGAGATTTCAATTGCCTGAGACTGCAGTCGTGTGTGGGAGTTGTGCTTGCGTGAATGCGTCTGTGTGTGTCTGTCGTCTGTTTTTGATTAAGGTCTTACTGGCTGAAAGCTTTATTTGTGACAGTCTGTTTGTTGTGCCTATCTGCGGCTCAGTATCTCTGCTATATTGTGAGTAGCAACTTTCGCCGGCCAGGGTGGCCGAGCTGTTCTAGGAGCTACAGTCTGGAACCGTGCGACTGCTGTGGTCACAGGTTCGAATCCTGCCTCGGGCATGGATGTGTGTGATGTCCTTAGGTTAGTTAGGTTTAAGTAGTTCTAAGTTCTAGGGGACTGATGACCTCAGAAATTAAGTCCCCTAGTGCTCATAGCCACTTGAACTAAGTAGCAACTTCCCTTTTCATAATATTGTCAGATGTATACATTGATGAAAAAATTACGTAGAAAATCCATACAGTAGAAATTCTGAGACATATAATTTCAGCTAATCAACATCATGAAAATGTATATTAACTTTAGAAATATAACAAGAATGTGCTACGGAATGTTGGTTAAGCACTCAGTTATGTAAAAGGTATTCATTTTTCCATAACAGAATTTTATGTGCTCAATTTAAATTTGTAAGTGAAACAGATATTCACAAATACAATACTAAATATAAAAATGTTCTACTCTTTAGTGAGTCTAATTTTTGCATGAATAAGGGAGAAATACACCATTTCAGAATTCTCTGACAACTTATGAACTGAATTAACCTGTTAGACAAATAGGAGCATTGTAACCACAACAGCTTTTGTGACACACTTGAAATAGGCCTTTTGGAGAGAATATTAAATATAAACAGGAGACGTGTTTTAAAATGTAGATTAAAGTTGTTTGTCCTTGAGAGTTTCTTGCATACTGGTACCATAGAGGAATTCTTGAGTAGGTACAAAGAGGTAGTCAGTTACAAAGGTGTAAATGGTGAGGATAAAATGTTTTTAATAATGATGTTCAGTTTTTGTTAAAATCATACTGCACTTTACATTCCAGATAATAAAGTTTATTATAAATATGATCCATGAAATGTGGAACTAACTAATTAAATGTTTCTCCTACAACACAGTGGATTGATTTAGTTACGAGGGACAAATCTGTCACTGTCACCACTGCCAAGCAGTTTCATATGGCTGAGAACAACAACTTGCCTCTTAAGTATCTGAAGCATATTGCTTTGTTAGCTCAGAATTTTTATTTACCACTGATCTTCTGTAAAAGTCTAGCATATTATTATGGAACAATTTTATTTATATCAGGAAGATGAATGGAATATCAACCTAACACAGCACTCATCTGTAGAACTTTACTTTCATTTTGATGTTCAAAGCAGTGACACAATAAAATCAATCTCATAATGAAAATTATATTTAACACTACGTCTCAGTGTCTTGATTTATGAGAATTTTTAACTACATCATGTTTTGGAGAATCTGCCTTTAATTCACAAAAGGGTGAGTATAGGATTGTTTCATCATGTATCCAATCAAGTAAAATAACCAATGACTACCTAAAGGTGTGTTTACACCTGTGCAAATTTCCATGTGCACTACGTGCATGCAGCCATTTCACAAAGAGGCAAGGAGGTACACGCACCACTGCAAAGTCATGCATGCTTCTGAATTGTGCACACGGGGGTGCAGGAGTCTCCCCAGATCAGACAGGGAGACACATACCTCACTTGCGTGTAGGGCAAGCACAGACATGCAGTGACCAGTCACAGGATGCACAGGTATAAACATGCCTTAAGAAAGCTTTAAAATAGATCACAATTATTTATATTGATATTAACTATTGCATTTATACAAAGATCATTTTTGAGAAAAATGCTGAGATGTTACAGTTTATAATTGGTGATAATGTAATCATTTCTCAAACTGACAACATACACTACAGGAATAACAAAGTAGTTTGCTAAAAATGTGCGAATGAATATAATCAAAAACAGAGCACCACAAACAAGGATTTTTAAAAGAATTATATCATGTTCACTTTCAGCTGTATTATTTATTACAATATCCATGATTGCAATTTGGAGCTTGGGTCATTATAAAGTGGTAATATGAGGAAAAACAACAGTTCACAACATTAATAAATGAGTAAAATGAATGTGAATCATCACATACACCACCAGTGTATAAGAAGTGGGATTAAATCTCTCAAAACTAGATTCATCATTTCTGCACATTTTCATAACGTTCACTGCAATGGTCAAAAACACGGGGGAATTCATTTTTGTATTAACAAAGAAGTTGAATAACAAGTTCAACATGCTATTATAGGTCAAAATTACATCAAATAAATATTTCATCCAAAAATGTTTGCAACTGATTTGAAGGATGAGTGAGTAGGAACATTCTTGAGGATTCTGACCTGATGCTTTGAAATGCGCCATACTCCAAGGCCTGCTCCCACAATGTGCACTAGGGCAGTGGTTCCAGCAGCCTCAGCACGAGATGCAGCTTCCAGTAGCAGAGTTTCAAAGCTGACAGACATTCGCCGCTGGTACAACATATTGTCAAACAGTAGAGTATCTCTATCCCCTAACTGCAGCTCCACATAGCGATCAATACCACCACTGCCTGTGGAATAAATGAATTACATTTATGGCAAAGTACTCACTTCATTTGATATGTTTAGTTGGACTACACATACAAACAGATTTCTACACCTGCACCTTCACTTATACTTTACAAACCACTGTAAAGTGGGTAGCAGAAGATACTTCCACTGTATCATGTATTCAAGCATCTTCTCATTTTATTCACTTATGGAACACGGGACAAATAATTGTTTAGAGACTCAAAATTTCATCAAAATGAAATATTTGTTGGTGGAGGTAAATCAACTAGGGGATTATTAATAATTTTAATTAAAAGGTGTCTCTGTGCACAATGTAATTAGTCAAATTTTGTTTTTGAGATCTCTATAAGAGCAATTTATAGGGGGGTTGTAGCATACTCATAGATTCCTCACTTACTGCTGATTCTTGAAACCTTGTAGGAAGGCTCCCATGAGAAATTATGCATCTATCTTCAGGTGCCTGCTACTTCAGGTTTTCCAGCATATGCATAATGCTCTCTCATGGATCAGTTTCATACCTGTGACTATTTGTGCTAGCCTCCCTTCTATACATTCAATATTTTTTGTTAATCTTATTTTGTGTAGGTTCCATATACTTAAACAGTATTCCATGATGGATCACATGAGTGTTCTACAAGCAGTTTCCTTCAGGACAGACTGAAACTTCCTTGTATCATACCAATGAAATGAAGTCTGCCACATTCTTTACCTATGACTGCATGCATATGATCATTCCATTTCATATCGCTACAAATCGTTACACCCAGATATTTGAACAAGTTAACTGAATCCAACTATCACTCAGTGATATTGTACTCATAGGGTACTTCAATTTTTAGTTTTGTGAAATGCACAATCCTACATTTCTGAACATGTAAAGCAAGTTGCAATCTTTGCATCATACTGAAATCTTACCACGATCTGGCTGCATATCTGTTGTAGTCACACATATCATTCCATGGGAGTGAGATGTATCTCTACCTTTTCTTGGTGGTGAATGATACTCGTTACAAAATACTGTACATAGAAAGAAAATAATAATATAATATGTACAGTACAAATGTGCAGATACTGTGGATTGGTTTTATTTTTATTGTGCATGTGGTGAGTCATACTGAAAGACGAGTGCTCTTCAGCATGGAATGGCAATCACTGCACCATTTCGAGAGGAAATAGCTGCTTGGACAAGGAAATAAATATTCTATGGACTGCCATTCTGCCCTGGGGATCATGGAATTCCCAAGAACTTGTATATCAAGAACAGAAAAACATTGTAATGGAAATGAGGTGAAATTTGTGATAAACACTGATCTTTTGAATAAAAGCATTAATATGTTCAATTAATATGAGAGACTCATGTATTTAAAGTGGAAGATAATACATGTTAATCCACGAATACTGTGGAGATTTTATTCATAAAATGTAGTGTAGAAGAGACTGTATTTTTGGAATTTAAAGTAATTATTACAGTCTTGTTCAAGAAGCCCGGAAGACCTGAGAGATATATGGTAATACTACTAATGTAGTTGCACTCTCCTATCACCACTTACACTAGTCATGTAACTGGCAAACTGTATAATTTCAAAGGGAGAGCCATCATGAAATGACATGTCATACACCAGCTGTTATGTAAACACTGTTTGGCCTTTCACAACAGCATGACTACCACTAAGTCATCAATTAGGATGAATGGGCATAGGCAGAGGGTGTATACCAGCAACATACAGTATCCTGTTGCAGAGCATGATCTGGAACATGACAGTCATGACCTCGGTGCCTGTTTCACCACACGCACCATCTGGTTTCTTCCCCCAGATACCAGTTTCTCAGAACTCCGCAAGTGGGAACTAGTGCTACAACATGTCCTTGGTTCTCATGACCCACCTGGCCATATTTTATGTTAATTTCTTCCGTTTCAACATTTCTCACAGTAACTACTCCTTTCTAGTTTTCCACATCTTTCATTTTCTGAACATCTATTTTTCACCATCCCCCTCCCACGTCTGTTATGTACAGTGCACTTAGTTTACACTCCTATTAACTCATGCACAAGATTTTAGCAGTAATCTCTGTCTTGCATATTACCCAGTCTTGCACCTTTAAGCTATCAAGGTTTTCAAATTGTGTCTGGTGCATTCCCCAACGATCAGTCTTTCATTCTCATCCCATCCAGTAAGTCTCCCCTGACCTGTAGTTCTGGGTGACTTTCTGAACTCTAACCCTTTTTGTAAATCTCTCCAGCCCTTTTCCGGAAGGTAACTATATTGTGCGCTGTTTGAGGCTTTCCTGACATAGTATCTGCTTGAAAGTTTCACAGGCATTGCGTTGCATGGTATTGTTTGAACTGCACAATGTTTCCGAGAGGCAGCTGCTTGTCATCTTCAGGCACTACTGTTCCTAACTGTTGTGCTTTGTCAATTTACGTGATTGTCCACTAAAAAAATGTAGTTGCCAAAGGTCAGGGGTAGAATATTATTGTACAGGATGTCAACATCTAGTGCCCCTGGTGGGTAAAGGGGCTGTGGACTCTGCATGTGCAGTACAGGAAGGTTGACCACAAACCACAGATCTCCACCATACATGAACAGATGAGGTGTTGGTATCCAGCTTAACTATCATGGCATCAGTTCCCCATCTGCGCTAACCCATTGCATTTGTCTGCACCCGATTATGTCTTTGTGCCACAAATTCTGGTTCTATGATTTACTGAGTTGAAATTCCATGTATCTTTTAATCAAGTCTTTAGAAGAATTATCCATAGAGCAGAGTGACTTGAAACTTCTCAGCGAAACTACTGAAGATGTAAGAAAAGAGCTGAAAGGCAATAACTAGGATTCCAACACCCAACGAGAACATTGACACCGATGAAAGAAAAGCATTCCAATCTTTAAGAGAAGACACACAAATGGTGATTTTATCTGCTGACAAGGGAAACATTACTGTTCTTCTGTATGTAACATCTCATTACATCTTATTTTGGCAAGATGATGGATTTACTTCAGGGTTCAACACATCATCATACGCAGAAGGATCCAAAAACATGCTGCTGTATAAGACATCTGTTCTCCTTAAATCCAGTCAGTTTCCTGACCATCTGAAAAAAAGCTTAAGAGTACAAATGCCAGCTCTGCCAAGACTTCATGGTCTGCCAAAGACACATAAGGAAAGAATTGTGCTCTGCCACATTGTGATCTAACAAAACATTTGGCATATCTTTTGATCCCTTTGATAGGGAAATGTGAAAACCTTACATGGAATTCAGATTTTATTTGGTGACTGAAGAACCTGTGCCTTAAAATGAATGGTCTCTTTGTTTGCACGATTGCCTCTGGTGGATTCACTACATCCCATAGGAGCTCCTTCACACATGGCACATGCCTCTAGGAACTTTCTGCATGACGCTGAGATACTCTCATGGCCACAAAGAATGGCAGATTAGTCCCTGATAGAACTCTGTAGGGCCAGTTTGGACTTTCACTTCACCCCAGTGCCAATTCAGAACATCAAGGACCAGCTTGCCTCAGGAAAAGGGCTGGTTTAAGGCACAAGTTACACAAGTCACTGCTTTGGCACCAAACTGAGAGGGGTGTCAGAGGCATCACAACTGGAAGATTTCTGTGCAGGACATATCACTTGCAGCACCAAGCTGAGATGGGTGCCCAGGTGCAGGATTTCTATGCAGTGTGTATCTCAATTAGTAGTAAAAACTGACGAGGTGAAAGTGTAGGAGGGGAAAGGAGGGGAGCCACCAAATGATAAGTGGAAAAGTGTTCTTGAACTGACCCTGCTCAGGAGAGGATATATTTTTATGACACCCTTTACAATGGTGTCAGTGCATGCATCCAGCTGAGGTGTGGTGCAACATTATACTGCTAAGTAGACTCATTCTCTCATATTCTTTGCAAATGTGACTCCATTTCAAAATTGCTCAAATAACAACACATATTTTCTCAACCAGGGATGTTTCATTTAGTTTTCTCCTCCCCTTGTGTGTGCTTCAGCTTTTCTATCAGGAAGCGAATTTACAGAAGAATGGAAAGCTGGTAGAAACCAACTTAAGGGGAATATCGGTTTGGTTCTGGAGAAATGTAAGAACATGCAAGGCCATACTGACCTTACGGTTTATCTTAGAAGATAGACTGAAGAAAGTTTAACCTACAGTTATATCATTTGTGGATTTAGAGAAAGCTTTTCACACTGCTAACTGGAATATACTATTTGAAATTCTGGAGGTAGCAGAGGTAAATTACAGAGAGAGAATAGTTATCTTCAACTTGTACAGAAATCAGACTTCAGTTATAAGAGTCAAAGAGATAAAAGGGCAACAGCACTACAGAAGATATTCAAATCAATGTTGTAGCCTATCCGTAATGTTATTGAATCTATACACTTAGTGAGCAGTAAAGGGAACCAAAGAGAAAAGTGGATGCTTTTTCTCAATGATGTTCTATTTCTGTCAAGGACAACAGAGGACATGAAAAAGCAGTTGAACAGAATGACTACTGTCTTGAAAAGAGTTTGTAAGATGAATATTAACAAAACTAAAACAAGGGTAACAGAATATAATAAATTTAAAACATGTAATGCAGAGGTAATTAGATTAGGAAATGACACAATGAAAGTAGATGATGAGTTTTGCTATTTGGACAGCAAATTAACTGGTGATGGCTAAAGTAGAGAGGAATGATGACAGGAAGAAAAGCATTTCTGCAAAAGAGAAATTTGTCAAGTCTTTTCTGAATAGATTTGTAAGTACTGGAGCCTTGGATGATAAGATGATAATAAGCTTTCAAAATATGATGCTGTAAAAGTATTTTGAAAAGTATCTAGGTAGACTGAATAACTAATGAGGTGTAGTCAACCTGTCTCTGCTCCACAAACCACCTTACAGTGTATGGTGGAGGTTACTTTTGTGTCCAGCTATCACTGTCCCCTTCTCCTGTCCCACCTGCAAATGGTTTGCAGGAAGAACCAAAACAGTTGCTGGAAAGTCTCCATCTACATCTACATCAACATACATACTCTGTAATCCACCATACGGTGCATGGCGGAGGGTACCTCATTCCACAATTAGCATCTTCTCTCCCTGTTCCACTCCCAAACAGAACGAGGGAAAAATTACTGCCTATATGCCTCTGTACGAGCGCTAATCTCTCTTATCTTATCTTTGTGGACTTTCCACGAAATATAAGTTGGCGGCAGTAAAATTGTACTGCAGTCAGCCTCAAATGCTGGTTCTCTAAATTTCCTCAGTAGCGATTCACAAAAAGAACGCCTCCTTTCCTCTAGAGACTCCCACCCGAGTTCCTGAAGCATTTCCGTAACACTCGCGTATCAGTAACAAATCTAGCAGCCCATCTCTTAATTGCTTCTATGTCCTCCCTCAATCTGACCTGATAGGGATCCCAAACACTTGAGCAGCACTCAAGAATAGGTCGTATTAGTGTTTTATAAGTGGTCTCCTTTACAGATGAACCACATCTTCCCAAAATTCTAGCAATTAACCAAAGACGACTATCCGCCTTCCCCACAACTGCCATTACATGCTTGTCCCACTTCATTTCGCTCTGCAATGTTACGCCCAAGTATTTAATAGACGTTACTGTGCCAAGCACTACACTACTAATGGAGTATTCAAATATTACGGGATTCTTTTTTCCTATTCATCTGCGTTAATTTATATTTATCTATATTTAGAGTTAGCTGCCATTCTTTACACCAATCACAAATCCTGTCCAAGTTATCTTGTATCCTCCTACAGTCACTCAATGACGACACCTTCCCGTACACCACAGCATCATCAGCAAACAGCCGCACATTGCTATCCACCCTATCCAAAAGGTCATTTATGTAGATAGAAAACAACAGCAGACCTACCACACTTCCCTGGGGCACATCAGATGATACCCTCACCTCCGATGAACACTCACCATTGAGGACATCTGAGCTCAGATCTCTCTAATTTTACCTTCACAGACTTTTTGCAAAACATACTCAGGAGGGAGCAATATAATGGTCGATTCTTCTAGGAATGTACACTCTGTGAACTTTAAAGCACATCATGATGCAAAACATCTCTCTTATTGACACCAGAGTTTGCTGAGCATCTCTGTGATGTTTCAGTACTTGCCAAATTAACCTGTAAGAAAATGTGCTGCTCTTCTTTGGTTCTTCTCTATTTTCTCTATCAATCCTGCCTGATGGGGATCCCAGACTGATGAGCAATATTCAAGTATTGGTCAGATGAGGGTTTTGTAAGCTACCTCATTCATGGGTGGGCTACTTTTCCTGAGTATTCTTTCAATGAATTCAGCCTGGCATCTGCCTTACCCACAATAAATTTTATGTGGTCATTCTACTTTAAAACATTCAATACACATACTCCTGCTTATTTTATGGTTGTAAATGCTTCCAGTAATGCTTCTGCAATCATGTAATTATATAATAACAGTCTTTCTGCCTATTTACGCACAATAAATAACATTTGCTTATGTTAAGGGTCAACTGTCAATACTTGCACCAAGTGTCTATCCTCTGTAGGTCTTCCTGTACTTCATTACAATTTTCTAGTGTTGCAACTTCTCTGTATACAACATCATCATCCACAAAATACATCATGGAACTTCTGAGGTTATCCCCTGGGTCATTTATGTACCAGGTGTCCCTTCTAAAAATCTTCAGGTGCCTTTTCTTCTATGTTTTGGCTGATATTTGCAGTTTTGATTTTGCAATGAGTAGCTGAAGTCACCCCAAAAAGTACCACACATCATGTCTTTCATCTGATGCCCAGTGTCAACAGAATGTGTCGAACTGTTTCCTTTTACAAACAAAATTATTTTTAAAGTGGAATGTTACATGCCCATTCAATAGAGCAGTCCCAAAATAGTTTTGTGTGATATTAGTTTTAGGTGTCAATATGCATTAAGAGAGACACTAAAACATGAAGAACAACCAGCACTCCAACAGCAACATAGCAGCACTGCAGTCAGTATAGGCCAGGATAGTGCTGTCACTGATTAAGTATTGGTTATTCTTTGTGTTTTACTATGCCTGTTAATATATATCGATAAAATCAACATTTCAGTAGACTAATTTGGAACCAATCTACTGAATGGACATGCACAATTCCACTTCAAAAATAATTCTGTTTGTAACAGGAAACAAATTGATAACCTCCGTTGACATTGGGTGTTATGTGAAAGACATGATGAGCAGTATTTGTTTAAGGTGATTCCAGCTACACACTACAAAAATAAAATTTCAACCATCTGATAAAACCCCAGGGAAAAAGGACCTGACAACATTAATTTTATGTCCACAAATTTCTCTCCAAGGTTTGCACAGCAGTGTATATACAGATATGTATCGTCTGAGTTTGCTGCCTTTCCTGTTGTGAACTAGAATATAATAACAGAGCTTGTTTTTGTTCTAATGTGCATGATAATGTTTCAGTCAGTCAGCATGTAATAGGTAATTGTCAGCATCTCTAAGTCTCTAGTTGGTATCATTCAGTCCTGGTTTACTTGTTGTCAGTAAAAAGTTCACATCAAGATATACTTACTTTCTGTGTATCAAATGTCATGTTTACATCATACATTTATGAATCAGTATGTGAGGGAATGTATATGTCCATCATATTCATGTGTGGTAAGGGAAAGGCAACCACTCACCTATACTGATCAATGCGTTTTGTTTTAGGGCACAAAAACAACTAGGGTCATACAGGCTCAGAAATCAACAAATAAAGCATTGTGACACATAACAGAAAATGGCATTCACACTATCTTTTGTGCACTAGCTCTTTTTCCAGCAATAGTATAACTATCCACACAGACAACCACAAAGTCACCCAAATGTACACTCCCAAAGGCACCCATGGGAGTGTATGTTTGCGTGTCCATGTGGTTGTGTGTGTGATTACATATACTAATGCTGGAAAAAGAGCTATTACTCAATAGCTAGTGTGAATGCTATTTTCTATTACATGTTACTGAACTCCATGCACCAATCAGTTTTCCCTTATTCTACATACTGCTTCATCCAGGAATGTCCACTATTGTTATTCATATTCATATGTCTCTGATTTAATGTGCTGGCAATGAAATGTGAGACTGTGTTAATAGATGTAGTTTACTGATCTAGTTTAAGCACTGAGACTTCTGGTTGTTAAAAAGCTCATCATCATACAAGTAAATTTGTGTTTCCATAAATGTGAAGGGATTGAAAAGCATGTGTTGCAGTGTAGTGAGTGTTCCTTAATGTACACCAATCCAACCCGTTAATAGCAGCAGCATGATCTGGTAAGTTACGAGGTGTTCTGCATTCAAATTAACAAAAAACTGAAGATACACACATATTATTACAGTTTTTGTCTGCAAATTATCTGATTATCTAGGTTATATGAAAAAAAATCCTCTTGCTAGCAACATACAAGTGATGCAGATATTTATAAATTAGCCTATATCCTTCTAACACACAGATAATTTAATAATGTACCTTTGGTACTAATCAAGATGGTCATGTAATGTTAACCAAGCAGAAGAAGCTAAATGTAACTACTTAGTATAATTGATAAATAAATTGCTTATTTTTTTAATAGTGATTTTTATGTTAATTTCATTAGGTTTGTTTATAGCCTGAATAAGTGCAAATAGAGAACAGCAGTTTTCTGGCAGTTAAAATAGTCTACAGAGTAAGATCCTGGGTGCTACTTCTTCATACCAGTGAATATATTGTGGCCAGTTTTCTGACAGTTAACACAGTCTACAGAGTAAGATCCTGACTGCTACTTCTTTATACCAGTGTATATATTGTGGTTCTTGTAGTTTCCCTGGCATAACAAGTATTCCATTAGGTTTCAATATGGCAGCTGGATGATGTCAACATCTTGTCATAATAAAGGGTCATTCAAACAGCACACCAGTTTTGAATCCCGTATTATATTTTTGTTTGTCGGTTGATCATCTTGTTGTGTATAATTTTAGTTTCTGTAAACATTCTGATTGTTGCTCCAGTCAAAATTTCTCACATTTCTTCATTTTGTGTCTAATCATCGAGCAGTTTACTATTGCACAGTGTGTGCTAATAAATGAAAATATTTTATGAGAATGAAGAAATTTAATGCAGCAACTGTGAGATATCTTCATGCAGTTCTTGATTGCAATGTAGCATTGAATGAATCAACAGTTTGGATAATTATTATAATGTTCAATGGGACAGGTTCAACATTAAGGCTTCTGAGCAGCCTTGTTCTGACCAATCTGTGCAAAATATTGCCATGATTTGTGAGTGTGGAGTTTATTGGTGTCCTGAAGAACATTACATAAGAATGATTGGGTGGATAAATGAGTGCACACACTTTCACTCCTTGTTTCTCTTTGGACTGATTGTCTGAAATAATGCTGAAAGGAGCAACATATATTTCATCTGTAAAACAAGCTTTGAGAATGTCACATATAGTCAGTAAATGAACACTTAGTAGACTCTACAGTGCTGGTATCCAGTCAATTGTGTCTGGTGCTGGTGTTGCAAGTCCTCTCTCTGAATCACATTTCAAAGAAGAATATACAATTTCTCTTCATGCAAATTCTTAAAATTAAATTTTTCAATGAAATATGATACAAATTTTTAGATTAGCAAATTCCAAGCAAAGAGTGCACAAAACTCTTATGCAAAGTTGGTATGTGGAAACATTCTTCCTCACATTATGTTATTATATTCCTGGAAAAATGGAACTAAGTTTTTAAACAAAGCAACTTATCATTTTAAGGTTTATGAATATTTTTGTATTTTTGTAGGCTGACATTATTGAGCATTGTCCAGTATCACTGAAATACTTGTTATTTACCTCTCACCACTCCACTTTGTTTGACATCTTTTTGGTGCATTTCCAAAGCTTCTTCATAGAGAGGGAAGTTAGGCTGGACTCCATAGAAAGCTGCAAATATCTGCCGCCACTTGCATGCTGGCAAGCTTGCTGAGGTATCATGACCATAGCCATTGTCTGCCACATTTTGTTTTTTAGATACAATTAATTCCTGCAAAGAGAAGCTGTTATTAATATAAGGTATTCTTTCCCGGCATGGAGGATATAAATACACACACCAAAAAAAGTTTTGCATCACCCCGGTTCCCAGAGCTCCAGAAGATAGATGTTGACTGTGGATGTTTTATCACAGACACAGTCCCTTTGACTGTTCAGAAAAGTCACTAAACCCACCCAAAGATGTAAACAACCAAGCATGAGTAGCACCTATTTGACAGAGGGGTTCCGACAGACGAGCACTTCCAGTCATTCCACCAGGAAGGAGGTACATGGCTCACGTTGTCTGCAGTTCAACCATGCCTAGACGGTCAATACTGCGGTTCAATCGCATCCGCATTCTTACTTAAGCCAGGAAGGGCTCTCAACAAGGGAAGTGTCCAGGCGTCTTGGAGTGAACCAAAGTGATGTTGTTCGGACATGGAGGAGATACAGAGAGACAGGAACTGTCGATGACCTGTCTTGCTTAGGCCGCCCAAGGCCAGCTACTGCAGTGGATAACTGTTACCTATGGATTAAGGCTCAGAGGAACCCTAACAGCAATGCCACCATGTTGAATAATGCTTTTTGTGCAGCAATAGGACGTCATGTTACAATTCCAACTGTGCGCAATAGGCTGCATGATGTGCAACTTCACTCCCAACATCCATGGAAAGGTCCATCTTTGCAACCATGACACCATGCAGATGGTACATATGGGCCCAAAAACATGCTGAATGGACCGCTCAGGATTGGCATGATGTTCTCTTCACCAATGAGTGTCACATATGCCTTCAACCAGACAATCGCCGGAGACGCGTTAGGACGCAACCCAGTAAGGCTGAATGCCTTAGACACACTGTCCATGAGTCCAGCAAGATAGAGGTTCCCTGCTGTTTTGAGGTGGCATTATGTGGGGCCGACGTATGCCACTGGTGGTCGTGGAAGGCACTGTAATGGCTGTATGATACGTGAAAGCCATTCTCCGACTGATAGTGCAACCATATCGGCAGCACATTCATCTTCATGGATGACAATTCACACCCCTATCATGCACATCTTGTGAATGACTTCTTTTAGGATAACAATATTGCTTGACTAGAGTGGCCAGCATGTTCTCCAGACATGAACCCTATCAAACATGCCTGGGATACATTGAAAACGGCTGTTTATGGATGACATGACCCACCAACCACTCTGAGGGATCTACGCCAAATCGTCATTGAGGTGTGGGACAATCTGGGCCAAAAGTGCCTTGATGAACTTGTGGATAGTATGCCACAACAAATACAGGCATGCATCAACGCAAGACGACGTGCTACTGGGTATTAGAGGTACCAGTGTGTACAGCAATCTGGACCACCACCTCTGACGGTCTTGCTGTAAGGTGGTACAAGATGCAATGTGTGGTTTTCATGAGCAATAAAGAGGGCAGAAATGATGGTTATGTTGATCTCTATTCCAGTTTTCTGTACAGGTTCCAGAACTCTTGGAACAGAGGTGATGCAAAACTTTTTTTTGATGTGTGTACAAAACAAAGCAAATAACTGGAACTCAAGCACATACTGTGTTTTGAGAAAAATAAACTGTCATCACTGTACTATGATAACTGAACACAGACAGGTTGAAATGTTATTACAACAGCCTGACTTCAACTGAAACTGGTAAATAACCGCATTTATAAGTATCTGACAAGCTGGAGAATTTTAATGCATTGTATGCAATCAACCTGTCCACCAAGGAAATTCTATTTTGTGTGTTATTGTCACTTCTCTCACCTTGTATCACTGAAAAGAAGAATTGTCTCGGCTAAATCAATATGCGTAAATACACAAGATATTAAAGAAAGAAACAATTCTTAAAAACATGACTACAAAACAGAAGTTATTATCCAAGAAATGATTACCTGAAAAAATAAAATTCACATTAAGTATTAATTAAATAGTTGTACTTAGATGCTGCAGTATAAAGGGACATAAATGAAGCATTTATGAACCATTTTTTCTACTCCTGTCTGTTTTATGTATTTTGTGAATTTTACGTCCTTTTGATTTAATTTCAGTAGTAAAATATAAATGTATATAATATATCCCTCATAATGTGGTCGCATGTAATATCTCATAAATATTGCATTACATGAAAAAATACTTTTGAGTGGAGATGGAAAATAAAGCAGCAGGTATTTTGCTGCACAGTTGATAACTGTAACAGTCTGAGTGATTAAAACACCTATAGGTTATTTCAATGGAACAAGGTGCTTCTTTTCAAAAATATTCCAGAGCTTGTGGCACAAGGACTAAATAATCTAAAATATAAAAAGGTTAGCAGTAAAATTGTTTTCAAAGTAATTTGGAAGGTGTTTTAAAATCTCTGGTTTGACTGAGGTACTGTTGTTTGCTGCTGGAGGTGAACATATGGCCCGACACTGTGAATAAATAACCAGGTATTCAGCTTTTGTTTGGTTATAAATCAACAGGCGTTAGAGAAACAGATATAAAAATCATTTATGATATGAGTATCACCCACTATTTTTATCACGCAGAGGACAAATAAAAAATAAAGGCTGATAATCATATGTAGTGAAACATACAGTTGCTGTGCTACAGTGAATTTTATTTATATTATCATGCAGTTTCTGTCCAATACATTTCAATGAATTTATGGAAACACTGAGATCTTTGAGAGGTCAAAACCTCTCTGACATCCCACGCGAAGGATCTTTGGAAGAGACTGGCAGTATGTTCTTGGCATTCTAACTGCGTGGAAGGTCTGTAAATTTGCTCTATATACTAAATAATTCATGTATTAGCATGCTGTATATCATTTGGTAGTGGTTCTAGTACACCATAGTACCCTTCTTCAACATTGGTGACCCTGTATTTTCCTCTGAATATACAACATATTCAATCAGATAACAATGTGACAATGTGGCTGACACATTCTACTGCAACCGCCACACCCATGCTGGATTACATCAGCAATGTGTGTGTTGGTGCATGAAGAACAGTCATTTTTGTGCTAATCACATAGTGAAAACTGAGAGTGTTGTTAATCTCCTCAATGATCACATGGAGAGCAAACAATAACAACTATGACTCCTTTAGCCCTAACATCATACATAGAAAGCGGATTTCAGAACAGTATGAAGTTAAGTGTAGCTTTTGTTGATCTGTCGTCAGCATATGACACTGTGTGTCTCCAGGGTCTTATGCTTAAGTTCAAGAGACACATACCTAGTTCAAAACCGGCAACCTTAATGAACAACATGCTGACGAACCGGTCTTTCAAAGTGAGCATCGGCCACAGCTCCAGCAGATCGTGTAAAATAAAAAAATGGCCTTCCTCAAGGATCTGTGTTGGCTCCAATCCTTTATAATTTGTATATTAGCGACTTGCCAAATACAGTCAGCAGGAAATTTTGCTACGCCGATGATTTGGCACTAGTTGTACAAACTAAAACACTTGGGGAAGGAGCGAACGTACTCACAGAAGACCTGGAGTCCTTGAATTCCTATTATAAAAAATGGCGACTCTGCCCTAACCCAACCAAGAACGGAGGTGTGTGCTTTCCACTTGAACAAAAAAATGGCCCACCAGGAACTGAATGTGAACTTCTGTGACCAAAGAGTCAAACACAACTTCAACCCCAAATACCTTGTCATAACACTAGACCGCTCCCTGACTTACAAAAAACGTCTAGAAAACGTAAGCCAAAAGCTAAAGAGTCGCAACAACATCGTGATAAAATTGGCTGGCTCGACTTGGGGAGCTCAAGCATCCACCTTACGCACTGCCACAATAGCCCTGGTATATCCTGTTGCCGAATATTGCTCTGCTGTCTGGCACTAGAGCACTCATACTAAGAAAATCGACGTCCAGTTGAACGAGTGTATGAGGATAATAACGGGTACTATTAAATCTACCCCAGTCCCTTCGCTGCATACTCTAAACAATATCCCACCCCCACAATTGAGAAGGCAAGAAACAGCAGCAAGAGAGTGGTCAGAAATTCAAGACTCAGATTACCCACAGAATCTACCAATCCATGATGTTTTGAACGAAATACCATCGACCCGCTTGAAGTCACGGAAGCCTATATGGGTTAATAGACAAGAACATCAACCTGACATCAAGGAGTAATGGCGGCACTTTTGGAATGATTCTGGAATTAATAAACAAGGTATCCAAGATCCTACTCTGGAATTACCGGGCTTTGACCTGAAGAGATGTACCTGGACTAAATTAAACCATATCAGAACGGGCAATGCAAGATGCAATGCATATAAGTACAAGCAGGGTCTATGCGACTCACGAGCCTGTGACTGTGGAGCACCAGAACAGAACGTCTGCCATATTATTGAGGAATGCCTCTTAAGAAGATACGCTGGACCTGTCTCTGAGGTTATATATGTGAAACCCTCTGCTTTGGATTGGCTGTGCAATCTAGATATTGAGCTTTGAATAT
Source organism: Schistocerca serialis cubense (assembly GCF_023864345.2). Lineage (NCBI taxonomy): Eukaryota > Metazoa > Arthropoda > Insecta > Orthoptera > Acrididae > Schistocerca > Schistocerca serialis. The sequence goes on from NC_064643.1 coordinate 528,539,110, forward strand.
ATGAATGAGTTTCTAGTCAGGCTTGCCAAGCTTTTAACGTGTAGTTATTTCGTCTTGAGTGTTTGTAGTTAATCCTTCTGTGCTATTGCTTGTTTTTTTACACATGTACTATTTACACATTGTTTTGTTTTATACGTTTCGTTTACATATTGTTGTACTTATATAAAATATTGTCGCTGTATTGCCATACGCAAAATAAAATAAAATAAATAACTATGAATCCTAACAATGGACTACTTAGCTAACGTCAAGATGAATGCACTGATAGACAGTGGTTTGAATCAGTTTAATACACAGCATGCGTCACACTTAAATCATGTGCCTTCCATGTCCTCCATTCTGCGTGCTGGATATGAGCACCCGCACTCTGTATCAATAATGTGTTGAATGAACAATAGAACAATAGGCAGCTAACTCACCATGTGCAGCATGCTTATTTCAGAGTGCCCTTTATAACATTCACTTGGACAATGTGACAAATCAGCAAACCATCCAGTGCAGTTCATGTACCTGTATCTTAGCACCCACATCTACTGCACTGTGCTTGAATTACAAACCATCGCATCCCATTAGCAGCCAACTGTTTGTGTATAATGGACCACCAACAGCCGCATTACACTATGCAACAATTCCACTGCAGCTCAAACCTAACGCCTTAGTACCCTACTTCCAGAATAAATTCTTCCACCTGTCATAGATGTGTTGAAAGGAGTTGCCACATCTATCTCAAGGCATATACTCACACTGTGCACTTGTTCAAGTACAGCAGCCTACATCCACAATGGTCCACAGGCAGGACAAATGGATTGTTACCCTGTCTGCAAGTTGTGATGCCTCTAACTAGTGGTAAAATTAATTACACTGATATACACTTAACAACAAATATTTGTCACAAGTAGTGCACTGAAACTTTAGATTTCTTAGTGATGTATAAAGATTCCATGAACTACAGTGTAAAGGAAAAGCGCCATCTTATCTCTCTCTCTTATTGCTTGTCATTCTGAACTTCCTGCTTAGCTCTTGTTGTCTTACGCTCATTGCTCTGTATGCCATTTGATATATAGAGGCTTGCTGCTTTTTTATGTAAGTTGAATTACCATTAAATAATAACTATCAGTGATGAGTTTTAAATAATTATTTTTTCTTTGAACAGAAATCTTTTTTTCTGCTTGTCATTTATGTAAATGTGGCCAATGCTTTGTACGGGTGGAGGCTCATGTGGTATTTTAATTTAATTCCAGAAGTAGTTTAAAATTAGATTTCTTTCATTTCTTGCATTCTGTTGTACCCAATTTGCATTTTAAAGTTATTTATGAAGTTTGATTTTCAATTAACGCAGCATGGTCAGCTTTGATTGTTGAAAAATTATCTTTATGTAAAACCACACTAGCAGAAGCTTGCATTAACTCTGGGTTGACCCTGATAAAGTAATGTTTCAGAATTAAAAGAATTTTCAATTTATTTCGAATCAGAAATAACGATATTTAATACCCATACCAAAAATAATTTTTAGCAGCACTAAAATACACTGAAGAGCCAAAGAAACTGGCGCACCTACCTAATATAATGTAGGGCCCTCGTGAGCAGGCAGAAATGCCACAACACGACGTAGAATGGACTCTACTGATTCTGAAGTAGTGCTGGAGGGAACTGACACCATGAATCCTGCAGTGCTGTCCATAAATCCGTAAGAGTAGGTGGCGGTGTAGATCTCTTCTGAACAGCACATTGCAATGCATCTCAGATGTGCTCAATAGTGTTCATGTCAGGGGAGGTTTATGGTCAGCAGAAATGTTTAAATTCAAAAGAGTGCTCCTGGAGCCACTCTGTAGCAACATTGGATGTGTGGGGTGTTGCATTGTCCTGCTACAATTGCTCAAGTACGTTGGAATACACAATGGACATGAATGGATACAGGTTATCAGACAGGATGCTTACATACATATCGCCTGTCAGAGTTGTATCTAGACGTATCAGGGGTCCCACTCCAACTGCAAATGCCAACATCACAGAGCCTCCACCAGCTTGAACAGTCCCCTGCTGACATGCAGGGTTTATTGATTCATGAGGTTGCCTCCATATGCGTACACATCTACCTGCTCGATACAATTTGAACGAGACTCGTCCAACCAGGCAACATTATTTTCAGTCATCAAAAGTCCAATGTGGGTGTTGCCAGGCCCCGGGTGAGGTGTAAAGCTTTGTGTCATGCAGTCATCAAGGGCACACGAGTGGGGCTTTGGCTCTGAAAGCCCATATCGATGATGTTTTGTTGAATGGTTCACACGCTGACACATGCTGATGGCCCAGTATTGAAATCTGCAGCAATCTGTGGAAGAGTTGTGGCACGCTGAACGATTCTGTTCAGTCTAGTTGATTCTGTTCTTGCAGGCTTTTTTTCCAGCCACAGCATTGTTGGAGATTTGATGTTTTATGAGAGTCCTGATATTCACAGTACACTTATGAAATGGTTGTACGTGAAAACCCCCACTTCATCGCTACCTCGGAGATACTGTGTCCCATTGCTCGTGCGCCGACTATAACACCACGTTCAAACTCACTTAGATCTTGATAATCTGCCATTGTAGCAGCAGTAACGGATCTAACAACTGCGCCAGACACTCGTTTTATATAGGCATTGCCCACCACATAGTCGTATTCTGCCTGTTTACATATTTCTGTATTTGAATACGCATGCCTGTACCAGTTTCTTTGGCGCTTCAATGTAGGTCAATGTTCTCGGAATAATAATTCCTAACCTCACGATGTTTTCACTTTACGTAAAGGATATATTTGAAACGCAGTTTCCCTAAGTAAATGTAGGAAGAGAATTTCGTAATATTAAAGGGTATTTATTCTTGATTCCCCATTAATTGTTTAGAGAGATATTTTATCGATTTCCTGTAATAAATGCACTCATGTCATAAGAAAACACTGGTAGGGTCTAGTTGAAATTGTCAATTGTGCCAGGACTGTTTCAGATTGTAGAGCATTATATATGTAGTAATTGAACAATTTTGTAATTTTCGTGTATTTTCTTTTTCATACACGCCTAAAACCAATCTGGAAGCCAAATGGATAGTAGTACTTTAGTTGAAGATTGATGAGTTTCCTGGAACTGACTATGCTTGGCTCGTAAAAGGTAAGGAAATCGATCTTGGAATATCATATTTCAGTGCACCGTATTTCAGAGAGTGGAAATATATGATTCTAATTTCGTATTAATAGTGGAAAAAAGTGTTGAATAATTGGTTAATAAGTTCTGAAATACGACGCGTGAACAAGATGGCGAACGGTGATAGCAATTTGTTTCACGAACATGGCAACTAACGCACAATAATTTCTCGTGCTAAAAGCCATTTTCGTGAGTTGAAATTTCATAAAATATCAATGTTAAATAATTGTGTGTGAAGTTTCAGAGTAATTATGCAGTGATTACGGCTATGGGAAAGTTTGGCAAACACGTGAACATGTCTTTATCTGGTGAAAGGGATCACGATTGAGTTGTAGACGAAGCAATTCACGAGAATTTAGAACAAGATATTTCCGTTCGAGAAAGCGTTCGTAGCGTAATTAATCGACCTGGAACCGAAATGGGCGCTCAGGATAAGGCATTAAGTCCCCCTGTAGTAGGCCCCTTTGAAAAATTTATTTCCTAGGATTCAGGGGCATGTGAGTAAGTACGCGAACCAGCAATTTGAACGAAAACATTTTCTGAGAACCAGACAGAACAAATTGATAGTAGTTTGAAAACATTTTCTGAAAAGCAGATAGAATAGGCCAAAGTACATGATGAGCAGAATAGAGGGCAATCCCAGCTTGATGAGCTAAGACAACAATTTGGTCAATTAGCTCCTAGTATAGAAAACATACATTTCTAGACACTTGTTCATTAGACTTTATTTGTCCTTATCTCTCCAGGGCTCATCTCCCTCAGTTTGTTCAAATTGTTCACAATCACATGGCAAAATTATGACATTAATGTATTATAAACTGTGTGTGGAAGACTAAATTAAATCAGTTAAATACACTGATGACTCAAAACTTAACGAGCACTACTCATTGTGAAACTGGAAGTGGGCGTTTTTATCAGCAAGGAAAGCAGAGCAAAAACGAACAGGGAGACATTCTAGCAATGATAGTGGCCACAAATGGAGAAATCTACTGACAAAGGACAGATTGTTATGACTCAGTGCCTGGTAATGAGCATCTTGGAAATGGTGAAGCTGGTCAGCTGTCCGTGTGCTAATGTCACATGCATCTTTGGAAAGTGGTTGATGGATGGTGAAACTGGGAGACAAAATGTTGGACGCCCATACCTCGCTGCAAAACATGGAGGATGGAGTCTTGCCACTCTGTAAAAGCACAATAGGCAGATCTGATGAAAGAGAATAATGATGGTGCAGGCACAAGCGTTTTGGAACATGTCATTCACTGCTCATTGTTGAATATGGAACTCAGCAGCAGATGACTCAATGTGCTCCTGTGTTGACCCAACGACATCACTAATTACAACTGCAGTAGACCATCAAGAGTAGACTCATCATCAATTGAAGCGTCTACATCTACGTCTACATTTATACTCCGCAAGCCACCCAACGGTGTGTGGCGGAGGGCACTTTTCGTGCCACTGTCATTACCTCCCTTTTCTGATCCAGTCGCGCATGGTTCGCGGGAAGAACGACTGCCGGAAAGCCTCCGTGCGCGCTCGAATCTCTCTAATTTTACATTCGTGATCTCCCCGGGAGGTATAAGTAGGGGGAAGCAATATATTCGATACCTCATCCAGAAACGCACCCTCTCGAAACCTGGACAGCAAGCTACAACGCGATGCAGAGCGCCTCTCTTGCAGAGTCTGCCACTTGAGTTTGCTAAACATCTCCGTAACGCTATCACGGTTACCAAATAACCCTGTGACGAAACGCGCCGCTCTTCTTCGGATCTTCTCTATCTCCTATGTCAACCCCAGGGCCGGCCTTAGCCATCCAGGTGCCCCGGGCGAGTCGTCCAGTTGGCGCCCTTTATTGTATAAATAGCGAACCTGGCAGTGCTTTGCAACACGGTATTTGACTGTTTTCTAGAAATCGTCTTAAGTGGTTAATGGCGTCATCTTATGATCATAACATGGTTTTCTCCATCGTAAATTTGAGTATTTTATTTTTTTAAATGGAAATGAAATCAAAATAATCTGAAAGCCCGCTAAGACGCTCCATGTGAGTCTTGTGTAGCCTGTGACGTCAGTCCAGCATGCTGCTGTCGCTGCCGTAACAGTCAGTATAGCAGTGATATATTGTTTGGGCATTCACGTTTTGGGAAATTGTCTAAAAATATTGCGTAGTACTGCACTGTGCATCTACAACAACTCCAGAAAATTGTTTTTGCGCGTTCCAAACAAAGAAAAGATGCGTAAAATGTGGTTGAAACAGGCTCGTATATCCCAAATATTTCTTTTCTTTTCTGAAGCACCCCTGTACTAAAGCGAACAAAACAAAACAAAAATTATTCAAATTGGTCAAGCCATTTCTTTGTTTTGGTGAGACTAACACACAACAATTGATTTTTATATATAGGAGGTAATATGTATAACGAAAAAACACTAATTTTGAATTGGGTACCATATTTTTATTGAATTTAATATAACTGTAAGCCATAAACCTATATTTTCTGTCAGTCATCTGAACACAAAACATACTACGCCTAATGAAAAACAATTATAAACGACTAAAATTTTACTTTTCTCGCTTTTCTGTCGGCAAAGTCTCTGATCAGATTAGCAAAGTCCAAGTTTTCGGCAACTTCATTTTCAATGGACAGTGAGGCCAAACTGGTTAGTCTTGTTTGAGACATTGTAGACCGCAAGTACGTTTTTATCAACTTCAGTTTGGAAAAACTGCGTTCGCCGCTTGCGACAGTCACTGGTATTGTTAGCAAAATACGTAACGTTATCCAGATGTTGGGATATAACTCTTGAAGATTATGCTTTTTTATGAAGTTTAAGGCTTCAATAGGCGTTGCCTGGCTGTCTTCGAGATAGTGTTGCAGGCCTAAAATTTCGTCGCACAGCAAATTTCCATCAATATCTGACTTCATGTTGACAGTTAACTTTTCTTGTAATTTAGAACAGCATTGTATTAGTTCTTCTTTATTTTGATTTTTTTAATGTCAAACAAGAAACTCCACGTCGCAGAAAATTCTTGCATCTGTTCAAATCTTTCTTTCATGGATATGTGCACGGTGTCCAACAGTGCATTGAAAAACTCTACTTTAAACTTCTTTTTTGGGTCAGTTATTTGATCACCAACAGCCTCTTCACCCGGCCTGCGTTTAATACGTCTTAATCGCATTTGTGGTTTAAATAATGGCTGCGTATCAAGATCCGAAGCCAGTTCAGTTGCTGTTACAATAGCTTGTTCGAAACCTGTTTGTCTATATGTTTCCAAATAAGAGCAACATTTGTCAAGGATTCCCATAAATTCGACAAAGTTGATTGTGGGTGACTGACTTGCTTTACTCACAACGTTAATTTGAAACAGAACATCATACCATGTCACGAGAGAAACAATGAAGCTGAAGTCTTTTAATTGTCCTCCTAGTGTTGTCGCTTCGTGTGACACCGCAGCATCGCTTTGTTCAGTAGCATCGGCCAAGGAAACCAAAGCGTCATGCATTTCGCATAATTGATAACGAACCGCTTTGACGCTATCAATTCGAGCTTCCCAGCGTGTGTCACTTACATTTTTCAGGGTGTATATCTTCAAATGGTAGGTCAAAATTTTCCATCTATTTACCGATCCAGCAAATAGATTAAACATTTTTTGTAACATTCCGAACAGTGTCACGGATTTTACTGATGATTTTGCCGCATCACACAATACCAAATTATAACTATGGCATCCACATGGCACAAAAAAAGCTAGTGGATTTAACTTCTTAATTCTGTTCTGGACGCCTTTATTTTTCCCCTTCATGTTCGCGCCGTTATCGTAGCCCTGTCCTCTGCAGTCATTAATGTTAAGGTCAAGACCACTCAATGTTTTTAAAATGCTTTCTGTGAGGCCTTCACCGGTTGTATCATCTATTTGCAGACATGAGATGAAATGTTCTTTTACACTTACGCCATCCTCTGTTATGTCGGCGCATCTTAAAGTTATCGAAAGTTGTTCTATGTGGCTTATATCTGGAGTACAGTCAGCTATGATTGCATAATACTTTGAACCCTTTATGCGGGATACGATTGTAGACATAACGTGTGATGCCATGAGTTCTATTAATTCATTTTGTATATTTTTGCCGCAATAATGGTCAGCCAAATCACCATTCAATGCCAGTCTGACGTGCTCTTCCATGATTGGATCAAACTTTGCCAATAACTGTACAAGACCTAAGAATTTTCCATTATTTGGGGTAAATATTTATCTGATAACCCTCTGAATGCCATATTATTTTCAGCCAAATACAAAGTAATGTGCATCAATCTTTGAAGCACATTGCTCCATCGTAAACTTTCTTTAGAAATTAGCTTTTGTTCTTCCTTGTCAATAGTTAATCCAGCTTTAAACCTGATTTCAGCTTCAGTCCATTGAGTAAATGCTTTTTTGTGGTTAGGACTATTTTCATGCAGTTTCAGAGCTTCACTTAAATGTTTCCAATTTCTGAAACCCACAGTGGTAGTCAAATTAGTAGTTGATTTTAAATCAAACAGTCGACAACAAAAGCAAAAGACACTGTCGTTTGATACAGAATAAACTAGCCACCGTCGTCTGATAGTTTCTTCGTTTGATAGCTTTCTTGTGTAATGAGTTGAAGAGAAATGACGCCCATTTTCATCCTTTGGAAAGTTATTTACACATACTTGTGAGGGTCCACATATTATAATGCGATCTATATCTCTAGCATTAAGTACTTTTGGCCACGTACCTACATCAGAAACATTGTATTCTTTTATTGCAAGAACGTTGATACTTTCATCGACCACAGATTTCATGTGTTGATTTTGACTTGGAGAAATATCAGAGGATTCATGCAAAGATGTACTGCGCTGGTCAATTTGATCACCTTCAATAGGTGATTGTATATTTTTTGTGTATAATTGTTCACAGTCTGAAGAAATATTTGCTGACACATGGACTTTTGATTCAATATCTGAAGTATTTGGCTTAGAATTTCCTTTAAGGTACTTATAAATATTCATGTGCTTTTTAGTTTCTTCAAGAACTTTTTCTTTTTCAGCTTTTCTTTTCCGATTTCCTGAACCAGAAAGCTTTTTTTTAATCATTTCCTTCTCTTCTGGCATGATTTAATAATTTGACAGATTAGTGCTTGGACACTGCTCTATTTCGCGACCACAATATTCGATCTATAACAAATAAAGAAATTCACCTGTCAGTAGACGTAACTAGAAAAAAACCTGAACTGAAAGATAAAAATGTTTTTCGCACTTACCAGAAAATTAAAATGTTGACACAGTCACGACACTCGTTTCACTCACAATTATTCAGCCACGAAAACATGACCGCTGCCTCCGACTCTTACTGACAATTACTGACATGCGGGTGCAAATCGTAGCGCTGCCAACACATGCAGTCTAACAAACATTGTGTGGCGCTGTATTATTTCAGTGAGTTGGGGGAGAATTCTCTATGAATGCAGTGCACGCATTGCATGATCTATTAATTAATGTACATGAGTCATTAAGTCACAAATATTCGATATAAATACATTCGTATTAATTAAATCATAATGTAATGTATATTTCACAGTCTGTATTTTCTTTTATTTGGAGCGACCGGTAGTTTCTGTTGTAAACGAGAGATGGTGCGGCTGCATGGGCTCTTCCTTGTTGCAGTTCTTGAAACAAATAAGAGAGGCGCTTTGGTAGAGCCCGTGCTAGCCCGCGTCAAACATGGATGGTTGCAGACAATACGAAGATTGCATTCAGCATGATTTCTCTCCTGCTACCCCGAATTCATCGCGCATTCGTGAGATTAGCGACGTATGTTGAATGAGACTGAATAATATTTTAGTTTCGCGAAATGGGTGATTGTAAATTGTAATTTTTTTTTTACATGCGTTTAGTACGTGGCGCCCCTTGGGCCCCGGCGCCCTGGGCGACCGCCCGAGTCGCCCCACCCTAAAGCTGGCGCTGGTCAACCCGACCTGGTACGGATGCCACACTGATGAGCAATACTCAAGTATAGGTCGAACGAGTGTTTTGTTAGCCACCTCCTTTGTTGATGGACTACATTTTCTAAGGACTCTCCCAAAGAATCTCAACCTGGCACCCGCCTTACCAACAATTAGTTTTATATGATCATTCCGCTTCAAATCGTTCCGCACGCATACTCCCAGATATTTTACAGAAGTAACCGCTACCAGTGTTTGTTTCGCTATCATATAATCATACAATAAAGGATCCTTCTTTCTATGCATTCGCAATGCATTACATTTTTCTATGTTTGGAGTCAGTTGCCACTCCCTGCACCAAGCGCCTATCCGCTGCAGATCTTCCTGCATTTCGCTGCAATTTTCTAATGCTGCAATTTCTCTGTATACTACAGCATCACCCGCGAAAAGCCGCATGGAACTTTCGACACTATCTACTAGGCCATTTATACAGGGCGTTTCAAAAAGAAAGAGCAGATTTCAAACATTTATTTCTCAAAAACTACAAATGATAGAAACACAATTCCAACGGTCCTTCACTCAATATGAGTACCAAATGTTACACAACAAATATCAAAACTGTACCTCAATATGAGCACCATTTGTTACACGACAAATATCAAACCGGTATCTCATTTCTTGCCACACACGACGCAACTGGTCTTTAGTTACCGAATTCACGGCCGCAACAATTCGATGTCGTACCTCTTGAAGGGTAGCGGGCATAGGTGGGACATAAACACAGTCCTTTATGTACCCCCACAAATAAAAATCGCAGGGAGTAAGGTCTGGTGACCTGGGAGGCCACAGACGATGACATTGATCTTGTGCTCCTGCTCTTCCAATCCACCGTCCTGGAATGGTGTTATTTAGGTACCGTCGTACAGGTTCAGAGAAGTGTGGTGGGGCGCCATCTTGCATGAAGATGAAGTGATTTGAATCTTCCTGAAGTTGAGGAAATAGCCAGTTTTCTAACATGTCCAGGTAAATGGTTCCTGTGATAGTTTTCTCCATGAAAAAGAAAGGTCCATAAACTTTGTTTACCGAAATTGCACAAAAGACGTTAACCTTTGGTGAGTCTCTTTCATGTTGAATAACGTCCCTCGGAGTTTCACTCGCCCAAATTCGTACGTTATGCCGATTAACTTTACCAGAAATGTGAAACGTTGATTCATCTGAAAAAATTAATCGTTCGGCAAAATTGTCCTCTTCCATGTCCTGTAGAATTGCAGTTGAAAATTCGAACCTTTTGTTGTGGTCGTCAGGACGCAATGCTTGCAATAACTGCAGTTTGTACGGCTTCATGTGCAGACGGTTACTCAGAACGCGCCATACCGTTGTTTTAGACATGTTTAGTTCGTGACTTGCCCGTGCCGTGGATTTTCTAGGGCTCCTTTCGTAAGCTGCACGGACACGCTCGACATTTTCATCCGATGTGCGTGGACGACCCGTGCTTTTTCGCTTGCAGATGCAACCATCTTCTACGAATCTGTGATGCCACTCATAAATTTGCTTATGACGAGGCGGCTGTTTGTTGAATTGACGGCGGAATGCACGTTGCACACCAACAATGGACTCTAACTTTGCAAATTGCAGCACACAAAATGATCGTTCCTGTGGTGTCGTCGCCATTTTCCTACAAACAAACGCCAGCGCCACTGCGGATTTGCATGGAACTTCTGCGCGGACCATTGAAAAACTTTGAACCTTTCTCTGACAAGAAACGTTTGAATTGTGTTTCTATCATTTGTAGTTTTTGAGAAATAAATGTTTGAAATCTGCTCTTTCTTTTTGAAACGCCCTGTATATATATTGTGAAAAGCAATGGTCCGGTAACACTCCCCTGTGGCACGCCAGAGGTTACGTTAACGTCTGTAGACGTCTCTCCATTGAGAACAACATGCTGTGTTCTGTTTGCTAAAAACTCTTCAATCCAGCCACACAGCTGGTCTGATATTCCGTAGGCTCTCACTTTGTTTACTTTGTTTATCAGGCGACAGTGCGGAACTGTATCGAACGCCTTCCGGAAGTCAAGGAAAATGGCATCTACCTGGAAGCCTGTATCTAATATTTTCTGGGTCTCATGAACAAATAAAGCGAGTTGGGTCTCACACGATCGCTGTTTCCGGAATCCATGTTGATTCCTACAGAATAGATTCTTGGTTTCCAGAAATGACATGATACGCGAGCAAAAAACTTGTTCTAAAATTCTGCAACAGATCGATGTCAGAGATATAGGTCTATAGTTTTGCGCATCTGCTCGACGACTCTTCTTGAAGACTGGGACTACCTGTGCTCTTTTCCAATCATTTGGAACCTTCCATTCCTCTAGAGACTTGCGGTACGCGGCTGTTAGAAGGGGGGCAAGTTCTTTCGCGTCCTCTGTGTAAAATCGAATTGGTATCCCGTCAGATCCAGTGGACTTTCCTCTGTTGAGTGATTTCACTTGATTTTCTATTCCTTGGACAGCCATTTTTTCGTTTGTGCGAGGATTTAGAGAAAGAACTACAGTGCGGTCTTCCTCTGTGAAACAGCTTTGGAAAAAGGTGTTTGGTATTTCAGCTTTACGCGTGTCATCCTCTGTTTCAATGTCATCATCATCCCAGAGTGTCTGGATATGCTGTTTCGAGCCACTTACTGATTTAACGTAAGACCAGAACTTCCTAGGATTTTCTGTCAAGTCGGTACATAGAATTTTACTTTCGAATTCACTGAACGCTTCACGCATAGCCCTCCTCACGCTAACTTTGACATCGTTTAGCTTCTGTTTGTTTGAGAAGTTTTGGCTGCGTTTAAACTTGCAGTGACCGAGCGAGGTGGCGCAGTGGTTAGCCACTGGACTCGCATTCGGGAGGACGACGGTTCAATCCCGCGTCCGGCCATCCTGATTTAGGTTTTCCGTGATTTCCCTAAATCACTCCAGGCAAATTCCGGGATGGTTCCTCTGAAAGGGCACGGCCGGCTTCCTTCCCCGTCCTTCCGTAATCCGATGAGACCGATGACCTCGCTGTCTGGTCTCCTTCCCTAAACAAGCAACCAACCAACCAACCAAACTTGCAGTGAAGCTCTCTTTGCTTTCGCCTAGGTGAATGAATCCCGTTTCTTGTTACATCAGTTCGATAATTGTGTACAGATATGCCATCATCCGGGCGAATGGCTGCTGGAGACGTGCACAGTGGCAAGGACGCAGGCTACTTAGGGCAATAATATATTATGGAGGACGTTCACATGGGCTTGTATGGGACCTGTTGTAGTAACAGAAGACACCATGAGAGCTGTGGACTATATAAACAATATTTCAGATCTCCTGCATTCCTTCAGGCTCGACACTTTCCCAACGGCGATGGCACCAGCAGGATAACTATCTGACTAGAATCATGCCACAATGTTTTGAGCAGCATGACAGTGAACTCCTACTGACGCCTTGGCCACCAATCTCGCCTGATCTGTGCCAGATGGAACACATCTAGGATGCTATCTCCGCACCCACAAACCTGTAATTTACTGCCTGACCTGTGCATAGACATTTCATCACATACCTCCAGAAACCTTGCAAGAAGTGGTCGAATTCATGCCATTTAGAATCTTTGCACTATTCCATTCCAAAGGTGACCAACAGGCAGTTAAGCAGCTGGTCATAATAACGGGTGATAAAAAAGTCAGTATAAATTTGAAAACTGAATAAATCACGGAATAATGTAGATAGAGAGGTACAAATTGACACACATGCTTGGAGTGACATGGGGTTTTATTAGAACCAAGAAAACACAAACGTTCAAAAAATGTCCGACAGATGGCGCTTCATCTGATCAGAATAGCAATAATTAGCATAACAAAGTAAGACAAAGCAAAGATGATGTTCTCTACAGGAAATGCTCAATATGTCCACCATCATTCCTCAACAATAGCTGTAGTCGAGGAATAATGTTGTGAACAGCACTGTAAAGCATGTCCGGAGTTATGGTGAGGCACTGGCGTCGGATGTTGTCTTTGAGCATCCCTAGAGATGTCGGTCGATCACGATACACTTGCGACTTCAGGTAACCCAAAAGCCAATAATCGCACGGACTGAGGTCTGGGGACCTGGAAGGCCAAGCTTGACGAAAGTGGCGGCTGAGCACACGATCATCACCAAACGACGCGCGCAGGAGATCTTTCACGCGTATAGCAATACTTAGTATATTTTTTTTTTGTTCTAATGAAACCCCATGTCATTCCAAGCATGTGTGTCAATTTTTACCTCTCTATCTACATTATTCCGTGGTTTTTGATCACCCGGTACACAGACAAAAAAAAAATCGCAACACCAAGAAGGACATAAACGAAAGTTGGTAGGTGTGTTTCTACATTTGAAAGATGATGTCTATTCATATTTAGCGCCAGTCGCATCAGAGTGGCCCTAGTAGCGCCACTATGAAGATGCAAGTCAGGTTTGCTTTAAATACAGTCTGTAACAGTCGTGAGCGTTAGTTACCTTTGAGATTGGACGTGGTGGGTCGATGTTAGTCAAGAATGACTTTAAGGCGATAAAGACGCCACTATCAACACCTCACTGAATTTGAACGAGGTCGTATAATAGGACTATGCGAAGCTGGTTGTTCCTTCTGCGATATTGCAGAAAGAATTAGCAGGAATGTAGCGACTGTACCTGACGGCTGGCAGCGGTGGCAACGAGAATGTACGGTCGTGAGAAGACAGTTTTCCGGACAGCCACGTGGCACTACCGAGAGGGAGGACTATCGTGTTTAGCGTGTGACTCTGGCACATCTTACTGCATCTGCTGCAGCAATTTGAGCAGCAATTGGCATCTCAATGACACAACGAACTGTCACCACTCGGTTACTTCCAGGACACCTCCGAGCCATATGCTCTGCAGCGTGCATTCCACTTACCCCAAACCACTACCATTTGCGACTTCAGTGGCATCAAGCAAGAACTCATTGGAGGGCAGGGTGGAGGTCTGTTGGGTTTTCTGATGAAAGCTTTTTCCACCTCGGGGCCAGTGATGGCTGCGTGTTGGTTAGGAGGAGGCCAGTTGAGGGCCTGCAACCAACGTGTCTGTGTGCTAAACACACTGGTCCTACACCTGGAGTTATGGTGTAGGGTCGATTCTGTATGACAGCAGTAGAACTCTCGTTGTTATACTACGCACCTCAACTGCAAAATTGTACGTCAATCTGGTGATTCGATCTGTTGCGCTGCCATTCACGAACAGCATTCCAGGGGGTTTTCCAACAGGATAACGCTCGCCGACATACCGTTGTTGTAATCCAACATGCTCTACATGCTCTGACTTGCTCGATCACGAGATCTGTCTGCAATCGAGCACATACGGGGTATCATCGGATGAGAGCTCCAGCGTAATTCACAATCAGCATTAACCGACCCTATATTGACCGACGCAGTGGAACAGGCACGTTAGTATGCTTGCATTCAATATTCTGTCGTTTACACCGGTTATTAATGTAACAGCATTTCACATTTGCAATAGCTTATCTCGCACTTACATTAATTTGCGATCTTGCAATGTTAATCACTGAAATATGTTATCTCGACAAATGTATTCCTGAAATTTCATTACTGTACATTAATTCTTCTTCCTCTTTTTCCGTTTGGGTCATCTAAGGACCACGCGCCAGTTTCAGTGCTTCTTCGCTTGTTCTTCTTTCTTCTTCCTCCAGTACTCTTTCACCTTCTCATTATGTATCCTTTTTCTCTCCTCAGACCATTTTGAACCCTGTCTTCTCCCTCTTGCCTTGGAATCCTTCCATTTTTAACACTTTCTGGGTAAAAATATGTATTTCTGTTGCATCTTTTTCACTTATGTTGTTTCTTTCCAAATCTTCCCTAACTCTTGTTGACTCTTTCTCCCAAAGATATATAAAAATGTCTTTGGCTAATCTGTTGCCATTCGTTCTGTACAAATGGCCAAAAAATAGCAGTTATGTTTTCTATGTTGCGGTATCTTCTTCCCACTTCTTAATTTGCATACCTCTGCATTTTTTAGCGGTCCGAGTATTTTCCGAATGATTCTTCTTCTAGGACATGAAGTTTGTGTAATTTGTAATTCGATTCTAAGCATTCACTTGCTTAAAGACGTTCTGGTTTTACCACTGTGTTGTAGCGCTTTATTTTAGAATTTTTCGACAGAGACCTTTTGTTGTAAATGTTTCTGTTATACCATTTGCTCTGTCCATCTTTCTACACTGAATTTTTCTTAGTCGTTTTCTTGAATCATTTCTCCCAAATATTTCAATTTATTAACCCTCTTTATCAGTCCAGCATCTGTTACTAGGATTTCTGGACCATTTTTTAAGTTTGTCGTAGATACTGTTTTCTCTACAGAAAGTCTTAAACCTGCTTTGTTGGCTATTTTTTCTACGAGATTGATTGGTATTTATGCATTTGTTAGGTTTTTTTTTTTAGAAAGAATGTCAAACTCATCCGCAAATGCTAGACACTGAATTTCACTAAGTTTGTTCTTAGTCGCTAATCTTACTGGTTACAACTTATGTTCATTTAGTTTACGTTTCCATTCTCCTACTGTTTTCTCCAGGACGTAGCTGAAGGGGAGTGGGGACTGGCTGTCACCTTGCCTCACACCTATTACACTACTGGCCATTAAAATTGCTACACCAAGAAGAAATGCAGATGATAAACGGGTATTCATTGGACAGATATATTATACTAGAACTGACATGTGATTACATTTTCACGCAATTTGGGTGCATAGATCCTGAGAAATCAGTACCCAGAACAACCATCTCTGGCCGTAATAACGGCCATGATATGCCTGGGAATTGAGTCAAACAGAGCTTGGATGGCGTGTACACGTACAGCTGCCCATTCAGCTTCAACACGATACCCCAGTTCATCAAGAGTAGTGACTGGAGTATTGTGACGAGCCAGTTGCTCGGCCACAATTGACCAGACGTTTTCAATTGGTGAGAGATCTGGAGAATGTGCTGACCAGGGCAGCAGTCGAACATTTTCTGTATCCAGAAAGGCCCGTACAGGACATGCAACATGCGGTCGTGCATTATCCTGCTGAAATGTAGGGTTTCGCAGGGATCGAATGAAGAGTGGAGCTACGGATCGTAACACATCTGAAATGTAACGTCCACTGTTCAAAGTGCCGTCAATGCGAACAAGAGGTGACCGAGACGTGTAACCAATGGCACTCCATACAGTCAGGCTGGGTGATACGCCAGTATGGCGATGACGAATACACGCTTCCAATGTCCATTCACCGCGATGTCGCCAAACAAGGATGCGACCATCATGATGTTGTAAACAGAACCTGGATTCATCCGAAAAAATGACGTTTTGCCATTCGTGCACCCAGGTTCGTCGTTGAGTACACTATCGCAGGCACTCCTGTCTGTGATGCATCGTCAAGGGTAACAGCAGCCATGGTCTCCGAGCTGATAGTCCATGCTGCTGCAAACGTCGTCGAACTGTTCGTGCAGATGGTTGTTGTCTTGCAAACGTCCCCATCTGTTGACTCAGGGATCGAGACGTGGCTGCACGATCCGCTACAGCCATGCGGATAAGATTCCTGTCATCTCGATTGCTAGTGGTACGAGGCCGTTGGGATGTAGCACGGCGTTCCGTATTACCCTCCTGAACCCACCGATTCAATATTCTGCTAACAGTCATTGGATCTCGACGAACGCGAGCAGCGTGTCGCGATACGATAAACCGCAATCGCGATAGGCTACAATCCGACCTTTATCAAATTAGGAAACGTGATGGTACGCATTTCTCCTCCTTACACGAGACATCACAACAACGTTTCACCAGGCAACGCCGTTCAACTGCTGTTTGTGTATGCGAAATCGGTTGGAAACTTTCCTCATGTGTAGGTGTCACCACCGGCGCCAACCTTGTTTAAATCTCTGAAAAGCTAATCATTTGCATATCACAGCATGTTCTTCCTGTCGGTTAAATTTCGCGTCTGTAGCACGTCATCTTCGTGGTGTAGCAATTTTAATGGCCAGTAGTGTATTATTTTCAATGCCTTAGATATTTCACCCCGAAACTTTGGTGCCTGTGTGCGTTTTACGAATAAGGTTTACTTCTTTGGATTTAATACCAAATTCCTGGAGCTCTTTAGCTTGTGTTGCCCTATCATTAATTATTTTTGGCGTTGCGATTTTTCTCCGTCAATCTATTTTGGCACATCGGTGTACATCATAATAATGTAAATGACTATTGTGATTTTTTTTTTTGTGTTTACGTTGCTCGAGTGTAGAGACGGCCCACTTGCCTGATACTCCATGAAGCCGGGGCGCCTGAGGCGGCTGCCAATGATCCCGATGATGACTCCGTGGCGCTGGAAGCTGCCGACGTCGTCTGTCTCAGCACCGCGATTGTTGCGGCAGCCGTCGTTGGTGAAGACGGAGTGCGAGGAAACGGAGAGCAGTGCGGACAGCTTGATCTCGTCGTAGCTGAGGCAGGCGCTCAGCACCAGGGGCGGCCGCTCCTCGTCCGTACCCACCAGCTCCCAGCCGCCGTTGCCCTTGGTTCCATCCTGAAAACAGCAGCCGCACTCGTACCGATTAGCAACGCCGGTTTCCCGCTATTGTGTCATAATGACGTTTATACAGGATATATATCCGTTAGAGTCTGCAAGAATTTAACAGGACACAGAGGATGCTCCACTGAACAATTTGAGGTAGGGAACCTGGTGTCGGAGAAGCCAGCTTAACCCTTTCTTTGGCAAACAGTGAAAATAAAAATAAAAAAATTTCAGTACTTATATTTATTTATTATGCTTAAAGAAATACAATTCAGTCAGTTTTAGAAATTTTTGACAAAAATTTTTAAAATTATGAAATGTTGCTTACAAGCAACATTGCCAGCAGTAGACCACATTTATACATATTATAGAAAAAAAGTGTTTGCCAATAACCTCAAGCAAAAGGTTTCCTGTACGTGAATAATTTAATTTATAAACACATTTATGCATTCCTGCTGCGTAACAGAACTGTTTCATTTTCCCTTCTAGTTCTTCTTGCAATGGAATTTTCGGAAACAGTTCCTCTTTGGAACGAAGCACAATACTAGATTGCATTTTGAACACATGATTGTAGAAAATACAGATGGACAATAACGACAACGACCTTTGGGACCGTATACAGGTCAATGCTCCATATTATCATATCGGACATCTTGTGTAACAGTCGGAGCTGTTGGCTTCCTCCTCTTCTTTTGTGGTGGTGTTACATCTATTGAGGGCCTTCCTACTTTCCTTTTCGCTGAAAACATCAAACCATTGGCAATATCTGACCTGAATGACTTCAGTGAAGTCTTCTTGTCCAGAGATTCTCTTCGAAATACCAGTCATGCATTTACAACACTCAGATCTAGCATAAATCCAAACAGTCTCATGTACCAACACCTAGTTTTCATTGATATTCTGTAGAGCTCTATCAGCATACCAGTAAGATCAACTCCTATATGCTTGTTGTACTGACATACAATACTGGGACAGGGCATATCAATTCTTCTTTTTTCGTTGCTGTCCCATCATTTTACTGTTGAGAGTGGTTGGACACCAGAAAATGAGCTTGCAAGTATCAGATTTTATTGTTTTGAATATCCGCCGTAAGCATATGTAATATACTAATTACACATGTCCCAACTATGGGCAATGTTGCTCACAGGCAACATAAAAGTTTTATACTATTTACGTAATTCAAAACAATATTAGATTGAAATATTTCTGTTGTAAACTCACCTCTGGGTATTTCTTGAAGAAAATCTGCTAAGATTACTGCCAAATTATTGAAATCCACTCTTTCAGAACCAAAATAAGACACCCCTGTTGCTCACACGAGGAGATCTCTGTAACATCACTGCACAAACTGCCATCTCGTGTGGAAAACCTTGAACTATTACAACAACTGGCACTCGCAGTGCGTAAAGGAACGTTTCCTGGAGGCAACAATGCCAGTAAAAGGCACTGGGAAGTGTTTGTTGTCCCATAACGCCAACGTAAATTTGATGTTGCTTGAGAGCAACGCTGCCAAATAAAGGGTTAAGGAGATAAGAGGAATAAAGACACATTACTGCTTACTTTTTTTATTCAGGTTAGTTACAGTTAACTGCAAATACCATCACTGACACAGTGAACGTACCACTTGTACCTTACAAAATGTGCTGAAACTGATGGCCATCGACCTCAATGCAAGCATGACATCGACGAACAAGATTCTGACGCATCCTGACAAATTTCGCTGGTGGTTTTCGAATCACATCACAGGCAACTACAATTCTGGCAACTAATTCCATCTCCGTGTTCACTGGGGTCCCATACACAGCTGACTTTAGATATCCCCATAGGAAATAATCAAGTGGATTCAGGTCAGGTGAATTCGGAAGCCATGGAATAGGACCTCCCCTTCCAACCCAGCGATCAGGAAATACACCATTGAGATGGTTGCAGATATACGAACTGAAGTGAGGCGGTTCACCATCATGTTGTGTCCACATCCTCTAACGAATAGCCAAGGTTACGTTCTTCAAGTACAGATGGCCAAGTAGAAGATATGGCCCAATGAGATTGTCGCCTACAATGCCAGCCCAGACATTCACAGCAAAACGTACTAGATGGTGTGACTGTAATACAGCGTGAGCGTTTTTCTCACCTCACCATGGTTCTTTCTGCTCTTTGAAATTCCATCAGAATCAAGTGAGACCTCGTCAGTAAACAGCACAATTTGGAGGAAATCCAGTCCATCAATCCATTGTTGGCGCAGCCACTGACACAATGCGACTCTTTGTGTAAAGCCAATCACAAGCATTGCGTGGTCTCGTTGTGGTTGATATAGATGTAATTGTTGCTCGTGGAGTACTCGTCACACGCTAGTACACACATCAAAAAAAGTTTTGCATCACCCCAGTTCCCAGAATTTCTGAAGGTAGACGTTGACTGTGGATATTGTACCACAGACACAGTACCTCTGACTGTTCAGAGATGTCACTAAAGCCGCCCAGAGATGTAAACAACCATGGATGAGCAGCGCCTATTAGACCGAGGGGGTCTGACAGTCGATCACTTCAATCATTCCACCAGGAAGGATGTACACGGATCGTGTTGTCTGTAGTTCAGCCATGCCTAGATGGTCAATACCGCGGTGTGATCGAGTCTGCAGTGTTACTTTGTGCCAGGAAGGGGTCTCAACAAGGGAAGTGTCCAGGCGTCTTGGAGTGAATCAAAGTGACCGTTGTTCGGACATGGAGGAGATATAGAGAGACAGGAACTGTCGATGACATGCCTCGCTCAGGCCTCCCAAGGGCTACTACCGCAGTGGATGACCACTACCTACGGATTACGGCTCGGAGGAACCCTAACGGCAACCCCACCCTCTTGAATAATTATTTTCGTGCAGCCATAGGACGTCGTGTTACGACTCAAACTGTGCGCAATAGTCTGCATCACGCGCAACTTCACTCCCGACATCCATGGCGGGGTCCATCATTTGCAACCACGACACCATGCAGCGCGGTACAGATGGGCCCAACAATATTCCGAATGGACCGTTCAGGATTGGTACGACATTCTCTTCACTGATGAGTGTCGCAAATGCCTTCAACCAGACAATCGTCAGAGACGTGTTTGGAGGCAACCCGGTCAGGCCGAACGCTTTAGACACGCTGTCAAGTGCAGCAAGGTGGAGGTTCCCTGCTGTTTTGGGGTGGCGTTATTTGGGGCCGACGTACGCCGCTGGTGGTCGTAGAAGGCGCCGTAATGGCTATACGATACGTGAATGCCATCATCCGATCGATAGTGTAACCATATCGGCAGCATATTGACGAGGCATTCGTCTTCATGGACGACAATTCACGCCCCCATCATGCACACCTTGTGAATGACTTCCTTCAGGATAACAATATTGCTTGACTAGAGTGGCAAGCATTTTCTCCAGACATGAACCCTATCAAAGCTCCCTAGGATAGATTGAAAAGGGCTATTTATGGACGACGTGACGCACCAACCACTCTGAGGGATCTACGCCGAATCGCTGTTGAGAAATGGGACAATCTGGACCAACAGTGCCTTGATGAACTTGTGGATAGTATGCTACGACGAATACAGGCATGCATCAATGCAAGAAGACGTGCTACTGGGTATTAGAGGTACCAGTGTGTACAGCAGTCTGGACCACCACCTCTGAAGGTCTCGCTGTATGGTGGTACAACATGCAATGTGTGGTTTTTATGAGCAATAAAAAGCGCGGAATGATGTTTATGTTGCTCTCTATTCCAATTTTCTGTACAGGTTCCGAAACTCTCGGAACCAAGGTGATGCAAAACTTTTTTTGATGTGTGTATGTTCAGCGACCATTTCACGTGCATTACGACGAGTACTTGAAGCGAAGTCCAGTGCAACACGTTCCATCATCTGCTCTTCAAAATCGGATGTGTGAGTGCTCCTCATGTTGCAAGTTTTCTCGTTTCTCCTTTCCAATGAACCAGTCTCCTGCATTCGTCGATCGAGAGAAGTAAGCACTCGTCGTGGTGGATGATGCCTGTTAGGAAATCGTTCCCTATACAACGTTTCAGCAGCGAATGCCTTGCAACGTACTTCCCATCCACAAGGTGCATGTCAGCGAGTTCTGCGAAACTGTAGCGGTACCGCTCCGTTATATTGTACTGTACATCTCTGAATAGCACTGAGTAATGAATGGGACTGTTAATTAATGTAGGTTGATTCTTACAAAGAAGCAACCTACATTAATTGTACACAGCCACTGTCTCACCATGTCAGTTTTAGACAAAATAGCAATGGGACTGTCGTTGATCCATAGCACGTTCTGTCATGGAACAATGTAAATACGATACAACAGAACCACCTTATGGACAAGTAATGTAAACAAAACCTGCTTCATGACTTGCTAGTAATCAGGCTTGTTCTCCTTGTTTCCTTGCAGGGAATAAAGAATGTACTTGTAAATAAGCACCACAGTATGCGTAAACTTGTATACATGTTGCGCCGGCCCGGGTGGCCGAGCGGTTCTAGGCGCTACAGTCTGGAACCGCGCGACCGCTACGGTCGCAGGTTCGAATCCTGCCTCGGGCATGGATGTGTGTGATGTCCTTAGGTTTGTTAGGTTTAAGTAGTTCTAAGTTCTATGGGACTGATGACCTCAGAAGTAAAGTCCCGTAGTGCTCAGAGCCATTTTTGTATGCATGTTTATTGCAAGTATGCTGGAAATCAGTAATGCTAGACAATGAGATAGACAAGTTTACTTCCATATCTTCTTAAGCTGGCTTCTCAGACCCAAGGTTCCCTACCTCAAATTGTTGTGTGGACCATTCTCTATGTCCCGTTACATTTCCACTCGCTCTTACGGGAGCACCCTACATACACCAGTTGGATAAATCTGTGGAAACACCGTGAGAAACACATGCTTGAATATAAATGCAGATGCTAGCTGAGCCTGCAGCTGCGCTATATTATTTGACTACAAATGGCACATATGCAATGTCAATACGTTGAAAACGCCAGTCGTGGTCACAACCGTGTTCTGTGTAGTTGAAGTGTTTCGCAGTGAACATATAGTGCGTAGTGGAGCGATCACTCTGTTGTAGAAATAATTCAAGCAATCTTGGCTTTTGAATTATTTCTAGTTACAAGTGTTTTATCTTGAAGCTAAGTGAATTCGAAAGTGGGGAAAATCGTTGGTGCTCGTGTGGTAAGTGCTTACGTGACCAAGGCAGCCAAGATGTTTGGTGTTTCAAGAGACATCGTATCTAAGCTTTATACCGTGTACAAGGGCACGTAGGGGAGCTATGGCTCAAGTTTAAAAGAATAATTCACCATGCGCTAGATAGACATGTTCATAGTGGGAGGGAACCTCCATGATATAGAGTTACTAAAGATATTCTAAAGAAACAGAGATTACTGTATAATAGGTGTAAAACAATTCTAAAGAAACAGAGATTACTGTATAATAGGTGTAAAACAAAGTGCAGAGTTGTAGATACAGAGATCCTGAATGAAAAGAGTTTGGCTGTCAAGAGAGCGATGCGTGATGCCGTCAGTGACTGCCGCCACAGAATATTGTCAAATGATCTTCACAAAACCCAAAGAATTCTGGTTGTATGTAAAGGCTGTTAGTGGCACCAAAGTTAGTGTCCAGTCCCTAGTGAATGAAACAGGAACTGAAACTGAAGGCAGAAAAGCAGAAGCTGAAATGCCTAACTGCGTTTTCGACTTTATCTTTACAAAATAAAACCCCGGAGAACCGCTACAGTTTAACCCTCGTACCACTGAAAAGATGGATGAAGTAAGTATTAGCGTCAGTGGTGTTGAGAAACAACTGAAATAATTAAAATCGAACAAAGTCTCAAGCCCAACGATTCTATACCGAATTTTCGGATATCTTAGCCACTCTTCTAACTGTAATCTATCGTAGGTCCTAAAACAAAGAAACTGTGTCAAGTTCCTGGAGAAGACGCAGGTCACACTCGTCTACAAGAAGGTTAGTAGAAGTGGTCCACAAAACTACCGTACAGTATCTTTAACATGGATTTGTTGCAGAATCTTAGATCATATTCAGAGCCCAAACATAATGAAGTACCTTGAACAGAATGACGTCATCCACGGATTCCAAAAACGTCAATTGTGCGAAACCTAACTCAAACTTTTTTTCACATGATATACTGAAAGGTTTGGATCAAGGCAGTGAGGCAGATGCAGTATTTCTTGATTTCCGAAAAGCATTGACTCAATACCACACCTACGCTTATTGTCAAAAGCACAATCATATGGGATATTAAGTGAAATTTGTGACTGGGCTGAGGACTTTCTGGAAAGCAGCATTTTACCTTTGATGGAGAGTCATCGTCAAATGTAGAAGTAACTTAAGGTGTGCCCCTGGGAAGTTTGTTGGGACCCATGCTGTTCATGTTCTATATTAATGATCTAGCAGACAATATTAAGAGAAACCATAGCTTTTTTGCAGGTGATGCAGTTATCTATAATGAAGTATTGTCTGAAAGACAAGATTTCAAAGTGGTGCAGAGATTGGCAACTTGCTTTAAATGTTCAAAAATGTAAAATTGTGCACTTCACAAAACGAAAAAACATAGTATCCTACGATTACAATATCAGTGAATCATCTACATCTACATGGTTACTCTGCAATTCACACTTAAGTGCCTGGCAGAGGGTTCATCGAACCACTTTCATACTACTTCTCTACCATTCCTCTCTCGAATGGCGCGTGGGAAAAAGGAACAACTAAATCTTTCCTTTCGAGCTCTGATTTCTCTTATTTTATTATGATGATCATTTCTCTCTACATAGGTGGGTGTCAACAAAATATTTAAGCATTCGGAAGAGAAACTTGGTGATTGAAATTTCGTAAATAGATCTCGCCGCAAAGAAAACCGCCTTTGTTTGTGACTGCCACCCCAACTCGTGTATCATATCAGTGACACTCTCACCCCTGTTGCGCGATAACACGAAACGAGCTGCTCTTCTTTGCACTTTTTCGATGTCCTCCTTCAATCCTACCTGGTACGGATCCCACACCGCGCAGCAATATTCCAGCAGAGGACGGACAAGAGTAATGTAGGCTGTCTCTTTAGTGGGTTTGGCATATCTTCTAAGTGTTCTGCCAGCCTTCCCTACAATATTATCTAAGTGGTCTTTCCAATTTAAGTTGCTCGTAATTGTAATTCCTAGGTATTTCGTCGAATTGACAGCGCTTAGATTTGTGCGATTTATCGTATACCCAAAATTTATCGGATTTCTTTTAGTACCCATGTGGATGACCTCGCACTTTTCTTTGTTCAGTGTGAATTGCCACTTTTGGCACCATACAGAAATTCTCTCTAGATCATTTTGTAGTTGGAATTGATCGTCTGATGATTTTACTAGAAGGTAAATTACAGCGCCATCTGCAAACAATCTAAGGGGGCTGCTCAGATTATCACCTAGATCATTTATATAAATCAGGAACAACAGAGGGCCTATGACACTACCTTGCGGAACGCCAGATATCATTTCTGTTCTACTCGATGATTTACCGTCTATCACTACGAGCTGTGACCTCTCTGAGAGGAAATCACGAATAGTCACACAACTGAGACGATACTCCATATATACGCAATTTGATTAATAGTCGCTTGTGAGGAACGGTATCAAAAGCCTTCTGGAAATCGAGGAATGTGGAATAGATCTGAGATCCCTTGTTGACAGCACTCATTACTTCATGGGAATAAAGAGCTGTGTTGCACAAGAACGATATTTTCTGAATCCGTGTTGGTTATGTATGAATAAGTCATTTTCTTCAAGGTGATTCATAATGTTCAAGAACAGTATGTGCTCCAAAATCCGACTGCAAATTGAGGTCAGTGATATGGGTCTGTAATTCAATGGGTTACTCCTATTTCCTTTCTTGAATATTGGTGTGACCTGTTAGAATCGGCAAATTCATACAAATACCTGGGTGTAACGCTTTGTACGGATATGAAATGGAGTGATCATATAGTCTCAGTCGTGGGTAAACCAGGTGGTAGATTTCGGTTTATTGGAAGTATGCTGGAGAAGTGCAATCACTTTACAAAGTAGGTTGCTACAGATCACTCGTGGGGCCGATGGGATACTGTTCAAGTGTGTGGCACCCGTACCAAACAGCACTAACAGAAATATAGGACGTATACAGAGAAGGGAAGCACTAATGGTCACAGATCTGTTTGATCTGTGGGCGAGTGTTACAGAGATACTGAAGGAACTGAACTGGCAGACTCTTTAAGATAGATGTAAACTATCTCGACGAAGTCTGTTAACAAAGTTTCAAGAACCGGCTTCAAATGGTGACTAGGAGTATACTACAACCCCCCTACGTATTGTTCACATGGGGATCTTGAGGATAAGATTAGAATAATTACAGCACGCACAGCGCTCCATATGTGAATGGAATGGGAAGAAACCCTAATAACTGGTATAACGGGACGTACCCTCTGCCAGCGGAATACCATCATCCGCTAAGGCACAGTGCGGATGAAGTTGTGTGTTGAGTGATCGTGACGGACGGTTATTGAAGAGGATTGTGACGAAAAATAAGAGGACGACAGCGGCAAAAATCGTTCCGCAACTGAACGTCGCACTCGTGAACCCTGTCAGCACCAAAACAACATGAAGGGAGCTCAACGAGCAGGGAATTTCAGGGCGAGATGGAATCACAAAACCTCTCACCTGTGAAGCAAATGTCCGTAACAGGAAAAATGGTGCCGAAGCCTTAAAAACGTGGACAAGGGAGCAATGGAAGAAAGTCTTTTAGCCGAAAGAGTCTTGTTCTACTCTGCTTCCAACTTCTCGCCGAGTTTACTTACCAGGAGTGATACATGGCGGGGGTTCAGAGATGATTTGGGCAACCTTATCGTGGTATTCCGTGGGCCCCATATCAGCAAATATACAGGGGGAGGAAAGTCTTTTTTGAGCAATTTATTTTAAGCTGCCCACAATCCAAAGGTTGGATTGAACATCACTACAATTGGAGTCACGAACGATGGCGGTCGAGTTTAGCATGTTTTGCGCACCTACGACGTGTGACCAAAAAGTAAAGGGATTCTTTTAATTTTACGGGCTTTGTACATCCGATTTAAAAAAAAATTATCTTGTTGGTACAAATGTTCCTGATGCATGTTTGCATTTTTAGCTGTCTTGAATAATTAGTTTATTGTTGACAGTCCAAAAGGTTGTACGCGAATTATTACTTTCGAAATGGATGGATCAAAGAACCTGCATTAAATTAAGCTTGACAAATGGAATACAGTGTAGCACCGCATTCTAAATGTTGACTGTTGTTTTTAGGTTACCTACTATGAGTAAGAAAAGAGTTTGCGAGTGGTATAAACGTTTCAAAGAGGGTCAAGAAGACGTTGCAGACGACGACCACCCTGGGTACCCTAGCAGATTGATTATTGACGACAACGTGGAAGAAGTAAAGAAAATGGTTCTGGAAAATCGCAGAATCACTATCACAGACGTTGCAGATGATGTCAGCACAGACTATCATAACAGTTGCGACACTCTGCCTTGTTGCCGCGAGGGATTAGCCGAGCGGTCTCAGGCGCTGCAGTCATGGACTGTGCGGCTGGTCCCGGCGGAGGTTCGAGTCCTCCCTCGGGCATGGGTGTGTGTGTATAGATTTCACACACATTTGAACATTTTGTATCTGCCTTGTTCTTGTTACCCACAGCGACAGCAGCGCCCCAAGCGGCCAGCAAGTGACACTTCCGAAAGCGAATATTATCGTTTACATTGATTTGTAACATACTTTTTACAATAGGGAACGTTTGTACCGTCATAAAAATCGACAATTAGTTAAAAATGACACGACGTTCGTCATTATTTAGTTTCCTAATGACGCTAAGACGTAAGAAACGACACATGTAAGCAGACTTTATTGAAGGTTCTCTTGTAACATACAGACATTTACGGAATAATGTTGTTTTCCTTTAATAACTAAAAATTGCTGATAGGCACCAGAAGATTTTTTTTTGTGACTTTACTCTCCTGACTGGCGTTGTGGCCGTGCGGTTCTAGGTGCTTCAGTCCGGAACCGCGCTGCTGCAACGGTCACAGGTTCGAATTCTGCCTCGGGCATGGATGTGTGAGGTGTCCTTAGGTTAGTTCGGTTTAAGTAGTTCTAAGTCTAAGGGACGGATGATCTCAGATGTTAAGTCCCATAGTGCTCAGAGCCATTTGAACCATTTTTTTCTCCTGACTGGTTTGATGCTGGCCACCACGAGTTCCTCTCCTACGTCAACCCCTTCATCTCAGAGTAGCACTTGTAACCTACGTCCTTATTTATCTGCTGGATGTAGTTCAATCTCTGCAATCTTTTCCTCTACAGTTTTTTCCCCCTGCAGATCCTTCTAATACCGTGGAAGCTATTCTGTGATGTCTTAACAGATTACCATATCATCCTGTCCCTTCTTCTTGTCAGTATTTTCCACATATCCCTTCCTTCGCCGATTCTTCAGAGAACCTCCTCATTACTTACCCTATCAGTTCACCTAATTTTCAACATTCTTGTGTAGTACCTCATCTCAAATGCTTCAGTTCTCTTCTGTTCCCATTTTCCCACAGACCAAGAGTCATACAATGCTGTGCTCAAAACGTACATTCTCAGAAATTTCGTCTTCAAATTAAGGCCTATGTTTGATATTAATACACTTCTCTTGGCCTGGAATGCTCTTCTTTTTTTTCCAGTGTTAGTCTGCTTTTTATGTCTTCCCTGCTCCGTCTGTCTTGGGTTATATTGCTGCTTAGGTAACAGAATTCCTTAACTTTTTCTAGTTTGTGATCACCAATCCTGATGCTAAGTTTTTCGCTGTTATCATTCCTGCTACTTCTCACTACTTCCGACACTCCTGTAAGTCTTCTTCACTTTCGCTGAGGATAGCAATATCCCGAGGGAATCTTAACATTGATATTTTAATTCCACTCCTGAATCTTTCTTTTATTTCCATCAATGCTTCGATGTATAGATTGAACAATGGGGACAAAGGACTACTTCCCTGTGTCTTACACCGTTGTTAATCCGAGCACTTCGTTCTTCGTCTTCCAATCTATTGCTCCCTTTTGTTTCGTGTACATATTGTATATTACCCGGCTTCCCCTATAGCTTACTCCTATTTTTCTCAGAATTTCGAACGTCTTGCGCCATTTTACACAGTCAAACGCTTTTTTCAGGTCGACAAATCCTATGAACGTGTCTTGATTTTTCTTTAGTTTTGCTTCTATTATCAATCGCAACGTCACAATCGCCTCACTGATGCCTTTCCCGTTCCTAAAGCCAAACTGATCGTCGTCTAACACATTAACACATCCTCAATTTTCTTCCCCCCCCCCCCCCCCCCATTTCCGTCATTCTTGTCAGCAACTATTTGGATGAGGTGTTAAGCTGATTGTGCGATAATTCTCGCACTCGTCGGCTCTTACAGTCTTCAGAATTGTGTGGAAGATGTTTCTCCGAAAGTTGGATGGTATATCGCCAGACTTATACATTCTATACACCAGTGTGAATAGTCGTTTTGTTGCCACCTTCGTCAATGATTTTAGAAATTCTGATGGAATGTTATCTATCCCTACTAACTTATTCGATCATAAGTCGCCCAAAGCTCATCTGAATTCTGATTCTAATACTGGATCCCCTATCTCTTTTGTATCGACTCCTGTTCCCGCTTCCATCACGCCATCAGATTATTCGCCCTCATAGAGGCCTTCAATGTACTCTTTCCATCTATCCGCTTTCTCCTCTGCATTTCACAATGGAATTCACATTACAGCCTTAATGTTTCTACCCTTCATTTTAATGTCACACAAGGTTGTTTTGACTTTTCTATATGTTGAGTCAGTCCTTCCGACAATCATTCCTTTTTCGATTTCTTCACTTTTTTCATTCACCCTTTTCGCCTTGGCTTTCCCACACTTCCTGTTTATTTCATCCCTAAGTGACTTTTATTTCTGTATTCCTGAATTTCTCTGAACTTTCTTGTCCTTCTTTAGTCGATTAGCTGAAGTATTTCTTCTATTACCCAATGGTATTTCTTCTAGTATCCATTGTTTCTTCCCAGTTACCTTCTTCGTACCTACGTTTTCCTTTCCAATTTCTGTGATTGCCCTTTTTGGAGATGTCCATTCCTCTTCAACCTAACTGCATACTGAGCTACTCGTTATCGTAGTGTCTGTAGCCTCAGAGAACTTCAAGCAAATCTCCTCATTCCTTAGTACTTCCATACCCCACTTCTTCCTGGCTAATCTCTTGAACTTCAGTCTACTTTTCATCACTACTAATTTGTGATCTGAGTCTGTACCTGCTCCAGGGTACTCCTGACAATCCAGTGTCTGACTGCGGATTTTTTGTTTGACCATGGTGTACTCTAACTGAAATCTTCCCGTATCTTCCGCCCGTTTCCAAGTGTACCTTCTCATCTTGTGATTCTTGAACAGGTTATTCGCTATTACCAATCGAAATTTATTGCAGAACTCAATTAGTCTTTCTCCTCTGTTATTCCTAGTACCGAGCCCATATTCTCCCGTAACTCCTTGTTCTACTCCTTGGAAAGCAACAGAAATATATGCTTCTCATACATGAAATATGTGTTTATATTCTCTTGCTTTCAGCGGAATAAGCTGCAAATATACACATATTCGAAAGTATTTCTTCGTGAATAAGTTGTAGCTTATGTCACTGAATCAATGTGATTCGTCTGTTTTACATGTATTTACGATCATTCATGTCTCTTGATTATTTATTGACGCATGGAATGCAAAAACATAACCACTATTTTGTTAATTTTGCAGAAAATTATTAAAACCAAACATTACGCTGACGACGCAATTCTAGTATCGCCCCAACTGTCTTACGGTAACAATTTTCGCACGAGAGAATGTTGTGATTGTATAAATTAGACTGTGATGCCACGGTATCCTTCGGCTCATGCTAAGCTATTTATTCTGATGTTTTGGGCATGAAACGTATAGCAGCAAAGTTTGTTTCGAAATTGTTGAATTTCTACCAAAAAAAAAACGTCGCAAAGACACTGCTCAGGAATTGCTGAATGAAGTCGACAACGATCCGCAGCTTCCAAAGGAGGTTATAAAAGGTGACGGAACATGGGTATACGGGTATGATGTCGAAATCAAGACCCAATCGTCCCAGTGGAAACTGCCTAAAGTGCTAAGACGGACAAAAATTCAACAAATTCGATCATATATGGAGGTTCTTCCCACTGTTTTCTTCGATGACAATGAGAAATGTGGTACTACAGAAGAATGCTGAAGATAAGGTGGGTAGATCACGTAACTAATGAGGAGGTATTGAATAGGATTGGGGAGAAGAGAAGTTTGTGCCACAACTTGACTAGAAGAAGGGATCGGTTGGTAGGACATGTTTTGAGGCATCAAGGGATCACAAATTTAGCATTGGAGGGCAGCGTGGACGGTAAAAATCGCAGAGGGAGACCAAGAGATGAATACACTAAGCAGATTCAGAAGGATGTAGGTTGCAGTAGGTACTGGGAGATGAAGAAGCTTGCACAGGATAGAGTAGCATGGAGAGCTGCATCAAACCAGTCTCAGGACTGAAGATCACAACAACAACAATGAGTTAGTTCATCATGACTTCTGCCTTATGGTCATACAGAAAGGAACACTACCTGGAAGTTATGCGCTGTTTGCAGGAAGCAGTCTGAAGAAAACGACCAGAATTGTGGCCAGACCACACGTGGAAACTGCATCACGGTAATGCTTCCGCCCAATTTAATGCTTGTTCGTGATTTTTTGGCAAAAAAACAAAATTGTTACATTGCCTCAGCCACCGTATTTGTCGGACATGGCCCCAAGCGACTCGTTTCTGTTCCCGAGGTTTGATAGAACCATGAAATGACGTCATTTTGCCACCAGTGGTGAGATAAAAATAGAATCGTTGAAGGAGATGAACACCATAAGGAAAACTGAGTTCCAGAAGTGCTTCCAAGATTGCAAAAAGCGCCGGTACAAGTATACTATATCTGATGGGAATTACTTTGAAAAGGACAAAGTTCATGTTCTTTAAGAAAGACAAAAATTCTCGTTACACCTCGTACGTCATGCATTCTCCGACAGCCAATGAGCGTTCAGTAGTGCTCTGAGCGCTCTATTGTGAATGTCGTAGCAAATGTGAGGATTAAACACGATCGCAGCGAGCTATTTAGTGAATTTTCATTCCGTTTATTGGGAGTTGTCATCGCTGATAGTGGTGGTAATTGATACATTCTTCATAAGCAAGCGAGAGACATAATTTCCAGGACACACGCTTCTTCAAGCGCAAAGAACGAGTCTGCCCGTACCGAAACTGTCGCTTAGGACCGTGCCTTGACCTTCGCGAACCGCCATCGTTCGTAATTCGGACTGTAGTTGTGGTCCTGTTGGAGGTGGTAAACCGCTGCCTTCCTCTGACCAAGTAACTGACATAACTAGTTACAGGGGATCTACAGTTTAAAGTACACTCCGTACCATGGTGCAGCTTACCATTTTCACGTATACAGTACATTGCCAGAAGTAAAAGAAGAATAAGTGACAGAAAAAATCCTAGGATCGACTGAGTGTTGAACCCAGACTCCTAGGACCGACTAGCAGTCGAATACGAAACATTGGCATTTGTCGTCTGGCACTTACCTACTAAGACCCGAGGTATACTCGATTGTAAAAAAGGCTTAATCATCACAGAAATCCGCAAATAATTCTTTCCATATGAAAAGAAGCACCGAGTGGTCGTAAAATCTAGATTCATTTCTAAGAAATAACAGACGTATCTACGTAATACATCAAGATACTCCATTTTTGTTATATTGGGGGCCATTCTCTTTTTCAATTTAGCCAAGAAGAATTAGTGCGATAGAGAATGCGTGCGCGCTGTTGGTGGGGGATTGCGAGATTTATCTAATATGGAGGTAACATAGAAGACACTCGGAAATTTCACAAGACGCCACCGACAAGAATAAACATGTAGTTACTTGCCAGTAAGTTCCAAAGAACTGGAAACATTACCAACGAAACGCTCGTCACGAGACTTCCCGTACCACAAGAGACCGTTCAGCGGATCAGAGACGCAGTCGAAAGAGGTCCGAATGCATCAAGTTGTTGGTTAAGCGACGAGTTTGACATGCCAAAATCAACGGTTTCGAAAGTTTTACGCTTTATGGTAAAGAAACAAGTGTACCACACTCGATGTTTCACAGACTAGACCACGAAGATACGCTTCTCGCCGGCCGGAGTGGCCGTGCGGTTCTAGGCGCTACAGTCTGGAGCCGAGCGACCGCTCCGTCGCAGGTTCGAATCCTGCCTCGGGCATGGATGTATGTGATATTCTTAGGTTAGTTAGGTTTAATTAGTTCTAAGTTCTAGGCGACTGATGACCTCAGAAGTTAAGTCGCATAGTGCTCAGAGCCATTTGAACCATTTTACGCTTCTCGCAAGCTGTGTGTTATGATTTGATGGAAGCTTCACGCAGCGATCACATTATGTTTGGATCACATTATGTTTGCTAATCAGGCCGCATACCACGTCTGTCGCAAAGTTAATAAACGGAATTGCTGCCTGAGA
Organism: Schistocerca serialis cubense; assembly: GCF_023864345.2. Lineage (NCBI taxonomy): Eukaryota > Metazoa > Arthropoda > Insecta > Orthoptera > Acrididae > Schistocerca > Schistocerca serialis. Next base: position 528,572,387 of record NC_064643.1, read on the forward strand.
TGCAACGAGCCACCTCATGCTGTAACTGAACGGCAAAGAGACAAACCGAAAATTACAGGAAACCTTGGTATGCTGGAGCAATTCCTGGAATCACACTACAGCAAGAAGACGACATTGCTAACACTGCTGTGGCCCAACAGGGTGCAGCAACCCCTCATTTTGCTCTCGTAGGAAGGAGGTACAGGTACCTAAATCGAAGATTCACCAACAGATGGATAGGTAGAGGCTCAGCAAGACTGTCTAGTGCCTTCTACCGCCTTCGTCTGATTTGGATTTCTTCGCGTGGGTTACGTAAAGTCAACGGTGTACAAAACAGAGGTAATGGATCTACAGCACCTAAGAGCTTGAATCCGGTATGCAGCGTGGGCTGTTTCATAAGATATGCTTCAGAATTACTTGGGTCTGATCTTCAACAATGGAAGTAATGCTTCCAAGTGGACGGAGGCTGTGTTGAAGTACGCTGAAAGTGTGTACATAGATTGGAATATTTCTGGTTTAGTCAGCCATCATATTATGCTCCAAGAAGCTGTTCCCAGAGCAGTGGAGATACAAGAAGTATATAGATGTCGAAATGTGGTGTGAGGTACCTGTGACAGATGATAGATTCGGTACCATTCCCGTGAGAAAGACCGCCTGCATAATGCTACTGCTCTGTGATTGGCTGCTGTGTTCGGAGCAAGGGCGCCAAAATGTTAAAGTATAGTTATTATTATTAGTTAAACTACTCATTGGAATGACTTCACTTTTTAATATAAATATCTCTCAACAGCTGACTATCAATCAGTCATTTTAGAATTATTAAAAACAATTTAAATAAAAAACAAAAGACTGACGAAATTGCAGACGAAGCACTTCGGAAGCGTTCGGGTCACGCCTTTTCTGGTATGGCGCGCGAAGTGTTTCGGGCCGTTCGTCACTCTGGATTAGGCAGTCGAGAAGAACGGACATATTGTCTGTGGCAGGATGTGTTTGCCAGTATTCAGTATTACACGATTCACTCCGGTAGTCATGAGGCACAGACACGTGCCACAAATAGTGTAAAGATACATTTTCGTAAACATTGTGTTTGATCATGTACTTTGCTGTATCAGAAGGTGTTGTATAAAGATCATGTAGTCCTCTCGTGCGGCTATATTAAAATACGCGAGTGGCATCCCAATGAAGTGATTCATTATTTCAGAACAGAACCTCGCTAAAAGTCAGTTTCAGTCTGAAGATACAGAACCTATGACCTGCGTGCTGTTTTCTGCGTTGGGGACATCAACTTGAAGACAGTAGGTTAGTGAACTATAACAGAACCTTCGTATTCCACACAGTGCAGTGGAAACATCTAGGCGCCTCACGTGTACTGCATGCACAGTACAAATGTGCTCAGTGACACGTCATCTGCAGTAATGCAGAGCAGGTAGAGGAGGATGATCGTTATTAACGCCAACAATCAAATCATTCTTCCTTTCTTGCCGCAAGATTTATAGTAAATATAAACGTCTATTGAGTAAAAGCAGTCTAAGACAAAAAAGACGACGCACCATGAAGGAAGTATCTGAACGGGACGGAAATCGGTAGACGTGATGTACAAGTATAGACAAACAAATTATTACTATTTCAGAAAAAAATGGATAACATACTCAAGAGAAAGAGCTTCACAAATTAAGCAAGACAGTAATGTGTTGTCCCACCATTGGCCTTTATGCAATCAGTTATTCGGTTTGGCACTGATTGACAAAATTTTGGGTTGTCCTCCTGAGAGATACCGTTGCAAATTCTGTCCAATTGGCGCGTTAGATAGTCAAACTTTCGAGCTCGTTTGAGGACCATTACTTACGGTTGTCGAGAAGTACGGTGGGCGACAGTCATTTTGGTATGACACCGCACTCTGGGGCGACTCGAGACACGTCTTCCGTCTGGAATATCAATGACTGGAGTAGAATTGTCTTCAGCGATAATTGCTACTTCGAACAGAGCCCTCATGACCAGCTTAGACGTATCTGGAGACGCCCCGGCATGTCGCCCCCGCCATACGGCGCGACACCCAGGAGTGATGCTTTGGGGCGCCGTTTCATTTCATAGCAGGACTCCTTTGGTTGACATCTGCGGCACCCTTACAGTACAGCGGTACATCGACGATATTCTACTCTCCGTGTTGTTGCCCTTCATGGCACCATCCGGGGCTTTCATTTCACCAAGAAACTGCCCGTCCGCACACGGCAAGAGTTTCTATTGCTTGTCTTCGTGCTTGTCACACCCTACCTTGGCCAGCAAGCTCGCCGGATCTCTGCCCAATTAACGTTTGGAACATTATGGGCAGGGCCCTCCAAACAACTAGAGAGTTTGACGACCTAACGCTCCAATTGGGCAGACTGTGGCACGATATCCCTCAGGAGGACATCCAGCAACTCTGTTAAACGATGGCAAGCTGAATAACTGCTTACCTAAGGGCCAGAGGTAGACTAACGGGACGGCCGCTGGGACCGAGCGGTTCTGGCGCTTCAGTCCGGAGCCGCGCTGCTGCTACGGTCGCAGCATCGAATCCTACATCTACATCTACATCTACATCTACATACATACTCCACAATCCACCATACGGTGTGTGGCGGAAGGTACCTCGTATTACAACTAGCATCTTCTCTCCCTGTTCCACTCCCAAACAGAACGAGGGAAAAATTACTGCCTTTATGCCTCTGTACGAGCCCTTATCTCTCTTATCTTATCTTTGTGGTCTTTCCGCGAAATATAAGTTGACCGCAGTAAAATTGTACTGCAGTCAGCCTCAAATGCTGGTTCTCTAAATTTTCTCAGTAACGATTCACGAAAAGAACGCTTCCTTTCCTCCAGAGACTCCCACCCGAGTTCCTGAAGCATTTCCGTAACACTCACGTGATGACCAAACCTACCAGTAACAAATCTAGCAGCCCGCCTCTGAATTGCTTCTATGTCCTCCCTCAATCCGACCTGATATGGATCCCAAACGCTCTAGCAGTACTCAAGAATAAGTCGTATTAGTGTTTTATAAGCGGTCTCCTTTACAGATGAACCACATCTTCCCAAAATTCTACCAATGGACCGAAGACGACTATCCGCCTTCCCCACAACTGCCATTACATGCTTGTCCCACTTCATATCGCTCTGCAATGTTACGCCCAAATATTTAATCGACGTGACTGTGTCAAGCGCTACACTACTAATGGAGTATTCCAACATTACGGGATTCTTTTTCCTATTCATCTGCATTAATTTACATTTATCTATATTTAGAGTTAGCTGCCATTCTTTACACCAGTCACAAATCCTGTCCAAGTCATCTTGTATCCTCCTACAGTCACTCAATGACGACACCTTCCCGTACACCACAGCCTTCCCGTACACCATGCCTCGGGCATGGATGTGTGTGATGTCCTTAGGTTAGTTAGGTTTAAGTAGACCTAAGTCTAGGGGACTGATGACCTCAGATGTTAAGTCCCACAGTGCTTAGAGCCATTTAAACCATTTTTTCGACTAACGTTTTTCTGACTTCCTCAGAAATCGTAATAATTTGTGTGTCTTCACATTTACATCTCTACATTTACGGATTTTCATCCCATTTGAATAACTCCTTTGCGGTGTGTCTTTTTTTCTTAGTGTGCACATCCATTTTTTATCCGAAAGTCACCGAGACTTCGTGTTCATCCCTGAATTGTGTAGAAAACTGCTGGCCATTAACAGTGCAACAGCGGGAATGATAGAAAATAATGAAATTTTATTTTTTATACATGAACAGTATAGTAGGAAGAAAAAATGATTAAATACTAGGTAATTCGATGGTAGACAGGGTACGAATTTAGTGTACAGAGCTACTGGCACTAGTGGGTGCAAAAATATCTCTAAGGCAGATGGGTATCTGATCGAAATGAGATACAGGTACCGTGCGAACTGTAAGCGCTACACCCTATTGGACAGCCTTGCACAACAGTCTTGAAAGAATGAATGGTTGCCGGTACGCATAAAGCAACTTGCTAGTGCAAAGATGACCTAATTTGGAGCTTCAGCCCTAGGAAGGCTAGACTGTTCGGCTGATCCCGGCGGTGGTTCGAGTCCTCCCTCGGGCATGGGTGTGTGTGTTTGTCCTTAGGATAATTTAGGTTAAGTAGGGTGTAAGCTTAGGGACTGATGACCTAAGCAGTTAAGTCCCATAAGATTTCACTCACATTTGAACATTTTTTTTCTAGGAAGAGTACCTGTAGTTGTTCTGTCGTTGGTTGTAATTTCTCATATAGAACCTCTTCTCGTGAAACGCAATCGCGAATATGGACAACCGTCAGCTGTGCAGTGGGATGACGACAATGGAAATTTGTGCCCGACAGGGACTCGAACCCGGATTTCCCGCTTACCGCCTTTCTACGGTTAGATTTTCCGAGCACGACAGGAGATTGCGCTTTTGGCGACGAGACTTTCTTGGGCACTACACAATACAGTTCCAACCAATTTGACTCTTGAAACTGCCTGCAGATTAAAACTGTGTGCCGGATCGCGACTAGAACCTGGGACCTTTGCCTTAGCGTGCTAGTGCTCACTTACTCAGCTACCCAAGCACGACACATGACCCACCCTCACAATTTTACTTCCACCATTTCCCCATCTCCTACCTTCCAAATTTCATAGAAGTTACCCTGCATACGTTGTTGGACTAGCACGCTTCGAAGAAAGGATATTGTGGAGACACGGTTTAGTCACAGCCTGGGGGATTAGCTCTAGAATGAATTCTCACCCTGCAGCTGTTAGTCCCGCAATGTACCAGTATGTCCGTGAAGCGTGGGAGGTAGGAGATGATGTACCAGCGGAGGTACAGCTGTGAGGACAGATCGTGAGTCACGCTTGGATAGCTCAGTCGGTAGAGCACTTGCCCGCTGAAGGCAAAGGTCCCAGGTTCTCTTTCCAGCTCCGCATTCATTTTTAATCTGGCCGGAGGTTTCAAATCAGTGCACATTCCGCTGCAGAGTGAACGTTCATTCTGGAAATTTGATATTTGTTGCGTGTCGCCTTCATGGTACTGCTTTTTTAATGGCCACCAATGTACTAGCCAGCAAAGAAACATCAGCATAACTTTTAAATCACCCAGGAAACAACTAATCTAACTATGGCGTCTTACCTGCATCAAGACCTATACTCTTGGCATGGCTGACTACTAAAAATGAATACCTGTGGTGTGCTATTCAGCCTAGAGCAAACCTCTCGGCCGGCCGGGGTGGCCGAGCGGTTCTAGGCGCTACAGTCTGGAGCCGCGCGACCGCTACGGTCGCAGGTTCGAATCCTGGCTCGGGCATAGATGTGTGTGATGTCCTTAGGTTAGTTAGGTTTAAGTAGTTCTAAGTTCTAGGGGACTGATGACCTCAAAAGTTAAGTCTCATAGTGCTCAGAGCCATTTTAACCATTTTGAACCAAGCCTCTCGATTTGAGGAGGCTTGAGAGAGAATATCGCTGTTTCTTGTCGTTGTTCCACAAGATTATCATTAGTCCTTACGACTCGGCACTTATCAAGAAAACCAGGCATGGTAACTGAGTACTGAACTCAATGACTGAGATGTGGCGATGGTATGTCATCTCACTGTACACGCTTATCTAAGAATTGATAAGTTGGTAGATTAAAGTAATGATGGAGAGACGTAATCCGGTGGAAACATACGTATAGGGTCGTAAAATTTTATTAAAGTGAGATTGGTGAAAACCGCATCGTGAGCTGGGCTTGGGATCATGAGATATTTGACTTTTGAGTGAGCATGATAATCCGGATCCAATAAAGTCGGCTGCAGCCGTGAGGAGCCATTGTCAAGCAGGAGGATGCAGGCATGCACAAAAAAGCGCCAAGTCAGCATGATGGAAGATGAGGTTAAATCGTCTGGAAGTCTGGCGTAAGAATTACAAACCCTGATAAAAATGAGAGCAAGATACTGCTGTGTTCGACTACATTTTTGTTACAATAGGACTACTCCGGCGTGACTGCCATCTTCATGTTATCTGTGGGAAGTAAGAAGTTTGGTACAATAATTGATATTTTGAAGTAGACAGTTTAGGGTATTATGCAACTATGCTTTGCTACGTACATCAGGGGGTCTTGATATCCATATGACATCGATGTCTCAGCAACTGCCACTACTGTATAAGCTTGCTCCTTTGGTGTTAGTGGAGCTATATCAGACGTTAAACTTCAGCTGGAACAGTTATTTCATAACTGTACTGATGGTTGAGTCAGCGATGCTATAGGGTTGCAGGCTGTTTGTTTATCGTATTCAAAAAAATGGTTCAAATGGCTCTAAGTACTATTGGACTTAACATCTGAGGTCATCAGTCCCCTAGAACTTGAAACTACTTAAACCTAACTAACCTAAGGGCATCACACACATCCATGCCCGAGGCAGGATTCGAACCTGCGACCGTAGCGGTCGCGTGGTATTCTGTAGGTCATGTCTTTGTTCTTACCAGCTATATTATATACGTATTCACATTATATATATATATATATATATATATATATATATATATATATATATATATATACTTTCACAGTTCGACGAGTTCAGAAATTACTACTCCAGCTAAAGTTTAACATCTACTATAGCCCCAACAACATCAAAATCAAAGGAGCAAGATTATAAACCAGTCACAGCAACAAACACCGATGTCATATGCCTATCAACACCACCGGGTATACATAGCAAAGCATAATTCTACGATATGTTAAATTATCTGCTTCAAAGCGCTGGGTTAGCCGAGCGGTCTAGGACGTTGCAGTGATGGGCTGTGCGGCTGGTCCCGGCGGAGGTTTGAGTCCTCCCTCGGGCATGTGTGTGTGTGTTTGTCCTTAGGATAATTTAGGTTAAGTAGTGTGTAAGCTTAGGGACTGATGACCTTAGCAGTTAAGTCCCATAAGGTTTCACACATTTTTTATCTGCTTCAAAATCTGAAATATTGTATCAATAGCTGTATTTTCCGCAGATAACCTGAAAATGGTAATCACGCCGAAATAGGCCTATTGTAATAAAAATGTATTATCGAACAGAGCAGCGTCTTGGTCTCATGACATAATATATAATGTCCTCATTTTACATATACGACTCAGTGGATCCAGATGAGTACAAAAAGCTGAGGAAAACAGTAATACGGCTTAGTTTGTACGGAAGGACACCCATCACCTACGACTTAGTGGGACAGTCCAAGGCAGTGCAGAAGGGGAGAAGAAATACAGTCCATCATAAACTTATCAGAGTTATCAGAGTCAAGTCATTATAACGTGGTAAGCATTAATATTCCTAGAGTGCCGTCAGAGTGGCCGAGCGGTTCTAGGCGCTTCAGTCTGGAACCGCGCGACCGCTACGGTCGCAGGTTGGAATCCTGCCTCGGGCATGGATGTGTATGATGTCCTTAGGTTAGTTAGGTTTAAGTAGTTCTAAGCTATTGGGGACTGATGACCTCAGATGTTAAGTCCCATAGTGCTCAGAGCCATTTGGGCCATATTCCTAGAGTGGATTGTCTGACATCACTGCAGCCCAAAAAAGGATAGCAGCGGGGAAGCCAAGAAGGCCATGCTAATAGCTCACCCCGGCTCACCAACTTAAAGTATTCTGCACTCGCAGCTGACTTCATAGAATCCAGAGAAGGCGGTTGGGGGGATGAAAGAGATTGGATGTACAGCCAACGTCAGCCCTCTATGGCATAGTAAGTTTTGTTTTCGTGATGGATGACGAGAGATCGTTTTCACGTGACTACTACTTTTGTTAGTTGACAGGGGCGTCTGTTCAGATTGCGCACCTGTACCTCTAATAACATCTCTGATAATACCCAACACAGTGTTCTGTTATATTCCTTGACATGCCCATTCTCAGGTAACAATCTACTGTAGTACACCCTTGCACATGTTTTATGATAGTTTTTCTGTCGTAGGTCATACTATCCTTTGCCTTCCCTTGCTTGACATATAGAGGTACGTGTCCCTCGCTTTCTGATGGAAATGAGTGTCTTTCTAATATACTGTGTATATATAGCAGTGCTCTTCTTTAGTCTTACTTCATGGCTTATGGTTTGGTATATCACACAGCCACACGCCAGCCTACCAGCACACATAACACTTTCATGATGACGTTGGTTATGCCCTTGTCCATATATTTAAATACTTACTGCTTAATGGGAATTCGTATATTACCTACAAGAAAAAAATGGCTCTGAGCGCTATGGGACTTAACATCTGAGGTCATCAGTCCCCTAGAACTTAGAACTACTGAAACCTAACTAACCTAAGGGACATCACACACATCCATGCCCGAGGCAGGATTCGAACCTGCGACCGTAGAGGTCGCGCGGTTACAGACTGAACGCCTAGAACCGCTCGGCGTTACCCACAAGAACTTCATGAAAACTGAAGAAGGCGTACATACATAAATTGTCGGTTGTGTTTCAAAAGTGAACAGTCACTCCTTTAAAAGAAAAAATGGAGGTTGCGCAAGTGGCCCTCGAACGGCGCGTGCGTGGGTGGGTGCACTGCAGCCGACAGCTGCGGACAACCGCAGGCGCCGCGCCGCGCTGGCCAAGGTCTCCAATTAAATGGCAGGCTGCAGAGTGCAGGCGTCGAGCCGGAGAGACCAGCCTGAGTCATCGGCTGCGCTTCCAGAACGCCGCTCACGTGCATCCTGTCCTAGGTTTAAGGCCGCGCGCCGTGACCGGGAGGACAAAGTGCCGAGTAGCTCGACCACGGCTCCTGTTTCATTAACGGGAATCCGCAACTGATAGCGACATTCGACTGCAGTTCGCTAGCTCTTACAGTGCCTCTCATAAGTTTTGGGACAAAGACTGTGCACAGTGCGTCTGGCTAGGAAACAATTTATGATGGTTAATACGGAAATAAAGATGTACGTCTGCAAGTTGTACATGTACACTACTGGCCATTAAAATTGCTACACCACGAAGATGACGTGCTACAGACGCGAAATTTAACCGACAGGAAGAAGATGCTGTCATATGCAAATGATTAGCTTTTCAGAGCATTCACACGAGGTTGGCGCCGGTGATGACACCTACAACGTGCTGACATGAGAAAAGTTTCCAACCGATTTCGCATACACAAACAGCAATTGACCGGCGTTGCCTGGTGAAACGTCGTTGTGATGCCTCGTGTAAGGAGGAGGAATGCGTACCATCACGTTTCCGAGTTTGATAAAGGTCGGATTGTAGCCTATCGCGATTGCGGTTTATCGTATCGCGACACTGCTGCTCGCGTTGGTCGAGATCGAATGACTGTTAGCAGAATATGGGATCGGTGGGTTCGGGAGGGTAATACGGAACGCCGTACTGGATCCCAACGGCTTCGTATCACTAGCAGTCGAGATGACAGGCATCTTATCCGCATGGCTGTAACGGATCGTGCAGCCACTTCTCGATCCCTGAATCAACAGAGGGGGACGTTTGCAAGACGACAACCATCTGCACGAACAGTTCGACAGCGTTTGCAGCAGCATGGACTTTCAACTCGGAGACCATGGCTGCTGTTACCCTTGACGCTGCATCACAGACAGGAGCGCTTGCGATGGTGTACTTAACGACGTACCTGAGTGCACGAATGGCAAAACGTCATTTTTTCGGACGAATCCAGGTTCTGTTTACAGGATCATGATGGTCACACCCGTGTTTGGCGACATCGCGGTGAACGCACATTGGAAGCATGTATTCGTTATCGCCATAATGGCGTATCACCCGGCGTGATGGTATGGGGTGCCATTGGTTACACGTCTCGGTCACCTCTTGTTCGCATTGACGGCATTTTCAACAGTGGACGCTACATTTCAGATGTGTTACGACCCGTGGCTCTACCCTTCATTCGATCTCTGCGAAACCCTTCATTTCAGCAGGATAATGCGCGACCGCATTTTGCAGATCCTGTACGGGTCTTTCTGGATACAGAAAATGTTCGACTGCTGCCCTGGCCAGCACATTCTCCAGATCTCTCACCAATTGAAAACGTCTGGTCAATGGTGGCCGAGCAACTGGCTCGTCACAATACGCCAGTCACTACTATTGATGAACTGGGGTATCGTGTTGAAGCTGCATGGGCAGCTGTAACTGTACACGCCATCCAAGCTCTGTTTGACTCAATGCCCAGGCGTATCAAGGTCGTTATTACTTCCAGAGGTGGTTGTTCTGGGTGCTGATTTCTCAGGATCTGCGTGAAAATGTAATCACATTTCAGTTCTAGTATAATATATTTGCCCAATGAATACCCGTTTATAATCTGCATTTCTTCTTGGTGTAGCAATTTTAATGGCCAGTAGTGGAAATATTCATTCGACAGCTCCTTATCCGAAAATATCGCTTTTAGAGGCCTCTTCCACCTGTATAATTTGCCGAGATCCCGCGAACGTGATTACAGACTGAGATATAAATCTGTCGGAAACGGGTGTAGGAAGAAACAACTGTTACCTAATCGGAGGACTGATCCTGATATCCACCTCAAGGGTCTCAGGCAAACAGCCAGGCGGGAACTGGAATTCCACCCGTTCCAGTGACTAAATCACTGAGTCATCTCTTACGGTAATGAGTCCAAGCAGACTCAACAGCTAACACACACACACACACACACACACACACACACACACACACACACACACACGCACACACAAGAGTGCACGCACTCCTTCCCCCCTCCCTCAGTCTCTCTCTCTCTCTCTCTCTCTCTCTCTCTCTTTCTCTCACTCACTCTCTCTCTCCCCCCCCCTCTCTCTCTCCCTCTCTCTCTCTCCCTCTCTTCTCATGACAGGTTGCTGAGAGATTTAGGATTCAACTGAAGACATCATCAAACAACCTGATGAAGACCAACTGTATGCCACCACTTCTTAGGGGGTATTTCTATATTTGTAACTGCATAGATTAAACTACTGCTTTTCTCTCGGCGAAGTTTCCAGCTTTATGACTGGATAACTAAACTACGAGTGTTTCAAAGATGAATGCAGTTTTGAAAACACTTCCGCGTAGTAGTCAGCGGCGTAAGGAGAATTTAACACTACAACGGTCCGCTATTCAAAGGTGTGACACAATATTGCTTTTAAAAAATCCGAAAGTTGCATTAAGTGTCTGCCACAATGTTATGACCAACTCAGAAATCATTATAATACGATTGCATGTGTTGTATGACATACTTTGAGCCTGTAACAACATCTACGGAATAGCAAAATTAAGAAAAAGGTAGGAATGTTGTCGTTTAATGCCGAGAGCTTCAGAGGTGGAACACATTCCAGGGTAGGATAAAAAGTGGGACGGAAATCGATCGTACCCTTTTCTAAGAAACCAACCAGTTTTTCTTTTAAACAATTCAGGAAAATCACGGTGAATCTAAATCTGATTTGCTAGACGAATAGTTGAACGCCGTTCCGTCTGAAATGAAACACACTATCTTAATATGTATGCCATATCGCTTGGATTCTACAATTCCCAATCGTTCTAAGAATTTTCAAAAACCTCCACTACGTATGCATCATTTTTATACATGTAGTGAACGGAACAACTTCACATATATAACTGCCTGCGCCTGCATCGCTAGGATATGGTAGCAGCGCACAAAATTCTTGGAAGTTTTCTCTCCGCGCTTCGTCCACATTTTCCTCGAGACACACGCCGAGTCGAATGCATCGATCCCGCCGGAGACTTCTCCCCGCCGGCAAGGAAGGCATACATCAATTTTATATCCGAATGTCTGCCTAGCCTATGGCGCTCCTAGTCACCAATATTGCGATGAATGGTTTGCTAGACTCGTATTTCCAGAGTTCTGCAACTGACGTGCTTCACATACCATACATCGAAGAAGCATTGACGGAAATAAAAGAAGGGTTCACGATGCGATTAAAATTCAGGATGGAAGAATATCAATGATAAGATTTGCTGATGATATTGCTATCCTCAGGGCAGATGAGGAAGAATTACAAGAACTGTTAAATGGAATGGACAATCTAATGAGTATAGGACTCGGATTGAGAGTAAACCGGAGAAAGATGAAAGTAGCGAGAAGCAATAGAAGTGAGAACAGCAAGAAACTTAACAAAAGAATTGAGGATCACGAAGTTGGCTAGACGAAGTCAAGGAATTCTGCTACATAGGCAGCAAAATAACCCATGATGGACGAAGCAAGGGCGACATAAAAAGCAAGCTAGCACAGGCAATCAGGGCGTTCCTGGTCAAAAGAAGTCTTTTAGTATTAAACATAGACCTTCACTTGAGTAAGAAATTTCTGAGAATGTACGTTTGAAGCACGGAATCTTATGGTGGAAAACCATGGACTGTGAGAAAATCGAAGCAGAAGAGAATCGACGCGTTTGAGATGTGGTACCACAGAAAAGTGTTGAAAATTAGGTGGACTGACAAGGTAAGGAATGTGGAGGTTCTCTGCGGACTCGGCGAAGAAAGGAACATAGGGCAATCGCGTCTGTCTAAAGGCCTTTCATGAAAACGGGAACGACCTGAATTTTTTTCCAGACGTATGCTACCCTTCGTTGCTCCAGCGACGCATGATGGACTGCTACTAGAAGGGGAGCACGCTCTTTCACATAATCCCTGCAGAATCTCACAGGTATCTGCTCCAGTCAAGGTTCCTTTACACTGCAGAGCGATTTTAGTTGAGTTTCTATCCCGCTGTCACTTATCTCAGTTTTGGCGTTGTGCGAGGATTGAAAGAAGTAACGGTCTGACAAACTTCCACAGTTTCTCACTGTTATTTTTCGTTTAGGTGTCACTGTAGCCTAGTGGCGGATATAGAAAAACCTTAAGGAGGGAGCACTAAAGATATCTTGAGCTACCGGCACCTTTACTTTTACTGTAATAAAAAATAATCAAATCACATGCAAAGTTTAAGAAAGTTTTATTTAAAATGATTATACACATATACAAGACAATGCCATATTATGATATAAAAAAGTTACAATTGTGGTTCTCTTCCTTAAATAATGAATTCTATACACCTATTCTTCCTGGAAAATTGGTTAATTACATCGTCAATAGGGCAATCAGTGTCAGGGTGAGTGTTCGACTTAGCTAAGCCATTAAGTCGATCCTCCTCCATTGTCGACCTCAGCCATGACTTTGTACACCGCGCTGTTGAAAAACTTCTTTCTACTGTAGCAATAGATGCAGGTAGACAAGCACATGTTTTGTACAGCGTATGCAAAGTCGGACAGTCAAATCTAGGACAAACAGACAACGGCTGCATAACAGAATCACGATCATTAAGGGCTTTTATGCTCGTTTGCTAGCATTGAAGAATAAAAACAGTTCTTTTCCAATATATCATAGCACAAATGCGAGACAGAATAACGTATCAAGATCACTAGAATGACTGCGACTTTTCTCATTGGCATGTGTTAGCTATCTATATGTGCCAGACATAAACGTATAAAATGCGTAGACTGTTTTGATCAGGTTACGGATTTTACGTAAGACCAAACTCCGTAATAGTTTTATTCTGATCGCGTGGCTAATTTTTACTTTTAAAATTTATTGAGCACTTCTGGTATTGTTCTGCTGATGTTCATTTTGCCTTCGCTTAGCTTAATTTTTCCAATTAAACTTTGGCTTCACTTAAATGTTTGATTGAAGCTTCCTTTGGTTTCATAGAACCTTCTTGAACAACTGTTGATCTTCCAATCGCCCACGTGCCTCCTCGGTGCATACTAGTGTAAGGCACGTTTCATTAACAGATATTATTTCTTCCTTTTCCCAGTTCATCAATCAGAAATATTTCTCTTGGACTACTGAGATCAGTACTGGCAATGTGGAACGTCCTTTCTTGACTCCTCTCAGTTCTGAATTTTTCGTAGACTGATGGGCTCCAATGGAAGCTGTAACATTGGCGGGTAACTCTTCAGTATGCAATAAATGTTGTTTTCAAGGAATATATATGCAAATTTTGTTGAAACTAGTTAAATGGATACCTCAAAATCCGTGCTTGTTACTCTTATCATGATAGCATTCGACTGAGCGAGGTGACACTTTGGTTAGGTCGCTGGACTCGTCTTAAAGAGAATAGTCGATTCAATTCCCGTCTGTCTATCCAGATTTTCGATTGGTTATTTATGAATGACACGGCGTATTTTCTTCTCTTTCCATCTCTTATCGAACCTTATATTGTGCCACTAAAGACCTCATCGTCGACGCGACGTTAAATGTTTATCTTCCTTCCTTCCTTCTCATTATTTGCCCGCTAATCGTCGTTATTTGTTCTGCTTCAAATCACTATGAAAACGGTCTAACAACGACATAGTGGACGCTTCACAATCCCTATTCAGGCTTTTAGCGGTTCGAGAGAGTAGTTCCAAGGGAAACATTGCAACCTCCTCAGATTTAGTGATAAGAGGGCCCAGTTGATAGCCGTCAAAAACTGAACAGAGATCAAGTATGAAAACAGGAGGAAAGTGTACTGAAGTGTGAAGAAAAAGAAAAATAGAAACAGTGAATGATCCAACGTTAACAAGTTCAAGATTGAGCGCAAGTGTATAACTTCGGCGTCGTGGTCACAGTGTTGGACTGCTCCACGGAGGACCTACACTCATGTCCATAAATTAAGGATAATGCTGATATATGGTGAAAAAACACTCTGGCGGGCAGTTTGCGAGTTTAAATCACCTCGGGGTATAAGCATGCGATGCATTTGACCTGCGGTCGTCGCACGGTGGGGCTGGAAGCAGACCATATACGCAGAGGTGTGTTGGTGCATGTCAGAGTACGATGCAGCGAGTAAGTGTGCAGACGTGCTATTGGTGGCTGTGCGTTGAAAATGGCTCAAAGAACACATATTGATGACGTTATGAGGGGTAGAATACTAGGGCGACTGGAGGCTGATCAAACACAGCGGGTCGTAGCACGGGCCCTCTGTGTGCCACAAAGTGTGATCTCAAGATTATGGCAAAGATTCCAGCAGACAGGAAACGTGTCCAGACGCTACAGTCCGAGACGTCCACAGTGTACAACACCAAAGAAGACCGATATCCCACCATCAGTGCCCGCAGACGGCCACGGAGTACTGCAGGTAGCCTTGCTCGGGACCATACCGCAGCCACTGGAACAGTTGTCTCCAGACACACAGTCTACAGACGACTGAACAGACATGGTTTATTCGCCCGGAGACGTGCAAGGTGCATTCCACTGACCCCTGGTCACAGGAGACCCCGTAAAGCCTGGTCTCAAGAACACAGTACATGGCCATTGGAACAGTGGTCCCAGGTTATGTTCACGGATGAATCCAGGTATAGTCTGAACAGTGATTCTCGCCGGGTTTTCATCTGGCGTGAACCAGGAACCAGATACCAACTCCTTAATGTCCTTGAAAGGGACCTTTATGGAGGTCGTGGTTCGACGATGTGGGGTGGGATTATGATTGTTGCACGTACACCCCTGCATGTCTTTGACAGAGGAACTGTAACAAGTCAGGTGTATCGGGACGTCATTTTGCATCAATATGTCTGCCTTTTCAGAGGTGCAGTGGGTCCCACCTTCCTCCTGATGGATGATAACGCACGGTCCCACGGAGCTGCCATCGCGGAAGAGTACCTTGAGACAGAAGATATCAGGTGAATGGAGTGGCTTGCCTGTTCTCCTGACCTAAACCCCATCGAGCACGTCTGGGATGCTCTCGGTCTTCAAACCCCTAGGACACTTCAGGAGCTCCGACAGGCACTGGTGCAAGAATGGGAGGCTATACCCCAGCAGCTGCTCGACCACCTGATCCAGAGTATGCCAACCCGTTGTGCGGCCTGTGTACGTGTGCGTGGTGATCATATCCCATATTGATGTCGGCGTGCATGCGCAGGAAACAGTGGCGTCGTGTAGCACATGTGTTTCGGGGCGGTTTTCTCAACTTATCACCAATACCGTGGACTTACAGATCTGTGTCGTGTGTGTTCCCTATGTGCCTACGCTATTAGCGCCTGTTTTGTGTAGTGCCACGTTGTGTGTTACCACATTCTGCAATTATCCTTAATTTATGAGCATGAGTGTAAATAAATAAATATAGCAGTGCCTGTATTATTTCGAATTACGATGGAAAATTCCTTTGGACATGCACGCATTTCATAACGGCTGTAATCACTGCGGGAATCTACATAATGAGCGTGAGCCGTGCACGGATAGCGAAATAGTTCAAAAATGGTTCAAATGGCTCTGAGCACTTAATTTCCAAGGTCATCAGTCCCTTAGAACTTAAACCTAACCAACCTAAGGACATTACACACATCCATGCCCGAGGCAGGATTCGAACCTGCGACCGGAGCGGTCTGTAGCGCCGAGAACCGCTCGGCCGCCCCGGCCGGCGCGAAATAGTCGCCGGCACGGTAGTTCAGCGTGTTCGGTCAGAGGGTTAGCTGCCCTTTGTAATAAAAAACTGAGTTAATGGATCAACGACGAACTGAAATGGGTGTCTTGCGACGTCCGCCCAGAGCAAATGAAACGAACGAAAACGAACAAAATGAGATTACACACACACACACACACACACACACACACACACACACACACACAAAGTAGCAAGGCGACAGCTCACGATAAGCGGGAAATCCGAGTTCGAGACCCGGTTCGACACAAATTTTCGTAGTCGCCATTCCATTATATAGCTGATGATAGTCCATATTTGCAATTGTGAATACATTTAATGTAGTCCATAAAAGCTGTAGTCGCCGCAGTGATGTTCCTTTGGTCACGCATGCATGTCCGCAGGAATTTTGCATTGTAATTCGGAATAATATCGTATTTCGAGATAGGTTCCTGACGAAAACTTCATGTGCTAAGTCCTCTCTACAACCCACAGAAGACTTAGCCGATCGCGGAATAGAACAGCAACTACAATCGCTTAGTAGTGGAAAGGCATCAGGACCAGATGAGATACGAGGTGGAATCCAAAATTTTCGGGACTGGTGCTACCATCTGGAAAGTAGGAGTAGTAGTTGGTGAGAGCTGCATATCTGATGAGTCAGTGTCCGGAGTGGCATTCAGCTGGGAGGGAATGTTGCGTGTCCACAGTGAGGTCTGTAATACTCTGTGTTTGGTGTGTGGCGATTTTACGATGGATCCGCGAACAGAACAGCGTGTGTGTATCAAACTCTGTGCGAATTTCAGGAAAAGTGCTACGGAGGCCCTTGCAATGATTCAACAAGTTATTTGGGGGACGGAGCATGAGCGGTACACGTGTGTTTGAGTGACTCTCCAAGACCCACAAAAGCGAGACAGGTGAAGAGCATGATCATCGTTTTCTTTGATACCAAGCGAATTGTAGACAAAGAATTCGTTCCACCCAATCAAACAGTGAATTCTGCGTAATACTGTGATGTTTTTCGACGGCTCCATGAAAACGTGCGGTGATGGTGGCCCGAACTTTGGCGTCAAGGGAATTGGCTGCTGCATCACGACAACGCACCCTGTCACACGTCCTTGCTCACCAGGACGTTTTGGCAAAAACAACATGGCGGTTGTACCCCACCCACCGTATTCGCCAAATTTGGCACATTGCGACTTCGCGCTATTCCCTAAACTGAAACTCAAGTTAAAACGCCGTCGGTTCGACACTTTAGAGAGGATCCAAGAAGTATCGCTGGCGGTGATAAACACTCTCAAAGAACAGGAGTTCAAAAAACGTTTGACCAGAGGCAGAAACACTGGGATTGGTGTGTATGTGCGGATGGGAACTACTTCGAGGGTGATGGTGACCATTAGTCCAAAATTAAGGCTTACAACAGATTGGCAGCACCAGTCCCGAAAAATCTGGATAGCATCTCGTATGTATAAGATTCTACAAAGATTACACGAAGAAATTTACTCCCCTTCTAGCAGCAGTTTATCGTAGAACGAAGGGTACCTAAGCCACTGGAAAAAGGATAAGTCATTCCCGTTTTCATGAAGGGCCGCAGGATAGATGCACACAGCTGTCGATCTATAACCGTTGACATCGATCTATTGTAGACTTATGAAACATGTTTTTATGCTCAAGAATTACGATGTCTTTGGACAACGGAAATCACCTCTATAAAAATCGAAGTGGATTCGCGAACACAGATCTTGCGAAACTCAGCTCGCTATGTACCTCCATGAGATCCATAGCACTGTAGACAACGGCGCTCAGGTTGGGACCAAACAGCGAGGATATCGGTCCCATCCGATTTGGGAAGGATGGGGAAGGAAGTCGGCCGTGCCCTTTCAAAGGAACCATCCCGGCATTTGTCCGAAGCGTTTTAGGGGAATCACGGAAAACCAAATCTGGATGGCCGGACGCGGGTTTGAACAGTCGACCTCCCGAATGCGAGTCTAGTACGCTAACCACTGCGCCAGTTTGCTTGGTAACGGCGCTCAGGTTGATGCCGTTTTCCTTTACTTCAGCAAAGCATTTGACACCGTCACGCACTACCGTTTGATGAAAGAAATACGAATTTATCGAGTGTCGGACCAGATTTGGTACTGGGTTCAAGACTTCCTTGCAGGTAGAACTTAACACGTCGCTCTTAACGAAAAAAAAAAAAAAACCGATAGATGTAAAGCTAATTTCCGGAGTACCCCAAGGAAGTGTAATAGGATCGTTACCAGAATGAAATTTTCACTCTACAGAGGAGTGTGCGCCGATATGAAACTTCGTGGCAGATTAAAACTGTGTGCCGGACCGAGACTCGAATTCGGGACCTTTGCCTTTCGCGGGCAAGTGCTCTACCAACTGAGCGACCAAAGCATGACTCACGCCTCGTCCTCACAGCTTTTAATTCCGCCAGTAGGTAGGAAGGCGGAAGGTAGGAGACGAGGTACTGGTGGAATTAGAAGCTGTGAGGACGGGGCGTGAGTCGTGCTTGGGTCGCTTAGTTGGCAGAGCACTTGCTCGCGAAAGGCAAAGGTCCCGACTTCGAGTCTCGGTCCGGCACACAGTTTTAATCTGCCAGGAAGATTCAGGATCGTTACTGTTTACAGTGTACATATAAATGATCTAGTGGAAAGCGTCGGATATTCTTTAAGACTGTTCGCAGATGATACGGTTGTCTGTAACAAAGTAGCAACGTCAGAAGACAGTATCGATTTGCAGAATAACCTGCATACGACTGATGAACGGTGCAGGCTCTGACAGTTGACCATTAACGTAAATAAATGTAAGATATTACGCAGACAACGGAAAAGAAAGCCACTACTGTACAACTACATTATTGATCGTAAACTGCTGGAAACAGTATCTGTCGTAAAATATCTAGGAGTAACTATCGAGAACGACCACATAAAACTAATAGTAGGAAAAGCAGATACCAGACTGAGATTTATAGGCAAAAACTTAAGGAAATATAACTCAACCACGAAGCAAGTGACTTATAAGGCGCTTGTTCAACCGATTCTTGAGTACTGTTCGTTTATCTGGGATCATTACCATGTAGGACTGATAGAAGGGATAGAGAAAATCCAACGAAGACTGGCGCGTTTCCACACGGGATCGTTTAGTCGGTGCGAGAGCGTTACAGAGATGCTCAAAAAACTCGATTGGCAGACATTACAAGAGAGGCGTTATGCATCATGGAGAGGTTTACTATTAAAATTTCGAGAGAGCACTTTCCGGGCAGAATCGTACAACGTGTTTCTTCCTCTCACAGACATCTCGCGTAATGACCACGACGAGGAAAATCGAGAGATTGGAGCCAATACAGAGGCTCACCGACAATTACTCTTTGCACGCGTCTTTCGCAAGTGGAACAGGGTAGGGGAGATCAGTTAGTGGTACCAGAAGTATTCTCCACCACACACCATGAGGCGGCTTGCGCAGTACGACGTAGATATAGAGGAACTGCGAAACACTCTGTATTATATACGCCACTGGTTGTAAAATTTCTTACTGATTTGAAGCAGAACAAGCAACCAAGGTATGGGTACAAATAAACACCTTCGTATTAACACAATGTCATCAGTCACACACCACTTGCTGTGATTGCAAAACGATGTCGAGCTGTGTTTCGAAATGGCCCTGAAGTCTCCCTTTTATCAAGATTCATCGACTTTTAACTTTGATCTCTTTCCTAGCCTCAACAACTGATATTACACGGAAGAAATTATTGTCGATTGAAGAAGTTATACTCGCCTAAACCATTTTCATTCGTTGTTTAAATCATCAATCTTTCGATTGGTTTGATAATGACACCCTCATATTGTTCTAATATTTTTCGTCTCTACGTGATCATTACACCAAAATCGACTGCAAAATGATTTCCATATTTTAGTTTTTTTCTGCCTATAGGTCTATACATCAAAAGCGGGCTAACGCTGATAAAAAGGGCATTTCTTGTCACGACAAGTGTATTAGTACAAAACATTGGCATTAATTTGAGAAAGAAGTATGTGAGAATGTACGTCTGGCGCACAGCATTTTGCGGTAGTGAAACACAGACAGTGGGAAAACCGGAACAGAAGAGATCCATTTGAGTTGTGCTACAGACGAATGTTGAAATTAGATGGACTGATAAGGTAAGGAATGAGGAGGCTCTGCGGAGAATCGGAGAGGAAAGAAATGTGTAGAAAACACAGACAAGAAGGATGATACGACATCTATTAAGCCATCAAGAAATAACTTCCATGGTACTAGGAGGAGGCGTAGAGGTTAAAAACCGTAGAGGGAGACAGAGATTGGAAAACGTCCAGCATATAATTAAGGATGTAGGTTGGCACAGGAGAGGAATTCATGGTCGGCCTCACTAAACCAGTCAGAAGACTGATGACTAAAAGAAAATTCTCTTCTATTTCTCTTTCCTGCGTTCCATCGTTAATTGAAGTACTCCTGGACGGCGTTGTAGATGTTCCACTAACATGTCCTTCCACTGGTAAGCGTCTCCCCTCGCATGTTCTTTTTAGTACTTCCCCATTTCGTATTTTATACGTCCACTGAATTTCTAACATTCTTCCATAGGACAGAACTTCAAATGCTTCCAGTTCCTTCCTCTCAAGATTTCCAATTGTCCTCGTTTCACTTCGATACAATTCTGCGGTCCAGTTTTACACGTTAATGAAATTCTTCCTCAGTTCAATATCAACCAGTAAACACCTCGCCCCTCACCTCCGATTCCTTAAAGAATCGAACCCTAATCCATAAAACAGCTTGCAATTTCTGCTTACTTTACAAATGAGTTAGTATGTTAAATATTTGCGTTAAACATGTTCACGAGAAAAAATTTCGAAAAGGTTTGAAACTGTGTGTAAAGTTTGTTGAACGCCACTAAGTGATCTCATTCTGAAATATTGGATGAATATAGTCTGGGTATGAGATACGCTCTCTCAAGACATATTCACAGTTTTTAACCTTAATACTTGACTTATTGTGTTACAACTTTAACTTAAGATTATGCTTCTTAATGAGTAGATTATGACAGCACTTTTTATATTTTTAAATTTGGTCAATAATTATACGAAACATTGAAAATCCAGTTTTTGTTGCCCCTGAAAGTCGTTAGCTAGGCAACCTGCAAATGGGGCTGGGGGACTGCTTTAGACGTTTAGTTGTATAGATATTGCTTCCTGGACAGGACAGCTCCTTTACTTGTGCCACTACAAGTTGACAATTTTAATGTCAAGCAAGTCGTTATACTCCTTCCTATTACTCCTCTCGTGAACCTTTAGCCATGTTCAGTGCGAATCATGTTGACCATTCCTTCCAGTGTATAGTGAAATCACGGAAAACCTAACTCTGGATAGCCAGAGGGGAACTTGAATTGTCGCCCTCCCGAATGCGTGCCCAGCGTGCTGACCATTGCGCCACCTCGCTCAGTCCCTTCCACTAAAAAGCTGGGTACACACAGCTGGAAAAAGATGCAACACCCCCAAGGAAAAGGCCGTTTTATTGACAAGTGATGCAATAAGCAGTTCATCATTGTAGGAGTATATGATGATAAATTTTTATGTCAGATGAAATCCACATGTCACAGTATAGCGTTCCCAAACAATCGCATGAATATTCCTCGTATATCCTCTCCTCCTCCCCCCCCCCCCCCCCCCCCATACCCCCTCTCTCTGGCGGTCAACGCAGGCTTATTTTCTTGCATACAAAAGATCGTGAACCTGCCAAATGACATTCTGTTCCAAGCACCTCGCGCCTTCATTTGCCATTCGCCAACAGTTCTTGCAGACTCTGAAGAACGAGTAGGTTTTCGCTTCACCATGTCCCATACATGTTCAACTGGCGAGAGTTCGAGAGTTCTAATGATCTCGCTGGCCAGGACAGTTGTTGAACCCCTGAGGAGCACGTTGGGTCGTAGCAGTCGTATGTGGACGTACACTGTCCGGCTGGAAAAGTACATCCACTTCCTGCTGAAGATATGACAGTAACAGGAGATGACAACCTGTGCAATGTAGCGGCCACTGGTTACTTTAACCTGCAGAAACACCAAATGTGACCGCGAGCTAAAACTCGAGGCTCCCCTACAGCCTGAAGTCTGGGGTGGTACCTGTGTGTCACGGGCGAATGCACTCTAGAATAGTCAGCTCGCCAGGTCTCTGCAATACACGGATACGTCCTTCACTCACATACATTCTCATCACTGAAGACAAGTAAACTCTTTCACGACACCAGAGTAACCATACTTAGCGGTGTAGTGGTGTCAGTGGTAGTCTGGTCAGAGGCCCACCTCATCTTAATCCTGCTGCAAACAGACGGTTCCCAATGCTCACCGACGGCGCAGCAAGTGCAGCATGTGCCTGGATTTCTTCGCTGGATGACTTTGGTTTTTTGTTGCAAATACATTGATCTTGATGTACGTCTGTGCTACACGGACGTCCAGAACCCGATCTACGAGACTGAGAATGTTCCACAAATCACAGCTACCCCACCGATACATTGTGCCCCGCCTGTGCAGCAACCTGCCGATTCGTCCTTTCAGCTACTCAAAGGCCCACAATACGACCCCGTTCAAATGGCTGAAGTTGTTCAACAGGAGTATGTAGTCGTTAGCTGGGCATCATTGTACCCTAGAACGAATGTTGCACACGCTTTTCACCCCTAAACCCAGCCCAGTTACTGCCTGCAGAGGCAAAACATAGGTTACACAGACAGGTCTCCAGAACGCTCTCTGTGAGGCAATGAAGTGATAAACGGATCACTAACACTACAACCTTTCAGTATGCATACGGCGCAACCGAACACAATCTTTGAGGGTGTTGCATTTTTTCCGCCAGTATAATGCATTTCCTGAATGGGTTTTTATGAGGAATCGCGCTTTATCTGGAACAAATGAATAGTCATTTGTTAAAAGGCTAAATGTCCATCAGAATGAGTTTTCGGGTATGAAGAAAAAACTTATTTATTACTAAATTTCATGAGTTTTCTCCGAATTTTCCATTCTGAAACACAGTACTGTCACTCTTAGTAAGAATGGTTGATATGAAATGTCTTATACTGAGCGGAATGAAAATGTCATTACATTTCAAAAACTCTGGACTTGTGCCCTTTTAATAAATTCTGAAAAATAACAAGCGCTTAAATTAAAAAATAGCTATTTTACTGGCTTTTTAATGCTTGTATATGACCCCACTTTTTATTATGCTTGGAAAGGAAATTAAAAATGAAAGTCATCTAATTCTGTATTTCTTCCACCAAATAGTCCTTCAGAATGTTCACATAAAATTCAGTGCAACTATCTTCCGCATACTGAATGATTTTGTGGAGGTCCTCCATCTTTAGGTTTTTTTATGGACCTTTACCAGAAAGATGGCATACATTTCTAGGTAGTTAAAGATGCTGGCTTAGGTCAACATTAAATATATGTTTAACTAGAACGTTGATGAATGGCAATCCCATAATATAACCAGGATTATTGGAATCATAAACGAAGTGATTTAGTGAGATTACGCTAAAATGAATTCTCTCATTCCTCTGAATGACGTTTCTAGAGAGACAGCTGTCTTCTTGTAGGTATTTAACTTAAGGAACAAAATTACTAAATAATATGAAATTACCTGTCTTTTCCGCCAATTATTTTGACATCTACATCCTTTCCAGAGTAGCTCTTATAAGACTCTTCCTTCAGTCTTACTTGCTTTTTTATATTTCTCTTGTAGCTTGGGGTATTTGATTTTCATTTCCCTCCAAGAATACAGTCATCTTCATCTAAGGAAACCATGGTGCTTAATGTGCTACCAAACAGTAAAATTTATACACAATAGTGCTCTAAACTAACAGAGGTCAAGTATTGTCAACTATAACGCATTGTTGTGCTCTCCACTAACGGGAGTCAAAATAACTTGTCAACTCAATAATAAGGTAACATGAAGTATTTTGGTAAAAAAAAAACAGGTTTCTAGGAAATTTGACCTTTTAATGAAATACGAAGGAAATAATAGTATTTTAAACTTAACCTAAATCGGGTATACTTTGACCAACGTGGTTACTTTAAACTTTGGTTGACTCATACACCAAAAGTTTTACAGCTCACTGCTGGCTCTCACTCGGATGTTCAATACGTACCGTTTAGTGGTAAGGTTCTATTAATGTACTTTAGATGGAGCCATGTAGTGCAGTTATTTTGTGCAACAGCTGCCATTTGTAATTGTATACGAAAAGGCGTGTTAAAATATGGTTGTGGAAAATCCACCGATATCATTTAACTGCAAAGCCGTTGCTGTTTTCAAGTGAACGGTACATGTATACTACTCGATTAATTATCCAAACAGGCCCACTAATTAGTTTTTTATATATATCTGCCAGAATATTACGATTTCTGAGATCATGTGCATGATGTCTCTGTTTAGGGGTTACTTTGACCTCTGGTCATTGCTGCACCTGGATTACTGATACACGATTTATTAAAGACTGATGATGTTAACGATAGTGTGTAGTTAAGGAATACAAACATTAACCACCACTATACATACAAAAACTCATTAGTAATCATTAATGTGCCTATAACTAAGAGAAGAAAATGTCAGTGATATACTACCCAAATTGCAAACTGTTGTGGTTCAGGCAGTGATTCAGTTATAACATATAATGTCAAATATCTCCTGGAAAAGGGAATGATGCTTGTTTGGCCGCCAGATATTGACTCGATAAATGAAGAGCAGATACTCTTAGCTATAACTGCACCGGATGTCTTAAAACAAGGATTTAGGTTTAAGATGGGTAAAACTGAAGACATCAAGTACATTTGGAACTATGTGTGTGGTACTTCATCCTTACACCTTTCATATTTATAGTTTTGAGAAAGGATCACATTGTTTGATTTATGTATGGTGCTATATTTCTTTCTTTTACGAGGCTTAATAAAGCACTTTCGAAAACTTTCGATCAATGTATTTATTTCTGGGTCTTCAAAGTTTCATTGTGTTTTTGAAATACCACGTATTGAATGATAGTTCACAGTTGCGCTAGAAGTATAGGCCGGCCAACGTATCCCGAAATCCATGCTAACTTTGACGACCTATAATTTTTTTCCATTACTTCCTCTGCATTTTAGAAAATGTATTGCACTAATTAGTATGTAATCCTTTCATACAAGCCCCTATGTTCACTAACATAAATATCACATAAGTTAAAAAAACAGTCATGATGATCACATTTGAATCTGAAAAGCGGTTTACGGTGCTTACCATTACGATACAGGGTGAGGCAGGGAGGACGGACGTTTTTACAACATATAGTATTCAGGACCAGGTATTAGTAGTGGAGGGACTGATGTGGTCACGTGTTTGGTAACTTCTGTCATTTGTTTAGTCGAGGTCATGGAGCCGTGGCTGTGCAACATTGTATGTTTGCTTACGATAGTTTTGTGCATAATAATGAGTGCATCTTTGCCGTTCAGCGTGAGTTCCGTCGCCATTTCAATCTTGTGAGACATAATGTTCCCATTCGTAACACCATTTTACGTTGGGCTGAATCATTTCGTTTACAAGGAACAGTCATGAACAGAAATCGCCTGGTACTCCACGCTCAGTACGCGCTGCAGAAAATGTTGAAAGAGTTCGGCAAGCCATAGTCTGTAGTCCTGGTCGACCTGCCGGGAGATATTCTGCTGAACTGTGCCTCAGTAATCGTACAGTAAGGCTTATTTTGCATACTGATCTAGGATTTCATCCCTAAAGAATGGCCATGGTGCAACAGTTGAACACTAGAGATTATGTGAGGCGGCAAAATTTTTCTCCGGAAATGGAGGCCATTCTTGAACAAAATGAGAACATTATTTTGTTTATGAGTAATAAGCTCTTTTTCATTTGAACGGCATAGTAAATCAGCAGAACTGTCATTACTGGGACAGTGAAGTCTAAAACTAATGGATGAGAGACTATTACATAGTGACTAGAATGCTGTCACTGGTACAAATGCTATTGCTCCACACTATTTCGAAAACGATGACGGGAAAACTGTAAACTTGGAACGTTATAGGCAGATAGTCACCGAGTTCTTCCTACCTGAACTAAGACGAAAACGTATTCCTATCCGGCGAATTTGGTTTCAGCAGGACGGGGCCATAGCTCACACAGCAAGAATGTCAGTGGAAGCTATTAGGACTTTTTTGTGGTTGCGTCATTTCCGGTTTGGTGGCATCAGGTAACGTGTATGCGAGCATAAACCACGTACACTTGAAGAAATGAAGGAAGCATTTCGTTTGGAAGTCGTTGAAATTTACAGAACAGTGATGGAGAGAGTGGAAGCCAATCTCCGGGAATAGCTTGAGAAGTGCATCGCTGAAAACGGTCCTCACCTGGGAGATGTTGTATTCGATCATTAATTTTGTAAAATGGCAACAAAATTTGCGTGTTATCCGGTAAATAAATTTTTTTTTTGAAGCACAAGTAACGACATATTACTTTTTTTTTTTTAAACGTCCGTCCTTTATGCCTTACCCGGTATTTCTGCCCTTTTAACATACACTGAAGCGCCAAAGAAACTGGTATAGGCATGCGTATTAAAATACAGAGATATGTAAATTGTCAGAATATGGTGCTGCAGTCGGCAACGCCTATATAAGACAAAAAGTGTCTGGCGCAGTTGTTGGATCGGTTACTGCTGCTACAATGGCGGGTTTTCAAGATTTAAGTGAGTTTGAAAGTGGTGTTATATTCGGCGCACGAGCGATGGGACACAGCATCTCCGAGGCAGCGATGAAGTGGGGATTTTCCCGTAAGACTATGTCACGAATGAACCTTGAATATCAGGAATCCCGTAAAACATCAAATCTCCGACATCGCTGCGGTCGGAAAAAGATCCTTCAAGAACGGAACCAACGACGACTGAAGAGAATCGTTCAACATGACAGAAGTGCAACCCTTCAACAAACTGCTGCAGTCCAATGCTAGGCCGTCAACAAGCGTCAGCATGCGAACCATTCAACGAAACACCATCGATATGGGCTTTCGGGCCCGAAAGCCCACTCGTGTATCCTTGATGAGAGCACGGCACAAAGCTTCACGCCGCACCTGGGGCCTTCAACGCCGACATTGGACTGTTGATGACTAGAAACAAGTTGCCTGGTCGGACAAGTCTCGTTTCAGATTGTATCGAGCGGATGGACGCGTACGGGTATGGAAACAACCTCATGAACTCATGGACCCTGCATTCAGCAGGAGACTGTTCAAGCTGGTAGAGGCTCTGTAATGGTGTGGGGCGTGTGCAGTTGGAGTGATATGGGACCCCTGATACGTCTAGATACATCTCTGACAGGTGACACGTACGAAAGCATCCTGTCTGATCACCTGCATCCATTCACGTCCATTGTGCATTCCAACGGACTTGAGCACCAGCAGGAGAATGCGATACCCCAAACGCCCAGAACTGCTACAGAGTGGCACTTCCGCTGCCCACCAAACTCCCCAGACATGAACATTATTGAGCAGATCTGGAATGCCTTGTAACGTGCTATTCAGAATAGAACTCCACCTCTCGTTCTCTTACGGATTTATGGACATTCCTGCAGGATTCATGGTGTCAGCTCCCTCCAGTACTACTTCAGACATTAGTCGAGTCCATGACACGTCGTGTTGCGGCACTCCTGCGTGCTCGCGGGGAGTCCTACACGATATGTTATTAATATGAAATTAATTTTATATTAAGTTAACTTAAATATTAATTAATTGAATAATTTAATTATAGGTAATTTGCTAATTATATTATTGTAATTAATATAATTATTTATATTAACATAATATTTTATATTTAACATCATTAATCTTATTTATTATATCCAATTATAATAACATTTAATATTAATTTACATATTATTATATATTTCATAATACAATAATTTATTTTAAGCTAAAAACATCAGTAGCTACAATCCTCGGTAAATAAATGTATTAAAATAATCACTTAATAATAATAAAATAAACTTATAGGTATTTAAATTTAATTAAGTGTAATATATTAATATAAATTATTTATTATATATAAAAGTTTATTATATATATATATATATATATATATATATATATATATATATATATATATATATATAACCAAATCAGAACAAATTAATTCAAAATAACCAAAACAATACACAACCTAATTTTAAAAAAAACTTTTAATTTATATATTAAATAAATGAAGTGCCTGATTAAAGGGTTACCTTGATAGGGTACCAGTTTCTTTGGCTCTTCAGTGTAGAATGTTAGGCCTTCCTTTAAGGTTTGGTAATCAGTGATAAATTGAAGATCCTAAGAACTGTGACATCTGGCCTTTTGACAGGTGGCTATTAGTAATGAATTGAGCGCGGTGCGGAAGCGTCACGTACCTGCAGCAGGTAGACGTCCCTGTCGCCGTAGAAGGCGGCGGCGCGGCGCTGCAGCAGGCGGTCGACCAGGCCGAGCACCGACATGTCGGCGTACAGCGAACGCTCCGGCGCCGAGCCGTGCTGCCGCTTGAACTCCAGGAAGCTCACCAGCAGGTACAGCACCTTCTCGTGCATCACCGGGTACGCGGAGTCCACGTTCCGCACCAGCGTCTCCTGCGGACACCCAAACGAAAAAAAATGGTTCAAATGGCTCTGAGCACTATGGGACTCAACATCTTAGGTCATAAGTCCCCTAGAACTTAGAACTACTTAAACCTAACTAACCTAAGGACACCACATACACCCATGCCCGAGGCAGGATTCGAACCTGCGACCGTAGTAGTCCCGCGGTTCCGGACTGCAGCGCCAGAACCGCACGGCCACCGCGGCTGGCGACACCCAAACGGAGGCAGTAGAGCAGGGCCGCGTTTCGCGGGCGCTGGTACTGGATATACGAGGCGTGTTTTTAACTAAGTACCGTTTTGACAGCATAGTGAACGCATTATTGTGGCCAAGATAGATACGAAGCCCACACCTACTACAGTAGTACAAGTTTATATGCCAACTAGCTCTGCAGATGACGAAGAAATTGAAGAAATGTATGATGAAATAAAAGAAATTATTCAGATTGTGAAGGGAGACGAAAATTTAATAGTCATGGGTGACTGGAATTCGAGTGTAGGAAAAGGGAGAGAAGGAAACATAGTAGGTGAATATGGATTGGGGGACAGAAATGAAAGAGGAAGCCGCCTGGTAGAATTTTGCACAGAGCACAACATAATCATAACTAACACTTGGTTTAAGAATCATGAAAGAAGGTTGTATACATGGAAGAACCCTGGAGATACTAAAAGGTATCAGATAGATTATATAATGGTAAGACAGAGATTTAGGAACCATGTTTTAAATTGTAAGACATTTCCAGGGGCAGATGTGGACTCTGACCACAATCTATTGGTTTTGACCTGTAGATTAAAACTGAAGAAACTGCAAAAAGGTGGGAATTTAAGGAGATGGGACCTGGATAAACTAAAAGAACCAGAGGTTGTACAGAGATTCAGGGAGAGCATAAGGGAGCAATTGACAGGAATGGGGGAAATAAATACAGTAGAAGAAGAATGGGTAGCTTTGAGGGATGAAGTAGTGAAGGCAGCAGAGGATGAAGTAGGTAAAAAGACGAGGGCTAGTAGAAATCCTTGGGTAACAGAAGAAATATTGAATTTAATTGATGAAAGGAGAAAATATAAAAATTCAGTAAGTGAAACAGGCAAAAAGGAATACAAACGTCTCAAAAATGAGATCGACAGGAAGAGCAAAATGGCTAAGCAGGGATGGCTAGAGGACAAATGTAAGGATGTAGAGGCCTATCTCACTAGGGGTAAGATAGATACCGCCTACAGGAAAATTAAAGAGACCTTTGGAGATAAGAGAACGACTTGTATGAATATCAAGAGCTCAGATGGAAACCCAGTTCTAAGCAAAGAAGGGAAAGCAGAAAGGTGGAAGGAGTATATAGAGGGTCTATACAAGGGCGATGTGCTTGAAGACAGTATTATGGAAATGGAAGAGGATGTAGATGAAGATGAAATGGGAGATATGATACTGCGTGAAGAGTTTGACAGAGCACTGAAAGACCTGAGTCGAAACAAAGCCCCCGGAGTAGACAATATTCCATTGGAACTACTGACGGCCGTTGGAGAGCCAGTCCTGACAAAACTCTACCATCTGGTGAGGAAGATGTATGAGACAGGCGAAATACCCTCAGACTTCAAGAAGAATATAATAATTCCAATCCCAAAGAAAGCAGGTGTTGACAGATGTGAAAATTACCGAACTATCAGCTTAATAAGTCACAGCTGCAAAATACTAACACGAATTCTTTACAGACGAATGGAAAAACTAGTAGAAGCCAACCTCGGGGAAGATCAGTTTGGATTCCGTAGAAACACTGGAACACGTGAGGCAATACTGACCTTACGACTTATCTTAGAAGAAAGATTAAGGAAAGGCAAACCTACGTTTCTAGCATTTGTAGACTTAGAGAAAGCTTTTGACAATGTTGACTGGAATACTCTCTTTCAAATTCTAAAGGTGGCAGGGGTAAAATACAGGGAGCGAAGGGCTATTTACAATTTGTACAGAAACCAGATGGCAGTTATAAGAGTCGAGGGACATGAAAGGGAAGCAGTGGTTGGGAAGGGAGTAAGACACGGTTGTAGCCTCTCCCCGATGTTGTTCAATCTGTATATTGAGCAAGCAGTAAAGGAAACAAAAGAAAAATTCGGAGTAGGTATTAAAATTCATGGAGAAGAAATAAAAACTTTGAGGTTCGCTGATGACATTGTAATTCTGTCAGAGACAGCAAAGGACTTGGAAGAGCAGTTGAATGGAATGGACAGTGTCTTGAAAGGAGGATATAAGATGAACATCAACAAAAGCAAAACAAGGATAATGGAATGTAGTCTAATTAAGTCGGGTGATGCTGAGGGAATTAGATTAGGAAATGAGGCACTTAAAGTAGTAAAGGAGTTTTGCTATTTGGGGAGCAAAATAACTGATGATGGTCGAAGTAGAGAGGATATAAAATGTAGGCTGGCAATGGCAAGGAAAGCGTTTCTGAAGAAGAGAAATTTGTTAACATCCAGTATTGATTTAAGTGTCAGGAAGTCATTTCTGAAAGTATTTGTATGGAGTGTAGCCACGTATGGAAGTGAAACATGGACGATAAATAGTTTGGACAAGAAGAGAATAGAAGCTTTCGAAATGTGGTGCTACAGAAGAATGCTGAAGATTAGATGGGTAGATCACATAACTAATGAGGAAGTATTGAATAGGATTGGGGAGAAGAGAAGTTTGTGGCGCAACTTGACCAGAAGAAGGGATCGGTTGGTAGGACATGTTCTGAGGCATCAAGGGATCACCAATTTAGGTTTGGAGGGCAGCGTGGAGGGTAAAAATCGTAGAGGGAGACCAAGAGATGAATACACTAAGCAGATTCAGAAGGATGTAGGTTGCAGTAGGTACTGGGAGATGAAAAAGCTTGCACAGGATAGAGTAGCATGGAGAGCTGTATCAAACCAGTCTCAGGACTGAAGACCATAACATAACAACCGTTTTGAAATTAAAAAAAAAAACGTGCTACGATATCTCAATAATTTTATTCTTACATGAAAGCTTGTACCTTAATCTACTTTTCTACATAATTTCCGTCAATACTGAGGCACTTGTCATAACGTTGTACCAGGTTTTGAATACCCTCCTCATAGAAGTCCGCCGCCTGACTTGTTAACCACTGCATCACCACTGTTTTGACTTGGTCATAGCCTTGAAGATGCTGACCGCCCAGGTGTTTCTTCAAGATGAAACATGGGTGGCCTGCGTCACACCAGAATCAAAGCAACAGTCCATGGAAAGGCGGCATTCAGATTCACCCAGAAAAGTGAAGTTTAAGCAAACAATTTCTGCCCGTAAAATCATGTGCACAGTTGAAACTTCCTGGCCGATTAAAACTGTGTGCCGGACCGACACACGAAGTCGGGACCTTTGCCTTTCGCGGCCAAGTGCTCTACCAACTGAGCTACCCAAGCACGACTCACGCCCCGTCCTCATAGCTTTACTTCTGCCAGTATCTCGTCTCCTACCTTCCAAACTTTACAGAAGCCCTCCTGCGAACCCTACAGAACTAGCACTCCTGAAAGAAAGGATATAGCGGAGACATGGCTTAGCCACAGCCTGGGGGATGTTTCCAGAATGAGATTTTCACTCTGCAGCGGAGTGTGCGTTGATATGAAAGCTGTGAGGACGGGGCGTGAGTCGTGCTTGGGTAGCTCAGGGTCCCGAGTTCGAGTCTCGGTCCGGCACACAGTTTTAATCTGCCACGAAGTTTCATATCAGCGCACACTCCGCTGCAGAGTGAAAATCTCATTCTGGAAACATCCCTCACGCTGTGGCTAAGCCATGTCTCAGCTATATCCCACGCCCGGTGTAACCTCCCCCCTCACTTATCGACCTTAATGACAGTGAAAAATGAAACCGCGTGTACCTAATGGAAATTTGGGAAAAGCAATCGTCACCGAAGTTAATCTATCGGTAAAGAGGGAGGAAAGGGTTACATCTAAATGAAAGGAAAAATGCAAGTGAAACTGGTGGAAATTAATTTTGAAATAGGGATAAAGTTAATAAAGAAAGTAAATGTGCGGCCGTTACGTTAACAATCAACTAGCGGTAATTAGATATTTGAGATTTGGGGGAAATTACGGTCGCCAGTCCTATGGACAATTACTATAATAACTGAAAAAGAAAGGTTATTACACATATAATTAGCACTAGAAGCGTGGCAACTGAAGGTTGACACGTGTAGTGTGAAAACTGAAAGTTTGTCAGAAGTAATAAATTTCGCTACACTTAATTTAGCAAAAGAATTAATGAAACCGGAAAATCGAAAGTTAATTTAGTGACTGAAGTTAATAGTGAGCTTTCTTTCTGAAGCACATCGAAATACGGTTAGTCTTGGACTACCTCAACAATCATTTCTAAAGCTACTTGAATCTACGCAATTTAGAAAGAAAAGATTTAACTTTGAACTTGAATTAAACGATTCTGAACTATTAACAATAGTAAAATTTAGTACGTACCAAGCTGAGCTGCAGTCACAGGTAAGCTAAAATATGCTAACAAAACTCGCACTCTAAATTTGTGCTCGTGTAACCTAAATATTGTAGCCAGCTACTGAACTTTGAAATTAAAGCAGTGAAATCTAATTATATTATTTTAATGCTGGCGTTTGAATTTCAACGACACTCGGGTTCATTTCGGAAAAGGAAGGGACCCTGCTTGGCAATGCAATTGGGACAATGAGCAACAAAGGTTCATGCTAAGTTGCTGTAATATTGCGAGGCAAATGGAACAATTTGAAAAGCTGAGGTCTGCCATACAGTTCTGAAACTTTACGTGCTTTTAGTCTTCCTTGTTGGTTGATTGAAGGTTTGAAGCCGTCGATCGAGGAGGTGGCGACAGTCACTCATTGTCGGCCGTCGCTGTTGCAGAAGCTGGATGTTGGCGCGCCTTCTTCTCGACACGGTCACCAGGCGAAACGGGCTCTTGATGTGCGCCAGCTAATGCTTCCCGTCCGCGACACCATGTCAGAAACTATCATCGCGAGTCGAGCGCAATTACATGCTGCCAAACCCCGAAAGCGCGGCAACTCGCGGGAGCGTCACACAACACCTGCTCCACTCGCTACTCCCGCCAGACCCCGACTGCTCCGCCCGCGCTCCACGCGGCAGAGTTAACACTACCAAAGATCCTACACACTTTGAGTCTTCACACGACCTATCGATGTAATCGTTCGATAGCAGTTTTCCCTAGGCAAGACCCAGCGTAAAAATACAAATAATATTTACGAAACAAACCAATTATACATCGACATAAATGCATAAATATATATATACAAACAGTAAAACAATTACAATATATAAAGAGACAGAAATGTCATATATTCAGGTAACAAAAATAAGGAAAACAAATTATAGTACAATAGATGGAAATAGGAGGATATGCATTTCCGGCGTTACACCGGGTTCCCGGGTTCGATTCCCGGCGGGGTCAGGGATTTTCTCTGCCTCGTGATGGTTGGGTGTTGTGTGATATCCTTAGGTTAGTTAGGTTTAAATAGTTCTAAGTTCTAGGGGACTCATGACCATAGATGTTAAGTCCCATAGTGCTCAGAGCCATTTCTCCGCTATATCCTTTCTTTGAGGGGTGCTAGTTCTGCAGGGTTCGCAGGAGAGCTTCTGTAAAGTTTGGAAGGTAGGAGACGAGATACTGACTGAAGTAAAGCTGTGAGGACGGGGCGTGAGTCGTGCTTGGGTAGCTCAGTTGGTAGAGCACTTGCCCGCGAA
Organism: Schistocerca serialis cubense; assembly: GCF_023864345.2. NCBI lineage: Eukaryota > Metazoa > Arthropoda > Insecta > Orthoptera > Acrididae > Schistocerca > Schistocerca serialis. The sequence continues at coordinate 528,607,041 of NC_064643.1, forward strand.
AGGAAAAGGTCCCGAGTTCGAGTCTCGGTCCGGCACACAGTTTTAATCTGCCACGAAGTTTCATATCAGCGCACACTCCGCTGGAGAGTGAAAATCTCATTCTGGAAACATCCCTCACGCTGTGGCTAAGCAATGTCTCCGCTATATCCTTTCTTTCAGGAGTGCTAGTTCTGCAGGGTTCGCAGGAGAGCTTCTGTAAAGTTTGGAAGGTAGGAGACGAGATACTGGCTGAAGTAAAGCTGTGAGGACGGGGCGTGAGTCGTGCTTGGGTAGCTCAGTTGGTAGAGCACTTGCCCGCGAAAGGCAAAGGTCCCGAGTTCGAGTCTCGGTCCGGCACACAGTTTTAATCTGCCAGGAAGTTTCATATCAGCGCACACTCCGCTGCAGAGTGAAAATCTCATAATGCGCACAGTTTTTTGGGATAGAAAAGCGAGTATTGCTTGTGGAATTTCTGCCTCGTAATGAGACAATCAATGCAGCAGCTTACTGTAAGACATTGCACAATCTGAGCCGTTCAGTTCAGAACAAAAGACGTGGCACGTTGAGCAAGGGCATCGTTTTGCTGCAAGACAATGCCCGTCCGCATGTGGCGAATCAGACCAAATATCTCATCACATCTTTTCGATGGGAAACTCGAAATCATCCTCCGTACAGCCCCGATCGTGCGCCCAGTGACTACCATCTGTTCCTGCACTTGAAGAAACACCTCAGTGTCTTCATGACGAAGTCAAAACAGTGGTGATACAGTGGTTAACAAGTCAGACGGCAGACTTCTATGAGGAGGTTATTCAAAAACGGGTACAACGCTATGACAAGTGCCTCAATATTGGCGGAAATTATGTGGAAAAGTAGATTAAAGTACAGGCTTTCACGTAAAAATAAAATTGTTGAGATATCTTAGCATGTCTTTTTTTAATTTCAAAACGGTACTTACTTAAAAAACACGCTTCGTATCAACAGGAGATCTCAAGTTGATAGCACATTCCCAGATTTCCAGAAGGTCCTTGACACCGTCCTTCAGATGCGGCTTCCAATCAAATTGGGTATCCATGGAGTGCTCCCTAAGTTGTGCGACTGGGTTCGTGGCTTCGTGTCAAAAAGGTGTCAGTTCGTAGTAATTGACGGAAAGTCATGGAGAGAAATCGATGTCGTAAGTGGGGCTCCCCAAGCAAATGCTGTAGGCCCTCCGCTGCTTTTAATCTACACTGACTATTTAGGAGACAATCTGAGAAGTCCTCTTACAAGGGAATAATTCAGCCCGACATGTCGAAACCTATCCTGAAATTTTTACACAGGAACAAAGAAGAAAAAATGACAGTATGGCGTTGTTGGCCGGGAGACACCATCCGGGGAATTTCAGCCGCCGAATTCCAAATCTTATTTCAGGTGACGCCACATTGACAAACACGTTACAACTTTTTCTTTTTGTTCGTTGTATTTGGTCGTAGTGGACGTCACATGACATCCTTTGAAGTTGTTGATCCTTTGACTCAGTTTTTTATTCCAGAGACCAGCCAGCTCTCTGACCGAACACCGCTAAGCAGACGCACGCAGCGGAAGACTACAATGAACGACGTGCACTGCCAGAATTTTAGCTGATAAGGCGCACCGCAAGTATTTTTTAGAAACTGTTGAGGTTACTCGTTTTTCAACACGAAGAGCCGCGTATAATCGGTTTGTACAGTCCTTCCTGCCTAACGCTGAACCGACGAATAAACAGATGCAGCCGCGTCAAGAGGACGTAGCGCAACGTTATGTCAAGTCTTAAGCGCACAAACACGAATTTTAAGAATTTGCCATACCAAAGATGTCTGAGTTCATTAATTTTTAGAATAACTTGCATTTAAAATCGACAAATAAAGTGCTGCAGACGTAATTGAAACCCAAGTGACTAACAGAGGAAAGAAAATCAAGGCGATTTATAATGTTATACCACTGGCATCAATCGGGACTTTAATTTGTTGACACGCAATATTTTATAACAAACCCTACACCGCAGTTCTTACGATCATTTTTAAATAATGTATATTTTGCTAACGGTTAAAGAATTTATTGTTTATTCCCTATAGTCGCCACAAAAATGCGAAGGGTGTACTGTATACAAAACTGTTAAGGCTTTCGTGGCCGCTTGTTGACAAACTGCCTGGTTGCTTCTGTCTCGGATTCTTCGGCCGACGTTCGTCTGATGATTTTACTGACGTTCACCACCGGTGATGGAGGGTGAAGCTTTGACAATGCCAGCCACTCGTGCTGGCGAAACGTCAGTAAAATCATCAGACGAACGTCGGTCGAAGAACCCGAGACAGAAGCAACTAGGCAGTTTGTGTACAGGATGTCTAAAACAAACAGTTTCCTTACGTCAGGCGCACCTAATAATAGAAAAATTAATACTTTCATGCTTTTCGCAGTTATTACTAGTGTTATTTAGACAGAACTGGAATGCAATAAGAAATGGTCGTGGCCATTGTTCTGCATATTGTGCTGCACACCAGGCATACTTGATGAAATTCGTAAAATGGGGTGATGCAAACTGACAATGCAGAAATGACTGAAGTTTAACAATACTGTTCTGCCGATAAACCTTGCATGACAAAGAGCTAACGAAAATTGTACTGCTCGAAAATTTTTTGAAAAATACTATATACTATTGAATTTTTTTATCGAGAGGCTGAATCACACTATTAGTTGCGGGCGGAATCCGAATTATTTTAACGGTCTTCTCGTCGTCCTGAAGACAGGGATGTCGTTATGTTCAGCCCACGAGTCCAACGAAGGCAATGAATTATTTTCCGCGATGCAACACTAAAAATGATTCTCTCCCATTTTTCCAGATTTTGCTACATCCATTACAAGATTTTTGCCAGAAAACGTTTTTTTTTAATTTTTGAACCTAATTTGCCTTGATGTTCCTGAAGACAGTTATCGAGCTAAGGGAACAATAATTCACTGATACTTATCACTGGCAATGTTGTATACAAATGTGTCACAGCATTCATCGATTGCACAAACGACTCTGTCTTTTTTCGCTCGAAATGATGCACAAAACTTGACCGACTGGCGTTATATGCAGGCAGCATTTTAGAGGATAACAAGAAGCTTTGTTTTCACGTCAGCTACGAATTTCTCTATAGTATTACCTATTACTGACATTCTTCTCCTTGAGGTAAACTTTGTAATTTTGCGGTTTCATTTTCCATATAACTTCCTGAATTTGTTCAACTTGGTCGAAGAAACATGGAAATCAGTTAAGTTAATTGCACTTGCAATTCAGAGGGCCCAGTCACAAATATTGAGTCTCGAAAGCACTTCTAAACCTTTCGAATAATTTTTCTTCCACACTTTTGGAGTTTCATTTTGGCGCATACTTCGGACTTCGTGTAAATCTTTCTCCCATTTATTCATGTACGGATTTAGCGAAGCGAAACTAGCTTTGCACACTGCATATGTGTAAACGTTTTCTCCCTGCTTCCTTAAGCTAAAAAAATGATAGCCTTCTCTTTGTCACTGAAAGTTATCATTGAGCATGTTTTCTTTGGTATAAAATAACAGAAATGATAGCTCGCACGGGAAGTTTTGGGTGTTCATGTTGCCCACGTGCTATTCGAGAATGGAGCAGTTGATAAATAGTCCGAAAGCGGCTTTATGAATCCTCTTACAAACACTTAAGTGGCAGATGTGGGTTAGGACGCCTGTAGTTGCGAGAACGGGTCAAGAGGTTGTGGCTGTGAAGGTTGTTGTCCCTCTTGGACATTTCAGATGTCTTTAAGCACTGTGGGACTTAACACCTGAGGTCATCAGTCCCCTGCACTTAGAACTACATAAACCTAACTAACCTAAAGACATCACACACATCCATATCCGAGGCAGGATTCGAACCTGCGGCCGTAGCAACAGCGCTGTTTCGGACTGAAGCGTGTAGAACCGCTCGGCCACAGCGTCCTCTTGGATATTTCCTTCTCTGTTTTCGTTGTGGTTTGATAGACTTTTTTTTTGTTTTTTTTTACTAGCTTTTCTTCGCTAGAGTTTGTTTCCTTTTGTCTATTCTGCTACTGCAGGGGTAGCGATTTTGGTCTTTTATGTTTATCTCTGTCTTGGTCATATTGTCCAAGGGTGTTAATCAGTTCGTTCTGCGAGTTCCGCGCAGTGGCATAGAAGGCTCCTGCCAAGGTACGAAAACGCGTTGTTAATCTTTCAATGTCTGCAGCTTCATGTAAGTGTGCCGTGGGTAATCGCGTGGGGACGTGGAAAGCTCGTCTTAGCGCTCTGTTTTGGACTTTTTGTTGGTGGTCTACCATCGATCAAATTACCAAGACACATAAATTGTCGTGAAATAAATGTAAAAACTGCCGAATCTCACTGGCTCAGTGATATAAGCTACAATTAATTCATGAAGAAGTACTTTCGAATATAAATGCGGCTTACTCCGTTGAAAGCAAGAGAATATAAACACTTACTTCATGCATGAGAAGCATATAGTTCTGTTATTGGCTGTCCTTTTTATGATAGGCTCTTTCCTTGACAAGTAAAAATATCTGTATGAAGTCTCATGATTCGCCATTTCTTACACTTCGCTCGAATTTCTAACACACGAATATTTTTCTAAATGCAATTACTTTTGCTTCAGAAGCGAATGTTTTGAAGGTTCTTGCCTTCTGTGGCTATTGTCTCAGATTTATAAGGGGCGTTCAAAAAGAAACGAGCCGGAGGCATAATTAAAGAAATCAGTACCTGTATGTTAGAAGTATTTACCCTGGCTGTTGAGACACTCGTCCCGCTGTGACACACGGCGGTGAATTGCTGTCTCATAAAATGCCCAAAGCTGTGATGTTAACCAGTTCCGCACATACAACTGGACGTTATCGTCTGAGGTGAATCGTTTGCCCCCTCAGAGCTTTTTTAACGGGGCCAAAAATGGCCCCCTTCTGATCCACTTCGTGCAGCATGGGCCAACAGTGAATGCCCAACTTTACTCGCAAACCTTGGCCACCCTTCGCCAAGCGATCAAATCAAAACGACCAGGCAATCTCACCCGTGGGGCCATTCTGCACCACGACAGTGCAAAGCCTCATATGGCCAACATAGTCGCGATACTCCTGCAGAAATTCGAATGGAAGGTTCTCGGCCACCCTCCATACAGTCCGGACCTCTCCCCCTGTGATTACACAATTTCTGGTCCCCTTAAAAGGGGCGAACGATTCACCTCGGATGACGACGTCAAGCTCTACGAGTGGAACTGGTTAACATCGCAACCCTGGGAATTTTATGAGGCAGCCATTCACCGCCTTGTGTCGCAGTGGGACAAGTTCTCAACAGACAGGGTCAATACTTCAAACATACAGGTACTGGTTTCTGTAATTATGCCTCCGGCTCGTATCTTTTTGAACGCCCTTATAGCAACATTTCTGGAAGTTGTTTCCGCTGTTTTGGGGAACGGTTTATGGTTTTTGGCGTTTTCTAATCACGTCCGTGTGATTTTCTCTTTAGCTACAGGTATGGTTGCTTAGTTGGTGCGTTAAATGATGTAGGTATTACATTCTGTACACGTTTCGTACGTTCCAGATTTACTACAGTACAGCGAACAAAACTCCACTTTGTTGGGTAGATATACGTCAGGTCCTCTGGTGTTTACAGCAATTTTTTGTTATTGAAGCAAAATACATTATAAATATCTCTACGTTTCACGAGAATCATAAATAAATTGTCATGCAGTGACAAATTTAGTGTCGTTTTCAACATATTGCCGGTTTTTATGGGACTACAAATGCTACCTAACATAAAAAGTATGTTAAAAATCAATATAAACAATAGTATTTGCATTTTCCGGTACCGTAATGAGAAGTGCAACTGCTGGTCGCTTGGCACACTGCTATCGCAGTGGATTAACAAAATCGATCTTATCGCGACTGTTATCTTAAAGCTATTCAAAGAAACGTCTGGTATTGTTAGCGACTTTGATGACTGTAGTTGCGCCCGCTCGTCTAAAGTGAAATATTTTTTTGTTTTTGTTTGCGTCTGATATATGAGAGAAATTCATTTGCAGATATTAAAGAACTATACATTGTGATTGTTAACTGCTACAATGCTGGTAAAACGTTATATATTTCAGCCTGTGTTTTTGAATTGCCTGCCAACGGTGTTGCCGCAGTGGTAACACCGGTTCCCGTCAGATCACCGAAGTTAAGCGCTGTCTGGCTGGGTAGCACTTGGATGGGTGTCCATCCAGTCTGCCGTGCACTGACCCCTTGTGAGGCTGAGAAGTAGCGGCTCCGGTCTCGGAAACTGACATACGGCCGGGAGAGCGATGCACTGACCATATGACCCTCCATATCCGCGTCCAGTGACGCCTGTGATCTGAGGACGACACGGCGGCCGGTTGGTACCGTTGAGCCTTCATGGCCTGTTCGGGAGGAGTTTTTTGAATTGCCTAGGTTTCGTAATTTAGTATTCAAATAGCATTTAGTGTCATGGCGCTTAGTCGGGCGTAGTGATCTGTCGCCTGAAATTTTTTGTGTATTTACCATAGTTCAAATCTGCCTTTATGTTCAAGCATGTATTTCTCCAGATGTTTCTATATTTTCATCCAGTCGTATATCTGTGAAATATGGCGAAAATAAATTTCTACGGTGTATTCACGTCTGTTGGTCTAGTTTCAGTTTATGTGAGCGTAACTGTTCAACACTGTTTCACCGACAGTCACATTCGTTTTTGATTGACTTCCGACTATTACACCATCTTATTTACGATATGCAGCTCCGAAAATTATCACACTAAATTGTAATGCTTAAGCCGTCCCCTTGCGGGACCATCCCAGCAATTGCCTGGAGTGATTTAGGGAAATCACGGAAAACCTAAATCAGGATGGCTGGACGCGGGATTGAACCGTCGTCCTCCCGAATGCGAGTCCAGTGTGCTAACCACTGCGCCACCTCGCTCGGTTTTCTCATAGAGTACGTGGTATGAAAATAAGCTGTTTCAGAGCATCATCAAATAGAGCATTTCTATTTTTTAGCTACGATTTGTTATAATAAAACGACAGGAAACTTCAAATCGACAGGTAAAGGCTTCCTGTATTTGGTGATTTTAGTGCTATAACTTGTGTGCTACGAAAGTATACCATTTCAGTGCTACAGCACAATGGTGATCCATCAAAAGCGCTTTTTGGTACAGCTTGTCTATTAAATATCAAATAAGGACATTTGTAGATACTCTTTAGGCAGTGTATGCCACACATAGAGGCCCGATGGTTATGTCGAATTTGTAGGGCAGGTAATAGTGTCGTGAGCTTTTCACACATAAAGGGAAAAGTAACAGGTTCACATATACCTCCTTCCACACTTTTTTTAGCTCTTGTTTTATAAAAATTCTGGGTCTTTCTTATTTATTTAATTGGATTATTACCTCACGAGGGCTACTCCGAAAGTAAGTTCGGATCGGTAGTGAAATGGAAACCACTATGAAAATCCGATGAAGCTTTGCGTCATCGCGTCACGTCGCTATTTCCAGTCCTGAGTGCACAGTGAGCATGCAAGGAAGCCTAGGAAATAACCTCTCCCGCCAAGTACGAGGGTCTGGCGATAGATTTCGCTGATGTCATGCAGCCCACATAACAGAACTGTCACGCCGTTGCGTCTTCATGACAATTTTCTACCGCACTCTGCAGGGGCAATGAAGATTCTCCTGCAGCGTTTTCGATGGGAAGTGTTTGACCATTCACAATACAACCCGTAACTGGCTGCCCCTAAGTTTCGTCTCCGCTCACATTAACCGCTGCCTATGAAGACACCATTTTGAAAGAGACACGAACTGTAGACCAGCGTAGAGAACTGGCGAAAAGAACAGGCGACTACCTTCTATGACGAGGGTATTGGAAAGTTGGTGAAACGCTACTATAAGTGTTTAAGTGTGAGCGGCGTCTGTGTAGAGAAGTACTTGGAAGGTGTAACTAACGGTTGCAAATAAAACATTTTTTATTTTCATGTTTCCACTTCGCGACCGATCGGAACTTACTTTCCGAATAGCACTCGTATATAATGAATTTGCTGCAATTCTTGTTGCAAAAGTCAATGACTGAAATGTTTCCCCAGTGGTTAGAAATCTTAAGGTGACTGTCAGCCTATGTCTGGAAGTAAACACGACTTAAATGCTGGAAGTTCTCACTGTTATGAAACTTTGTCTGAAATATATATACGAGTACTTATAACTGGGTTAATGAACTGGCTCATGTTTGTACCTCGCCGGCAAATATGTTTTCCAATGATCGTGACCATCTACGAAAAAAATCTCCGCTTCTATTCGAACGAAATTACGAAATGAATCTCGGTCTATGTCATAAAGTGCGTTATTTCAGAGTGTTGGTAGTCAATGCAACATCGAGAATGTGGATATTGTGCACGCGCGAACTGACATTAGAGTCTGTACGTTAACAATATTGAATTTAAAACCGATATTGGGATGAAAATTCAGTTGAGTCAACGAATAACTTCTACTAGTTCATATCTGAGATGGTTGTACAGTCTTACATAGCGTTCCACTACCAACAATTCGCTATTCAGTCCATTGACGAGCCGAGTATTTTCTTCGCGATTTTCTCTGCTCTTCTTAGAAAATAGCTAGCAGAGTTAACGCAGCTATTTTACGCGCATCAATTTTCGCAAGGAAACTGCTCGGTTTGCGAACCAGATAAAGCCGATAAGGGCCTCTGGAGAGCGCCAAGAGTGCATTATCACGTCAACCACCTTGTCCCAGGGCTAACGAGATACACGGGCCCTACAATGAACTTGTGACGTCACACTAGTCGGCTTATCTACATCTACATCTACATCCATACTACGCAAGCCACCTGACGGTGTGTGGCGGAGGGTACCCTGAGTACCTCTATCGGTTCTCCCTTCTATTCCAGTCTCGTATTGTTCGTAGAAAGAAAGATTGTCGGTATGCCTCTGTGTGCGCTCTAATCTCTCTGATTTTATCCTCATGGTCTCTTTGCGAGATATACGCAGGAGGGAGCAATATACTGCTTGACTCTTCGGTGAAGGTATGTTCTCGAAACTTCAACAAAAGCCCGTACCGAGCTACTGAGCGTCTCTCCTGCAGTCTTCCACTGGAGTTTATCTATCATCTCCGTAACACTTTCGCGATTACTAAATAATCCTGTAACGAAGCGCGCTGCTCTCCGTTGGATCTTCTCTCTCTCTTTTATCAACTCTATCTGGTACGGATCCCACACTGCTGAGTAGTATTCAAGCAGTGGGCGAACAAGCGTACTGTAACCTACTTCCTTTGTTTTCGGACTACATTTCCTTAGAATTCCTCCAATGAATCTCAGGCTGCCATCTGCTTTACCGACGAACATCTTTATATGATCATTCCATTTTAAATCACTCCTAATGCGTACTCCCAGATAATTTGTGGAATTAACTGCTTCCAGTTGCTGACCTGCTATATTGTAGCTAAATGATAAGGGATCTTTCTTTCTATGTATTCGCAGCACATTACACTTGTCTACATTGAGGTTCAATTGCCATTACCTGCACCATGCGTCAATTCGTTGCAGATGCTCCTGCATTTCAGTACAATTTTCCATTGTTACAACCTCTCGATATACTACATCATCATCAGCAAAAAGCCTCAGTGAACTTCCGATGTCATCCACAAAGTCATTTATGTATATTGTGAATAGCAACGGTCCTACGACACTCCCCTGCGGCACACCTGAAATCACTCTTACTTCGGAAGACTTCTCTCCATTGAGAATGACATGCTGCGTTCTGTTATCTAGGAACTCTTCAATCCAATCACACAATCGGTCTGATTGTCCATATTCTCTTATTTTGTTCATTAAACGACTGTGGGGAACTGTATCGAACGCCTTGCGGAAGTCAAGAAACACGGTATCTACCTGGGAACCCGTGTCTATGGCCCTCTGAGTCTCGTAGACGAATAGCGCGGGTTTGAACGATCGTCTTTTTCGAAACCCATGCCTCTACCACACTTCGCGAACGCTCAACCCCGCGCAGGGCCCACGGGAAATCAAGATTTAATTGAAAAAGTGCCCACTAAAATTCTTAATTTTGTTGTGTGCTATAGAGAGCTTGCATACATTTAAACACGCAGTCAAGAATTATTAAATTCGTCTGAAATACAGGGTGCGTCAAAAAAATGTATACACATTTTGAACTGTCATAGACAATGTATTGCCCGTTTTACTAGGTTAAATATCTGTGAGAAAGTAATGTTATGTTTCTTCAACAGGTGGCAGCAGTGGCAAGGAAGTAACTGCAACATGGACGTGCGTTTGAGCTTTGAAGCGCGGAAGTAGATAATTAAGTGTTACTGGAAGTTTGAGAATGTAGCTGCGGTTCGAAGACAGTGGAGAAGTGAGTATCGTACAGAACCACCTTCAAGGTTAACAATTACTCGTCTACGAGACAAATCCGAAATTCATGGAACAGTGTGTGATGTGAATAAAAGTCGATCAGGGCGACCTCGTACAGCTACAAGTGATGATTCCCCAACTGCGGTCTTGGAACTGTTTCAGCGTTCGCCTCAAAAATATTCAAGGCAAGCGGCACGTGAGAGTAATGTAAGTGCTAGTAGTGTGCTACGCATTCCGAAGAAAGGCAAGTTTCGTGTGCATATTCCAAGGCTGGTGCAACAGCTAAGTGACGACGATCATGATCGAAGGTTAGAATTTTGTGAATGAGTTCAGGAGATGGTGAGACGTGAACTGGGATTTATGGGTAGCATAATTTGGTCGGATGAAGCCCAATTCAAACTCAATGGAACTGTCAATAGGCATAATTGCGTGTACTGGGCTGAAGATAATCCTCACATTACAGTTGAAAAGGCTGTGAATTTGCCTGGTGTAAATGTGTGGTGTGGTTTGTCTGCAAGGGGACTCATTGGGCCTTTCCACCTAACAATGCTTGCTGACACCATATTCCCTGCCATTCGTGCATTATACGGTAATATATATATATATATATATATATATATATATATATATATTTGGCCACGACATCTTGGTAGATGATTTTTGCAGTGTCTGTGTGTTTATGGGTTGCATTTTTTCATATGACTTGTCAAGCCAATGGCAGCACGGCATCTCTTGCCGCAATTGTCACAAGTGTATCTGGCTGTTGAGTCAGGAGCAGTGGTAGCATTGCGAAGCTTTTTCTGCCTTAATCTGTCTGACAAGCCTTCATCATGCTCCGACATTCCAGATGATATATCATGACGCCACTCTGGTCTCATGCTAGCCCGTGCTTCCTATCTGTTTGTGTCGATTCCAAATCTCTTCATATCTCGTTTACAGGAGTTCTTGAACCTCAATACAGGACGTCCTACAGGTCTTTTGGCTATAGAGATCTCTCCATGCATCACCTCACGTGGTAATCTGTCAGGATCCATACGGTGGACGTGTCCCAGCCAGCGGAGTCGTCTCTGCTTCAAGATAGCTGATTCGTTAAACACTCGGTCCTTCCACGTTACTCCGAGGATGGATCTCAGGCACCGCATGTGGAAAGCATTCAGTCGACGTTCTTGTTTGCCATAGGTAGTCCATGTTTCCGATGCATACAAAAGGATGCTGAGGACGCAAGTTTGATATACAGGAATTTTGGTGGTCAAAGAGAGTTTGTTCAAAAAATGGTTCAAATGGTTCTGAGCACTAGGGGGCTCAACTGCTGTGGTCATAAGTTCCCTAGAACTTAGAACTACTTAAACCTAACTAACCTAAGGACATCACACACATCCATGCCCGAGGCAGGATTCGAACCTGCGACCGTAGCGGTCGTGCGGTTCCAGACTGTAGCGCCTTTAACCGCTCGGCTACTCCGGCCGGCAAAGAGAGTTTGTTGTTTTTCCAAACACGTGTAGAGAGTTTGCCAAAAGTTGTCGCAGCTCCTCCAATGCGAGCATCAATTTCCTTGTCAACAGACATGTTTGATTCTATAGTAGATCCAAGATAGCAGAAGTTATCTACGACTTGCAGAGTAGTGCCATCTAGTGTGATATTCGGCTTTGTGTTAGTACCCTGAACCATAATTACGGTCTTATTACTGTTTACACTCATCGAGAATAGGTGGCATGCGTGACTAAATCTTGATACCAGCTCTTGCAGTTTTATTTCCAACAAGATGGTGCACCGCCGCACTATCATAGGGACGTACGAGCGTACCTAGATCACAATGTGCCAGGCCAGTCGATAGGACGCAGGGGATCAATCGAATTTCCTGCACGTTCTCCAGACCCACGCCGCTGGATTTCTTCTTATGGGGCACAGTAAAAGATGAGTTGTACAAACGTAAACCACGTAACCTGGACACACTTTGGAATGATATTCAGGCGGTGTGCGCAGAAGTCTCATTGGACACTTTGGTACGATGTACAGAATCAGTGGTGACTCGTACTCTGAAATGTATTGATGCTGAAGGCCACCAGTGACGTTTCAAAGTGTGTACAGGGTGAAAAGTATTTAAACCGACAAACACTGGGAGGTCGCAGGGGACATCAAAACAAATATTTTTCCCTAATGTCATTTTTTCTTATGAGGATTATTTAAACCGGTGGAGGCCGTATTACGATCATCAGTTGCAGGCAACTGCTGTCCACCAGTGTAGTAGTGCATTGTTTCTGTTTACTAATGGAGCGATACACCTGGAGTGAGTACACTGATGCGGTTGGTGCGTACTACGTAGTGCACCACAACGAACGAGCTGTACAGAGGGTTTATCAACAACAATATCCTAATCGCCGTATCCCGCATCATACGACCTTTGCTGCTGTGTACCGACGTCTGCGTGAGACCGGGTCATTTAGCAGATTACCTGGACAGGGACGCCGTAACACAGTAAGAACGCTGAAATTTGAGGAACCTGTCTTGCAGCATGTGGAGCGGGATCCTTCAATCAGCACTCGTGCAATTGCACGTAACATGGGGACGAATCAGACGAATGTAAGAACAGTCCTTCGAGAGCAGTTGTTACGTCCATTTCACTTACAGCGTGTCCACAACCTGGAACCAGTTAATTATCCACCCAGAGCACAGTTTTCGCAGTGGTACCTGGAACAGTGTGAAATGCATCCTACATTTCCATCCTCTGTGTTGTTTACCGATGAAGCAACGTTCGGGCGTGATGGAGTCTTCAACATACACAGTTCGCATGTTTGGAGTGAGGATAACTTACGTGTCACAGTTACAAGCGCTCATCAAATGTAGTTCTTCGTTAATGTGTGAGTCGGTGTTGTTGGGGACTGTTTAATTGGGCCATATCTGCTACCTAGGCCATTAAATGGCAGGCACTATTACAATTTTCTCGCCACAGCATTGCCAAATTGCTCGAAGACGTCCCGCTCCCTACAAGACAACGCATGTGGTTCCAACATGACGGTGCGCCGGCACATTTCAGTCGTCGTGTGCGTCGTTTACTGGACCGACGGTTCCCAGAAACGTCGATTGGGAGAGGTGGTCCTGTACCATGGCCTGCTCGATCCCCAGATATGTCCGCTCTGGACTTTTTTGTGTGGGGAGAAATGCGCAACCTTGTTTACGCAACTCCTGTTGCATCAGAAGATGATCTGGTTTGGATAGTAGCAACAGCAGGAACAATTCAGGACACTCCTGGGGATTTTGCCCGTGTCAGACAGAACATGATCTGACTGTGTAACCTTTGTTTACGTGTCAATGGAGGCATTTTTCAAAATCTACTGTAATTGGAATTGGGTTGTGTTAATGTGTTGTATATTGGTCATAAAAAATGGATAAGTGTTTGTTGGTTTAATTTGCCGCCAGAGAAATCTTCCTCTACCGGTTTAAATGCACCTCATAGGAAAAAAATGATATTAGGGAAAAATATGTCTTTTGATAATCAAAATATCCACGAGTGTACTACCTGTCTACAGTGTCCAACGGGCACAATATTTCGGCGATCATACATGTCACCATCATCAGGTGAACTGACGGACTGAGCTCCTGTGAACGTGCCGGCACGGAGATCCGTACGCTATGGCTGCTCAGGGGGAACTGGGTTCGGTCGCGGCGGCGGCACATTCAAATACCCTCCGCCCGCGGCGCGCTCCCCCCGCCGTCCGCGCCCCGCGCCGTGGAACAGATTGCGACGGTGTCTGAGATGACGTCGGTGTGATAGCTCTGTCCTCCGTGGTCGTCACAACTATACGTTTGCTCGATTTACTCTTGATTAACCCAATCGCTGGTTCCCAAGCCTTGCTAAGATTATAGCAACAGTCACGGTTTATGAGGTCGTCATTGGTGCGAATTTCGATGGCCTCTCTAACAACGCTGTCCCAGTACCTCGACGTCTGTACCAGAATCCTCGTGCGTTCATACTCCATAGCGTGATTTTCCGACCGCCGACTTGCTCGGATACATCAATCGAGTGTGCTTCTGGTGTTCACGGCATCGATCCTCGACGGTACGCATCGTCTGACCAATATTCGACTTGCCACATTGACACGGAATCTGGTACACGCCGGCCTTCCTCAAACCGAGGTCATCTTTGGCGCTCCCCACCAGTGCACGAGTTTTATTCGGAGGACAAAACACAGTTCCGACCCGGTGTTTCTTCAAAATGCGGGCGATTTTACCCGAGAGTGCGCCTGTATATGGAATAAACGCAGTACCTACCTCCTCCCTCGTAATTTCATCCATATCCACAGGTTGTGCTGTAGTGGTTGGGCGGAGAGCACGTTGAATCTGCCACTCTGAGTACCCATTTTTTCGAAATACAGTTCTCAGATGTTCCAATTCCGACTCTCTGCGTCAGAGATAGTGCGCGCCCTATGTACTAGAGTCGAGATACTGTGACAGCGTTGTTAGAGAGGCCATCGAAATTCGCACCAATGACGACCTCATAAACAGTGACTGTGGCTATAATCTTAGCAAGGCTTGGGAACCAGCGATTGGATTAATCAAGAGTAAATCGAGCAAACGTATAGTTGTGACGACCACGGCGGACAGAGCCATCACACCGACGTCATCTCAGACACCGTCGCAATCTGTTCCACCGCGCGAACGTGGCGCGGGGCGCGGACGGCGGGGTGAGCGCGCCGCGGGCGGAGGGTATTTAAATCGGCCGCCGCCGCGACCGAACCCAGTTCCCCCTGAGCAGCCATAGCGTACGGATCTCCTTGCCGGCACGTTCACAGGAGCTCAGTCCGTGAGTTCACCAGATGATGGCGACATGTATGATCGCCGAAATATTGTGCCCGTTGGACACTGTAGACCGCCAGTACACCCGTGAATATTTTGAGTATCGAATATGCCGGGAGAAACTCAAGAATCACATTTCTTTTGATGTCCCCTACAACCTCCCTGAGTTTGTCGGTTTAAATACTTTTCACCCTGTATACATTTTTTGACGCACCCTGTAGTTACTCGCTCTCCACCGGAGACGGCTGCTGGCAATCGTAAGACCTGCAGTGTCAGGCGCTGTTAGGTGCGCGCCACGGTCTGTCTTTCTCGTGGCTCGAGGGTGGCAGACAGGAGCCTCGGCTCACCTTGTCGATGTCCGGCTTCTGGAGGAGCCGCGCGCAGCGGACGCCGGGCACGGGCCAGGGCAGCGGGAAGGCGGCGCTGCGCGTCACCAGCTCGTCCAGCAGCGAGTCCGGCGGCGGCTGCGGACGCGGGGGCGGCGCCACCCCCGCGCACAGCTGCAGCGCGCGCTCCGCCGCCGACCCCGGCAGCACGTCCGGCACGCTGGGCAGAGCCGACAGGTCCGCCGACGACCCGCTGCGGTACGTCTCGTCCACCTGCCGGCAGCGAACACCGTTAGAGGTGCAAACGATTCGTCACAGTTTTACAAACATACACTACTGGCCATTAAAATTGCTACACCACGAAGATGACGTGCTACAGACGCGAAATTTAACCGACGGAAAGAACATGCTGTGATATGCAAATGATTACCTATTCAGAGCATTCACACAAGGTTGGCACCGGTGGCGACACATACAACGTGTTGATATGAGGAAAGTTTCCAACCGATTTCTCATACACAAACAGCAGTTGACCGGCGTTGTCTGCTGAAACGTTGTTGTGATGCCTCGTGTAAGGAGGAGAAATGCGTACCATCACGTTTCCTAATTTGCTAACGGTCGGATTATAGCCTATCGCGAATGCGGTTTATCGCATTGCGACATTGCTGCTCGCGTTGGTCGAGATCCAATGACTGTTAGTAGAATATGGAATCGGTGGGTTCAGGGGGGTAATACGGAACGCCGTGCTGGATCCCAACGGCCTCGTATCACTAGCAGTCGAGATGACGGGCATCTTATCCGCATGGCTGTAACGGATCGTGCAGCCACGTCTCGATCCCTGAGTCAACAGATGGGGACGTTTGCAAGACAACAACCATCTGCACGAACAGTTCGACGACGTTTCCAGCAGCATGGACTGTCAGCTCGGAGCCCGTGGCTCCGGTTACCCTTGACGCTGCATCACAGACAGGAGCGCCTGCGGTGGTGTACTCAACGACGAACCTGGGTGGACGAATGGCAAAACGTCATTTTTTCGGATGAATCAAGGTTCTGTTTACAGCATCATGATGGTCGCATCCGTGTTTGGCGACATCGCGGTGAACGCACATTGGAAGCGTTTATTCGTCACCGCCATACAGGCGTATCACCCGGCGTGATGGTATGGGGTGCCATTGGTTACACGTCTCGGTCACCTCTTGTTCGCATTGACGGTACTTTGACAGTCGATGCTACATTTCAGATGTGGTACCCTTCATTCGAGCCCTGCGAAACCCTACATTTCAGCAGGATAATGCACGACGGCATCTTGCAGGTCCTGTACGGGCCTTTCTGGGTACAGAAAATGTTCGAGTGCTGCCCTGGCCAGCATATTCTCCTCAACGCTGGCCGAGAAACTGACTCGTCACAATACGCCAGTCACTACTCTTGATGAACTGTGGTATCGTGTTGAAGCTGCATGGGCAGCTGTACCTGTAACGCCATCCAAGCTCTGTTTGACTCAATGCCCAGGCGTATCAAGGCTGTTATTCCGGCCAGAGGTGGTTGCTCTGGGTACTGATTTCTCAGGGCCTATGCACCCAAATTGCGAGAAAATGTTATCTCATGTCAGTTCTAGTATAATATATTTGTCCAATGAATACCCGTTTATCATCTGCATTTCTTCTTGGTGTAGCAATTTTAATGGCCAGTAGTGTAATTGAAGAAGTTGAAAAATCAGCTAACCAGTTGCAAATAAAGGTTTATTAGCCCTTGACCTAGGTTTCGATGTTCGTAAAAATATCTTCTTCAGAAGTAATGGCCCTGTTACATCACATGATGGTATAGTAGATTTCATGTACCATCATGTGATGTAACAAGTTGGTCCATTACGGAATACGGGGAGTAGCTCACAATTGCTGCACTCCTTACTTTAACAACATACAGTGTTGAAAATGGCTGTGACGTGGAGTCTGAGTGGGGCACGGTAAAATGTGGGGTGCCCCAGGGATCACTGTTAGGGCCACTCCTGTTCCTTAATTGTATAAATGATATGTCGACTAATATTACGGGTAATTCTAAAATATTTCTGTTTGCTGATGAACTCACAGTAAACTTGTGTGCAACATTGGCTCTGTTTCAAATAGCGCAGTTTATGACAAAAGTTCATGGCTTGTAGAAAATAAACTAATACTAAATCGCAGTAAGACTCAGCTTTTACAGTTCCTGACACACAATTCAACAAAATCCGACGTTTTAATTTCACAGAATGGGCATATGATTAGTGAAACTGATCAGTTCAAATTTCTAGGTGTTCAGATAGATAGTAAACTTACGTAGAAAGCCCACGTCCAGGGCCAGCCGCAGTGGCCGAGCGGTTCTAGTCTGGTTCAAATGGCTCTGAGCACTATGCGACTTAACTTCTGAGGTCATCAGTCCCCTAGAACTTAGAACTAATTAAACCTAACTAACCTAAGGACATCACACACATCCATGCCCGAGGCAGGATTCGAACCTGCGACCGTAGCAGTCCCTTGGTTCCGGACTGTAGCGCCTAGAACCGCACGGCCACTCCGGCCAGCTTCTAGTCTGGAACCGCGCGACCGCTACAGTCGCAGCTTTGAATCTTGCCTCGGACATGGATGTGTGTGATGTCCTTAGGTTAGTGAGATTTAAGTAGTTCAAAGTTCTAGGGGACTGACGACCTCAGATGTTAAGTCCCATAGCGCTCAGAGCCATTTGAACCCACGTTCAGGATGTTGTTCAGAGACTTAATGCTGCCATTTTTACTATTCGAACGGTATCTGAAGTAAGTGATCGTTCGACACGAAAATTAGTCTACTTTGCTCACTTTCATTCGCTTATGTCGTATGGTATAATATTTTGGGGTAACTCTTCCCATTCTAAAAGGATATTTTTGCTTCAGAAACGGGCGGTTCGAGCAATAAGTGGTGTAAGTTCATGAACCTCTTGTCGACCCCTGTTCACTAGTCTGGGTATTTTCACATTGGCCTCTCAATATATACATATACAGGGTGTTTCAAAAATGACCGGTATATTTGAAACGGCAATAAAAACTAAACGAGCAGCGATAGAAATACACCGTTTGTTGCAATATGCTTGGGACAACAGTACATTTTCAGGCGGACAAACTTTCGAAATTACAGTAGTTACAATTTTCAACAACAGATGGCGCTGCAAGTGATGTGAAAGATATAGAAGACAACGCAGTCTGTGGGTGCGCCATTCTGTACGTCGTCTTTCTGCTGTAAGCGTGTGCTGTTCACAACGTGCAAGTGTGATGTAGACAACATGATTTATTCCTTAGAACAGAGGATTTTTCTGGTGTTGGAATTCCACCGCCTAGAACACAGTGTTGTTGCAACAAGACGAAGTTTTCAACGGAGGTTTAATGTAACCAAAGGACCGAAAAGCGATACAATAAAGGATCTGCTTGAAAAATTTCAACGGACTGGGAACGTGACAGATGAACTTGCTGGAAAGGTAGGGCGACCGCGTACGGCAACCACAGAGGGCAACGCGCAGCTAGTGCAGCAGGTGATCCAACAGCGGCCTCGGGTTTCCGTTCGCCTTGTTGCAGCCAACGTCCACGTATCGTCTCATGCGCCAGAGTTTACACCTCTATCCATACAAAATTCAAACGCGGCAACCCCTCAGCGCTGCTACCATTGCTGCACGAGAGACATTCGCTAACGATATAGTGCACAGGATTGATGACGGCGATATGCATGTGGGCAGCATTTGGTTTACTGACGAAGCTTATTTTTACCTGGACGGCTTCGTCAATAAACAGAACTGGCGCATATGGGGAACCGAAAAGCCCCATGTTGCAGTCCCATCGTCCCTGCATCCTCAAAGAGTACTGGTCTGGGCCGCCATTTCTTCCAAAGGAATCATTGGCCCATTTTTCAGATCCGAAACGATTACTGCATCACGCTATCTGGACATTCTTCGTGAATTTGTGGCGGTACAAACTGCCTTAGACGACACTGCGAACACCTCGTGGTTTATGCAAGATGGTGCCCGGCCACATCGCACGGCCGACGTCTTTAATTTCCTGAATGAATATTTCGATGATCGTGTGATTGATTTGGGCTATCCGAAACATACAGGAGGCGGCGTGGATTGGCCTCCCTATTCGCCAGACATGAACCCCTGTGACTTCTTTCTGTGGGGACACTTGAAAGACCAGGTGTACCGCCAGAATCCAGAAACAATTGAACAGCTGAAGCAGCACATCTCATCTGCATGTGAAGCCATTCCATCAGACACGTTGTCAAAGGTTTCGGGTAATTTCATTCAGAGACTGCGCCATATTATTGCTACGCATGGTGGATATGTGGAAAATATCGTACTATAGAGTTTCCCAGACCGCAGCGCCATCTGTTGTTGAAAATTGTAACTACTGTAATTTCGAAAATTTGTCAGCCTGGAAATGTACTGTTGTCCCAAGCATATTGCAACAAACGGTGTATTTCTATCGCTGCTCGTTTAGTTTTTATTGCCGTTTCAAATATACCGGTCATTTTTGAAACACCCTGTACATATATATATATTTCAGCTTATTCCCAAGAATAAGTAGCTTTCACTCAGTTAATACTCGGCAGAAATCCAACCTGCATTTGGATCGGACTTCCTTAACTCTTGTGCAGAAAGGTGTGTGTCCATTTACAATAAGCTACCAGAAGAATTCAAAAATCTTAGCAGTAAACCTCGCGCTTTCAAAGCAGATGTTACATTATTGATCGCGTTCACTTAAATTTATGGTCTGACTTTTTTGCGTTCATAAACATTTTGTTTTTATCTGTTATTACCTTTATGTTAATTACATGACCTTGAAGATTTGCTCCTCAATTTGGTCCTACGGAACTTAACGTGTAAATAAATAAATAAACAAGGCCACTACTTCTCAAGAAAATATTTTTACAGATATCCAAACTTAGGTCAAAGGCAAATAAACCTTTGTTTGCACCTGGTTGTCTGATTTTTCAACCTCTTCAGAATTACGCATTTGCTGTTTCGCAGCTATGTTTAAGATTTAAAAACATATTTTGCATTAATAGGAAAATATCGATGTTTTCAATAGACGTTCCCAATTGCAAATCATTGGTGTTATTTTGAACAATGTTTCATTTCGACGTCTGTTTTTAACCATGCCCTCCTTTGTCAGCTGCCATTCAAAGTAAAAGTTTGCTTGACTCCCAGTTGCCTTTATACTTTGGGGCCTTGATTCCCGCACATTTCCGTGCTGGAAACGACAATCTGCAGTGCGTAGAGCAACAGGAAGAAGTTCTTGACAATCTTTGACACTGCTGATATCTTCCTGACGGTTTAAGCCTTCTCTAAGGACATCGTGGCCTAGCAACCAGAATGTGATCTCACCCCTTTGGAGTGCAGTGAGACCGCAATTTTTGCTCTGCTGTACAAACTGGAACCATGAGACCGTTCGAAACCATTCGACGAAATTTAAACGTGATCCAAAGCAGCAAAGAGTCATTAAGCTTTTTCAGTGCTCCTGTTCCACGTCCTCTTGTGGTGTGAACACGCAGGCATGGGTCATCGACATATGCGTTATTAAAACGGCAAAAGGTTCTTCTAAGACCCCGGTTCGGCAAAACCCTCGTTGGTACCAGCCCACATTTATTTAGAATTTTAAAAATATGCCTTGACAAAGGAAACCTACGAAGTAGGCCTAGGCACCTACAGGTAGGCAACCATTTCACTCACGACCGACGCCAGGACTACTTCGTAGATTTTCTCTGTAAGGCATATTTTTAAAATTCCCTATAAAAGTGGACAGAGGTCATTGTGGGTATTACTGAGAGGCCTTAGAGGAACCTTCAGCCGTTGTATTCCCGCATGTGTCAATGTTGCAGCCCTCTGTGATGACGTCATAGGAGAGTGCGAAACAGGAGCACTGAGAAAGCAAAAGGACCCTAGGCTGCTGTAGATCAAGTTCAAATTTTGTCGAATGGTTTTGAACAGTTCCTAGTGGTTCCATCATGTGCACCAGAGAAAAAATTGCGGTCCGCACAGCACTTCAGAGGGTTGAGATCACGTTCAAGGGTGTTGCTAGGCCACGATGTCCTTAGAGAAGGGTTAAAGCGTCAGGGAGATGTCAGCAGTATCAAAGATTGTCAAGAACGTGTTCCTGTTCCACATCTCACTGCAAACCGTCGTTTTCGATTGCGAAATGTAAGGGAATCATTGTCCCAAGGAAAGAAATGGTTTCATTGACATCCTTTATATTACCCACTGAGGTCTTTTCGTAACGATTCTGAGCAGTGGCGTGTCTAAAATGTTTTCCTCGCCCACGCATAGGAAAACTGCGTTGTTTGAAAGCTGGGTATATCGGTTTTGACCTCTTTTTTTTCTCAGATGTATCGAAACGTTGTTTCAAGCGTCATCGAACCCTAGGGTGACGTCGCAGGCCGCCACCCTTTCGCAGCATGAGAGGGCAAAGTTGTAGGCATCTTTCGGACAAATTTCAAACATATTCGTCGCAATGGGAGACAATTACGAGAGTTTGAAAAAGTTGTCCTGTAATTCTTTTGCACCGTGTATTATGTTATCCCCAACTGTTGGTTCCTTAAAAAAGCTTTCTGTAATAAATTATATCGTGAGAGGAATTTTGAATTTATTTACATCACTAGATAATAAATAATCATCAAAGCATTTCAGTAACAGCAACAATATCCTTACAAAACAACTTTATTTGCAGTCACAGTCACAAAAACTTTAACAGTTGTGACCAATGTGAACAGTTAGGACATCTTTAGATAGCCTGCCCACGATTATATCGGTAATTAAGAACTGTGTCAGTTACCTTGCGCCTCTTGCAACTCATAATCCGTCTGAGGACGCCGTCTTCTGAAAGTTTTCGCAGGTTTAAAATGCAACTAGTGGTTAACTTCCGTAGGGGTGATGTCTGTCGTGGTCTTATATATCGTACTCACGGCAGTTGCCGTTTTTGCTTCATAAATATTTCTTATATAGTAGCGGTGACCTTTCCTTGTCTAGGGAAGGCTATCAGAAAATGACATAACAGTCAAAAGCGGTCACAGCTGGTAAAAGTTTTTCTACGACTGTAACTGCAAATGAAACTGCTATGTAATAACTGATAATCTGCTTACACTACCATACGGCTGTTGCAAACAATAGCTTTATTCCGCCAATCCAGTGAAGTGATAAAAGAATTTTTATGTCGCTTCCCTGACGCTTGTTTGGAGTTTTTTCTAAAACTGCAGAACCGTACTCAGAGAACAAATTTTTTAGAGTACTGCGTCGCACAGTTTTATGAAACTGATGTAGGGGCGCTCACCTACTATATGTGTAAGTCTGAAGAAAATCTGTGTGGGAAAGAGCAGACCATAAGTGCCCCGATGGGCCGGCCGGGGTGGCCGAGCGGTTCTAGGCGCTACAGTCTGGAACCGCGCGACCGCTAGGGTCGCAGGTTCGAATCCTGCCTCGAACATAGAAGTCTGTGATGTCCTTAGGTTAGTTAGGTTAAAGTAGTTCTAAGTTCTAGGGGACTAATGACCTCAGAAGTAAAGTCCAATAGTGCTCAAAGCCATTTGAACAATTTTTTGCCCCGATGGAATTAATTGTGAAGAATTTTAGGACGCAAAAAAATCCTACTTTACATAGGTTCTAACATTTAATCCATCTGTTGTATCCTATTTACGTGCGATTACAGATTTTTTTCAATGAGATAATGTAGTTCTTTGAAGGGCCATCGATAGTTGGTGAACTGAGAAATAATATGGATTCGTAACAATATAAATGAAGTAATCACACTTGTATTTTTATACTGAACATGAGCTTTCCATGAGCACCTGACCTTACTTGTCCTCCACTGTCTGATTAATAATAGACTGTTTCAGGATTCTGTCGCAATTGTAACTGCTTTAGTATGTTAATGAGGTGAAATTGTGTGAAGCCCACTGAGGTTTTGGGAAAAGAATGCCATTTTAAGTTGGCAACAAGAGAAAGAACGAAAGATATACAAGGCAGGCGAAAATAAATCGCTGCCTCTGTTGCAGTTTCGGTATAATCCTGTACCCACTGTGTTTTATAAATAAACGGTTGACTTGTCGACTTATTCATCTTATTGACATAACCTGTTAATACGATCGTTTGCGGACTAGCTAGCCGTAGCCTCTAAGGTTCTGTGATATAGACGTTTGTGTGAAGAACTAAAAGGTATATCTCCCCTACCGCTCTCCGCAAGAGAGCCCCCGCCGTTACAGTTGTTCCGTCCCCTTCCATGCCATCTACGCAGCTAGGGGCCACATGGATGTCTTGTGCGCACTCTACACAAGCCACACTGGGTCGTATGACTAAAGAAGAGAATATTCTCCGGATGAGATCATCAGAGCAAAAGAACATTCTCTGAGAATGTTCTCAGTTTCGTGTCAATAAAAGATTCGAAGCATATTCTCTGACCAGGGGGTAATTTCTCGCTTCCTCCCTTCCACAGATATACTTTAGTTGACTGGCAGAGGCACATGTTTTACTAAAGCCTGGTGTTTGTTAAGGTAAGACGGCGGTGACAGGATGATTGTGTATGGTATTACTACAATTTTCTGAAACGAAATGGCGTTGTACGTATTACGAGGTGGTCGTCTAAACAAGTCCTACAATGAAGCAAATATTCGCTTGTTAGTTGAGTTTAAGACATGCATTGTAGAACTGTGTTATGAGAAGAACATAATTACTTAAAAACGTTTCAAGGAGACTGTAGTTTTCGTAATAACACTCAACTGAATAAAGGCACTTGTAAACAAAGACAAATAACATGTTCTACTTATAGAAGCACATCCATAATCAGCATACTGTTCGAAGAAAAGCCGAAGTTGATCAAACCTGGTTAAAAATACATCATTAAGCTATGTCTGTTAATATTAGATTTATTAGACCACTTAAAATATACATAACTAATAACATTTGAAACGTCCCCTTAGAAAATTATGAATGACAGTGCTGGTAAACTTCTACGTTATTTCATACAAAGACCGCTGAGTAAAACTGAACGTACTCAGTCCTCTCTTTACTTATTCTGATCATCACTAAACTGACATACAATTTTTTTCCGTGAAACACAATCTGACTTTCAATAATCCCTACGAAAGAATGGCCCTGACTATCAATAACCTATACCTTTCATCAATCACTTTCCTCACAAAAATCTTCGTTACTCGAACTACTGCAATACAGCGAGTGCCAATACTGCCAGCTAAATAAAAGATTCAAACTACTGAAAGCATTAACTACTGATAGACATAGTTAGCAAATGAAAAATTTTGATAGAGAACAAGCAATGTATTTACCTTAATAATGTTCAAAAGTCATCATATATATATATATATATATATATATATATATATATATATATATATATATCAATTCATGACATCCATCTTCACAAATTTCCTTTTTCTGGCGGTCACACATCCAGATCGTCCGCTTATAGTAACCTCTCAAAACTCTGGCATCTCTCTCTCTCCATATGCACCACTGCTGGGGGCTCACCTCCAACTGCGCAACGCTACGCGCTGTTCACATCCAACTGCCCAACACTACAATAGCGAATATTCCAACAATGAGTCCAGTCATCCACAGACTGCACACAGCACAGTCAGTGATTTTCATACAGAGCACTACGTGGCGTTACCAACATAAAAACCTAAACAGCCTACTTACACATTGCCGGTATTTCAGATAAGACGAACTGTAATGTAATTATTTAGGCTTACATACTGTACAAAATCAGAAATACGTAAGATGTTTCTAGTTACACTTGCATTTAGACCTGTTTCTTTCCTTGTATCTTCTGTCTGCTGTACGGAAAATTACAACCAAACACGACGCATGTATTAACCATTACAAAACTCTAAAGATAACCTATTTACATCGATTTATCCTCATTTCTTACGATTGTTTATCCGTAAATAGACAGCCGTTTACTCGTCCTTTGTGGTAGCCGCCAAACTGAGATTTTAAAGTGCTGGCTACAGTGACGCCAGTGCTACTGTATACGTTACTGCCATTCAAGGAGGTTAGAATAAGGGCAGATGCCCTTACGCCACAGAAGTGAAGCCACCGCCGCCGTATTGGTCTGTCCATAACATTGTGTCGAGTGAGTGTTCATACTGCATTGCACTGATACTTTATACTGTATCAAAACACATAATTAGAAATGACTGCCTATTAGACTTATCAAAGCTAAAAGGGCAACTATCATACACTTTTTAACCGAGAACCTCATTTCCTGGGCTCAGTAAGATGGTGTCTCTGGCTTCAGTCGATGGCTGTGCTCGGCATAGGTAGTGCCATCTCCCTTTGTTCTAACCTCCTTGTCGCAAGTCTAGTAAAGTATGTTTGTGCTCCCTTCCTTCTTGACTAGCTTCTCAGCAAGGTAGCTAAAATATAACTTCTTTGGCTCTCAGTTTGTTTACATTTGTGTGCTGAAGAACATGTGAGCGTTCGCCAACATGTGCTTGTTGTATTATTTGTTTTCTAAAATGGAAGATTCAGAATTTGCTTTTGTAAATATTTTAAAAGACTGTCCAGGGATAATAAATAAATCGCAAACTCCGACTGCTAGAAGCTGGTAGTTTCCAAGAAACTCAGTTTCGTTACATGGCAAAGTTCGATAAAGAAATTAATGATGTGCAAATACTAAAAAGATTGCATAATATGAAGTCACGCATAAAGTCGAAGACTGATCTTAAAAACACGAGGAACAAAATATCCTATTAAAGAAATGAGACGGGATGTTTCTGAAGTTTTGGATGGGGATAACTGCAACAATGCGACACACAGTATTCCTGGTAAGTCCCCTTGTCTCTGTTTTTTTTTTAATTAAATGCTTAATACTTTGAAACTACAAATTATCAAACTTTTTTGTTTTTTCTGCAAAAATGAAACGATTTTGGTAAAATCCGCCTAATATTAGACGACTTTTCCGTAGAACTAGGACAGTGGAGCACGCATAAAACTGGAGAAACCCCTACCAAATTTCTTCATAAACTTGCTTGCATTATATACTCATATGTCCTCACTTCAAAAATTTGAGTCGTGACACTACGCTAGTATTCCTGTTTTTTATTTATTTTAGAAGCTTGTGTAATAGGGCATCTACTTCTAGCTGTCTGTCTCCTTTCCCAGACGCTAGTGCGGAGTACGTCGAACAGAATGATTATGACCCAGCATATTTTCTCCACCACCCCCAAATTTCAATCGAGGATGCTCCAGATATAGTGGCCCCAGAAATAACAGTAGCTACTTCGTCATGCTCGCCGTTTTGGGTCCTCCACAGCACAGAGGAGAAGACGATTAACCATGGAACCAGGGCGACAATAAATTTGTCAAATTCTGAACTACAGCGACTGGTATTGGCGTTCTTATTAGATGTTTTAAGAGAAAACAGAGAAAGTTGATGAGAGAAGAAAATAAGAAACAATGATCGCGTTTTGTAATGTCAACATTCAAATGTTGATGAACGAAGTGGTATTGTGTAAACCAGAGATCTATTGACACCGGTTATTTAATATTGGCTCCTGTCAGACTGCACACGAGTTTTGAATCCTATCGATTTACGTTGATCAAGGGGCCTGCAAATGAATAACGCAACAACGAAGATGGTTGCGTAAATAAATGCTGCAGGTGTTTTAATTTTCATTTCATACTGAACAGCCGAAGTTCCTGTAAGCATCTACTACAAGGCTGGTCATACAAAGACAACATACGTAGTTAGTTTTATTTTCTGAGACGGAGTTGTAGGCAACGCTCACGGTGCACTGAGAATTGATTCATCATTCTATAAAAATGGTTGTTAGCAGTACCAATTGTCTCATTGCCTTATTAGATCGTAGTTGAAATAAAGCAGCTACAAAAGCTAAACATCGTTAACCTTTCGTCATTTGAAAACAAAAATGTTCAAAGAAAATTCTTATTCATTCCAAATTTAGTTAGGCGCTAACGTTGATGATGGGGAGGAATGACGGGCCAGCTACGTAATATCTTATTTCCTCGTCGTCAATGGTCTTAGAAGGATTGGTAACCATTACGCTAGTAGTAGTGATCAAGTCACCTATTGTTGATGTGCGAATGAAGCTTCTAACTAAACTATCATTTAAATGTTAAACTACTGAAATAAGTATTCAGAGTAGTAAAATTATAAATGAGGTTCGTCTCTTTTAGTAAATTGATATTGAATTAATAACAAAACAGGAGTGAATGCTGGACGCAAACTTTCGCTAGCGAGAATCAAACAAAACATGAATCAGATGTGCTATCGGTGGTTTGTGTCTCCTCCTTCTTAAGTACTACACTAGCGTCCCGAACACGAACACTGTAGCATCAGTTTATCACACTCAAAATAGCCAAAATTCAGAAGCATCAGTAAAGCACGCCTCCAGTTTGGGAAGGTTAGCCCGTTGACAGTGCATCTCACTTCATTTCTAGAGGTGCAATATCATTCTAAGATTTTCGTCCATACATTAGTTGCACTATGCACTTTAAGCCAAAAAAAATCTAGTCACATCTGCGACATAACTATGTATTTTCGCTGCAGCTTGACGTCGTTGTCACACAGACACAATGCAACAACGGTACGAAGAATTTCTGCTGCTCCCGTGGATGGGATCTCTGCATCCAACTGGAAGACATCTAGTTGATCACTGCAGACTAGCCAACAGACCATTATTTTTCACGTGTATTACGTCTATAAGGATTTTCAGCATTGGTAACAAATAGTTCACTTGGGGCAGTTTCTAGGCAACGTTTATCACTCACACCCTAAGTAGTCCATTTCACATTATCTCCGTGATTTTAATTCTGTGCGCCGTTTCTTGGATTAGTTATTTAACCGTATATCGTACTGTCGTTTATTGGGCACACGTAAAATAAAGACGACACCATGCTACGGCAGTTGACACCAGAGTTACACAGACCTTTCCAAGAGTATGTGGCATAATTTTCAACTTGATACTTCTACCACTTTCTGAGAAAAAAAGACGGACGAACAGACAGTCCGCTAACAAATGACAAAAACTTTTTTGTGTGATGTAATTACAAATTAAATATTTTAGAGTTTTCTCCTGTGGTGGTACTGTGAAACCTTGCTTCTTGACAAATTTCTTAATTCTATGTCAACGTGAAGTACCCTGTAGTGTTACTTACAAACCGTCTTGATTGCAAAATATTTATTCAAATGACCGGTTTCCGTTCCTCTAGAACCATCTTCAGATCTGCATATATCGGTTACAGGAGTAAGCCGTCCACACTCAGCAACCTTCACATGCTGCGTCATATGTGCTGAGTGTGGACGGCTTACTCCTGTAACCGATATATGCAGATCTGAAGATGGTTCTAGAGGAACTGAAACCGGTCATTTGAATAAATATTTTGCAATCAAGACGGGTTATAAGTACACTGCATTAAAAAGTGATTGCGGTATCCCTGCAGACATTATGTCTGTTTTTGCAAAGTACCCTGTAGGTTTTGATGAGTGAGTTTGCAGGTGTCAAAATATGTGATATAAATAGCCGTATGTTTTGATTGCATTAACTTAGAAGATTCACTTTTTTTACATCGTCAAGGGAATGTAGACCTTAATACATGACATAAATTTTAACTTGATGCGCTTACCCGTTCTTGACAAAAAGGGTTCTGAACAGTCGGACAGAAAGACAGACAGACGGACAACAGAGCGATTGTAATCGTATAAGTGTTCCGTTTTTTCCCGATTGAGGTACAGAACCCCATAAAAAGTATTTCAGTATTTAGCAAACGCCATAGCTGACGTCCGCCAACACAGGAGAAAAAACATTATAAATATTATGAGTAATCATAACTCGACATAGGGTGAGATCGGTTTTCACGAAGCAATACTTATCCTATATACTTATACTACAAGAAGAGTTGAAAAAAGGCACACCCACATATACAACACCTGTAGATTCAGAGAACGTTCTTGACAATGCTGACTCGAATACACTCTTTAAAGTTTTGATGGTAGCGAGGATAGAGTATAGTGAGTAGAATCTTGTCTACAACATGTATAGAGGCACACTGAAGTTATAAGGGTGAGGGACAACATGACATGACAATAGGTGGCGGAGGAAACAGTAGTTGACAAATGAGACTAGCTTCTAAAATACCCATACTGCTGTCGAATTTGTACAGTGAGCATGTACGAAAGGAAACTATGGTGAAATTTGGAAATAGGATTAATATTGGGGAAGAAGAAACAAAAACTTCAAAGTTTGCCAAATACATTGCAGTTCTATCAGACACGTGATATAATTAAATTTTCATTGAGACATTTGAGTCTCATTTTTATCTACGATAATGATAGAAACTGAAGAAATGAATTGGAATTTGCGCCATAGTGAGACTTCAACATGGGCCTCCTTGCTTACTAGGCAGGCGTGCTAGCCACTACACCACCACAGCATTCTAACCAGCACACCTGCATGTACCACCCTAATCCAATGCCCTGCCTACCACAAACTTGCATTCTCGTCTTCAACTTATTTTCCCCTTCTTAGATCATCACTATTGCCCAGGTTCTCTGGTGTTGGAATAGCACCCCATTACATCCAACGCTGGGGTGCTACTGCAATACCAGAGAGCCTCGGCGATAGTGGCTATCTAAGCAGGGGAAAATAAGCTGAAGACGAGAACTGAAGTCTGTGTTAGGGAGGGCACTGGGCGAGGGTAGTCTGTGGAGCCGTGTTAGTTATACTGCTACAGTGGTGCAATGGCTAGCACACCTGTCGAGTAAGCAATGGGTCCTTGGTTCAAGTCCCATCTATGGCACAAATTTTATTTCATTTCTTCAGATGCTATCATTATATATCAGAGACAGAGTAAAATGAGGGTGATGAAATGCAGTCAAAATTAAATTAGGCTATGTTAAGGGAATTAGATGAGGAAATGAGACTTTAAAATTAATTGACAAACTTTACTATTAGGACAGCAAAGTAAATGATGATGACAGATGTAAAGAGACTAAAAAATGTAGAGTGGCTATTGGAAGACAAAGTTTCCAGAAAAAAATTATGTTTCCATCTAATATAAGTTAAGTAATGCAAGCAAATGTGACGTGTGTGTGTATAGATATTGGTGTAAACTGTGCCCAATGCTGGTTAAAACGTATCACATGTCAGCTTTCCTATGAGGTACCTAGTGGACAGAAAGGTAAGTTGTGCTAATCCCTGCCACCCTAGATCTAGTGAAGCAGGGCGTCCTCACGAAGCTGATCATTGCCATGTTATTCGCACTGTTTGTGCACTGGATCACTCCCCTACAACGTTTATTGTGACCAAACACATCAGCTTGTGGCTGAGTTAACTCGTTAATAATATTTGCCAAGATAAAACTTTTAGCTATTAAATGGGACAGGTTAAGATGATAAAAATGTAATTTATTAAGGCTAGTCCAACATAAATTATCATTAAAAACACAAAAGTGGTTGGATTAATTTTAAAACTGAATAAAAAGGAATAAAGGACAAAAAGAATAACATTTGGGTCTCCACCAGCGAGATATCACTGGAAAATGCCATCATTTCTATGAAGGCGGTTGACATAACATAAAATTCCGCTTGAATTTGCAAAAGTGGACAATTATAATTGTATGAAACAACATAAAGAAAAAAACAGCTTAAAAACGTGAAGAAAACAGGGAGAATGTCAGACATAAGCCCGAAATAAAGTAGAATCGACAGTGCGAAAGAAGAAAACACGATTAATAGATCTCGAGTTGCATTTAGATTATGCAACACATTAGTGCCGACCTGAATAACTATACAGTGAGAAAAGAATGTGTGAATGATCCCCCTGCCTCTCGCACATTTCGTATGACCTGAAAATGTGAAATTTATCTACGTGACCTAGTCAAACTATCAGAACATTCCCCAATATTGCTAGCACTGCGCCGCAATATTAAAAAAATCTCATGTAACGACCGTGTCAACAGGGCTGATGTGCATGATGTCTCCACTGCTCATCAGCGAAGTTCAGCCAAGTTGCAGAACTCTGAACCCAGCACAAGTGCACCTCTGGCTCCAGATTAAACGTGGAATAACAACGTAATTACTAAACTAAATCTAGTCCTCTACAGTTTACCTTAACTTCCATCCTAAACTTGGTTCAGATGGTCTCTCCCTGCAGCTATGGCCAAGTGCAGGGCTTGGCGCTGAACACCCCTCCAGTGATAGTATTGTAATAATAACTTTTGCTAGCACGAAGTTTGTAAAAGCTGGGCTGGACAATCCACAGGCTGGCACAGATGGGAAGATCCCTAAAACTCTGTTCCCACGTGCTTCGAAATATCCCGAGTAAAGGATACATAGAAGATCTGAGCTGTGGTTCCCAATAATGTTTTGAAAGATATCGCATCAAAACAGTTCCTGCCTAATGTGACATCCAGCAGTAGAGCTATGTTAGAGACTGCGCAAGATATAGTGGGTGATGTGCAGTAACCCATTTTCGTCCAAAGCGCTGTGCAAGTTCATTCGTTTGCTTGGAAGGGGAGGTCGACACTGTTTGCCCCTTTCGGCTGTTCAGCGACGCTCTGTGATGACAGAACTAAGGCACACACCCTACAGTCCTCAAACGATTTTACAGAAACTATTTGGCAAAACTTTCATTTTTGCGTTACTTGTAGCTTTATATGTCAATTTCATGGTAATGTGCCAATAATTTCGTTAATAGTTATAGTTATTGTGATATTTGCTGTTATGTAAGATATGGTGCAAAATTCGAAAAAGTTGGCAATGAAAAATAGGGCAGCTATGACTTTGCGTTTGGAGCATATTACATAGTATGTTGCTATGTATGAAACTCAGCTAACATATCGAATTTTTCTTTATGCTTGGGTGGAGGTCTCCATCTCTCACCAATCTCAAGAAAACTGATTTGTTGTAGCAGACTCATTTGCGATCGCACGCACCAGCGATAAAAACCACAATGAAATATCCGTGACATTTCTCATATTTCATAAACTTTTTTAGATATTTAAATGAGGCTTTGACAAATGATAGCTCGATTATGTAAAACTTCGTTATCGACCATGTTATTCCGTTACCTACAAATTATTTAGATGAAAAAATGTAATTCTTACGTGCCATCGATAGCTGATGAGATGAGAAATGGCATAGGTTTTGGACAAACAAGTGAAGACACTACACGTTTATTTTTGTACCAAGGGCGTGCTTTAGTGTAAGCTATTAACCTTATTTTTCCTCAGTTCCCCACTTAATAAACATGATACAACACTGTTTCAGAGTTGTCTTGCAAGTGCATCAGCACAACATGTTAGTGAGCAAAGGAAGCAAGTTTTAACACAGCAACAAGAGAAATGTAAGTTTTAGTCAAAATTCGCCACTCATGACACTTCACTGAACGCTACAAATGGTTAACAAGCTGATTGGAAATACATTGTGACTTTTGTTGCATTTTCAGCATAATTCTTCTTAGATACTAATCAAAGCAGAGGAGACAGACTTTTTTGAATGGTAACCATGTAGTTATGGGTGTCTAGGGGCTCCACATGATATTTACAAAAAAATGTGAGGTTAGACTTGGGTTTAGAACAGCACTTTCCCTCCAGCACTTAGCATTTCCCCTACAGCGCCTGCTCACAACCCCCCCCCCCCCCTCTCATTACCACCCCTGCGTGCCCTGCCGATTGCGCACTTACTGGCCACGTTATTCTGCAAAGACTCGACTCGCGGGCAGTACTGTATCCTGGTAGTTTCCACGCCAACTGATCTTTGTGAGTGGATTAGCGTTGAACATCACAAAGGGTAGCTTCCATCGTCGGCCTGGCAGTGGGCACTCAACGACTTTCAAGATGCTTGTGTGCAGAACCTCATTACCAGTTTCTCTCCCCAAGGAAGAGTTAAGGTGTATATAATATGATGATAATGACTGTAGTAAGTTTGACTGTATAATGAGAAAGAAAAGTAAGGCGTTGTTAATCTTCACTACTGGCCATTAAAATTGCTACACCAAGAAGAAATGCAGATGATAAACGGGTATTCATTGGACAAATATATTATACTAGAACTGACATGTGATTACATTTTCACGCAATTTGGGTGCATAGATCCTGAGAAATCAGTACGCAGAACAACCACCTCTGGCCGTAATAACGGCCTTGATACGCCTGGGCATTGAGTCAAACAGAGCTTGGATGGCGTGTACAGGTACAGCTGCCCATGCATCTTCAACACGATACCACAGTTCATCAACATTAGAGACTGGCGTATTGTGACGAGTCAGTTGCTCAGCCACCATTGACCAGACGTTTTCAATTGGTGAGAGATCTGTAGAATGTGCTGGCCAGGGCAGCAGTCGAACATTTTCTGTATCCAGAAAGGCCCGTGCAGGACCTGCAACGTGCCGTCGTGCATTATCCTGCTGAAATGTAGGGTTTCGCAAGGATCGAATGAAGGATAGAGCCACGGGTCGTAACACATCTGAAGTGTAACGTCCACTGTTCGAAGTGCCGTCAATGCGAACAAGAGGTGACCGAGACGTGTAACCAATGGCACCCCATACCATAACGGCGGGTGATACGCCATTATGGCGATGACGAATAGACGCTTCCAATGTGCGTTCACCGCGATGTCGCCAAACACGGATGCGACCATCATGATGCTGTAAACAGAACCTGGATTTTTCCGAAAAAATGACGTTATGTCATTCGTTCAACCAGGTTCGTCGTTGAGTACACTATCACAGGCGCTCCTGTCTGTGATGCAGCGTCAAGGGTAACCGCAGCCATGGTCTCCGAGCTGATAGTCCATGCTGCTGCAAATGCTGTCGAGCTGCTGGTGCAGATGGTTGTTGTCTTGCAAACGTCCCCATCTGTTGACTCAGGGATCGATACGTGGCTGCACGATCCGCTACAGTCATGCGGATAAGATGGCTGTCATCTCGACTGCTAGTGATACGAGGCCGTTGGGATCCAGCACGGCGTTCCTTATTACCCTCCTGAACCCACCGATTCAATATTCTGCTAACAGTCATTGGATCTCGACCAACGTGAGCAGCAATGTCGCGATACGATAAACCGCAATCGCGATAGGCTACAATCCGACCTTTATCAAAGCCGGAAACGTGATGGTACGCATTTCTCCTTCTTACACGGGGCATCACAACAACGTTTCACCAGGCAACGCCGGTCAACTGCTGTTTGTGTATGGGAAATCGGTTGGAAACTTTCCTCATGTCAGCACGTTGTAGGTGTCACCACCGGCGCCAACCTTGTGTGAATGCTCTGAAAAGGTAATCATTTGCATATCACAGCATCTTCTTCCTGTCGGTTAAATTTCGCATCTGTAGCACGTCATCTTCGTGGTGTAGCAATTTTAATGGCCAGTAGTGTAAATTACCACTATGTTCATCCTGTGGTCATTGACATTGGTGTATCGAATGAAATAAAAAATTGAATGGAAATTAACCTGTACGGTAATCTGGTAAGTAAAAAGTAAAATGAGAGATGGCTGGTGAGAATGATCTGCACATCTCAATGCAAGGAAATCTTTTCTGGAAGTATTCATGTGTAGCGTAGCCATGTATGGAAGTGAAACATGGGTGATGAACGGTACAATGAAGAAGAGATTAGAATCTTTTGAAACATGATGCTGCGGAAGAATTCCTAAGACTAGATACGTATTTCGAATAACTTAGCAGGAGGTGGTTGTTGTTGTGGTCTTTAGTCCTGAGACTGGTTTCATGCAGCTCTCCATGCTGCTCTATCCTTTGCAAGCTTCTTCATCTCCCAGTACTTACTACAACCTACATCCTTCTGAATCTGCTTAGTGTATTCATCTCTTGGTCTCCCACTACGATTATTACCCTCCACGCTGCCATCCAATGCTACATTTGTGATCCCTTGATGCCTCAGAACATGTCCTACCAAACGGTCCTTTCTTCTTGTCAAGTTATGCCACAAACTCCTCTTCTCCTCAGTTCTCTTCAGTACCTCCTCATTATTTATGTGATCTACCCATCTAATCTTCAGCATTCTTCTGTAGCACCACATTTCGAAAGCTTCTATTCTCTTCTTGTCCAAACTATTTATCGTCCACGTTTCACTTCCATACATGGCTACACTCCATACAAATACTTTCAGAAACGACTTCCTGACACTTAAATCTATACTCGATGTTAACAAATTTCTCTTCTTCAGAAACGCTTTCCTTGCCATTGCCAGTCTACATTTTATATCCTCTCTACTTCGACCATCATCAGTTATTTTGCTCCCCAAATAGCAAAACTCCTTTACTACTTTAAGTGTCTCTTTTCCTAATCTAATTCCCTCAGCATTACCCGACTTAATTCGACTACATTCCATTATCCTCGTTTTGCTTTTGTTGATGTTCATCTTATATCCTTCTTTCAAGACACTGTCCATTCCGTTCAACTGAGAATTACAATGTCATCGGCGAACTTCAAAGTTTTTATTTCTTCTCCATGTCTTTTAGTTCCTACTCCAACTTTTTCTTTTGTTTCCTTTACTGCTTGCTCAATATACAGATTGAATAACATCAGGAAGAGGCTACAATCCTGTCTCACTCCCTTCCCAACCACTACTTCCCTTTGATGCCCCTCGACTCTTATAACTGACATCTGGTTACTATAGAAATTGTAAATAGCCTTTCGCTCCCTGTATTTTACCCCTGCCACCTTTAGAATTTGAAAGAGAATGTTCCAGCCAACATTGTCAAAAGCTTTCTCTAAATCTAGAAATGCTAGAAACGTAGGTTTGCCTTTCCTTAATCTTTCTTCTAAGACACGTCATAAGGTGAGTATTGCCTCACGTGCTCCAACATTTCTACGGAATCCAAAGTGATCCTCCCCGAGGTCGGCTTCTACCAGTTTTTCCATTCGTCAGTAAAGAATTCGCGTTAGTATTTTGCAGTTGTGACTTTTTAAACTGATAGTTCGGTAATTTTCACATCTGTCAACACCTGATTTCTTTGGGATTGGAATTATTATATTCTTCTTGAAGTCTGAGGTATGGAATCGAATAGGGGAAAAAAGAACAAGACGTCGGTCTTGTAGCTACTACGTTCGGTCGCAGAACTGGTAACGCATGAACGTAAGACAAGCCTGCAGGCAAGTACACCCACGCCTACAAAAGCCCGCGGGTTTCGGGTAGCGAGGATGGGGCGGTGATTCCCCGCCTCCCCGCCCACCTGGCTCGCCAGAAGTCTTCCTCACAGTTTGCGCTCCGCCGCCTATCGATCCGCGAGCTTCTGATTCGTAGCGCATCTTCCAACTTGTTTTATTGGATCCGCCGCCAATTCCCTCTCATAAATTTGATTCTGCGGCTCGTTTAAACTTCCTGTTATTCTGCATTAAGTTCTGTTTTGGACGTGGGAAGCCGCCGTTTCCCTGCTGCTTTTCACTGCCGTATCTGGTAGTTGCATGCAGAAATACCACGTATGTAAAATAGTGCACGAGAATACCGTACTCTGTCTATAAATGAAATAAATTGACGAACATCGCGTAGAGGTGAAACTTCAGTCACTGAGGGACGCAGGAACGGTGTGTAGAGAACCTTCAACTCTTAATTGCTAAACACTTGGTGGCATTTCCATGCAGAACTGAGTATTCATGATAATTAATATTCGAATTATCACCGGTTTGTATCAATTGAATCAGTTTACAGGGTATTTAAAACGATTTATATATAAATATGTCTGCATACTGATTATTTACAGATTGGCGTGTACTACGGTACATTATGTACCTAACGATAGAATTACTTCATTTCTTTCTCCTCATTATGTTCCGTAGAATTTTAGGAGTTTTCCAAAATAATCCGTCAGGTACCTATTATTTAGTATGTAATGTTACGTATTAGTACCAAGATAATTCATTCCTTTAGGGCATTAAGTCAATTTTCATGAAGATTGATGAAGGGGTAGTTCCTGTAATGAACTAATACTTGCATTAACATCATGCTGCCTTCTGAGCCATGACGGATTGTTTACAACTAATTTCGTGAAACAGTATATGTCTGTAGAGCTTTAGACAAAATACGTAGCCAGCCGCGGTGGCCGAGCGGTTCCAGGCGCTTCAGTCCGGAACCGTGTGCCTGCTACGGTCGCAGGTTCGAATCCTGCCTTGGGCATGGATGTGTATGATGTCCTCAGGTTAGGTTTAAGTGGTTCTAAGTTCTAGGGGACTGATGACCTCAGATGTTAAGTCCCATAGTGCTCAGAGCCATTTGAACCATTTGAACCAAAATACGTAACACTTTAAACAATTATCTATACGACGATCTTGAGTGAGTATCATATAACATTTTTCTAAACCTTTCTGTGCAGTAGGAACATTCTTTCTTAAATATGCGATGTCTTAGAACAGGCATTTCAGAAAGAAAATAATTAGAACAACTTAATTTACTTATCTATTTAATTCCGACACTTATAATGACGTCAGGCAGGCAAGTTACATTTCTAAGAACCTCCAGAAACGAATTTTGTATCAAATTTTAACTTTTGTCTACACAGCATGTGCTTTTACCCGTGATGGATCTCGGCGAACACAGTGGCTGTAACTCAGTTACAGATGATTTAGAGCATGGATTCTCAAACTATTTTGGTGTCGCAACTCTTTTGAAGTATTAAATATTTTACGGACCCTAAAAATAAGCTAAACCTGGTCTTTTGTTCATTCTTTAATTACAGTCATTTAATGAAAATGATACAGCAATAGGTACAGTATACACTACTGACTTCTGTAACAAATACAAAAGAACACACACTAATATAATACACAAAATAAGAGTATATTGTTTCCACCGTAAATTGATGCAATTGTTTCCAGTTAATATTAGAAATGAAGATGATTTTTATTTTTTATCTACTGTTTGACGCAAGCTTGATAGAAGAGAGTTGGAGACACATGTCGGATTCAACATCCAGTCTGTTGCGTCTTTTTAGCTCCAAATGCTGAGAATCCAGTCTGACAGAAGCAGGTTACTGGGAACAGGAGAAGAACAGTCAGAACCTGTGTGGCAAGTTGTAGCTAACGTCCACCAAAAATCAAGTGATATTATTTTGAACAATGATCCATGCTTGATTCTGATGTCATTTCTAAAAAGGATTTATAGGTTTCGTTTCGCTTATTTTCAACCATCTGCGAATTAGGCACGAAAGGATTCTGAACCCAGGCGTTCATTTTCAGTTTTATATTCATCTCTTCAGGAAAATACGTCTCAAAAGATGCACACGTATCACGGAGACATTTGACCAGTGCTTCAAATATTTCATTTGGTAATGTTGCTGGCTCATTCAGTGTTAAAAAGCTTCCTATTGCCATCAAAGCAATCGAAAAATCTAATTTTTTAAGGCGGTTATTTTGTTATTAGTACTGAAATCTGTTGTCTGTTTGCCTTGTAAAGATAGATTTAATTAATTTTTCGAAATATATTTGCCAAAAAACCTAATCTGAACAACCAAGTCAGGTTGCTAAAACGGTCGTTTAATTTAAAATAAGTATCAATCATAAAAACTTGTAATTCTGCTTTC
Source organism: Schistocerca serialis cubense (assembly GCF_023864345.2). Lineage (NCBI taxonomy): Eukaryota > Metazoa > Arthropoda > Insecta > Orthoptera > Acrididae > Schistocerca > Schistocerca serialis. The sequence goes on from NC_064643.1 coordinate 528,646,096, forward strand.
AATTGAATAATCTTGTTAAGGTCTCACCCCAAGATAACCATCTAATTTTGGTGTTGAATATTAGTGTTTTATGTCTGCTTCCATGATGTTCACACAGTACTGAAAAAGATCAGCACTGAAGACGGCATGATTATTGTTACTGGTTAGTCAAAAACCAGTTTTAGATTTGAGCGTGTCAGGTCAAATCACCTTTCCGCTGTCTAAATTTTCAAATCGTTATTTTATTGGCCAAACAGATTCGGCGATATATTACGCCATCTTCAGGCCCCCTTACCGGAATGTAGTAAGATCCCCAGCTCTGGTCCAGTGAAAATAGGTGTCATCATTTATTGACTGGTATCTGTAGCTTTTTAAGACCGCGATCACTTCATTCATCATCTGCCGAGTAGACAGATGATGTCTACCGTTAATGAATCCAAATGTAGTTCAATTTTATTAGGGAGCAAAGTCACATACCTGTCGTCATAAATTTTTCAGAATATTTGTCGTGAAGAACAGCGGTCTGGCAAAAAGTGCTTTAAAAATTAACGCAAACAGTCTCCACCGTAAAAATATTTATTTTATGGTAACCGTTTTTGGTCAGTTTTTGACCATCGTCAGACCTTCATACCATGATGGTAGGAGGTGTGGTGAATAGGGCGGGCAGTTGACGTTCGTGTAGTTTCACCTGCTCCATTCGCTGCCACCGCCTACTATCATGGTATGAAGGTATGAAGATGGTCAGAAACTGACCGAAAACGGTTACCATAAAATAAATGTTTTCACGGTGGAGACTTTTTGCGTTCATATTTAAAAAAAGCTGCCGTCATACTTCCTGCATTTTCGGCTATTCATGTCTTTAGAAGTGCATGATACATGACTTCCAGTACTTACATTTAAAAATTTGTCTATGCTGAAAAAGAAATACAAATAACAGAGGACAAATAACAATTAAAAACAATCTTCGTTCGACAAAACTAACCTTCAAACTGATTGTTACCGGTAAAAACAAAAGAAACAATCAGTACGTTTCTACTGTCACACATATCGCTATCATAGTAGCAACACTTACTTCGTCGGCTCGCTAGCTATCAATATATTATATGTCCAGTAAGCCAAAACGCTGCTATATTTGAAGATGTGATGTTTTTTCTCATCGTATAAGCTTATTTTGGCACCATGACCATTATCAAACTATCTGCAAACATAGGAGTTGTTAGAGCAGATATACTGAGACGTTACAAATCTTCAGTTACGTTTGTGCCACACTTGCAACACGGAGCAGTAAAAAGTATTGGATATCGAACAGCGTAACGATGTGTTATGGAAGGTATATACAAAATTGTTATTAGTTACAAATAGACATAAGCACATGCACATGCACTAACAACTACATATGTTTGCAGATAGCTTGATAATGACCATGGAGACGAAATAAGCTTAAGTCTTTTTTTATAACAGCGTTTCGACTTATTAGACACACATTGATCAGCCAGAACATTATGACCAACTACCTCATAGCCGGTATGTCCACCTTTGTCATGGATAACAGCAGTAACGCGTGCGTCGTAGCATGGAACCAATGAGGCCTTTATAGGTCGCTGGAGAGTTTGGCACTCAATTTCCGTAAATACCGAAATATCGAGTAGGGGGCCGATGAACTCGAACGCCACTCAAAATCACATCCCAGATGTGCTTGATCGGGTGCAGATCTGGGGAGCTGAAGTGCCACCGTGCCAACACATCAATTCGAACTCGCGACTGTGTTCCTCGAACTACTCCAGCACACTACTGGCGCATTAAGTTGTTGAAAAATGCAACTGCCGTCGAGAAACATGGTCGTCATAAAGTTGCGTACGTGGTCTGCAACCAGTGTACGATACTCCTTGGTCATCATGGTGCCTTGCACGAGCTCAACTTGACCCATGAACACCCACGTGCGTGTTCCCCAGAGCATAATGGAGCCGCCGCCAGTTTATCTCTGCCCGCAGTACAGGTGTCAAGGAGCTGTTCCCCTGGAAGCCGACGGATTCGCGCCCTCCCATCCGCGTGATGAAGAAGGTATCGGGATTCATCAGATCAAGCAACGCTCTGCCATTGCGCCAATGTCCATTGCCGATTGTCACGTGGCCTTTTCAGTCGTAACTGTCGAAGTCTGTAAGGGGTTCACCACCCTGCTGGAGCAAATGTAATCTCGGTGTATTGCCCACTTGCTAGAACGACAATTCACAGTCGCTGCCTGAGGCATCAAATATCTTTGCCCCTGTTAAAAGAGAGCTGCAATAGAGTCGCAGGTCAGAGCAGTCTCTGCCGCAGTTGCAGTCCCTCGCTGCTATAGTGTAGTTGTAGTCTGTCGCCGGTACAGCACAGTTTATAGTTAGTAGCTGTTAAAGTCACACTGCACAACAAATTATAAAATTTTATTATATGGAACTAGATAATAATTGTGATCAGCAGCAGAGCTAAATGATAGCATGGAATGAGATGATGAAGAACAAACGAATAATTGTTAATATAATGAAAAATCAGCAGTGTAATTAAGTCAACCATCTATTGTAAGGTAAATTTTATTATTTTTATTGGCATGCGCATAGTTAAGTCACTTGTCCGAGATGTTAATATGAATTCGTTTTAATCTTTTCTTTTGTTCGCCAGGACCAGTTGACCCACATTTGTAATATATTCAATTTTCCCGTGTAATGGATTGTAGATCTTTATCAATAACGTAAAAAATTTTCAGAATATAATTGTTTTTACCAGTCAACTATAAAAGTACAATTTCCCCTTAAGTCATTGCCAGTCCCGATCCAGTCATTTATCTAAATTAAAATATTCCAGAATTTTTCTCAGATCATAGTCATATGCTCTTTAGTAATCAGACGACCAGCTGTAGCTGTGCAGATGTGTTACTAAGTAAAGTCAGTTTTTCTAGTTATTCAGATCTCAGACAAATGTTATCCAGTATTAGTAGATAGGCCAGAATTGCACTAAGCTGTGCCATTTACGAGCAGATATATAGACAGCGTTATCCGGCGACACCATCACGAGCTAAGCATTTTTCAGTTCATTTATCACGGAAAGATTCAGATTGATTTCACAGGGCCATGGCGTAGCGCTGCTTACGTAAAAATTTATCAGTTTTTCATGAGTTAAGATTTATCTTACGTCTGAACTTTATTATCCAAATTTCATTATTATTTTTTTATTTATACGGGAAGGGTACAAGTCGTGTGTTAACTCAGGCACATGCTTTGATTGTCGGCTAAGGAGGCCCAGAGTTAGGAGTGTTCGGTGTACTGTGTGTTCAGACACAATTATACTCTCTCCAAAGTTAAAGTCTGATAGTTCCGCCTCAGTTCACCACCTGTCCTGTTTTACCAGTCTGCCCAGTCTGCGACATCCGATGTATATAATGACGGGTTCAAAAATGGTTCAAATGGCTCTGAGCACTATGGGACTTACTTCTGAGGTCATCAGTCCCCTAGAACTTAGAACTACTTAAACCTAACTAACCCAAGGACATCACACACATCCATGCCTGAGGCAGGATTCGAACCTGTGACCGTAGGGGTCGCGCGGTTCCAGACTTAAGCGCTTATGAGGTGCATTCCAGTTCTAAGGCCTCCGATTTTCTTTCTCCGGACTGGAAAGAGATAGAAACATGCGCATTGTTTTAAAATGAGGCCGCGTTCATTGTCAATACATCCCAGAAATGGCAGCACCGTACGGCAGATAGAATGAGAACTGTTTTAAATACTTAAAATGGCGACGTTTTCCTTACTTGAACAGCGTGCAATCATTCGTTTTCTGAATTTGCGTGGTATGAAACCAATTGAAATTCATCGACAGTTGAAGGAGACATGTGGTGATGGAGTTATGGATGTGTCGAAAGTGCGTTTGTGGGTGCGACAGTTTAGTGAAGGCAGAACATCATGTGACAACAAACCAAAACAACCTCGGGCTCGCACAAGCCGGTCTGACGACATGGTCGAGAAAGTGGAGAGAATTGTTTTAGGGAATCGCCTCCAGAGTTGGCATTTCTGTGGGTTCTGTGCACACAATGTGCATGACGACCTGAAAATGCGAAAAGTGTCATCCAGGTGGGTGCCACGAATGCTGACGGACGACCACACGGCTGCCCGTGTGGCATGTTGCCAAGCAATGTTGACGCGCAACGACAGCATGAATGGGACTTTCTTTTCGTCGGTTGTGACAATGGATGAGACGTGGACGCCATTTTTCAATCCAGAAACAAAGCGCCAGTCAGCTCAATGGAAGCACACAGATTCACCGGCACCAAAAAAATTTCGGGTAACCGCCAGTGCTGAAAAAATGATGGTGTCCATGTTCTGGGACAGCGAGGGCGTAATCCTTACCCATTGCGTTCCAAATGGCACTATGGTAACAGGTGCATCCTACGAAAATGTTTTGAAGAACAAATTCCTTCCTGCACTGCAACAAAAACATCCGGGAAGGGCTGCGCGTGTGCTATTTCACCAAGACAACGCACCCGCACATCGAGCTAACGTTACGCAACAGTTTCTTCGTGATAACAACTTTGAAGTGATTCCTCATGCTCCCTACTCACCTGACCTGGCTCCTAGTGACTTTTGGCTTTTTCCAACAATGAAAGACACTCTCCGTGGCCGCACATTCACCAGCCGTGCTGCTATTGCCTCAGCGATTTTCCAGTGGTCAAAATAGACTCCTAAAGAAGCCTTCGCCGCTGTCATGGAATCATGGCGTCAGCGTTGTGAAAAATGTGTACGTCTGCAGGGCGATTACATCGAGAAGTAACGCCAGTTTCATCGATTTTGGGTGAGTAGTTAATTAGAAAAAAAATCGGAGGCCTTAGAACTTGAATGCACCTCGTAGAACCGCTCGGCCACCCCGGTCGGCTGTATTGGCGGGTGGTCACTCAACCACGCGACGTTTGGACGTGGTTTCACCATGGTCGAAGACACCACAGCACTCGTCGAAACACACGACAAGTCTTACAGTTTCTGGAATGCTCGTGCCGAGCCTCTGGGCCATCACAATCTGCCCTCAGTTAAACTCAGACCGTGGGCCTCCCTGTGTGTCTGACTAGCACTCGTTCCTCGTAAGGCGAGGCTGCTATCGCCTGGCCGGGTTTATGTCGATAGTAGGTTGATGGTCATAATGTTCCGGCTGTTCAGTGTGTAATGTTGTAAGAGGTCCATGACTAAGGAATTTGACCAGTTTGTCAGCAAGTGGCCACGAAAACCTTAACAATTTTGTACTAAGGAATTTATTGCTAGCGCACTCGAACAGATGTAATTTCGATGGATTGCTCACGCGCTGCCTGCGATATGTAAGCTATAATAGAATCGCAGACCAAATAGCAGTGTCGGCTGCGTAGCTCGCAGTCAGCCAGTCGTGCCTGAGCGATGTAGTATAAGGTAAAAGCAGCCGCGCACATATCTAATTTGTAACAAATGATTTTGTACTATTGTAATATCAAGTCCCATGTAAGTGTTTTCAAAAATCTTTCTTATAAAGATAACTTTTGACAGTCAATCATCTGAATTTAAAGATTTTACTAATTTCTCCTATCCATGATCATACCGATTATCGTAAAGAAAAATCAGTTGTTTCTTTTTATACATGGCAAATCTAGCGGGCAGCATTGCACTGGGCTGTGCCAGAAAAATTTCTTATAGCAGCATATATATACGCGTTATCCGACGACTTCATTTAGGTAAGAATTTTCAGTTTATTCAGAATAATCTTTTAGGGCCATGACGCAGCACTGCTGAAGGTCAAAATTTAGCAGTTTAAATTCACAGTCAGTTAATTATTGAAAGGTTATATGTGAGCCACAATTTTCATTGGGAGATTAGTCACATTTTTATTGCGAGGTTACGGAAGTAAACTGTTGGGAGGTTACAATGTCCTTACAAGACAAATTATTATTTTCATGAAACGACGCCTCTACTGTAAGACCGCGAGGCCAGTACCAGGGCTAAACTGAGAAGCAGTCAAAGTCTTTGCGTAATTTAATGAAGCAGTACAGTATTCAGCAAAGTGAACTGTTTTATGTGACTTTTACTTGCTTTATATAACGCGTTACGTAACTGGCGCCTTTTTTCTTTTAACTGCGTCACGTGTCACAGCCGTTTTGTGTTCCGCGCGCCACAGAACGAGGTGCGTGGTAGTATATGGGAACGACTGCTACCATTTTGTCGTTAATTATGGCGCTTATTGTACCGCATAGAGAACTGAAACGAGGGAGAAGTAGCGGGTGAGGGTCTTCTATGTCATTCCCCCCTCTTCCCCCGTCCACCCGCCTCCAGATGCCGGCAGCCTCCGAAGAAAGCGGAAAGAAAGGAAGAGGCGCAGCGCAATCTGCAGTCTGAGTAGGCGGCGGGGGCGGTGGGGGCGGCTTGGGCGGCGTTCATTACCAGTGGTGGGGGGGACGCGACTGCACACAAAACGCGAGCGCAGCCTTTGTCCCCGCAGTGAAACCGAGGCGAGAAGCCACTTACATCACAAGCTGCAGCCGGAAATTGGCGACCGCGCCGGGGCAACCTCGGAGGCAGTTCTACGCTAGCGTCCCTCGTTACTTACCGAGCAGACGCTGCGGCCCACTCCCAAGGTTTTTCCTGCGACACGTGAAATACTGATGTAAGGATTCCCTTTTTTCCTCAGCATAGCGCAGTTTCGTATATCTGATGCTTGTTCGCGGCAATAAGCTGCTGCCAAGTTGTGCTCTACAGGATGACCCAAAAGTCCGTTAACATTTTAAATTGCATCAATCTATGTCTATATCTGCATCTATACTCTGCAAGCCACCATGAAGTGCATGGCAGAGGGTACGTCTCATTGTACCAATTATTAGGGCTTCTTCCCATTCCACTCACTTATGAAGCGCCAGAACAATGATTGTTTGAATGCCTCTGCGCGTGCAGTAATTATTCTAATCTTATCCTTAGGATCCCTATGTGTGCGATACGTAGGAGGCTGTAGTGTATTCTTGGAGTTATCATTGAAAGCCGGTTCTTGAAACCTAGTTGTTGAAACTTTGTTAATGCACTTTCTCGGGATAGTTTACGTCTATTTTCAAGAGTCTTCCAGTTCAGTTTCTTCAGGATGAAAAAAATCTGCGACCATTCGTGCTGTTCTTCTCTGTATATGTTCCATGTCCCCTGTTAGTCCTGTTTGGTGCGAATCCCACACACAAGAGCAATATTCTGGAATCGGTCACACGAGTGGTTTGTAAAGAATCTCCTTTGTAGGCTGATTGCACTTCCCCAGTGTTCTCCCAGTAAACCGAAATCTATCACCTGCTTTACCCAAGACTGAACCTTTGTGATCATTCCATTTCATATCCTTACGAAGTGTTACACCCAAGTATTTGTACGAATTTGCCAGTTCCAACTGTGAATCATTGATATTATAATCGTAGGATACTAAGTTTTTTCGGTTTTTGAAGTGTACAATTTTACGATTTGGAACATTTAAAGCTACACTCATGCTTATAAATTAAGGATAATGCTGATACATGGTGAAACAACGCTCTGGTGGGCGGTTTGCGGGTCTAAATCACCTCGGGGTATGACCATGCAGTGCATTTGACTTGAGGTCGTCGCACGGTGGCGCTGGCAGCAGTCCACATACGCAGAGGTGTGTTGGTGCATGTCAGGCTACGGTGCAGCGAGTAAGTGTGCAGACGTTTTCAGACGTTTTAATCGTGACTGTGTGTTGAAAATGGCTCAAAGAACACATATTGATGACGTTATGAAGGGTAGAATAGTAGGGCGACTGGAGGCTGGTCAAACACAGCAGGTCGTAGCACGGGCCCTCTGTGTGCCACAAAGTGTGATCTCAAGTTTATGGCAATGATTCCAGCAGACAAGAAAAGTGTCCAGGCTCTACAGTACGGGACGTCCACAGTGTACAACACCGCAAGAAGATCGATATCTCACCATCAGTGCCCGCAGACGGCCACGGAGTACTGCAGGTAGCCTTGCTCGGAACCACACTCCAGCCACTGGAACAGTTGTCTCCAGACACACAGTCTACAGACGACTGAACAGACATGGTTTATTCGCCTGGAGACCTGCAAGGTGCATCCCAATAACTCCTGGTCACAGGAGAGCCCGTAAGGCCTGGTGTCAAGAACACAGTGCATGGTCATTGGAACAGTGGTCCCAGGTTATGTTCACGGACAAGTCCAGGTATAGTCTGAACAGTGATTCTCGTCGGGCTTTCATCTGGCGTAAACCAGGAACCAGATACCTACCCCTTAATGTCCTTGAAAGGGACCTGTATAGAGGTTGTGGTTTGATGGTGTGGGGTGGGATTATGATTGGTGCACGTATACCCCTGCATGTCTTTGACAGAGAAACTGTAACAGGTCGGGTGTATCGGGACGTCATTTTGCACCAATATGTCCGCCTTTTCAGGGGTGTAGTGGGTGCCACCTTCCTCCCGATAGATGATAACGCACGGCCCCACCGAGCTGTCATCGTGGAGGACTACCTTGAAACGGAAGATAACAGGCGAATGGAGTGGCCTGCCTGTTCTCCAGACCTAAACGCCATCGAGCACGTCTGGGATGCTCTCGGTCGACGTATCGCTGCACGTCTTCAAACCCCTACGACACTTCAGGGGCTCCGACAGGCACTGGTGCAAGAATGGGAGGCGATACCCCAGCAGCTGCTCGAGCATCTGATCCAGAGTATGCCAACCCGTTGTGCGGCTTGTGTACGTGTACAAGGTGATCATATCCCATACTGATGCCGGGGTACATGCGGAGGAAACAGTGGCGTTTTGTAGCACATGTGTTTCGGGACGGTTTTCTCAACTTATCGCCAATACCGTGCACTTATAGATCTGTGCCGTGTGTCTTCCCTATGTGCCTATGCTATTAGCACCAGTTTCTGTAGTGCCACGTTGTGTCGCAGCACATTCTGCAATTATCCTTAATTTATGAGCATGACTATAGTTGCCAATCTTTGCACCACTTTGAAATCTTATCAAGATCTGACTGAATAGTCACACAGCTTCTTTCAGACAGTTCTTCATTATAGATAATTGCATCGCATGCAAAAAGTCTGAGGTTACTATTAATATTGTCTGCTAGATCATTAATATACGACTTGAATAGCGAGGGTCACAACACACCCCCCTGGGCCACATCTGAAGTTACTTCATGTATAATGTAGGTAAATGGGTACAAATTGACACGCATGCTGAAAAGACATAGTGTTTTATGAAAACCAAGAACCAGTCCAAAAACTGGTCAACAGATGGCGCTAGACAGCAACACGTCAGTGACGCCGCTTGATAATCGTGCGTAAAATGAGCTACAATTAGAGAGAGAGTCAGATCATATCCAGCCTCGCTGATAAACAACTGCTGGGAGGTTCGAGCAGAATGGCGCTCCACCCCGTATTGCTAAATGAGAGACCTCTTGCGCACATCGTTTGGTGAGGATCGCGTGCTGAGCCGCCATGTCCGTCAGGCTTGTCTTCCAAGTCCCCAGACATCAATCAGTGTGGTTATAGGTTGTGGGGTTACCTAAAGTCGCACGTCTACCTCGATCGTCCGACCTTATTAGGAATGCTAAAAGACAGCTTTTTACCACGGCTCTGATGTTCTGTACGATGTTGTTCACAATGTTGTCCCTCGATTGAATGACGGCCGACATGTTGAGCATTTGTTACAGAGAACATCGTCTTTACTAAAAATCAGCTGTTCTGTTAATTATTCCTTTTGTATCATATGAAGCGCCATCTGTTGTTCATTTTGTGCACTTTTTCTTGGTTTTAATAAAACCTCATGTCATTTAAAGTATGTGTCAACTTTTACCTCTCTGCCTACTTTAATCCGTGGAGTATTGCGTTTTCAAATGTTAACGGACTTTTGGGTCACCCTATACGTCTACATTTGCTGTTGTGATACTCAGTGCGAATCTGGTTTAATACAGCTCTACACGCTGCTCTATCTTACGCAATTCTTTTCATCTCGGAGTAGCTATCTGAACTTGCTAACTGTGCTCATTCGTCGGTCTCCCTCTACAGCTTTTACCGCCAAAGTTCCATCTGTTACGAAATTGAAAATTCCCTGATGCCTCAGGATTCCTTCTTTTAATCAAGATGTGCCACATACTCCTTTTTCCCCAGTCGATTCAGTGCCTCCTTATTGTTTACTCGATCTACCCATCTAATTTTTGTAGTTCTTCTTTTCTGAGCTGCTTGTCGTCCATATGTCACTTCTGCATAAGGCTGCACTCCAGGCAAATAGCTTCACGAAAAGCTTCTTAACTCTTCAATTTACACTATATATTAAAAAATTTCCCTTTTTCAGGAATGCCTTCCGTGCTACACCCCATCTACATAGTATATCCCTTCTACTGCAGCCATACTCAGTTATTTTGCTGCCCGACCAGCAAAAATTCATCTACTACTTTTAGTGTACCACTTCCTAGTCTAATTGCACTCCAAGGAAAAAAAAAAAACACCAAGCACCACGAAGGCATTATCCAAATGGGATGGAAATCAGTATATTTGACGTACATATAGAGACAAACAAATGATTACAGTTTCAGAAAAAAATGCATGATTTATTAAAGAGAAAAGCAGCACTCCGTCTTCAGGCCCCAAGTGGCCCATCGGGATCATCCGACCGCCGTGTCATCCTCAGATGAAGATGGGGATAGTAGGGGCGTGTGGTCAGCACACCACTCTCCCGGCCGTTATGATGGTTTTCTGCGACCGGAGCCGCTACTATTCGGTCGAGTAGCTCCTCAAATGGTATCACGAGGCTGAGTACACCCCGAAAGATGGCAACAGCACATGACGGTCCGTATGGTTACCCATCCAAGTGGCGGCCAAGCCCGGAAGCGATTAACTTCGGTGATCTGACGGGAACCGGTGTGTCCACTGCGGCAAGGCTGTTGCCATTAAAGAGAAAGAACTGCACAAACTGAGGAAGCCAGTAACGCATTGCTGCACCTCTGTTCCTTATGCAAGCAGTTATTCTGCTTGGCACTTGGCACTGATTGATGAGTTGTTGGATGTCCTGTGAGATATCGTGCCAAATTTTCTCTAATTGGCGTGTTAAATCGCTGACTCCATACAGGCGGCTGATACACACACGACTTCACAGCCTTGACTTACGTCACACCTAGAACGGTCCATGACAGCCTACTACCAGTCACACAGCTTTTGTGGCTCTCCAAAGCGACCAGTATGCTCGCTTAAGGGGTGAGTAATATTTTGCCCGGTGGGGTTTCTACCTTATGCCGACTTATTTCTAGCTGTAGTTCTGGTATGATGCACACTGAGTTAACAAAAGTCATGGGATAGCCATATGCACATATACAGACAACGGTTGTATCGCGTACACAAGCTATAAGAGGGCAGTGCATTTGTGGAGCTGTCAGTTGTACTCAGGTGATTCATGTGTTTATGAGGTGGTTACGACCGTACGACGGGAATGAAACGGACTTTGAACACGGAATGGTAGCTGTAACTAGAAGCATGGAACATTCAATTTCGGAAATCGTTACGGAATTCAATATTCCGAGAACCACAGTGTCAGGAGTTTGCCGAGAATACCAGATTCTCACCACGAGCAAAGCAGTGGCCGACAGCCTTCACTTACGAAGCGATAGCAGTGGCGTTCACATAGCTTTTTCAGTGCTCACAGACAAGGAATACTGCGCAAAATAACCGCAGAAATCAATATCGGACGTATGAGAAATGTATCCGTTAGTATAGTGCGGCGAAATCATGCATTAATAGGCTACACCAACAAGCGAGGGACGGCAGTGCTTTAGTTAACACCACGACATCGCCAGCAGCACCTCTTCTAGGCTCGTGCCCGTATCGATTGGACCCTACACGACTGCAGCCTGGTCTGGTAAGTCTCTATTTCAGTTGGTAAGAGCTGATGGTAGGGTTCGAATGTGGCGCAGATCTCACGAAGCTATGGACCCAAGTTGTCAACAAAGCACTGTGCAAGCTGGTGGTGGCCCCACAATGGAGTGGGCTGTCTTTACATGAGTTGGACTGGGCCCTTTGGTCCAACTGAACCTATCATTGACTGGAAATGGTTACGTTCGTCTACTTGGAGATTATTTGCGTCCATTCACGGTCTTCATTTTCCCAAACAACGATGCCATGTCACTGGGCCTCTGTTGTTCGTGATTGGTTTGAAGAACATTCTGAACAATGCGAGCGAACGATTTGGCCACCCACATCGCCCGACATGAATCTTATCGAGAATTTATGGGGCATGATCAAGAGGTCAGTTCGTGCACAAAATCCTGCAATTTTTTTTTTGTCCTCAGTCTTCTGTCTGGTTTGATGCGGACCGCCACGAATTCCTCTCCTGTGCCAACCTCTCCATCTCAGACTAGCGCTTGCAACCTACGTCCTCCTGGATGCATTCCAGTCTCTGTCTTCCTCTAGAATTTTTACCCTCTACAGCTCCCTCTAGTACCATGGAAGCTATTCCTCTGATGTCTTAAAAGATGTCCTATCATCCTGTCCCTTTTTATTGCCTGTATTTTCCACATATTCCTTTCCTCTTCGATTTTGCGTAGAACCTCTTCACTCCTTACCTTACCAGTGCACCCAAATTTCAACATTCGTCTGTAGCAACACATTTCAAATGCTTCGATCCTATTCTGTTCTAGTGTTCCCACAGTCCATATTTCAAAAATGTCCAAATTTGTGTGAATTCTTAAGGGACCAAACTGCTAATGTCCTCGGTCCCCAGACTTACACACTACTACTTAATCTAACTTATGCTAAGAACAACACACACACCCATGCCCGAGGAAGGACTCGAACAGCCGGCCGGTGTGGCCAAGCGGTTCTAGGCGCTCCAGTCTGCAACTGCGCGACCGCTACGGTCGCAGGTTCGAATCCTGTCTCGGGCATGGATGTGTGTGATGTCCTTAAGTTAGTTAGGTTTAAGTAGTTCTAAGTTCTATGGGACTGATGACCTCAGATGTTAAGTCCCATAGCGCTCAGAGCCATTTCAACCATTTGAAGACTCGAACCTCCGGCGGGAGGGGCCGCGCAATCCGTGACATGGTGCCTCAAACCGCGCGGCCACTCCGCGCGGACTCCATATTTCGCTGCTATACAGTGCTGTGATCCAAACGTACATTCTCAGAAATTTATCAATTATGGAGGGCTATAGAAGCACATGGTTCCATATTTCTGCAGTGAACTTCCAAAAACTTGTTGAGTCCTTGCATAGCGTCGGGCAAAAGGAGGTCCGACACGATAGTCGTGTTATTCCACGGCTTTTGTCACCTCAGTGCACAGGATACAGATACTTATGTATGTTCCTATGTGTTGAATCTTGCCCCTACTCATTTCTGCCGGCCTGGAGACCTCAGATGGCATGGGGATACCCCATCGCTCGAGTTTAGGAGCGGTTTGGCGACTGCCGATTTCTCGTATGGCAGCAGAGCGGAGGAAGTCTGCAGAATGGGTTTCTGACGAGCTTGGAGTTCTCAGTCGCGTATTGGAGCACGAAATCCTTGATTCAAGTTATTCTTATATGACACGAGACATCAAATATTTATTTGCTATGAACCGACCGAATGAGAAATGCAACTCCAATGTAGCTGCGGGTTCATGAGTACACTAATATGCTATAAATGAACTTTACATACCCTAGGGACGTTTTCTGTGAATTTAAAGTACGAGGCGTGTTTTTTAAGTAGGCTAAGGTCCGTTTTGTTGTAGACACTAGTAGTTCGCGCGCATACCGCAGCGAGTGCGTGCGTCGTTTACCGGCATGCCTCGGGAACAACTGTGCTCAGTTTCAGCTCTGTAGCTAACCTGTACGGTTCTGTTCTGTGCTTTCAAATTGCTTAATACCATCACCTCGCCCGCCGCGTGTGAGGTTCCCTCAGTGATACGGTTTTTGTCAGCAAGGAACCTGTCTGCTGCAGAAATTCATCGACATATTTGCGAAGTGTACGGTGATACTGTTATGAGTGGAAGCAAAGTGCGTAAGTGAGTACGAGAATTCAAAGACGGCGGAGACAAGGTCCATGATGAGAACCTCTCCGGAAGCCCTTCTTTGATTACAGACGATTTGGTGGCTTCAGTTGAAGCGAGGATTTGTGAGAACAGGCGCTTCACAATAACAGGTCTCTCAAAGGAATTTCCTGACGTGTCGAGATCAGTGCTTTACAACATTGTTCCTGAACACCTAAAGTTTAGGAAACTGTGCTCCCATTGATCCTGAAACTCCTAACAGAGGACCGCAAAAACCAAAGATTTGAGTGTGCAATGAAGTTCTTGACTCATTATCACGAAGAAGGTGATGGGTTCTTGAGTCACGCCCGAATCGAAGCAACAGAGCATGGAATGGAGACACACACACACTCGCCTGTAAAGGTGAAGGCCAAACAGACTGTCCTAGCGCAAAGTCATGGCGTCGGTGTTTTGGGATAGCTATGGTGTTTTGTTGGTCGCTTCATGCAACGAGGAATCACTATCAATGCAAAAGCATACTGCCAAACCCTGAGAAAGCTACACAGAGCGATTCAAAATAAAAGACGCGGCATGCTGACAAAGGCAATTGTACTTCTCCATGACAATGTAAGACTTCACACTGCAGGACAGACCCGCGATTTATTGGACAGTTTTGGCTGGGAAGTTTTAGACCACCCACCCTACAATCCTGATCTTGCGCACAGCGATTACCGCCTATTCCTCCATCTCAAACAACACCTCAGTGGCAACCGATACAATGATGACGACGACGTGAAAACGGTAGTGAACTCTTGGTTATCGGAGCATGCGGCAAGTTTTTATGAAGAGGGTATTTTAGAAATTGGTTGAGAGGTATGATACGTATTTGAACAAACTTGGCAACTATGTCGAAAAACAGGGTGAAGTATGTACTTTCTAAAGATGAATTTACTTTTTTGAAATAACCTTTCGTCGTGTACTTATGTTCAAACGGACCTTACTTAAAAACACTCCTCGTATATTGAATACAATGTCTAGTACGATCCGTTCTGATTCTAACATACCTTTCTCATTGTTTTTTGTTTGTCCGGCCGGTGTGGCCGTGCGGTTCTAGGCACTTCAGTCTGGAACCGCGTGACCGCTACGGTCGCAGGTTCGAATCCTGCCTCGGGCATGGATGTGTGTGATGTCCTTAGGTTAGTTAGGTTTAAGTAGTTCTAAGTTCTAGGGGACTGATGACCACAGATGTTAAGTCCCATAGTGCTCCGAGCCATTTGAACCATTTTTTTGTTTTTTGTTTGTTACTGACTTGATTGTGAGGAGTAGTCAGGATAGTTGTGTCCTACATTGCAAAGGTAGAACACAGTTTACAATCACTCGCATTGGCCGGTGACGCAGAGACCGGTGGAACAGACAAACGGTTCCTGTGTTGTTGGCAGTGGAGTTCACAAAGTGGACGGCTAGCCAGAAGAAAAGGCTAAAACTACCACAAGTCGTTGTAAGCGTACACAAACAGTCTAGGAAGGAATCCCGATCGACAACGTAAAAACAGGCGAGCTCAGTCACTCTAGTAATGAATGGCGCGTCGAAGGCTGCAGTGAAATAGCGAGACTGAGGCACAAGAGCGGGGCCACGGTATTTACTCGTCCCCTCGCGTCGGTGGACGGGCCACGTGAAATGCCTGCGGCTGCGGCTGGGGAGCTGTGGCCGTGGTATGGAGCCCGGGTATCTCTGACATTCTCCACATCGATACTCAGGCCGGGCGGGGAATCCGAATCACTGTCGGACACTAAAAGGAGTATGTCTATTGCTAAATATTTGCAGCCATTTTCCTCAGTTGCTAATAATAAATTCAATTATGTTTTATCTTATATTGATGACTAGAAAACTTCCATCTTTTGCAATAGAAATATATTCTTAAATAACAGACACGTTCGCCTATCCATGTCAGGCATCTTCAGTCATCTATAATACATATACACTACTGGCCATTATAATTGCTACACCACAAAGATGACGTGCTACAGACGCGAAATTTAACCGACAGAAAGAATATGCTGTGATATGCAAATGATTAGCTTTTCAGAGCATTCACACAAAGCTGGCGCCGATGGCGATACCTACAACGTGCTGACATGAGGAAAGTTTCCAACCGATTTCTCATACACAAACAGCAGTTGACCGGCGTTGCCTGGTGAAACGTTGTTGTGATGCCTCGTGTAAGGAGGAGAAATGCGTACCATCACGTTTCCGACTTTGATAAAGGTCGGATTGTAGCCTCTCGCGATTGCGGTTTATCGTATAGCGACATTGCTGCTCGCGTTGGTCGAGATCCAATGACTGTTAGCAGAATATTGAATCGGTGGGTTCAGGAGGGTAATACGGAACGCCGTACTGGATCCCACCGGCCTCGTATCACTAGCAGTCGAGATGACAGGCATCTTATCCGAATGGCTGTAACGGATCGTGCAGCCACGTCTCGATCCTTGAGTCAACAGATGGGGACGTTTGCAAGACAACAACCATCTGCTCAAAACAGTTCGACGACGTTTGCAGCAGCATGGACTATCAGCTCGGAGACGATGGCTGCGGTTACCCTTGACGCTGCATCACAGACAGGAGCGCCTGCGATGGTGTACTCAACGACGAACCTGGGTGCACGAATGGCAAAACGTAATTATTTCGGATGAATCCAGGTTCTGTTTACAGCATCATGACGGTCGCATCCGTGTTTGGCGACATCGTAGTAAACGCACATTGGAAGCGTGTATTCGTCATCGCCATACTGGCGTATCACCTGGCGTGATGGTATGGGGCGCCATTGGTTACACGTCTCGGTCACCTCTTGTTCACACTGACGGCACTCTCAACAGTGGACGTTACATTTCAGATGTGTTACGACCCGTGGCTCTACCCTTCATTCGATCCCTGTGAAACCCTACATTTCAGCAGGATAATGCACGACCTCATGTTGCAGGTACTGTACGGGTCTTTTCTGGATACAGAAAATGTTCGACTGCTGCCCTCACAAGCACATTCTCCAGATCTCTCACCAACTGAAAACGTCTGATCAATGGTGGCCGAGCAACTGTCTCGTCACAATACGCCAGTCACTACTCTTGATGAACTGTGGTATCGCGTTGAAGCTGCATGGGCAGCTGTACCTGTACACGCCATCCAAGCTCTGTTTGACTCAATGCCCGGGCGTATCAAGGCCGTTATTATGGCCAGAGTTGGTTGTTCTGGGTACTGATTTCTCAGGATCTATGCACCCAAATTGCGTGAAAATGTAATCACATGTCAGTTCTAGTATAATATCTTTGTGCAATGAATACCCGTTTATCATCTGCATTTCTTCTTGGTGTAGCAATTTTAATGGCCAGTAGTTATTTAATTATATATATTTTGATGTGAGGGTTGTAGTGATTCTTTGGGAGTTTGATTTGGTCTAGCTGTTTCTATTTACAACTATATGTTTGTGTTTCTTTCTTATATTCATTCTTGTGACCTGTTCATTCTGCCATTTGTTGTTCTATATGTGCTAAAAGCGTATGGTATACGTATTTTCCAGAACATACTCCTCTGCACATAACCAGGGCTGTAGGACTGCTCTTGGGCACATGCTATAGAGTTGACTGAGGGACCATGGGAACTGACTGAGGGATCCTGAGATAGTGGAATTGGGGGTTGGGGTGGTGATGGAGGAAGGGTGGGACACCGTGTGTGTGTGTGTGTGTGTGTGTGTGTGTGTGTGTGTGTGTGTGTGTGTGTGTGTGTTTCAGTTTAGTAAATTGTTAGTACTGGCTATAGCGAATATAAAAGGCAAAAGAAGTAGCGATAATAATGATGAAATGAACGACGAAAATCGGCGAAGCCTATGTTGTACGCCTATCTTTAACACGATGATGCTTGGCTGTGGAAACATGATTAATCAGTCTTGTGGTCAGGTAGGTAGGTGGTTAGTGTTTAACGTCCCGTCGACAACGAGGTCATTAGAGACGGAGCCCAAGCTCGGGTTAGGGAAGGATTGGGAAGGAAATCGGCCGTGCCCTTTCAAAGGAACCATCCCGGCATTTGCCTGAAACGATTTAGGGAAATCACGGAAAACCTAAATCAGGATGGTTGGAGACGGGATTGAACCGTCGTCCTCCCGAATGCGAGTCCAGTGTGCTAACCACTGCGCCACCTCGCTCGATTTGTGGTCAGGATTGTCAGAAAATAACGCTCATAAATCGGCATTCGACTGCGTTATCACGCACCTGAATAAAGATGGGTTCGTTTTCTGGAACGTCCTGTGAGCATTTGAGACCGCAACAGAGGCGGCCGATCCATTCCATAATCGTATTAAGACAACCAACGACGGATGTTGGCTGAAAAACGTTAAAAATTATTAGATGATAAGGCGTGAATTAAATAGTACAAATGAAAAAAGTAAATATTCATGTTAGTGTAATTCATCTTATTTAAACTAGCATCAAAAGGCACCACCTTTTATTCCATCCATTCACTAAGATAGCTACGACAGAAGAGAGTGCAAGACAGTAAAAAAAAAAATAAAGATTGTGTCAGCAGAGAAACAAAATAGACCAATGTTCAAACTTGTTTTATTAGTTTCTTCCATTTTTGAATGGCTATTGCTTACTTTTCTATTCTTATCCAGAGGTGATTGTCCCTACTACGAAACGTAGGTTTCAAATCTTCTTTTCTACCTTTTGTGGAAGTGAGAGACCATCAGGGTTTGTCCTGAAGAAAGTAGGGAAAGCTGTTAAAGCTGTTCTTCTAGCTAGAAGGGCCATGACACACACAAAACATGATATGTGTCGACTGTACGGAAAATACACTGCCGGAAAAAAATAATACACCCTTTTGAAGGTTTCAATTCACTCAAGATTTATTGTTGCTACAGCTCATATGGAGCACGTGAAATGATTACATTTACAGGTCAATAGCACAAGAGGCACCCCCATAAACCATGGACCTTGCCGTTGGTGGAGAGGCTTGCGTGCCTCAGCGATACAGATAGCAGTACCGTAGGTGCAACCACAACGGAGGGGTATCTACTGAGAGGCCAGACAGACGCGTGGTTCCTGAAGAGGGGCAGCAACCATTTCAGTAGTTGCAGGGGCAACAGTCTGGATGATTGAATGATCTGGCCTTGAAACACTAACCAAAACGGCCTTGCTGTTGTGGTACTGCGAACGGCTGAAATCAAGGGGAAACTACAGACGTAATTTTTCCCGAGGGCATGCAGCTGTACTGTATGATTAAATGATGATGCCATCCTCTTGCGTAAAATATTCCGGAGGTAAAATAGTCCCCCATTCGGATGTCCGGGCGGGGAATACTCAAGAGGACCTCGTTATCAGCAGAAAGAAACCTGGCCTTCTACGGATCGGAGCGTGGAATGTAAGATCCCTTAATCGGGAGGGTTGGTTAGAAAATTTAAAAGGGAAATGGATAGGTTAAAGATATAGTGGGAATTAGTGAAGTTCGGTGGCAGGAGGAACAAGACTTTTGGTCAGGTGAATACAGGGTAATAAATACAAAATCAAATAGGGGTAATGCAGGAGTAGGTTTAATAATGAATAGGAAAATAGGAGTGCGGGTAAGCTACTACAAACAGCATAGTGAACGCATTATTGTGGCCAAGATATACACGGAGCCCACGCCTGCTACAGTAGTAAAAGTTTATATGCCAACTAGCTCTGCAGATGATGAAGAAATTGATGAAATGTACAATGAGATAAAAGAAATTATTGAGGTAGTGAAGGGAGACGAAAATTTAATGGAATTCAACAGTAGGAAAAGGAAGAGAAGGAAATGTAGTAGGAGAATATGGATTAGGGCTAAGAAATGAAAGAGGAAGCCGCCTGGTAGAATTTTGCACAGAGCATAACTAACACTTGGTTCAAGAATCATGAAAGAGGGTTATATACATGGAAGAACCCTGGAGATACTAGAAGGTTTCTGATAGATTATATAATGGTAAGACAGAGATTTAGGAACCAGGTTTTAAATTGTAAGACATTTCCAGGGGCAGATGTGGACTCTGACCACAATCTATTGGTTATGAACTGTAGATTAAAACTGAGGAAACTGCAAAAAGGTGGGAATTTAAGGAGATGGGACCTGGATAAACAGACTAAACCAGAGGTTGTACAGAGTTTCAGGGAGAGCATAAGGGAACAATTGACAGGAATGGGGGAAAGGAATACAGTAGAAGAAGAATGGGTAGCTTTGAGGGATGAAATAGTGAAGGCAGCAGAGGATCAAGTAGGTAAAAAGACGAGGGCTAGTAGAAATCCTTGGGTAACAGAAGAGATACTGAATTTAATTAATGAAAGGAGAAAATTAAAAAATGCAGAAATGAAGCAGGCAAAAAGGAATACAAACGTCTCAAAAACGAGATCGACAGGAAGTGCAAAATGGCTAAGCAGGGATGGCTAGAGGACAAATGTAAGGATGTAAAGGCTTATCTCATGAGGGTAAGATAGATACTGCTTACAGGATAATTAAAGAGACCTTAGGAGAAAAGAGAACCATTCGCATGAATATCAAGAGCTCAGATGGAAACCCAGTTCTAAGCAAAGAAGGGAAAGCAGAAAGGTGGAAGGAGTATATAGAGGGTCTATACAGGGGCGATGTACTTGAGGACAATATTATGGAAATGGAAGAGGATGTAGATCAAGATGAAATGGGAGATATGATACTGCGTGAGGAGTTTGACAGAGCACTGAAAGATCTGAGTGGAAACAAAGCTCCGGGAGTAGACAACATTCCATTAGAACTACTGACAGCCTTGGGAGAGCCAGTCCTGACAAAACTCTACCATCTAGTGAGCCAGATGTATGAGACAGGCGAAATTCCCACAGACTTCAAGAGGAATATAATAATTCCAATCCCAAAGAAAGCAGGTGTTGATAGATGTTAAATTTACCGAACTATCAGTTTAATAAGTCACAGTTGCAAAATACTAACGCGAATTCTTTACAGACGAATGGAAATACTGGTAGAAGCCGACCTCGGAGAAGATCAGTTTGGATTCTGTAGAAATATTGGAACACGTGAGGCAATACTGACCCTACGACTAGCTAGTCATCGGTCCCTAAGCTTACATACTACTTAATCTAACTTACGCTAAGAACGACACACACACCCATGCACGAGGGAGGACTCCGGCGGACCGTGACAATGCGCCCTAGACCGCTCGGTATCCCCGTGCGGCCATCCAGGCAGACTGAGCCGCAATGATAAAAGTCAAATCTCAGACAAGAAATGACTTTATTGTTCATTTGACGCGTTTCTGACTTCATCCATCACCAGATATCCAGGAGCAATTACTGCACGTATGGCGTTTCAAGCTGTGTGCGAAACTCCACAGTTACGTGCAGCAATCGCTCCTGGATATCTGATGATGGAGAAATTTCGAAACCAGTAGTTTGAGCAATAAAGTCATTCCTTGCCTGATGCTTGACTTTTACCACTGCGATCCAGGCAGCCTGAATGGAGAACTACTGATTAAAGGTTTCAGGAATTACTGCAACCAATCGCCGTTTTTTCTTCAGTTTTTATTTATTCATGACCGGTTTCGAATCGCCTGGGGATTCATCATCAGATGATACAATTTAGTTTGAAGTATCTACAACAAAGTGTTTAGGACAATATTTTGTAAATAGCATAAGAAAATTTTGCAATGTAAAAACACAATAATAATTTTATAAAGAAAGTAATGCAGTATATATATTTTTTATTACGAATGCCACACAAAACGAAAAATGAGCAAAGAAAATCTCTGCCTCCACAAAACTCTTTGGAGACAACAACAGCCACACTCTTTAGTTTGTTTATATTTTGCAGAGTATATGGGAGTCGCCATCGGTGGTAAAGTGCTTGTGTCACTTGATATTTAACTATACTGGTAAGCACACATTATGTTTTCCAGAGCAGTGCCTGCCACAAGAATAATAACAGTGAGTAATACCATCAAATTAATCTTACATTCGTAATATTCTTTCCACATACAGTGCTTACTTTTTCGCCCCTGTATTTGCCACAGATGCACGACCCCCACAATACCCCAAACTAAACTGTATCATCTGGTGATGAATCGCCAGGCGATTCGAAACCGGCCATGAATAAATAAAAACTGAAGAAAAAACGGCGATTGGTTGCAGTA
This sequence comes from Schistocerca serialis cubense, assembly GCF_023864345.2. Lineage (NCBI taxonomy): Eukaryota > Metazoa > Arthropoda > Insecta > Orthoptera > Acrididae > Schistocerca > Schistocerca serialis. Next base: position 528,668,221 of record NC_064643.1, read on the forward strand.
ATTCCTGAAACCTTTAACAAGACAGTCGCAGTGTTCCAAATCCAGAATGGATAAAAGTTTTATGAACTATTGATTGTTTTATTTTCAAATTTGGCGTCAGATAACAACTGACAAAAGATTTTTTTAATATAATTACAAATTAAAAATTTTCGTATTTTTTCCTTTATTTGTAGTGGGAAACCTTGCTTCCTGGCACATTTCAGTATTTTAGGTCAACGGGAAGTACCTTGTAGGTTTTGGTGAATGAGTTTGCATCAAAATATGTGGCATAAATCGCCTTGACTTTGAAGCTAGCGGTTCTTATACCGCCAAGGGACCTTAGTATGTGTTAGTAATTTCAGCTTGATACTTCTGCCCGTTCCAGAGAAAAAGGAGTCTTAACAGACTGACAGACAGACAATCAGATAACAAATAACAACATTTTTTGTGTGATATAATTACAAATTTACAGTTTCCAGATTTTTTCCTTTGATTATTCTGTGAAACCTTGCTTCTTGCCAAATTTCATGATTCTAGGTCAGCGGGAATTACCCTATTGGTTTTGATGAGTGAGTTTGCGAGTATTAAAATATGCGACATAAATTGCCGTATTTTTCCACTGCATTGACTTAGAAGTTCCAAAGTTTTACACTGCCAAAGGACCTCAGTATGCGACATAAATTTCAACTTGGTACGTTTAGCCGTTCCTGAGACAAAAGGCTTATAACGGTGGGAAAGAAAGACAGACAGACCGAAACAAAGTGATCCTTTAAGGGTTTCACTTTTTATCGATTGAGGTACGGAACCGTTAAACATGAAGGAAGGAGGAATGAAGATTAGGGTTTAGCTTCTCGTGGACAACGAGGTAATTAGACACGGAAAACATACTAGGATTAGGGAAGGATGGGCAAGGAAAATCTGCTGTGTCCTTTCAGGGGAAACAACCCACAATTTGTCTCGAGTGATTTAGGGAAATCACAGAAAACCTAAATCTGGATGGCCAGACGGAGATTTGAACCGTCATGCTCTTGAATGCGAGTCCGTTGTATTAAAATGGCATGCTTTTAGAAAAGAGCATTTTGTTGCACTAATGTGTTACCTTTAACACAGGAATGGAGCGCGCTTCGTTCCACAGCAATGAAAGGAGCAAACAAATAACTCCATCAGCGAAATAAAAAAATCTGAGATGACTGATCAGACGAAACATGTCTACATCTACATCTACACGGTTACTCTGCAATTCACACTTAAGTGCCTGGCAGAGGGTTCATCGAACCATTTTCATACTACTTCTCTACCATTCCACTCTCGAATGGCGCGTGGGAAAAAGGAACACCTAAATCTTTCAGTTCGAGCTCTGATTCTCTAATTTTACTATGATGATCATTTCTCCCTACTCCCATGAACCATGGACCTTGCCGTTGGTGGGGAGGCTTGCGTGCCTTAGCGATACAGATGGCCGTACCGTAGGTGCAACCACAACGGAGGGGTATCTGTTGAGAGGCCAGACAAACGTGTGGTTCCTGAAGAGGGGCAGCAGCCTTTTCAGTAGTTGCAGGGGCAACAGTCTGGATTCTGGATGATTGACTGATCTGGCCTTGCAACACTAACCAAAACGGCCTTGCTGTGCTGGTACTGCGAACGGCTGAAAGCAAGGGGAAACTACAGCCGTAATTTTTCCCGAGAGCATGCAGCTTTACTGCATGGTTAAATGATGATGGCGTCCTCTAGGGTAAAATATTCCGGAGGTAAAATAGTCCCCCATTCGGATCTCCGGGCGGGGACTACTCAAGAGGATGTCGTTATCGGGAGAAAGAAAACTGGCGTTCTACGGATCGGAGCGTGGAATGTCAGACACCTTAATCGGGCAGGTAGTCGAGAAAATTTAAAAAGGCTGGCTCTGAGCACTATGGGACTTAACATCTACGGTCATCAGTCCCCTAGAACTTAGAACTATTTAAACCTAACTAACCTAAGTACAGCACACAACACCCAGTCATCACGAGGCAGAAAAAAATCCCTGACCCCGCCGGGAATCGAACCCGGGAACCCGGGCGCGGGAAGCGAGAACGCTACCGCACGACCACGAGCTGCGGACGATATTTTCAGAAATTTTATAAATTATATAACTCAGTACATATCTCGAAATATCTCTTCTTATCTTACCGATTCCTAAACTTTAATATACGATGATTATCAATGCAAAGTAGTATCAAGCCCTATTATTCCTTGGAGCGTAAATTTACTCCATGGAATAGCTTCTCTGCTATCTGTTTTCTCTTATGAAAAGAATGAAGAATGCTTGCTGATTAGCCGTGAAAGAAGGAGGATGTATATGTATGTATTGTTGAGCTAGTCGCCATCTTGATGAGATTCTGTATGAGAAGGAATTTAATACATGAACTAAACTAAAGTAAGTGTGTTCGCGTATTATTTAACTGATTATTATTGACAGTGTCTGCTTACTACGCTGTGTTGCACGGGATCAGTGGGGAACGTCTGATTTACACTGGACGAACCTGCCGTTTGGTATGCTCAACATATCCAGTTACTTCAAATAAATAGACTAACACGGTCTTACCAGCAGATCTCCGGTCTTCCCCATGTGATCCATGTGATCACCGAAAGTTAATAATTATTACAAATGTTTTCAGGAGATCGACTGGCAATTTTCGTCGCACCGAGACTTCGAAATTGCTTCACTGCCTTATGGAATTTAAGTTAAGCTCAATTTAATCAGGATAGAACAGTATTGAACTGTGTGAATGTGATAAGCCTGCTTTGTGAATGAAAATTCCCTTAACATACGCATGTTTTTAACTATCCTGATCAGTGAAGCTAAATCAGGCCGGAGTGAGAGACGTTTTTTTAAATTTTTTTGAATACCACAATATTCCCCCCCATGAACCATGGACCTTGCCGTTGGTGGGGAGGCTTGCGTGCCTCAGCGATACAGATAGCCGTACCGTAGGTACAACCACAACGGAGGGGTATCTGTTGAGAGGCCAGACAAACGTGTGGTTCCTGAAGAGGGGCAGCAGCCTTTTCAGTAGTTGCAAGGGCAACAGTCTGGATGATTGACTGATCTGGCCTTGTAACAATAACCAAAACGGCCTTGCTGTGCTGGTACTGCGAACGGCTGAAAGCAAGGGGGAAACTACGGCCGTAATTTTTCCCGAGAGCATGCAGCTTTACTGTATGATTAAATGATGATGGCGTCCTCTTGGGTAAAATATTCCGGAGGTAAAATAGTCCCCCATTCGGATCTCCGGGCGGGGACTACTCAAGAGGATGTCGTTATCAGGAGAAAGAAAACTGGCGTTCTGCAGATCGGAGCGTGGAATGTAAGATCCCGTAGTCGGGCAGGTAGGTTAGAAACTTTAAAAATGGAAATGGATAGGTTAAAGTTAGATATAGTGAGAATTAGTGAAGTTCGGTGGCAGGAGGAACAAGACTTCTGGTCAGGTGACTACAGGGTTATAAACACAAAATCAAATAGGGGTAATGCAGGAGTAGGTTTAATAATGAATAGGAAAATAGGAATGCGGGTAAGCTACTACAAACAGCATAGTGAACGCATTATTGTGGCCAAGATAGATACGAAGCCCACACCTACTACAGTAGTACAAGTTTATATGCCAACTAGCTCTGCAGATGAAGAAGAAATTGAAGAAATGTATGATGAAATAAAAGAAATTATTCAGATAGTGAAGGGAGATGAAAATTTAATAGTCATGGGTGACTGGAATTCGAGTGTAGGAAAAGGGAGAGAAGGAAACGTAGTAGGTGGATATGGATTGGGGCTAAGAAATGAAAGAGGAAGCCGCCTGGTAGAATTTTGCATAGAGCACAACTTAATCATAGCTCACACTTGGTTTAAGAATCATGAAAGAAGATTGTATACATGGAAGAACCCTGCAGATACTAAAAGGTATCAGATAGATTATATAATGGTAAGGCAGAGATTTAGGAACCAGGTTTTAAACTGTAAGACATTTCCAGGGGCAGATGTGGACTCTGACCACAATCTATTGGTTATGACCTGTAGATTAAAAGTGAAGAAACTGCAAAAAGATGGGAATTTAAGGAGATGGGACCTGGATAAACTGAAAGAACCAGGTTGTACAGAGTTTCAGGGAGAGCATAAGGGAACAATTGACAGGAATGGGGGAAAGAAATACAGTAGAAGAAGAATGGGTAGCTTTGAGGGATGAAGTAGTGAAGGCAGCAGAGGATCAAGTAGGTAAAAAGACGAGGGCTAGTAGAAATCCTTGGGTAACAGAAGAAATATTGAATTTAATTGATGAAAGGAGAAAATATAAAAATGCAATAAATGAAGCAGGCAAAAAGGAATACAAACGTCTCAAAAAGGGGATCGACAGGAAGTTCAAAATGGCTAAGCAGGGATGGCTAGAGGACAAATGTAAGGATGTCGAGGCTTATCTCACTAGGGGTCAGATAGATACTGCCTACAGGAAAATTAAAGAGACCTTTGGAGATAGGAGAACCACTTGTATGAACATCAAGAGCTCAGATGGAAACCCAGTTCTAAGCAAAGAACGGAAAGCAGAAAGATGGAAGGAGTATATAGAGGGTCTATACATGGGCGATGTACTTGAGGACAATATTATGGAAATGGTAGAGGATGTTGATGAAGATGAAATGGGAGATACGATACTGCGTGAAGAGTTTGACAGAGCACTGAAAGACCTGAGTCGAAACAAGGCCCCCGGAGTAGACAACATTCCATTGGAACTACTGACGGCCTTGGGAGAGCTAGTCCTGACAAAACTCTACCATCTGGTGAGCATGATGTATGAAATAGGCGAAATACCCTCAGACTTCAAGAAGAATATAATAATTCCAATCCCAAAGAAAGCAGGTGTTGACAGATGTGAAAATTACCGAACAATCAGTTTAATAAGCCACAGCTGCAAAATACTAACACGAATTCTTTATAGACGAATGGAAAAACTAGTAGAAGCCGACCTCGGGGAAGATCAGTTTGGATTCCGTAGAAATACTGGAACACGTGAGGCAATACTGACCCTACGACTTATCTTAGAAGAAAGATTAAGGAAAGGCAAACCTACGTTTCTAGCATTTGTAGACTTAGAGAAAGCTTTTGACAATGTTGACTGGAATACTCTCTTTCAAATTCTAAAGGTGGCATGGGTAAAATACAGGGAGCGAAAGGCTATTTACAATTTGTACAGAAACCAGATGGCAGTTATAAGAGTCGAGGGACATGAAAGGGAAGCAGTGGTTGGAAAGGGGGTAAGACAGGGTTGTAGCCTGTCCCCGATGTTATTCAATCTGTATACTGAGCAAGTAGTAAAGGAAACAAAAGAAAAATTCGGAGTAGGTATTAAAATCCATGGAGAAGAAATAAAAACTTTGAGGTTTGCCGATGACATTGTAATTCTGTCAGAGACAGCAAAGGACTTGGAAGAGCAGTTGAATGGGATGGATAGTGTCTTAAGAGGAGTATATAAGATGAACATCAACAAAAGCAAAACGAGGATAATGGAATGTAGTCGAATTAAGTCGGGTGATGCTGAGGGAATTAGATTAGGAAATGAGACACTTAAAGTAGTAAAGGAGTTTTGCTATTTGGGGAGCAAAATAACTGATGATGGTCGAAGTAGAGAGGATATAAAATGTAGACTGGCAATGGCAAGGAAAGTGTTTCTGAAGAAGAGAAATTTGTTAACATCGAGTATAGATTTAAGTGTCAGGAAGTCTTTTCTGAAAGTATTTGTATGGAGTGTAGCCATGTATGGAAGTGAAACATGGACGATAAATAGTTTGGACAAGAAGAGAATAGAAGCTTTTGAGATGTGATGCTACAGAAGAATGCTGAAGATTAGATGGGTAGATCACATAACTAATGAGGGAGTATTGAATAGGATTGGGGAGAAGAGATGTTTGTGGCACAACTTGACCAGAAGAAGGGATCGGTTGGTAGGACATTTTCTGAGGCATCAAGGTTCAAATGGCTCTGAGCACTATGCGACTTAACTTCTGAGGTCATCAGTCGCCTAGAACTTAGAACTAATTAAACCTAACTAACCTAAGGATATCACACACATCCATGCCCGAGGCAGGATTCGAACCTGCGACCGTAGCGATCACGCGGTTCCAGACTGAAGCGCCTTTAACCGCACGGCCACACCGGCCGGCTAGGCATCAAGGGATCACCAATTTAGTATTGGAGGGCAGCGTGGAGGGTAAAAATCGTAGAGGGGTGACCAAGAGATGAATACACTAAGCAGATTCAGGGAAGGATGCAGGTTGCAGTAAGTACTGGGAGATGAAGAAGCACAGGATAGAGTAGCATGGAGAGCTGCATCAAACCAGTCTCAGGACTGAAGACGACAACAACAACAACAACAGGTGAGTGTCAACAAAATATTTTCGCATTCGGAAAAGTTGGTGATTGAAATTACGTAAATAGATCTCGTCGTAAAAAAATACCGCCATTGTCTCAATGACTGCCACCCCAACTCGCGTATCATATCAGTGACACTCTCACCCCTGTTGCGCGATAACACGAAATGAGCTGCCCTTCTTTGCACTGTTTCGATGTTCTTCGTCAATCCTATCTGGTAAGGGTCCCATACCGTGCAGCAATATTCCAACAGCGGACGGACAAGTGTAATGTAGGCTGTCTGTTTAGTAGGTCTGTCGCATCTTCTAAGTGTTCTGCCAACAAAGCCCAGTCTTTGTTTCGCCTTCCCCACAATATTATCTAATTGGTCTTTCCAATTTAAGTTGCTCGTAATTGTAGTTCCTAGGAATTTAGCTGAATCGACAGCCCGTAGATTTGTGCGATTTGTCGTATACCCGAAATTTATCGGATTTCTTTTAGTACCCATGTGGATGACCTCGCACTTTTCTTTGTTTAGTGCCAATTGCCACTTTTCGCACCATACAGAAATTCTCTCTAGATCATTTAGTAATTGGAATTGATTTTACTAGATGGTAAATTACAGCGTCATCTGCAAACAATCTAAGGGGGCTGCTCAGATTATTACCTAGACCATTTATGTAGATCAGGAACAGCAGAGGACCTATGACACTACCTTGCAGAACGCCGGATATCACTTCTGTTCTACTCGATGATTTACCGTCTATCACTGCGAACTGTGACCTCTCTGAGAGGAAATCACGAATCCAGTCACACAACTGAGACGATACTCTATATGCACACAATTTGATTAATAGTCGCTTGTGAGGAACGGTATCAAAAGCCTTCTGGAAATCGAGGAATGTGGAATAGATCTGAGATCCCTTGTCGACAGCACTCATTACTTCATGGGAATGATGAGCTATATGTGTTGCACAAGAACGATATTTTCTGAATCCGTGTTGGTTATGTATCAATAAGTCATTTTCTTCAAGGTGATTCATAATGTTCGTCTACAGTATATGCTCCAAAATCCTACTGCAAATTGAGGTCAGTGATATGGGTCTGTAATTCAATGGGCTACACCTATTTACCTTCTTGAATATTGGTGTGACCTGTGCTGCTTTCCAGTCTTTAGGAACAGACCTTTCGTGAAGTGAGAGGTTGCATGTGATTGCTAAGAAAGGCGCTAATGTGTCTGCATGCTCTGAAAGGAACCTGACTGGTATACCATCTGGACCGGAAGACTTGCCTTTCTTAAGTGGTCTGAGTTGTTTCGCAACACCTAAGATATCTACTTTTATGTCACTCATGCTAAAAGCTGTTCTGGTTTCGAATTCTGGAATATTTACTTCGTCTTCTAAAGAGACTGCCTACACTACGCTTGTTCGCCATATTCTGGAGTATTTCTGTGAGGTTTGGGACCTGTATTATACAGGACAGACGAAGGACATCAAGAAGGTACAAAGAAGGGTAGCTCGTTTTGCAGTATCGCGAAACAGGGGATAGAGCGACACGGATATGATACGCGAACAGGTGTGGCAATCATTAAAGCAAGGGCAGTTTTCGTTGCGGCAAGACGTTCTTATGAAATTTCAATCACCATCTTTGTGCTCAGAGTTTGGAAATATCTTGTTGGCACCCACCTGACAAAGAGAAATTAGAGCTCTCAAGAAAATATTTAAGAGTTCGTTTTGGTAGTGGAACTGTGGAGAAATAGCTTGAAGGTGGATTGATAAACCCTCTACCATACACTTCTTCGTGAATTCGAGAGTGATCATGTAGATGTAAACGTAGATGAAACGAGAGATTGCACAGTGTAGGGTAGTCATCCTCCTAGTGTAAAACGCTTTGGTGCTATGCATGATGTAGGCACTTTGCCTTCCAGTGGAAGCTCAGTGAAGATTGGTTCCCACAGTTAACAAATTACTATCAGTAAGTGTCCCACCGTTTCATTTCCTTTTCTGGCACTTCAGTGATTAATACAGTTTGTTATATCAAATCGTCATTTATAGGGACGCTATTTCTCTTTTATTTTCTACTCACCTGTTTCCAGTAACCGATAATTGTAGAATCGTCTTCCATATAACATGATAGTTTAACACAGCTAAGATAATTATGTAAATACCACCTCCGCCTCTGAATCTGAATTGTACAAAACAAATACGCGCCGGCCGGAGTGGCCGAGCGGTTCTAGGCGCTACAAACTGGAGCCGTGCGACCGCTACGGTCGCAGGTTCGAATCCTGCCTCGGGCATGGATGTGTGTGTTGTCCTTAGGTTGGTTAGGTTTAAGTAGTTCTAAGTTTTAGGGGACTGATGACCTCACCAGTTAAGTCCCATAGTGCTCAGAGCCATTTGAATCATATGAACAAATACCCAGCCTCCCACTCCGACTCTAGGTTCGAAAGAACCACTTCAGTTACATACATAGTTTCAACGCTTATGAACATGAAAGTTAAGAGAAGCATTAGTGGGGGAGGGCGTTGATCCCCCTCCGTGCCAAAGCTTGTGGACCTCTGTATGCAGTACGGAATACAAGGGAACACCTAAGCCGTCGTTTTGGTGTTATTTTGTTGTATTGCAACCAGTTGCGGTAACTTAATACACAATCTTGGACCTTAAATGGCGCTGAGAATGTGAACTCCAATCGTATAAACGATTCCATCAGTCTCCTGGATTCCGTAGAATACTAAAAAAGCGATGTTATGACTGCAACCATTAAGTACCAACTCAATTGCAGAATTCTACGGAAGCCAGTTCACAGATGTAGGCCACTGACGGGGTCTTGTGTACCACTGGAGATCAGCCCCTCAGCGTCAGTTAAGGCCTGAGTTGGTGTACTGAGTCACCGAAACTGGTTGCAATATAATAAAATAACTTCAAAACGACGGCTGTGCGTCTTTCATTTTGTTGCGTATGTGAAGGGCCGATGTCCAGCAGACCATCAACCACAAGGAGAGACAGACAAAAATCTGCATGAAGTGTTTTCGCGTGGCTGTGCTGTACAGCGGAGCCAGCGGCCGAGCGCTGCCCGCACACAGGCTATCGTGTGTCGCGGTCATTGTCTGCTCCGCCAGACCTGTTTGCGAATGTCCTGTGCTGCGCTGCGCCCACGGCGCTCGCAATCCCACTCCCCTTCCCTTCGGCACACGGGACGAGGCAACTATTCATGTGTGCGCAGACGAGATTTCCAACGTCGCGAGGCACTGCGCCGTCGGCACACGGGACGAGTTGCTTAACGTGATTTTGCGCTCTCAGCGCTCTCCAGTGGACTTGTCGGCTCTATTTGGCTCACAAACCATATACACTACTGGCCATTAAAATTGCTACACCACGAAGACGACGTGCTACAGACGCGAAATTTAACCGATGGAAGAAGATGCTGTGATATGCAAATGATTAGCTATTCAGAACATTCACGCAAGGTTGGCGCCGATGGCGACACCTACAACGTACTGACATGAGGAGAAATGCGTACCATCACGTTTCCGACTTCGATAAAGGTCGGATTGCAACCCATCGCGATTGCGGTTTATCGTATCGCGACATTGCTGCTCTCGTTGGTCGAGATCCAATGAGTGTTAGCAGAATGTGGAATCGGTGGGTTCAGGAGCACAATACGGAACGCCGTGCTGCATCCCAACGGCCTCGTATCACTAGCAGTCGAGATGACAGGCATCTTATCCGCATGGCTGTAACGGATCGTGCAGCCACGTCTCGATCCCTGAGTCAACAGATGGGGACATTTGCAAGACAACAACCATCTGCACGAACAGTTCGACGACGTTTGCAGCAGCATGGACTATCAGCTCGGAGACCATGGCTGCGGTTACCCTTGACGCTGCATCACTGACAGGAGCCACTGCGATGGTGTACTCAGCGACGAGCCTGGGAACACGAATGGCAAAACGTAATTATTTCGGATGAATCCAGGTTCTATTTACAGCATCATGATGGTCGCACCCGTGTTTGGCAACATCACGATGAACGCACATTGGAAGCGTGTATTCGTCATCGCCATACTGGCGTATCACCCGGTGTGATGGTATGGAGTGCCACTGGTTACACGTCTCGGTTACCTCTTGTTCGCATTGATGGCACTTTGAACAGTGGACGCTTCATTTCAGATGTGTTGCGACCCGTGGCTCTACCCTTCATTCGATCCCTGCGAGACCCTACATTTCAGGAGGACAATGCACGACCGCATGTTGCAAGTCCTGTACGGGTCTTTCTGGATGGCCAGCACATTCTCCATATCTCTCACCAATTGAAAACATCTGGTCAATGGTGGCCCAGCAACTGGCTCGTCACAATACGCCAGTCGCTACTCTTGATGAACTGTGGTATCGTGTTGAAGCTGCATGGGCAGCTGTACCTGTACACGCCATCCAAGCTCTGTTTGACTCAATGCCCAGGCGTATCAAGCCGTTATTACGGCCAGAGGCGTTTCTGGGTACTGATTTCTCAGGATCTACGCACACAAATTGCGTGAAAATGTAATCACATGTCAGTTCTAATATAATATATTTGTCCAATGAATACCCGTTCATCATCTGCATTTCTTCTTGGTGTAGCAATTTTAATGGCCAGTAGTGTAGTTCGTTAACGAAAGTGTTCGAAGGTGGTTTGAAAAGATCTCGGAATCACCACGAGAGGTCAGCGCTAACGCAACGAGTTGTTCACGTGATATTAAGTGGACTGTTGCCTGTAAACACGTGCCACGTCAGTGCTCTTGGAAGAGAGCTGTGACGGTGAAGTGGCTATGTTGTTGTTCCCGCGTAGTGTTTTGCGAAGATGGAAAAAAATCGAGAGTCGAGAAGTGATTAAGTACTTCGTAGAGAAAGGTATGAAAGCAAAGGACATTCATACCTATTTCCAGAATACACTGGGGAACTCTGCTTCTTCATATTCAACTGTCGCCAAGTGGACACATGAATTTAAATGACGATCCGCGCAGTGGTCGGCCAAGATGTGTCACTACTCCAGAAGTCATTGCAAAAGTGCACAAAGTGCTCATGGAGGACCGCCGATTGAAAGTGCGTGAAATTTCTCACGCTTGCCAGATGTCATCTGAAAGGGCATAACACACTTTAACTGAAGAATTAGAAATGAAACAATTATTTGCAAGATGGGTGCTGCAACGCTTGACGCCGGTTCAAAAACGCATGAGAATGGACACATCCGAACAATGTTTGACCTGATTTAGGAGAAATGAACAAGATTTTTTGCACCAGTTTGTGACCACAAATGAAACTTGAGTGCACTGCTATGCCCAAGAGACAAAGCAACAGTTAAAGCTGTGGAAACATGCATGAGAATGAACATATCGGAACAATGTTTGGCCCGTTTTAGAGGAAACAAACAAGATTTTGTGCGCCAGTTTGTGACCAGAGATGAAACTTGAGTGCAATACTATACCCCAGAGACAAAACAACAGTCAAAGCAGTGGAAATATGCTTTTTCTTCGCCACCAAATAAAGCAAAGACAATTCCTTCGGCGCGAAAGGTCATGAGATCAGTATTCTGGGATGCGAAGGGGATTTTGTTTGTAGATTATCTCCCCACTGGGCAAACAATTAATCGAGAATACTATGCTAACCTCCTGGACAAATTGCAACAGATACGCGAAGAAAGGTCAGGTTTAGCAAGGAAGAAAGTGATCTTCTATCAAGACAATGCACGCCTGCACACATGTGCCATCGCTATGGCAAAATTACGTGAACTAAGGTATGAACTTTGCCACATCCACCTTATTCACCTGATATGGCTCCGTCAGACTTCTATCTCTGCCCAAAACTGAAAATTTTTCTTCGTGGACGAAGATTTACGTCAAACGAAGAATTGATAGCCGGAGTTGACAACTATTTTGCAGGCCTGGAGGAAACTCATTTTCAAGATGAGATCAAGGCACTGGAACATCGTTGGACCAAGTGTATTAATTTACAATGAGACTACATTGCAAAATAAAAAAAGTTTCAGTGATGTAAGTACTTTTTTCTATCCTGTTCCGAGAACTTTTCAAACCACCCTCGTACATGCGTAAAATTCTTATGTTAGCTGTATTTAAACACAGTTTTCGTCCCTTGTCCATATACTAGTCATTTCGTTCTGCCAGTGGTATACATAAACAAAAACATCGGCATTCGTACACATGTAATAAGACAAAGACGAAACGTCCATATCCGGATCAGTGACGACATCAGTTTATAAAAACTTCACCATATCGAATAAGCTCTTTCCTGACAGGAAACGCAGTTATATTCACGTAACATTAAGTATTACAAAAATTATTTATATTAATTTCTTGTGAAAGTACCTTAACCTTTTGGAGAACATAAAAGAGAAGAAAAAAAATCAGATAGAACAAGACTCGAACCCTATACCGGACTTATCTCTGCACTGTACTGTGATGCCTCTAGATTCTGCGATAGACTGTAGCTTTGTTGGTTTAACTATAACTAATTCTAACGTGAACGACACGTTTTTCATGAATATTTAATGTGCTGTTACCTGAAAATGATTAACGCGGGAGCTATAATGCTATGACAATAAAGTACGAAAATTCTTTAACCACCAATATAATGTTTCCCGTTATTTACTACAACAGATTGTACCAATAATGATTCATTATCGTGACATTCAATGTGCTGGTGCTTAGAAACAACATACACAGGGTGTCCCACTCAAACCTCCCTGATTTCAAGGACCCAGGAACAAAAAAAAACACAGTACATACGATAAAAAATGCACCACATTGTAGAGCATCTCAAAGAATTTATTTATTTATCATCAATACACCTCTACATGTGCACCATTTGTAGCACGAAGAATATTGAGTCTATATTCAATTTCTTGCCAAGTTCTTTGTAGCATTTCCTCTGTTATTGTTGCAATCGCATTAGTGATACGATGTCGCAACGTAGGAATATCGTCCACTTTGGTCACATACACGTGGTCCTTCACGAATCCCCACATGAAGAAATCAAGCGGCGTAATGTCGGGTGAACGTGGTGGTCAGGCAATGGATCCTCCATGTCCGATCCAACGATTGGGAAATTTCCTATCCAGGAACTTACGAACAGCCGTTGATGATGTTGGGTTGCAAGTCTTGTATCTGAGGGTACACATACTGCTCCAACATGTCCAGATACACTGACGCGTTAACTGTTTGTTTCGCAAAGAAGAACAGTCCAACAATCCTGTCGTGCATTAGCCCGCACCAGACGTTTAGTTTAGGGCTATTACGAATAGGTTCAATGACAATGTGCGGATTTTGCGAACCCCAAATCCGAGCATTATGCCTATTAACCCTTCCTGATAGATGAAAGGTTGCCTCATCTGGGAATAAACATCTTTCCAGGAAGCTGGCATCCATATCAATATGGTGCAGCGTGTCTGCGTGGTTTGTCGTTCAGCAGAATTTGCATTTTGTAAGCACACATTCGAAGATTCTGTTGAACTATACGATGCAATGTTGCCTAGATGATTGATGAATTGACTTACGTGGGCTTCTGAGAAACATTTGTTTGATGCCCTCCACTGTCTCTTCTGAAACTCCGTAACATGCACCGTCAGAATGTTTCAGAACACTCCCTGTTGCCAGAAACTTCCTATACCATTCCTTAATTGTTTCCACATCAGGTGGGTAACATTCATGCACACGACGATAATTTCCTAGCACAGTAATCGGCGGTTTTGTTTCTGCAAACCACACTACTGCTTGCGCGCGTTGCTGTGGAGTCGCCATTTTCACTTCATGCGACCATGCTACACTCTGGCGACGATACTTGGAACTTTTGACGCGGGAGTATAAATTCTTTGAGATGCTCTACAATGTGGTGTATTTTTCACTGTCATATCTACTATGGTTTTTCTCTCCTGGGTCCTTGAAATCAGAGATGTTTGAGTGTGACACCCTGTATAAATGGGGTGTAAGATACAACATAGAACCCACGGAATATGGGCATCTACAGAACAAGACATTTACAATATGGCGTCTTGCTTTCTGCAGGCCTCAAGCTTTCTACTTGTGATTTAGGGAGCTATTGGTTTTACTTGACGTGACACGTCGCCGAAATGCCGCAGAACTTATTTTATGGTTGACGTGTCGAAATGGCTCCTCAACGTGAAAAATCAGCGAGGCTCAGGAGAGAGACCATGGCGCATACGTCACAGCACGTGACACTGCAGGTCTTAGGAGTGCCAGCAGCCGTCTCTGGCTGGAAGCGATTAACTATTTCAGACGAGTTTAATAATACTTGACTATGCATTTAAATACATGCAAGTTCTCGAGAGTACACAAACCTTTCCAATTAAGTATTGATTTCCAGTGGGCCCTGCACGCAACCTATCGTTCGTGAAGTGGGGTGGACAAGCCTACTAGTGTGACGTCGTAAGTTTGTTGTAGGGTCCGTATATCTCGTTGGCCCCAATCGGCAAAGCGACCTCATGAAATTCGTAGATCGTCACGTCAACGTTAGCTAACTCGTTGCGCGTATCGACTGCTTAAAGTACACCTGCCTAACCATTTGAATCGACACTACTTGACATAATTCCAGCAAGCAAAAAGATGTAAATGTCCTATGGTATTGTTTGACAGGGATATCTCACTGGGGCGATTTCACCACCTAGCGGAAAAGACGTTCTTCCTCCGCGCACATTGACCCATTTCCTCGTGTATATGTGGCAGGTGTGCCGTATATGTATTTACCGAGTGTAACTGACAGTAAAGGATGCACGTAAAGTGTTGTAAGATGATGATGAGAGAAGGGAAAAGGTGAAACCCGGTTCCGACACATAGCCTCTCGAGCCTGTAACGCCGTCGACACATCGTCGTGCTTTTCAACGCCAACGTGCGACTTGTGTGTACGGCACGTGTGCCTCAATGTGTTATGCGCGATAGCGGTGCGCTCCACCGCCAGTTATCGATTGTACCTGGCTCGTAAATCACACTGTTTACGAAATATACGGGCGTAAAACGCCTACGTTAGCTCTATTAAAACGAGCATTTCCTCCCTTGTCCATATCCTAGCCACGTTGTTCTGTCTGTAGTACACAGAAATAAAAATTTCAACATGATATAAGGCAAAGAGCAGTTGCCGTCATGTGTCAAAAAGTTTTATCTTCTGACTTCGGTTTTACATATCTGATAGAATAGAATGACCATGAGAGCAGTTGTTTTTTAATTTTTATTTCTGCGACAATGATTTTATATCAGCTGGTCTGCCTCATGCATCGTTACATCCAAATGATTTATACATGTTAAGCTACATTCAGATCCGATGATGGCACCTTTAGTGTGTTGAGACCGGTCATCTAGAAAACAATGTTTAAGCAATCTTGGCTTTTGAATTATTTCTACAACAGAGTGATCGCCCCACAACATGTGTTCACTGCAAAAGAGAAAAGTACCATTCCAGTCAATAAGGACATCGGCTTGTGAAGGTTCAATTACAAATAGTGGGACGCAGATTTACAATAGTTCCACATGTAAGATAAAAATTATTTCATCATTATCACTTTTTAGAAAAACCCTAACGTCAGTCTTACTTGACCACTGTTCCTGTTCAGTATCAGAATCATTACAACACATGAAGCACAAAACTTGAAACGAGAGAATGCAAAATATCTCACTGCAAGTAGCGGAAGCTGTCTTATGCATAAAGCAAATGGAAGAAACTCACCCCAAAGAAAGAGCGCATTTACATAACATCCAGCATCATAGAATATTGTTCTATTAAACTAATAAAAAAGTATCCGAATCTATTAGAAAAGGCGAAAGTTAGTAAAAGAATTTGGATATAGTGAGGATTCAAACCAGCAACACATCATGTACTACAGTAGTAGCCTGCATCGTTTCTCACTACGCTACAGTGATCATAAACAGTTTACGATCATACTTTCAATCTTTCCCTTTTCTGAAAGCTTTAATCGTAGTTATGTTACTGACTGACATTTCATTGTAACAAATCGTACCTAGAACAATGATTTTTTTATGGATCCTTAATATTCCGTTGCCTTGAAACGGCATACTTTCATACTAAGCAAGGTACAATAATTCTTTAACCACCAATGTGACGTTTCCCGTCACTTTTTACAAGAAATCGTACAATTAACGACGGTTTTCGTGTGATCTGCAATTTGATGCTGCTTAGGAACGGCATATGTACATAAGAGCTTCAATTGAAAGTAAAAATGGCGTCTCGCGACTCTGTACAAAAGAAAGATGGCATCATCTGACGTAGGTGGCATTCTTCCATCTCATTCATCTACTTTCAGACGCACGCTCAGAATATCTTCCATGCTAGATATTGCCCCGTACGTTTGGAAAGAGTCCCCAACGTGCTTCTCCCACGCGTCAGGAACACGGCACGTTCGAATGCACGGTGGGCAACCGACGGTCGGCAGAAGAAATTTGTGGGAGAGAGCGAGGTGCTCGCATTGTACTCCCCCTCCCCCCCACCCACCCACCTCCAACGGATCCATTTTCTGATATTTCCGCCACCGCTCGGCTCGCTACATGAATACTGCTTTCGTATTGGCCGTAAAGGCTGTAAAAGGCTTTGTGAGCTCTGAGCTCTGCTGTCAAGGGTTTTGAGAGTTTCGTTCAAATCGTACCGTGCTAACAACGCACGATTCGTGCCTATCATCTGCAACTGCAGAAATGAAGTTAAAGAGGCCCTCTCACGTTCAATATTACTGTCAGTACGTCGATATAATGACTGTCTGAGGGCCAGAGTTGTCTTTTGCCAACACGGCAATTATTGACGAACAGTATTGTTGTGACCAATATGTATTGAGCATGTGAGGCATATAGTAGCGGTTTCACAATTCACCAATCTGTTGCTCGCATTTTTCCGGTTTGCCTTCTGTACAACACAGCCGACATATGCTAGCTTCAATAGATTTGGACTTACAACTTTTTAAAATGGAGAAATAAATGATGGTTTACATTATTTAATGTTTGAGAATCAACCAATACCTATGTGATGAGTCACCGAAAGTATTTTTGAACAAATATTTTAAAAAAGTGTACTAACAATGTTTGCGGATATTACATGATGTACAACCTTGCTTCCGCCGTTTGCCGATAGGTGGCGACAAAGGTAAGTAGCGGTCGAAAGAAACAGATCGCAGACGTCAGGCAGTTAGCTTGAACCTCGGTCAACATAACCTCATTTAAACGTTAGTCGCTTTGTGTCTGCATCATAAAGTTGTCCTTGATTGAAAATGTCAGTTAACGAGCCTAATTCTCGTCATTTGCGGGAGGTGTTAGCGTTTTCTTTCAATACGAAGAAAACAGCGGCTGAGTATCATCGAATGCTCTCAAGTACGTATGGTAAGAACGCTATTAGTGAAATAACGTGTCGTGAGTGGTTTCAATGCTTCAAGAACGGTGATTTTAACGTCGTAGACCGGCATAGTGGTGGAAGAGAGAATGTTTTAAAAGATGCAGAATTGGAGACATTGCTGAGTGAAGACTCGCGTCAAACTCAAGAAGAATTGGCACGATTAGTGGGAGTGACACAGCAAACCATTTCAAACGTCTCAAGTCAATGTGCATGATTCAGAAACAAGGAACTTGGGTCGCGTGTGAGCTGGAACCAAGAGACGTTGAACGGCGTTTTTGTATTTGTGAACAGTTGCTTCAGAGGCAAAAACGGAAAAGGATTTCTGCATCGAATTGTGACCGGGGACGAAAAATGGGTTCATTACGATAACCCTAAACGCAAAAAATCATGGGGGACATCCCGGCCATGCTTCCACGTCGACGGCCAAACCTAAAATTCAGCCCGCAGCTCGTGGTCGTGCGGTAGCGTTCTCGCTTCCCGCGCCCGGGTTCCCGGGTTCGATTCCCGGCGGGGTCAGGGATTTTCTCTGCCTCGTGATGGCTGGGTGTTGTGTGATGTCCTTAGGTTAGTTAGGTTTAAGTAGTTCTAAGTTCTAGGGGACTGATGACCATAGATGTTAAGTCCCATAGTGCTCAGAGCCATTTGAACCATTTTGAACCTAAAATTCACGGCTCCAAGATCATGCTCTGCATTTGGTGGGACCAGCTCGGCGTCGTGTACTATGAGGTGTTAAAACCAAGTGAAACAATCTCAGGTGCTAGTTATTGAACGCAATTAATGCGTTTGAGCAGAGCATTAAAAGACAAGCGGCCGCAATACAGCGCGAGGTACGATAAAGTGATTTTGCAGCGCGACAACTCTCGACCCCACTTTTCAAAAGAGGTCAAAATGTAGTTGGAAACGTTAAACTGGGAAGTCCTATCCCACCCGCCGTATTCTCCAAGCATTTCTCCCTCTGACGTTCACCTGTTTAGGTCAATGGCGCATGGCCTGGCTGACCAACACTTCCGAACACTTGAAGAAGTCACAAATTGGATCGATTCGTGGATCGCTTCAAAGAATGAACGCGGAATTCGTACACTGCCCGAAAGATGGAAGAAAGTAGTGGCCAGCGATGGAAAATACTTTGAATGATACATGTGTAACCGATTTGTTTCATTAAAGCCTCAAATGTTGGGGAAAAAAACAGCGCAAGCAAAGTTGTACACCTCGTAACATTAACTAAATTTGAAACACTCGAGAAAGCTATTGTAAAACGTCTTAAGTTAACGAAGAATGCTCACGGCGGGTAAATGAAAAGAAACATCCGAAAGGGGGTGAACATACACTGGGGTGACAAAAGTCATGGGCTAGCGATATCCACACATACAGATGGCGGTAGTATCGCAAACCTAAGTTATTAAAGAGCAGTGCATTGGCGGAGCTGTCATTTGTATTCACGTAGTTCACGTGGCAAGGGTTCTGATGTGATTATGGCAGCACGACGGAAATTAACAGAATCTGAACGCGAAATGGTAAAGGGTACTCCATTCTGGAAATCGTTAGGGAATTCAATATTCCGATATCCACAGTGTAAAAGTGTGCCGAGAATA
Source organism: Schistocerca serialis cubense (assembly GCF_023864345.2). Lineage (NCBI taxonomy): Eukaryota > Metazoa > Arthropoda > Insecta > Orthoptera > Acrididae > Schistocerca > Schistocerca serialis. Next base: position 528,687,554 of record NC_064643.1, read on the forward strand.
CCAAATTTAACGCATTACCTCTCACCTCGGACAACACTGTGGTCGACAGCCTTCACGTAACGACCAAGAGGAGCGGTGTCTGCGTAGAGTTATCATTGCTAAGACAAGATACACTACACGAAATAATCGCAGAAATCAACGTGGGACGTACGACGAACATATCCGTCGGGACAGTGCTGCTCTTCTTTGGAACTTCTCTTTTTTCTCTCTCTATCCTTTCAGCTACATCTCCCATACTGACGAGCTGTATTCAAGTATTGGTCGAACGATTGTTATTTTAAGCTGTTTCCTTTGTTGATGGCCTACGTTTCCTGAGTATTCTTCCAATGAATCTCAGGCTAGCAGCTGCTTACAGACGATTAATTTTATGTGGCCCTTCCACTTCAAATCGTTTCGTACACATACTCCTAGATATTTTATGGAAGTAACTGCTTCCAGTGGTTGTTCTGCAGTAACGGGTCTTCCTATCTATGTATTCGCAATACGTTATGTTTCTTGATGAGACTCAACTGCCGCTCCCTTTTCCAAGTGTTGATCCTCAGCAGGTCTTCCTGCATTTCGCTACATTTTTCTAGCGTTGGCACTTGTCTGTATACAACAGCATTATCCACGAAGGGTCTCATGAAACTTCAGACGTTATGTACTAGGTCATTCATATGTATTGTGAAAAGTAATAGTACTGCAACACTCCCTTTGTGCACGCCCTTCGTTACTTTTACGTCAGAAGACTTCTCTCTGTTTACAATGACATGCTGTATTCTGTTTGCTATAAACACAGTTGGTTTGAATTTCGTACGATCGTATGTAGCTCATTAGGTGACTGTGCGAAACTGCATCGAACGCATTCTGGAGTCAAGGAACGCGGCATCTACCTGGGCACCTGAACTTACTGCTTTCTGGGTCTCGTGGACGAACAGAGCTAACAGCGTTTCGCACAATGGAATCCATGTTGATTTCTACAGAGGAGCATTACAGTCTGCAGAAATGTGGTTATACTTGAGCATAAAACGTATACCAAGTTTCTATAACAGTCCGATGTCACAGATACAGACCTATAATTTTGTGCATCTGTTCGACGACCCTTCTTGAAAACCTGTGCTTTTTTTCCAATCATTAGAAACGTTTCACTCCTCTAGAGAACTATGGCACACTGTTGCTAGAATCTTTAGTATGCTCTGTACAGAATCAAAATGATATCCCGGCAGATCCAGTGCCCTACTCTCTGTTGAGCGGTTTCAACTGCTTTTCTATCCCTTGGTTACTTATTCCAATATCTCTCAGTTTTTCGTTCGTATGATAATTTAAAGGAAGAACTACGGGCGACCTTTGAAACATTTTTGGAAAAAGACGTTTAGTATTTTGCCCAGTTATGTGTCGTTCCACGTTTCAGTGCCATTGTAGTCACTTAGTCTCTGGGCTGACGGTTTAGATCCGTTTACTGATTTATGATAAGACCAAACCTTCATAGGATTTTCTGTAAAGTTGGTAAATAGAATGCTACTTTCGAATTCTTTGAACGCTTAACGCATAGCTTTCGTTATGCGAGGTTCGCAGGAGAGCTTCTGTAAAGTTTGGAAGGTAGGAGACGAGGTACTGGCAGAAGTAAAGCTGTGAGTACCGGGCGTGAGTCGTGCTTCGGTAGCTCAGTTGGTAGAGCACTTGCCCGCGAAAGGCAAAGGTCCCGAGTTCGAGTCTCGGTCGGGCACACAGTTTTAATCTGCCAGGAAGTTTCAGTTCGGGTCTGTTTGCCACCAGCTGGTCTTACCTTCACCAGTTGCTTTTCGGATAAAGCACATAGAACAATTTCACTCGATTCTGTGCCCCTACAATTCGTCCTAATCACTTGAGTCTCCCAGTCTGTAGTTTGGATATTAAAAATCTCCATCTAAAACTATAACATGAGAGTTACAGCACTGTGCGAAGTATTCTTCATGTCTCTCGCACATCTCCCCAGATGTTCCGTTACAGAGGCAGAGAGTCTGTAGAAGCATCCCATGACCATGTTGCATCCACCTTTAACAGTTTTCATCAAAGTTATTTCGTATTCTGAATTTGTACTAATCTCACGATGTATTACAAGGGCTGTCCATAAAGTAAATTCCGACTAATCGCGAAATGGAAACCACAGTGAAAATCAGAAATGTTTTATTTGTAACACTTAGCTACACCTTCCAGCTACTTCTCTACGTAGTCGCCGTTCTGACTGAGACATTTGTCGTAACATGGTATCAACTTTCCAATACCCTCATCATAAAAGGCAGCCGCCAGTGCTTTCCGCCAATTCTCTACGCTGGCCTACAGCTCGTTGTCTGTGCCAAAATGTTGTCTTCATAGCCAGCGTTTCATGTGAGCAGAGGTGAAACTCAGAGGGAGACAATTACGGGCTGTATTGTGGGTAATCACACATTTCCAATTGAAAACGATGCAGGAGCATCTTCACTGCCCCTGCAGAATGCGGCTGAGAATTGTCTTGAAGAAGAAACCGCACGATAGTTATGTAATGTTGGCTGCATAGCTTCAGGCGAAATTTCTCACCAGGCCCTCGTACTTGGCGGGAGACACTATTTTCTAGACATCTTTATGCGCTCACTGTGAGCTCAGAAACGAGAAGAGCGACGTGATGCTGTCTAGAGACACTGCCCAACACATCTGTGCGAAGCTTTATCGGATTTTCATAGTCGTTTCCATTTCGCGACCGATAGGAACTTACTTTCTGGACACCCCTCGTATTATTTTTCATTCCTCCACCAGTGTTCAATCAATCTTTGCGATGTACATTCCAGTCGAAGTTTAAAATTTCATTGCTATCGACATCTCGTTTCAGCCAAGATTCTGTCTCCAGCACCATGCGAGCATTGTTACCATTTATTAGCGAGACTGGCCGCCTCTGTAGCTGAATCGTCAGTGCGACTGACTGCCCTGCGGAGGAACTGGGTTCGATACCCGGTGCTGGAGGGGTGTTTCCTTGGTTAGAGGTATAGAAAGGGTACACTCAGACTTGTGAAGCCAACTGAGGATCTGCTCGGATGATTAGCGGTTGCAAGGTTAAGAAACCCGACAATGGCGGCGAGAACTGTGTGCTGACCACATGCCCCGCCATACTGCATCCGACGACGCCATTGGCAAACAATGACTCGACGATCGGTCACGACCATCGAAGGCCAGAACGCGAAAACTCACCATTCACTTATTAGCGACATTAGTTCCGGTGCGTTTCCATGGAAGCTTGTTAAAGATTACAAGCCGTCTGGCTTGCCTCCTTCCATTTACACTGAAGAGCCAAAGAAACGCACAGCTGCCTTATATCGTGTATGGTCCCCGCGAGCAGGCAGAAGAGCCGCAACACGACGTGGCATGGACTCGACTAATGTCTGAAGTAGTGCTGGAGGGAACTGACATTATGAATTTTGCAGGGCTCTCCATAAATCTGTAAGAGTAAGAGGGGGTGGAGATCACTTCTGAATAGCACGTTGCAACGCATCCCAGATATCTCAATAATGTTCATGTCTGGGGAGTTTGGTAGCCAGGGGAACTGTTTAAACTCTGTGACGATTCTGGATATAATGCCGCATTGTCCTGCTGGAACTGACTAAGTCGTTAAGAATGAAGAATGGACATCAATGGATGCGGGTGATGAGACAGGATGCTTACGTACGTGTCACCTGTCAGAGTCGTATGTAGATGTATCAGGGATCCCATATCACTACAACTGCTCACGCCCCGCACCATTAGATAACCTCCACCAGCTTTAACAGTCCACTGCAGATATTGCAGGGCCGGTGGATTCACAAGGTTGTCTCCATACCCTTACACGTCCATCCGCTGGATTAAATTTGAAACGAGACTCGTCCGACCAGGCAACACGCTTCCAGTCATCAACAGTCCAATGTCTGTGTCGATGTGCCCAGGCGAGGCGTAAAGCTTTGTGTCGTGTAGTCATCAAGGGTACACGAGTGGGCCTTAGTCTCCGAAAGCACATATCGATGGTGTTTCGTTGAATGGTTCGCACGCTGACACTTGTTGATGGCCCAGCACTGAAATCTGCGGGAATGCGCCGAAGGGTTGCACTTCCGTCACGTTGAAAGATTCTTCTCAATCGTCGTTGGTCCCGTTCTTGCAGGATCTTTTTTCGGCTGCAGCGATGTCGGAGATTTGATGTTTTACCGGATACCTGATATTCACAGTACACTCGTGAAATGATCGTACGGGAAAATCACCACTTCATCACTACCTCGGAGATGCTATGTCCTATCGCTTATGCACCGATTATAATACCACGTTCAAACTCACTTAAAACTTGATAACCTGCCGTTGTAGCCGCAGTAACCGATCTAGCAACTGCGCCAGACACTTGTCTTACATAAGCGTTGCCGACCGCAGCGCCGTATTCTGCCTGTTTACATATTCCTGTATTTGAATATTCATGCCTATACTAGTCTCTTTGGCGCTTCAGTGTATATGCTGAATTCATGTGCCCCCTGTCACTATTGGCTACAAGCAGGACATTTTAGTCTCATCATGCTAAAGTCTCATGGCGTTATTAAATGCTGGGGAATGTATTTTATAAATCTAAAGTGGTTGTTGGTCGAGGCTTGTTCCAATCTAAGAATGAGTGGGGAACGCTCAGTTCCCACAGAATTCAGGGAGTGAAAGGGGGGACCACTCGGCATGCAGAGACTTTGTTTCTACTTACGCCTGCCTAGGACCCACCTGACTTAGCTCACCGATCTCACCTATCAGCCAAGCCAAGAGGGGGTCCGCGTTATTCGGCTCTATAGAGGGCTAAGGGCACTAGTCTCAAGTGCTGGCTGTCACCTAATAATTTATGGTGAGAAATCACAGGTCTTGGAATGCCTATGTCTACGCGTTGCGAAGAGAAGCCTTGCAGAGTTCTCGTCAGGTTGGTCAGGCTTCTGGAAATTCAGAAGTGTATAAACAGCGCTCTGATTCGTCCATCGCCTACTGACGTCAGACGGGAATTTCTAGAACAAACTGGCCAGGAATATGTGCTCTGATTGGCCCGTGTCTGGAGACACTCTGTGATGGGAATTTATTAAACATGGCAGTTTTCGCGCAATTGGCGGAAAAAGTAACATATTTCCTGATTGGCGGTTGCGGCCGCAATTGCGCAACCAGCAGAATCGGGGGCAGGGACACGTGAAAATGGACAGTCTTGGTTTGGATGTGGCAGGTGAAAAGTTGCTGGTTATAGTTGTCTGGAACTCTGTGTTCAGATGGTGGATGAGACTTGACGGAGTCGCAGTCCTCACACACAGCCGACTTAAAGCCACAGCAGACTGGTGAGAGTATGCGTCAGCATCGGGGATAGGTGGCCGTTGATGTTTGCAAAAGGGCGTATTGTTGCTGCAATACCGTTAACCACATTTCCAATGATAGTACCGTTTTCATTTATTATTCAGTCAACCACTAAAACATTTGGTCGGTTGCATTCGTATTAGTGATTGAATGTGCCGCTAGGATACGGTAGTGCTCTCCCAGTTGCTTTGTACCTTTTTTGCAATCACCTTTCCTAACAGTCATGTCTCTGAATCTTTTGCTGTTCATTGTTTTTAATACAATAAAATATCAATTCAATTTTATTTATATTTCACTTGAAGTAGCTTGCAGTTTACTTCAATTAATTATTTTATTATTTGTCGATTGAATAAAAATACTCAGCAATTCCCCAACTTAGGATTCCAACTTAAAGTTATTTCTGAGATAGCGATTCCGTTGGGAAATTAAAATTTTACATCAAGTCTTAGGCGTGTGTGACGGAGTCTGGGCAGTTCCATAATTTCGGTCGATTTCACATCCACACACCGCGGGGCTTTGCAAACTAACACTATATTAGCAATTTCTTTCTCCGATTTGCTACGAAGGAATGCATAAATCAGTTTTTTATTGTTGTCAATACTTTTGTTCAAATATTAAATTACGTTATTGTGTGCGCGATACAGGTAGTGAAAATCCAGTTTGCTAAAACTGGAAGTGAAAATTAGCTTCTTAAAAAGTATTCGACAGTCGATAAAGGCTGCCATCAGTTTAAGGTGCTAATGGCCAGGGATTAAGGATTTACAATAATGACTCAGCTGGGTCTCTCCTCGTTCACCACCTGTAACTGTAGCTATCAGAAGACTAGTTTTTCATGAGGCTCATCCAGACAGGTTGTCTTCCCTGATCAGCGCTACACCGGTATTACCGGTCTCCATTTCCGTAATCCTGTTTCAGATAAAAGCTTCCTAAGATCTGCGTCAAGCACCGCTTTTCTGTTAAGAAAACGTTACCGTAAGTGTCAATCATCAGTTCACACTACTTTGAATCTCATCTGCACAATCCTTAAACTGTCCTTCCAGCATTGTATCAACTTATATGAGTCGAAGTAGAATATTAAAAGAATTAGTTCACATCATTGTTCTGCAGGGAACTGAAACGTACAGCACAAGACTTACGAAGTAATTCTAAATGTGCTCTATGGAGATCATGGTTGAAATAAATCATTTCCCACACATACAGGACTGTAATAAGCAGAAACTGGCCACTTCAGGGCCTTAAAAGGTGACTTTCGTCACGTTTCAGCAAAATGTACGCAGCTACTCCGCCCACGACCATGCCACTGACGCTTTTTTGTTATAAAGCATTTAGTTAAGAATTGCAAGGCTTCGGGTTCAGGATCCTCCATGCTCTTTCATACACAAATCCAAAACATGTACAGTGGAGTCCCCGTCAACAAGCACTTTCTCCTCATTAGCGAAATGAAATACGCCGCTACTTGACATCCATACAGCAGATGTTTTTAATTTACTAAGCTTTCGACAATGTTGACTGGGACACTCTCTTTGAAATTCTAAAGGTAGCAGGGGTAAAATACAGGGAGCGAAAGGCTATTTACAACTTGTACAGAAAGCAGGTAACAGTTATAAGAGTCGAGAGGCATGGAAGGGAAGCAGCGGAGACAGTACTGAAGCCTATCTCCGACGTCATTCAACCTGTACACTGAAAAACAGTGAAGAAAACCATAGAAAAATTTGAAATAGGAATTAAAGTTCAGGGGAAATAAATAAAAACGTTGAGATTTGCCGATGACATTGTAACTCTGTCAGAGACAGAAAAGGACTTAAAAGAGCAGTTGAAACGGAATGGACAGTATTTTGAAAGGAGCATATAAGATGAACATCAAGAAAAGCAAAACAAGGATAACTGATAGCAGTCGAATTAGATCAGGCGATACTGAGGGAATCAGATTAGAAAACGAAGCACTTGAAATAGTAGATGAATTTTGCTATTTGGGTAGCAAAATAACTGATGATAGTCGAAGTAGAGAGGATATAAAATGTAGACTGCCAATGCGAAGAAAAGCGTTTCTGAAGAAGAGAAATTTGTTAACGTCGAATATAGATTTAAGTGTTAGGAAGTCCGTTCTGAAAGTATTTGTCTGGAGTGTAGTCATGAATGGAAGTGAAACGTGGACGATAAACAGTTTAGACAACAAGAGAATAGAAGCTTTTAAAATGTGCAAACAGAAGAATATTGAAGATTAGATGGGTAGATCGTGCATTTAATGAGGAGGTACTTAATAAAATTGGGGAGACAAGAGATTTGTGCCACAACTTGACTAGAAGAAGGAATCGATTGGCAGGACACATTCTGAGGCATCAAGGAATCACCAATTTAGTACTGGAGGGAAACGGGGAAGGTAATAATCGTAGAGGGAGACCAAGAGATGAATACACTAAGCATATTCAGAAGGATTTAGGTTGCAGTAGTTACGCGGAGATGAAGAAGCTTGCACAGGACAGAATAGCATGTAATGCTGCATCAAACCACTATTCGGACTGACAACCATAACAATAAGCTATCCATTTAAACACACATCAGAACATTCTCCTCCCCCCCCCCCTACCCTTGAATAAGCCCTTGTATCTTCCAAGCCCCACACTAACCTCTTTCATATTTCATACAAACTCCTATTCGTCGAAAAGAGGACGTTTTTCCGATTGCTTCCCGCATCTATAGTCAAGTTCAATTAGACCTCTGAACGTCTTTCACCATTTTCTACGATTCCTCTGTGACTAGTGCGTCGACGCGTGAGCAGCACTGCTTTAAGCTTTGTTTCTGTTCTAAGCATTGACAGTGTCCCTACCAACATTTTTAGTCAGTTGTATCATATGTAACGTAAAAGATGTTTGTAAAGCTGTGAGAGCGAAATTTTATGGGGAGCCAGATACGAGAGGCGTTTGAAAAGTTCGTGAAAAAAAAAAAAACACTTACGTGTTTGGGGTAAACCTTTTTTATTTTTCGACATAGTCTCCTTTTAGACTTATACACTTCGTCCAACGCTGTTCTAATTTGTTGATCCCTTCCGAATAATAGGAGTTGTCCAAGTCTGCAAAATTTGCTGCAACCACCTCCTCGTTTGAAAGAAATCTTTGTCCCGCCAGCCGTTTCTTCAAATTGGGGAACAAGTAGTAGTCCGAGGGAGCCAAGTCTGGAGAATAGGGAGGATGTGAAACGAGTTGGAATCCTATTTCCATTAATTTTGTGACCACAACTGCTAAAGCGTGTGCTGGTGCAATGTAATGATGGAAAAGGACTTTTTTGCGGTCCAATCACCGGCGTTTTTCTTGGAGCTCGGTTTTCAAACGGTCCAGTAACGATGAATAATATGCACCTGTAGCAGTATTACACTTTTCCAGATAGTCGATGAGGATTATCCCTTGCGAATCCCAAAAGACAGTCGCCATAACCTTTCCGGCCAAAGGAATGGTCTTCGCCTTTTTTGGTGCAGATTCCCCCTTGGTAACCTACTGTTTAGATTGTTGTGTGGACTCAGGAGTGTAGTAATGTATCCATGTTTCATCCACAGTGACGGAACGACGCTTGAAGTCCTGCGGATTCTTCCTGAACAGCTGCAAACCATCCTTGCAACACTTCACACGATTCCGTTTTTGGTCAAGCGTGAGCAATCGCGGAACCCATCTTGCGGGTAGCTTTCTCAGGTCCAAATGTTTATGCAAAATATCATGTACCCGTTCATTCGAGATGCCCACAGCACTAGAAATCTCATGCACCTGAACTATTCTGTCATCTATCACCGTATCATGGATTTTATCAATGATTTCTGGAGTCGTAACCTCCACAGGGCGTCCAGAACGTTCAGCATCACTCGTGATATTATGGCTACACCAAAAATTTTGAAACAACTTATGAACTGTTCTAATCGAAGGTGCAGAGTTACCTTAATGTTTATCAAGCTTCTCGTTAGTCTCCTGAGGCGTTTTGCCTTTCAAAAAGTAATGTTTAATCACCACACGAAATTCTTTTTCGTCCATTTTTTGACTATCACTCGACTTCATTGATTAACACCAGTGCCAAACACAAAGGAATAGACCAATATGGCTGAAACTTGGTGTGCGTTGTTTCCAAAGATGCTACTAACTAAACATGACCTCGATACGTGCTGGTGGTGCCACCTCTCGGACTTTGCACGGACTTTCCAAACGCCCCGTATAGCATTCGTTGATTGACCAGTCGGGTTCATTTCAGCTAATAGCACCTGTTACGGCGTAAAGTCAAGCTCCAGCACGCAGAAGCGATAGAGCAGAGAGGGCTGTGAGGAAGACGTCAGCCAATTGCACGCCGACCGACCCCTCTCCAGGACGACAAGGCAACAGCAGCGGCCCCGATGCGAAGAGCACATAAATGACGCGCCCGACTGGTCGCGGCCCAGTTGAACAGTAGCTTCAAGACTAGTAACTTGGGTAGAAGGGTCAACTCTACTCACTTTCTTGTACTGTCTATGTCACACGGACTTGGGAATTGTTATACTGAAAAGATTTCTCATTTTGTCTGTCGCCCTTTGCTTGCGACCCATCTGTGTAACACAAAGTTAAGTATTGTATTTTTTCATTTTGTAATAAAACTCAGTAACACGATTTGTTCGAATGTTGTCTAGCGGTCCATATTTGATGACTAGACTGGATTTAACACCACCAGCCATTCCATTTATTACTGCCTCCTCGAGACGTTGAATTCGTGCATTACCGCCGTGAAAGACGAACCTGTGGCAGAAAATATTTATTGCAGGGCTGGACAATAGGTATCCTGTGCGCTGATACTGTACAGTTCTCACATTACCTTTGACAGCGGTCAGAAGGGTCCGACACCTGTACAAAATATGACTGATTTACCTCCCTGTAGAATGCGTGGGACTGCATGCCTGAGTCGTGCATTCGTATCTGGCCACCTTGTTATTCTTCTACGACGACAGTAATGATGCTATCTGAGCCGTGTTATGGCTTGCGTTGGTGCCGTTGGTAGGTTGGCATCATGTAATAGGGTTAGTGGCGTCTCATATTCTTCTTGTGTTTACTGGCACCACTATGTTTGCTAGCGTTGTCTGTCCACGAGTGGTAGCAGAAGCGGTTATCGATATCTAGTACAATAGTACTACTTTTGGAAGGGCGTCAAGTGTTTTCCAGATCGGGTGTGTCGGGAGTTCGGTTGGGATGGAGCAGCAGTGAGGTACGGCAGCGGGAGGACATGCCGGGATCGCTGGCAGCACGTAGGCACTGCCGGATCGAGGGCCTGTATTTGCGAGGGCGACAACTCATTCTTCACCGGATCCAGGACGTTTGAGTTGAGTGAACATTCACCCAGTTGTGAAACCTCTGCTATTTTGAGATCACGCCGTTTGTTCGCACGTTGCTGCTAGCAGGGTCTCTGAGATGAAGCGCAATGAGTGGAGTGTTTGGAGATGGCGAAATTAATTAGCCATCCTCCACCTTTTATTATTAATCATTGAATTCCTTGTGTTTATTGATGAAGTTCAACTAGCGGTATTTTTCTGACTAGTGGCCGCTAACGCCCCAGTTACCTGTCCTGGAGGTTAGCGTATTTTCGCGGCAGAGTACCTTTCCTCGCCTTGCCGCTGCTGACCGGTAAGGCGTGTAGTTCGACAGCCTCCTTGATTGGGGTTCGGATATTTGTTTCTTTAGGACTACTTTGGTCGTAGTGGCTCCTTCTGTTTCTGGATGTTCTAAACAACGGATTCTGAAGACGCAGTGCTGTGTAATATTGTGTCCTGGCCGCGACGTAATAATGTACTATTTTCCTTTCCTATCGAAATATCGAAAGTTAAAGATATAATTTAATCTTTGTGCCAATTAACTGCGCTGCAAGTCAGCGAATAAGTACGCCCAAGATAATGAGAACGGCGTAGCATTATCATCTGTATTTTGTTCTATATAAGAATGCGCACTCGTCTTTTCTTTCTCTCTCTTCAGTCGCGCACCTTTCCGACAGTATCTTACGCTATTAGACTCCTATATTCTTCCATTTTGTTTCAAATGAACTGAAATTGTATTCCTGTTAGGAATTTGTTTAGTTGTGTCACTATTATCGGCAATTGCGATTACCGAAATGACTTTACTATGAATATTTTTCTTTCGCTACAGAGCTGAGATTACTGTAATTTCTACGTGTTTCGCCGAAATACGGCACAATTATTTATTTTGTTCAAAACTGTGAGATTCGTGTTCGAGATGTCAGATGTCTGTATAAAAAACTTACTTTGTGAAATAACAATTGCTTAAATTGGCATTTCCGCTTTCATTTCGTAGTAACGGTTATCAATCCCCAATTTATAAAATGTTACAGATTTTGCTTTACTACATTTTTTTCTTACGTTGTCAACGCGATACGCACGAAATTAATTTAGAACTGACCTGAATTTTCTCGCGAGGCGAGAAGACAATTTTCCATTCCCCTGAGATTTTAAGATCGCAAACTAAACGTTTTTCCAGCACGTTAACAGTCTACTGATCTTCACTTCAAACAACAAAAAAGGTAAAAAAGATTAAGATAGTGATTTGTGTATGCGAATGAGATATTTAAATTCATTTTACTTTTCATTTATTAGCGTTCCTCCTGACTAATCAGTTATTGATTACACATTAAAAAATAATATATTTGGCGCTCAAAACGAGTGGCCACAAGGTAAGAATAAGTGTATGTAAAATTTTAAATTCCATTTTCTAATATAAAATTTGTATTTCTATTTCAACAAACCATCCGATGTACTGTACCATGACTTGGAAAAAGCCAACCAATCCAGTTTACGGCAAATTCTACATCTGTAAGGTAAAAACTCATTCAAATGATTTTTTTTTTTTTTGCTCTATCAAGACAGTAGTTTTCATCAATAGCATTTTTTTCTTTGATTCTCTACAAAAGTAAACTCGTAGTTAGTAGTAGTTTAGTTCAGTGATTTTGGAAGGGTGTGTTAAGAAAAAGCTTTTCAAAAATCGTCGTAAGATTGTTTTTGCGTGTGAAGATAGAGAACACAACATGGCCGATTTTGCCGCTCAATGATAAAAGAGCATCGTAGTCAGGAAAATTATTTATTGTATTAATATTATTTACTGTTATATATGTATGCATGTTACTGTTAAAGCATACCTTCCTGTGACGAATTTTTTCCAATTTTTCAAAATTTCATATTATGGTCAAAGTCGGTAAAAGGAAAATTTACCAATTGAAATCATGGCTTCACCATGAGATTTCGGAAATGAAGCTGTAAATCTAAATGAATCACTCATGGATTTTACCACAAATGAGTTGGAAAATCAAACCCCGGACTTGAATATGTTCGCCGCGAATTCGGAGATCACGCAAAACATCGATAATGGTCATCCGACCACTGCACTTAATAAAACTGCAGAGGGTACGGATCAATTTAGCGGAACGACGGAAGACGATATTGCGCTCGATCCGTTTACCACTTTCCTGAAAAAGTTGGAACTACGCAATAGCGGGAAAAAAGAGAGGGAAGCTTTGCGCGATCAGCGAGAAAAAGAAAGAGAATTACGCGATCGCGAACGGCAACAAAGAGATGAAGAATTTGTTCAAAACTGTGAGATTAGTGTACGAGATGTCAGATGTCTGTATAAAAAACTTACTTCGTGAAATAACAATTGCTTAATTTGACATTTCCGCTTTCATTTCATAATAACGGTTATCAATCCCCATTTTATAAAATGTTACAGATTTTGCTCTACTACATTTTTCCTTACGTTGTCAATGTGATATTCAACGTAATATTCCTCATATTTATAAATATATGCACTACACACTTTCTAAAGCAGCCTATGTTTTTCCTTAGCGTTCAAGTTAGCCCCCACATCAGATTTCATGATAATCGATTCCACGTTTTAGTCGTGAAAAGGTAAGAGATGTACACACTTTCGCATTTATAATATATGTATGGATAATAATTAAAAATGACACGAAAACTTTACAGACACACATTGATGTATCTGAGATAAACACCAGTAATTTCCCTGAGCCTTTCGAGAACTGAACCTCCATGTAAAAACAGCTTCAAACTTCTGATTATTACACAAATGAGTTAATGAGTTAAATATTTGACGATACGCATGCAAGCAAGATAAAGTTTAGAAAAGGTTCAAAATTAAGTTTAAAGTTTGTTGGGATCCGCTCAGTGCTCCAATTATCACACACTGGATGAGTGTAGTCTGGTTAATTTGCGACCTCTATACTTCCAGTCACACTGAGGTGACTAGTCATGGGATAGCGATATGCCTACTTGCAGATGGCGGTTGTATCGCCTAACAAGGTATAAAAGTGTAGTGTATTGGCGCAGTTCTCATTTGTACTCACGTGAATCATGTGAAAGCGTTCTCGACGTGATTATGGCCGCACGACGGGAACCAACAGACGCTGAACGCAGAATGGCACAGCAGCGGGTTTGCAAAGAGTGTCTGTGCTAACTGACAAGCAAAACGGCGAAAAATAACGGCAGAAATCAACGTGGGACGTACGACGAACGTTTCCGTCGGGATAGACCGGCGAAATTTGGCGTTTATGTACTACGGCAGCAGACGACCGACGCAAGTGCGCTTGCTAACAGCAAGAAACCGCCTGTAGCGCCTCTCCTGGGCTCCTGACCAAATCGGCTGGCCGGCCTGGGTGGCCGAATGGTTCTAGGCACTTCAGTTTGGAACCGCGCGACCGCCACGGTCGCAGGTTCGAATCCTGCCTCGGGCATTGATGTGTGTGATGTCCTTAGGTTAGTTAGGTTTATGTAGTTCTAAGTTATAGGGGACTGATGACCTCAGATGTTAAGTCCCATAGTGCTCAGAGTCATTTGAGCCATATCGGCTGGACCCTAGACGACTGGAAAACCGTGGCCTGGTCAGATGAGCCCCGTTTTGAGTTGTTAAGAGCTGACGGCAGGGTTCGAGTGTGTTGCAGACACCACGAAGCCATGGACCCAAGCTGTCAACAAGGCACTGTGCAAGATGGTGGTGGTTCCATAATCGTACGGGCAGTGTTAACGTCGAATAAACTGGGTCCTCTTGTCCAATTGAACTGATAGTTGACTGGAAATTGTTTTGTTGGGCTACTTGATATAATTTGCAGCCATTCGTGGACTTCACGTTCCCAAATAACGATGGAAGTTTTACGGGTGATAATGCGCAGCAACACAACTATATGCGATCGGTTTGAAGAACATTCTGGATAGCTCGAGCGAATGATTTGGCCATCCAGATCAGCACACATGTCCCATCGAGCATTTATAGTATACAGAGTGGTCCATTGATAGTGACCGGGCCATATATCTCACGAAATAAGCGTCAAACGAAAAAACTACAAAGAACGAAACTTCTCTAGCTTGAAGGGGGAAACCAGATGGTGCTACTGTTGGCCCGCTAGATGCTGCTGCCATAGGTCAAACGGATATCAACTGCGTTTTTTTAAAATAGGAACCCCGATTTGTTATTACATATTCGTGTAGTACGTAAAGAAATATGAATGCTTTAGTTGGACCACTTTTTTGCTTTGTGATAGATGGCGGTGCAATAGTCACAAACGTATAAGTTCGTGGTATCACGTAACATTCCTCCAGAGCGGACGTTATTTGCTTCGTGATACATTACGCGTGTTAAAATGGACCGTTTACCAATTGCGTAAAAGGTCGACATCGTTTTGATGTATGGCTATTGTGATCAAAATGCCCAACGGGCGTGTGCTATGTATGCTGCTCGGTATCCTGGACGACATCATCCAAGTGTCCGGACCGTTCGCCGGATAGTTACGTTACTTAAGGAAACATGAAGTGTTCAGCCACGTGTGCCATGTATGCTGCTCGGTATCCTGGACGACATCATCAAGTGTCCGGACCGTTCGCTGGATAGTTACGTTACTTAAGGAAACAGGAAGTGTTCAGCCACGTGTGAAACGTCAACCACGACCTGCAACAAATGATGATGCCCAAGTAGGTGTTTTAGCTGCTGTCGCGGCTAATCCGTACATCACTAGCAGAAAAATTGCGCGAGAATTGGGAATCTCAAAAACGTCGGTGTTAAGAATGCTACATAACATATATTGCACCCGTACCCTATTTCTGTGCGCCAGGAATTGCATGGCGACTACTTTGAACGGTGTGTACAGTTCTGCCACTGGGCACAAGAGAAATTACGGGACGATGACAGATGTTTCGCACGCGTTCTATTTAACGACGAAGCGTCATTCACCAACAGCGGTAACGCAAACCGGCATAATATGCACTATTGACAACGGAAAATCCACGATGGCTGCGACAAGTGGAACATCAGCGATCTTGGCGGGTTAATGTATGGTGAGGCATTGTGGGAGGAAGGATAATTGCCCCCCATTTTATCGACGGCAATCTAAATGGTGCAATGTATGCTGATTTCCTACGTAATGTTCTACCGATGTTACTACAAGATGTTTCATGCGTGACAGAATGGCGATGTACTTCCAACATGATGGATGTCCGGCACATAGCTCGCGTGCGGTTCAAGCGGTATTGAGTAGCATATTTCATGAGAGGTGGATTGGTCGTCGAAGCAGCATACCATGGCCCGCACGTTCACCGGACCTGACGTCCCCGGATTTCTTTCTGTGGGGAAAGGTGAAGGATATTTGCTATCGTGATCCACCGACAACGCCTGACAACATGCGTCAGCGCATTGTTCAAATGGTTCAAATGGCTCTGAGCACTATGGGACTCAACTGCTGTGGTCATCAGTCCCCTAGAACTTAGAACTACTTAAACCTATCTAACCTAAGGACATCACACATATCCATGCCCGAGGCAGGATTCGAACCTGCGACCGTAGCAGTCGCACGGTTCCTGACTGCGCGCCTAGAACCGCGAGACCACCGCGGCCGGCTCAGCGCATTGTCAATGCATGTGTGAAAATAACGGAAGGCGAACTACTCGCTGTTGAGAGGAATGTCGTTACACGTATTGCCAAATGCATTGAGGTTGACGGACATCATTTTGAGCATTTATTGCATTAATGTGGTATTTACAGGTAATCACGCTGTAACAGCATGCGTTCTCAGAAATGATAAGTTCACAAAGGTACGTGTATCACATTGGAACAACCTAAATAAAATGTTCAAACGTACCTACGTTTTGTTTTTTAATTTAAAAAACCTACCTGTTACCAACTGTTTGTCTAAAATTGTGAGCCATATGTTTGTGACTATTACAGCGCCATCTGTCACAAAGCCGGAAAAGTGGTCCAACTAAAACATTCATATTTCTTTACGAACAACGCGAATATGTAATGAAAATGGGGGTTCCTATTTTTTAAAAAAACGCAGTTGATATTCGTTTGATCTATGGCAGCGCCATCTAGCGGGCCAACCATAGCGCCATCTGGTTTCCCCCTTCAAGCTAGAGAAGTTTCGTTCTTTGTAGTTTTTTCGTTTGACGCTTATTTCGTGAGATATTTGGCCCGGTCACGATCAATGGACCACCCTGTATATTTGGGAGCCAGTTCGTGGACAACACTTTCGCAATTATGGAAGTCTATGGAGGCAGCATGGCTCAATATTTCTGTAGGAGATTTCCAACGACTTGTTAAGTTCATGCCACGTCCAGTTACTGCACTAGGGCTGGCAAAAGGAGGTCCGGCAAGATATTAGCAGGTATCCTATGACATTCGTCACCTCAGTCGTAGACAGTAGGCCTAAATCGCTGTACAAATTTGCGGTTCCGCTCTTTTGCTTTTCCTGTACACGGGAGTATCCCGTGGTTTTTCTACATGCTTGGGACTATTCGTTGTAGAAGAGATATGTTAGCCTCGTTGGTTACTTACTGCATACTAGAGCAGGAGGGATTTTATTCAGAGGTACGTCAGTCGACGCAACTGGACGTCCGCGCTCCACACTGCCTGACCCACCGAACAGCTCGGCTTTTAAGACGAGTAGCCGCGGGGAACATTCGGTGCCCTCGACTGACGACGTAATCCTCACAACTCGGCCGCTTACGCCCGAGAGGTTGAGAGGTCGCCCGTGGCGGTCGCTGGCAAAAAACGGGAAAAAAGAGAAAAAAGTGGGGGTAGAACCGAAAAGGGGTGTCGGCCGCGTTAAAGCGGATGTGCCAGACGGGCCGCAGCCCAATCGATGGGCGCTGCTGCCGTGGCCGCGGCCGCGCTTCCAGTACCAGCTGCAGCTCCAGCACTGGAGCGCAACATCTGCAGCCTGCTACAGCTGTGTGAAGCACCGAGACCAAATCTGCCGGCGGATCCTCTCAGAGCCCGCGTTGCTGCTCAGGACTTTCGGCAGCAGCACAAGGAGTCAGTATGATAGCTCGTAACAGTGTCACATAAATTTCCGTCGACGCCGATGTGTTCTTACGCATACGCACAAGGCGGGGATGTCTACTCGTGGAGAACGACAACATTCAATAAATAATACGTTGTGCCGTCTACTGTCGGAGTCAGCACCGTCACAAACAACGAAGCAGAGAAGTTGCGATGACCGGTGTCAGCAATCCATCTACATCTACATACATACTCCGCAATCCACCATACGGTGCGTGGCGGAGGGTACCTCGTACCACAACTAGCATCTTCTCTCCCTGTTCCACTCCCAAACAGAACGAGGGAAAAATGACTGCCTATATGCCTCTGTACGAGCCCTAATCTCTCTTATCTTATCTTTGTGATCTTTCCGCGAAATGTAAGTTGGCGGCAGTAAAATTGTACTGCAGTCAGCCTCAAATGTGGTTCTCTAAATTTCCTCAGTAGCTATTCACGAAAAGAACGCCTCCTTTCCTCTAGAGACTCCCACCCGAGTTCCTGAAGCATTTCCGTAACACTTGCGCGATGATCAAACCTATCAGTAACAAATCTAGCAGCCCGCCTCTGAATTGCTTCTATGTCCTCCCTCAGTCCGACTTGATAGGGATCCAAATCGCTCGAGCAGTATTCAAGAACAGGTCGTATTAGTGTTTTATAAGCGGTCTCCTTTACAGATGAACCACATCTTCCCAAAATTCTACCAATGAACCGAAGACGACTATCCGCCTTCCCCACAATTGCCATTACATGCTTGTCCCACTTCATATCACTCTGCAATTTTACACCCAAATATTTAATCGCTACACTACTAATGGAGTATTCAAACATTACAGGATTCTTTTTCCTATTCATTTGCATTAATTTACATTTATCTATATTTAGATTTAGCTGCCATTCTTTCCACCAATCACAAATCCTGTCCAAGTCATCTTGTATCCTCCTACAGTCACTCAACGACGACACCTTCCCGTACACCACAGCATCATCATCAAACAGCCGCACATTGCTATCCACCCTATCCAAAAGATCATTTATGTAGATAGAAAACAACAGCGGACCTACCACAGTTCTCTGGGGCACTCCAGATGATACCCTCACCTCCGATGAACACTCACCATCGAGGACAACGTAATGGGTTCTATTACTTAAGAAGTCTTCGAGCCACTCACATACTTGGGAACCAATCCCATATGCTCGTACCTTAGTTAGGAGTCTGCAGTGGGGCACCGAGTCAAACGCTTTCCGGAAGTCAAGGAGTATGGCATCAGTCTGATACCCTTCATCCACGGTTCGCAAGATATCATGTGAAAAGAGGGCGAGTTGCGTTTCGCAGGAGCGATGCTTTCTAAAGCCGTGCTGATGCATGGACAGCAACTTCTCTGTCTCAAGGAAATTCATTATATTCGAACTGAGAATATGTTCGAGAATCCTGCAACAAACCGATGTTAAGGATATTGGTCTGTAATTTTGAGGATCCGTCTTCTACCCTTCTTGTATACAGGCGTCACCTGCGCTTTTTTCCAGTCGCTCGGGACTTTACGTTGGGCAAGAGATTCGCGATAAATGCAAGCTAAGTAAGGAGCCATTGCAGTAGAGTACTTTCTGTAAAACCGAATTGGAATCCCATCAGGACCTGGCGATTTATTTATTTTCAACCCATTCAGCTGCTTCACAACCCCAGGGATGTCTATCACAATGTCCTCCATACGGGAATCTGTACGAGACTCAAACGGCGGCATGTTTGTACGATCCTCCTGCGTGAAAGTTTTCTCAAATGCTAAATTTAAAATTTCAGCTTTCGTTTTGCTGTCTTCCGTTGCCAGGCCAGACTGATCAGTGAGTGACTGAATGGAAGCCTTCGACCCGCTTACCGATTTTACGTAAGACCAGAATTTACTTGGGTTTTCAGCAAGATCTTTTGCTAATGTATGACGGTGATCTGTGCACAACACTTGCAGATTAGCAGAACACTATTTCTGTTAACCTCTTTACGAGGTGGCTTGATGTGCCTCCTACTTGCAATTACTTTTGCATGTACTACTCGCAGAACGCAGGCTAAGTATCGTCTTCCTATTACTCGGCACTGCTTCTCTGGAAGTCTGCGACAGAACTGGGGCCGAACAGCGTTGGACGGCTGGTTAATACTCAGCGTTGACAGGGGGCGCTGAACTCTTTCTGTGTAGCGCTGACCGCTCTTTCTATTGGCCCACGGGTCAGCCCCTTCTTGATACCGTTTGGCGGCGCTGCGTTGGTCGGTGTACAGTCGATACCTTAGGACTGCACTAATATAATAATTTTTTTCTCTCGGCCAGTTTCGGTTTAAAAATGCGGGATTTGTTATGGGTCTTCCTGGAATATCTCCGCTTCAGCCCCTATAGTTTCATGAACTTCCAAATGGTTCAAACGGCTCTGAGCACTATGGGACTTAACATCTATGGTCGATCAGTCCCCTAGAACTTAGAACTACTTAAACCTAACTAACCTAAGGACAGGACACAACACCCAGCCATCACGAGGCAGAGAAAATCCCTGACCCCGCCGGGAATCGAACCCGGGAACCCGGGCGTGGGAAGCGAGAACGCTACCGCACGACCACGAGCTGCGGACATGAACTTCCGATAGGTGGCGGCTATATGTAACCTTAAAAATGGCGACTGTAACGGAGTTGCGTCCCAGCCAGAGTTTCTTTTGTCGGAATACCAGAGCATCGCAGATATTCATAGGCGCTTGCAAAATCTCTACGGAGAATGGGGGATCATCAGGTTACCTTCCATTCAGAAGGCTGTTGCACGCAGCGACTGTTATATTGACTTGTAAATAATAGATTTCAGCTATCAGTCGTCCTTTTGAAATTTTGTTGGTAGATCTAGTTAGGAACTAGCCATTCTCAATGCACTATCATTTTTTATCAATGAACTGTGAATGAAGCCCGACCAACAGGCGTTACATGCATTGATAAAAAATGATAGTGCATTGTGAATGGCTAGTTTCTACCAATAAAATTTCAAAAGGACGACTGATAGCTGAAATCTATTATTTACAAGAATGGAGGATCATCTGTACGGAACTGCTTGCGCTCTAAGAGGCTGACCGTGACAATATTTTTTGTAGAACTTCGTCGTAGGCGATGAAAAATCATCTCGAACCGGGAACAAAACGGCAATCTATGGAGTGGTGCCACACCACCTCCCCTCGGAAGAAAAAGTTCGAAGTCACACCCACAGCCAGTACAACCATGGTGACGGTCTTCTAGGACTCTGAAACGGATATTCTGAAGTCCTGCCTCATGCTGTAACGATCGACTCTGAAGTGTATTGCGCTACCCTCAGCAAATTGAAGAAATGACTTCAGCGTGTTCGTTGCTACAAAAATTCAAACGAACTTCTCCTTCTCCATGTCAACGTTAGGCCTCACACAATCACCCGAGAGGAGCTCAAAAACCTTCATTGGACTGTTCTTTCTCATCTACCCTTCAGCTGTGACCTCGAAGATTCCGACTTCCATCTGTCTGGCCCAATGAAGGATGCCCTCCGTGGGAAGCACTGCGTGAAGGAATGAGCGGTTACTGATGCAGCAAGATGTTGGATCCGACATCGCTCAGCAGGGTGGTACCATGCGGGCTTACAGGCCCTGCCAGGAAGCTTAAGGCCGTGGCATTAAATGGAGATTTTGTTGAAGAATAGGATTTTTTAGCTAAAAGAGTGGGGATTAATATGGTGTATTGGAAGCCTGAATAAAACCAACATGCTGTCAGGAAAAAAAGTGTTGCGTTACTTATTGAGCACCTCTCGTAGTTTATTGTCATCTACACCGGCAAAAATGGTGGCATGAATTTATTGTTTTGCTCATCACCGTAAGCTATGTTTGATCAGTTCTGTTGCTTCCCAGCTATTCTTCTTGTTTCACCAGATCAGCCACATTCTACTTTGTCGATCATCTGCTTTATAGAATGGAGAACGTTGTACCTTGGTAGGGGAGACTGGGGAATATCGGCACCTTAAGAGATTTTTCGTTTTGTTTTGAAATCTGTCACTTCTATGGAAATATTCATGGCACACTGTATAAATCAGGAATGTTAGATGGATAGCTGTATCAGAAAAATCGAAAAATGTTGAATCCTTCGGAGCTATATGCATATTTTCTAAAGTCTGCAACTTATCGGTATTGCAACTTGTCTGTAATATTGACAGGGTATTACCAACAGTATGAAATACAGACGGAACAAAATTCCTGTTCTAAGAAAGTAACACATTTTATTATCTCAACATACATCAAAATACGTATACAGCAGGTTTTTTCGAGAATGTCCAAGTTGGAAAAAAATAAATTAACTTCAACTATATGGAATCCTAGAATTCTGTTAAAACTTGTTGCTGATGGTGTTCTTAAGCTTATACTTCGTTTTCTCTTTTTAAAACCAGAAACTCAGTCTTTACCAGCCACTATCGTAATTTCAATGAAACTGTGCTTAATGCCTAGTTTTTTTGGCAAAGCCCTAGGCAATTCGCCGCAGCTCAACTAGAGGAATGGCATAGAATAACTGAGAATTCTTGTTCTTTTTCATGTTTAAAAACAGACCTTCTACACAACGAAGATATCTTGTCTGAATTTAATTTTAATCGATCATAAAATGTATTTCTTGTTATGTTCAGATAGTTTGACACACTGTTCAGTGATATCCCTGACTTCACTAAACGCAATACACTTTTTAGGGTTTCTTCAGTCCATTTCACCTTCTCTGATTTTATTTTTCTTGATCTCTCCCTCTAAAAATAGATATATGACCTTACTTAAGTGTAAACAATTTTTTTGCTGAAGTTAGATCATCGTAAAATATCGAAGTACTGTCGACACTGCCCAGTATTTGTCGTTTATGTTACTCCACTCAGACACCACGGCAGGAACAAGGCTTTAATGGCTTTTTCAATGCTGGAAAAGCTACAAAATTCATTTTAAAAGACACATTAGAAAACATACTATGCCTACATTATGGTTATTACAATGAAAGTAGTGCAACACTTATCTCAGTTTAAGCACAAAAAAAACACATCAATATCCAATGAAAATTAAATTTTAGTGCCACAATAAGACTATCGTTTACAAGAACGCCTCTGCAACCCACTTCTAGCATCGTCCGCTACGCTGCAGCACTATCTACCAGTGACTACAGCGTTACTTATTTGAGAAAAGGATGGTGTTGATATTGGCTAGTATGTCGGTTTTCCCACGGTCTCCCCTACAGTTTTCAGGCTTCTGCCTCTGACTAGCTCTATAATAAAAGTTTAATATATTTTCATGTCCCACTTCTACATGATGCCATTCACTTTTTAAATGCTGCAGTCTTTTTCTGAAATTAGAAAAATTATCCCAGAAAATCAAGATTTTTTCCAAATGTGAAAACATGTTTCAAGGTACAACATGGTCAGTACCTAGGAACAAATATTCGATTGAAATTTAAAAGTGATGCTATCGAGAATAGCTGTTCAGTACTGTTTTTAATCACCTATGTATTACGCTATTACTCCACTACTCATTAATATTCAGTAAGTGGAATGAAACGAAGCAGAAGTATTACGAAAACCAGGTTAAAAGTTAAATACATTTTGAAACAGAAGCTACTGCAAAGTAACGGAAATTTCCATTTTCAAAACAGGTAAGATCGTTAAGACATTAAAGAAACTAATTTTCAGGTATCACTTATTCCATTGCAAAAGACCTCTTTCTGTTTCAGGGTACAAGATGGTTGACGACTGACGAAGTATGGCTTAACTCTCCATATGTTATGTAAATAATTCTAAAGATATGATGTATTTTACTCACCATAAAATTCTTTACTTGAAGAATTAACAATATATTCCAAATGTCTTTAATATGTCACACAGCACTGAAATGTGTAGAATTCGAAATATACACAACGCTGCATAAAACATAACGTCACTTCTAACAACAACAAAACTGTTGAAAGTGGGCAGAACGTGCTTATGGTGGTCTCCAGTTTACATACCTTCACGTGATTCCAAAATCTGTCGCTAGACTGAAGTATCGACCAAAAACCACTGTGTGTTTCTAGGTACACTACCATCTAGATACTACCCTTTTCCCTACTCATATCTAAACCTACCCCTGTAATTCTTTCCTTCCCCCATCCCTTCAAATACAGTTTTCAGCAACGACTCATGTCCTAATTTGTGCGAAACGCTTCTGTTTTCTCAGTTAATTAAGATGTTTATTAGGCATTTTAATTCGTTGTTGCAACGATCTTGGTAGGCTAGTGGTAAAGTGTGAGTGTGGAGACCGTACGTTTGCGGGAACGAATGCCGATCAGACATCGGGATTTTTCACACTGCCTTTACGTTAGACTCCACCTCTCATTGATGTGGACATACGCCAGGAACGATACGTGGTTCAGATTCCACTTTAAATTGTAGGTCCTCTTTCCCAGTTGGGTAACTGGAGTAGGTTTAACGCCGTCCAATTAAAAAACCTTGTAAACAGGCAACTGAAGATTCCCGATGAGGGAATATTAGCTAATCATCCCAAATGAATTTATATTTACATCTGCAGTGGTCTTATTCTTAACACGGATCAGTCCATCTGATTTTCAACATCTTCCTATAACAATATATCTCAAAAAAGGCTTCCATATTGTCCGGGTTTCAGCTGTGGTCCAAGCACAAACTTTCATGACTTTGTCACTACTGCCTTGTGGTGTCCGTTGCGCTTCCGAAATAGCAAAAGTCATCCACATCTTAATACTGTCTCGTTCCAATGTAACCTACCTGTCCACCGATGTATGCAAACCGATATCTTAATTTTCCTCAGTTTATATGCGCAGTACAGCAATCGGCTAGCACAAGACACAGTTCCTCTTCACCTTCGGCAACTCAAGATAGGGCATTAGCTAACCGTATCCACATCGATATAGCCTTTAACTTCCCTCACTGCCTCCACAGTACACAAATTAAATATCCATGATGACTGTGAGCAACCCTGTCTTATCCCTTTCCCGATACTGATCTCATGTGCAATGGCTTCAGTACTCAATACTATAGCCTGCTTCACATTAAGAGGGTAACTATCCTGATAGCTGATATTCCTAAAACTAGAAAACATTTTATTCAATTCAGTATTATTGAAAGCCTTCAGCGAATGTGAGTACTCCATGAATAAACGTGTTTAAATTTACTTGTATAAATAAGCAATACCAATAGCTGTACTTTTTATAAAATATATTAATCACGCGACCATTTTCGTCACTATATTAGTGTTACTTTCAGGCATAGAGGTGAAACATGAGAGTGTAATTCATTATTTGCTATCGTAAAGTGAATTATATGGTAAAAGACCACGTCCATACATGTGACGTTGTATCGTTAAAAGTTTAGGGTCTAATTATTGAATTGGGAGAAAGTTTCTGACAAAGAAAAATGTAAGCCATAGAATCATAGAGGAGAAATACGACTGATGTCCTCTATGGTTCAAAGTTTGGGATACAATGGGAATAACATTATTACTATCACAGTATACCATAGGGCGGTTAGTTACAGAACTTTATACAACGAAATAACTGTAACTACGGTGCTAGACAGTCACAATGGAAAGAAAATTGACTTATGGAAAGAAAATTGACTACTGTAAAACTGTCAGACTCAAAAATACTTTATAGTCCCTCAGTGCGCATAATAATAGAAGAAACAGGTGTGAGAAAGGTTCAAGTACAAATACGTAACTCGAAACCAATGCTATTAAAATGCTAACCTGTGAAGCCAAAAATAAATCTCTGAAGTATAAGTAACAAAAATATTTCTGTGGGTTATTAATGTATGTCTGCATTTCCAGATAAAACGGAAAAAGAGACAAGTCAGTCTTCAGTCACAAAAAATGGGGACCTGGCTAAGCTGAAATGTAAGTGTCACACCTGACACCAGACCCAAACATAGGCGCACACACACACACACACACACACACACACACACACACACACACACACACACACACACAACTTAATTTACGATCCTCGCTTACCATCTCATTCTGCTGATTCTCCCAGTTACGAATCTAAAATGGAAAGACATTTCGCAGTGTTTACAAGTTTTCGTCTTGTTTCTAACATGTTGTTAGGGGCGTCTTCAATTAGAGGAACAATTTGCTTCTATTTCTGCTTTTAGCAGATGATACTATTGTATTTACCGAGGTCGTAACACCGGAAAATCCTAACGAAATACAGGAGAAGCTACTGAGAATCGTAGCTTGAGTAGGGGAGTAACAGTAGGTTACATTCTTAAGATAATAAAATGTAATGTATTGCGAATGGAAGGCTGCCGCTGTGGCCGAGCGGTTGTAGGCGCTTCAGTCTGAAACCGCGCTGCTGCTACGGTCACAGGTTTGAATCCTGCCTCGGGCATGGATGTGTGTGATGTCCTTAGGTTAGTTAGTTTTAAGTAGTTCTAACAAGGGAACCTCCCCATCGCACCCCCCTCACATTTAGTTATAAGATGGCTCAGTGGATAGGCCTTGAAAAACTGAACACAGATCAATCGAGAAAACAGGAAGAAGTTGTGTGGAACTATGAAAAAATAAGCAAAATATACAAACTGAATAGCCCATGTGCAAGATAGGCAACATCAAGGATAGAGTGAACTCAGGAGCGCCGTGGTCCCGTGGGTAGCGTGAGCAGCTGCGAAACGAAAGGTCCTGGGTTCAAGTCTTCTCTCGAGTGAAAATTTTACTTTCTTTATTTTCGCAAAGTTATGATCTGTCCGTTCGTTCATTGACGTCTCTGTTCACTGTAATAAGTTTAGTGTCTGTGTTTTGCGACCGCACCGCAGTACTGTGCGATTAGTAGACGAAAGGACGTGCCTCTCCAATGGGAACCGAAAACATTTGATCGCAAGGTCATAGGTTAACCGATTCCTCCACAGGAAAACACGTCTGATATATTCTATACGACACTGGTGACGGCATGTGCGTCACATGACAGGAATATATTGTAGACCCACCTAACTTTACACTTCGCGAATGGGTAAAAAGATTCTTCTACCTTGCCCGATTTAGGTTTTCTTGTGGATGTGATAGTCACTCCCAAAAAAGTGATGAAAACATAAGAGTTTGTCATGTAAACGAAAATAAAAAATTAAAATTTTCACTCGAGGGAAGACTTGAACCAAGGACCTTTCGTTCCGCAGCTGCTCACGCAAACCACGGGACCACAGCGCTCCTCTGTTCACATTTGCCTAGATATTGCTTATCTTGCGCATGGACTACTCGGTTTGTATATTTTGCTTATTTTTTCATAGTTCCACACAACTTCTTCCTGTTTTCTCGATCGATCTGTGTTCAGTTTTTCAAGGCCTATCCACTGTGCCAACTTATAACTAAATCTGAGGGGGGTGCGATGGGGAGGTTCCCTTGTAAGTTCTAGGGGACTGATGACCTCAGCTGTTAAGTCCCATAGTGCTCAGAGCCATTTGAAGGACTTTTTTTTGCGAATGGATGGTGGAAAAAAACTCATCGTTATTTGCGCTGTTGGTACCAATCATCGGAAGCAGTATAAAAAAATACCGCCCGAACAGGCCTCGAAGGCCCATCGGTACGGATCGGCCGCAGTGTCATCTTCAGCGACATGTGGTCAGCACACAGCTCTGCCGGCCGTTGGCGGTTTACGTGAACGGTGCCGCTACTTCTCAACAAGTAGTTTCTCAATAGGCCTCACAAGTGGACTGAGTGCACCCCGCTTGCCATCAGCGCTCTGCAGACCTGGACGATGACCCATCCAAGTGCTAACCAAGTCCGACGCCTAATTTTGGTGATCAGACGGGAACCGGTGTTACAGTTGCGGTAAGGGCGATGGTACCGGAAAATATATGGGAGTGAGCATCTGGAGAGAGCTGCAGTAGGATTATAAAAACTGTAACTACGGTGTCAGACAGTCACAATGGAAAGAAAATTGACTTATGGGTACTACCGTAAAGCTGTCAGACTCAAAAATACTATATAGTCCCTCAGTGGGCATAATAAAAGAAGAAAGAGGTGTGAGAAAGGTTCAACTCCCATATTCTTGGAGGACAGCAGATGCCACGCTGATATTCAGTGGGAGAATCGAGAGGATATGCAAGTCACTCACGAAGGAGGTAACTGTGAAACTGTCATTAGAGCGATTATTCGGTATTAGTCGTCAATGTGACAGCTTCATAAGGTAAGGTTAACAGAGGATGTTCAGAAGATGCAAAGGAGACTGTTGCGTGTCGTTGCGAGTTCCTTTAATAAGGGTGAGAGCGTCAAAAAGACGCTCATCCAATTCCAAAGGCAGATGGTGCAAGAAGAGCGTAGTCACTGAAGTGTATTCTTAAAATTCTGATACTATGAACTCCAAGATAGTTAAACAGTTTCTGCTTACTCTCAAATATATCTCAAGAAATAATCACGACAGCAAAATTGAAAAATATCAAGTTCATACGGAGGCTTATTGGCAATAGTTCTTCCCTCGCGAACTTCGCGGTTTGAACAGGAAAGGTAGGAAATGATCCGATACGTGACGGGACCTCCAACACGCTCCGTAAGATCGACCAGTGAGTGTGTTTTAGAAGTACGTTAGAAGAGGTCCCACTATCTAGTGACATATCTAATTAACTCAAAATACGTATTACCTAATTATTTTTATTGTAATATAATTCTTCAGGCTTTCCCGGTGATCTGTCGACATCTTGAGGTCTCGGGAGTTCTGCCGGATATCACAATATTTCGACAATGTGACTCGTTAGCTTCATCTGGTGCTACCTGAGGCTGCTACGCGGTTGCTTTTATTCCTCTACCCAGATGGGATGGAACGGGCTGCTAAAAGGCAGTCCTTTTTAACCATTTGCTGCATGAGGAGTACAGTTTACTAATTTATTAAATATTTATTGTTGTCAAAGTTCAGATAGTCATGTTTTACATATTAATAAAGTCCAAATTACATTTTTAACATATTAAATGGTTCAAATGGCTCTGAGCACTATGGGACTTCTCAGGTCATCAGTCCCCTAGAACTTAGAACTACTTAAACCTAACTAACCTAAGGACATCACACACATCCATGTCCGAGGCAGAATTCGAACCTGCGACCGTAGCGATCGCGCGGTTCCAGACTGTGGCGCCTAGAACCGCTCGACCACTCCGGCCGGCTTTAACATATTAATAAAGTCATAAGTTGTTACCTTACGGATTCATAAAATTGATATTTCTTTATCGTGTTTGTGACAGATATTACGTAATTAGGGGTTACACAACGGTATGGAGTAATCTACAGGGTGTAACGGGTATAAGTGCAGATATGTTTGTATGTGATACCTGAATACGTACACACACAAGTGTGCTGGTTGTTTTTTCGCTGTGTCTAAGAGACTTCCCACGAACACGTCACTTAATTTTATTTGCTTGGTCGGTTCTGCACCACCAAGTAGACTATGCTTGTCAGTATGTAGACTAATCGGTTTGCGTCCGCGCACCCAGACACTGCAACAACTGACCTGCTGCCCAGCGCCAATACGCTGACGCGATAAAAGCCGTCGGCTGCCTCCTAAAATTGTATCGGACCTCCTTATGGCCGGCGTAGTGCAGCAGCTTGACGTGGCATGGACTCGACAAGCCGTTGAAAGTACACTGCAGAAATATTGAGCCATACTGCCTCTAAAGCAGTCCATAATTGAGAAAATTTCGCTCGAGCTATCCAGAATGTTCTTCAAACCAATCGCGTATAGTTGTGGTGCTCTGACATGGCACATTGTCATCCATAAAAATTCCATGGTATTTTGGGAACATGAGGTCCTTGAATGGCTGGAAATGATCTCCAGGTAGCCGAACATAACAATAGTCAGTCAATAATCGGTTCATTTGGACCAGAGGACCCAGTCTATTCCACGTAAACACAGCCCACTCGATTATGGAGCCATCACCAGCCTGCACAGTGCCTTGTTGACAGCTTGGGTCCATGGATTCGTGGTGTCTGCAAGAAACTCGAACCCTGCCGTCAGCTCTTAACAACTCAAATCGGGACTCATCTGACCAGGCCACGATTTTCCAGTCGTCTAGGGTCCAGGCGATATGGCCACGAGCTCAGGAGGTGCGCTGCAGGCGACGTCTTGCTTTTAGTACGCGCACTCGCGTTAATCGTGTGCTGCCGTAGCGCATTAACGTCAAATTTCGCCGCACTGTCCTAAAAGAAACGTTCATCGTACGTCCCACGTTGATTTCTGCTGTTATTTCTCGCCGTTTTACTTGTCAGTTAGCACAGACACTCTATTCAAACGCGCTGCTGTACCATTCGTGCGGCCATAATCACGTCGAAAACCTTTTCACATGAACCACCTGAGTCCAAATGAGAGCTGCACAATTACGAACAAATTAAATTGGAAGGAACACATAGAAAATGTTGTGGGGAAGGTTAACCAAAGACTGCGTTTCGTTAGCAGGACACTTAGAAAATGTAACAGATCTACTAAGGAGACTGCCTACACTACGCTTGTCCGCCCTCTTTTAGAATACTGTCGCGTGTGTGGGATCCTTACCAGATAGGACTGACGGAGTACATCGAAAAAGTTCAAGGAAAGGCAGCACGTTTTATATAATCGCAAAATATGGGAGAGAGTGTCACAGAAATATGCAGGATTTGGGATGGACGTCATCAAACGAAAGGTGTTTTTCGTTGCGACGGAATCTTTTCACGAAATTCCAATCACCAACTTTCTCCCCCGAATGCGAAAATATTTTGTTGACACCGACCTACACAGGGAGGAACGATCACAAAGATAAAATAAGGGAAATCACAGCTCGCACGGAAAGATATAGGTACTCATTCTTCCCGCTATACGAGATTGGAATAACAGGGAATTGTGAAGGTTGTTCGATCAACCTTCTGCCAGGCACTTAAATGTGATTTGCAGAGTATCCATGTAGATGTAGATGTAGATGTAGACTTGTTGTTATGCTTCTTGAGAATCCTTTTGATTTTGGCAGAAATAGATCCCACAAAGGGCAGGTAAAACACACTCTTTGCTTCATCTTGCTCTTCTTCTCTATTGTGTGGCAGAGTCTCTGGTTGAAAGGTCCTCTAAATCTGTTGGACTATGTATCCATTTTTGCAGAAGACTGAGCATTTGTGCTGTATTTCTTATGTGAAATTATAGAGGTCTGACAAGGTATGTGCTCTGTAGACCAACTCCATTCTTCTGTGCTGGGTGGTAACGGCTGGTATCTCGCAGGTATAGATCAGTGTGTACTGGTCTGCGATATACATAGTCGCCAATCAACCCATCAGCTTCTTTCGACCAGTACAAACGGTAGCTGACCACCCTTCTCCAATTCCATGGCGAACTTTATATATGTGTGTACACGATTTTAGACGGTGAGCCTTTTCCTACCATGACGCCAAATCACAAATGCCTCATAAACATACCTGAAGATGAATGTGAGTTTGTATCTAGCCTCCTCTGATGCTTCCACCTCAAATTTCTCCATGAGCAGATTCACAGCCACCGGAGGCAGCTGGCTGCCAATGACAACTACTACAAGGTTGGGTAAATAAGCAGAGGAAAGGAAATACGTTACTAACCTGACTACAGCAGATCTTAAAAGTAAGTGCCATTCATCTCTTGACACTTTTGAGCCATGGCCAGCAAGCTGCTGAAGGTGAATGGAAGCTAGACTGCTGGAATTGCTGCAGTCTCACCCTAAATGATCTGCTGTAGTTCTTGAAGACTATTAGGGTTGTTACGATACAACTTAGACTTGAGGGTTCCCCACACAATGTAATCGTATACTGACAGATCAGGTACCTGGGTGGCCAGCTAAGGCCACAACTAGACTGAGCTTTGCTAATAACTCTGTCAGGCATGAAGATTGTGCAAATGTGCTCCAATGTTCGGCCAGCTGCATGGACATTACTCCATCCTGTTGGAAGTAAATTTCAGTCCTTTCCTCCTCGTTAATGCTGCCACAAATGGTTTCAAAATGTTAGCAATGTATCGCGCCGGGCCGCTTTTATTTGCCCCACCCTGAATGTTCTCGCAATAGTGATCAGGCCGATATTAGTCCCATACAACACGCCTGTTGTTCAGGGTAATACACCCATCAGGGGCTGAAAACTAATTTTGCCCATGTCTCTCCTCCTAGGGGAGCTAAGAGGTTCTAACCCCCATAGTTGAACTCGTTGAAATCGATCGAGGGGTATGGGATGAGATGCTGGACACACAAACGCACACACACACACACACACACACACACACACACACACACACACACATATGCTGCTTTATATATATAAATTGGTAGACATGATGTTATGTACAAACAAATGATTACAATTTTATCAAAACTGGATGATTTATTCAAGAGAAAGAGCTTCACAAACTGAGCAAGTCAGTAATGCTACAGTCCACCCCTGGCCCCATATGCAAGCAGTTATTCGGAAAAAGTGCTTGGACTTCCTTCTAAGGGCGCGTTAGATCGTCAAAATCTTCTTCTGGTTGGAAGGCCCTGCTCATAATGCTCCGAACGCTCTCAGTTTGGGAGAGATCCTGCAAAGCAGTAGGAACTCTCGTCGTGTGCGGGCGGGCATTATCCTGCTGAAATATAAGGCCAGGATGGCTTGCATGAAGGGCGACAACACGTTGGACGTACTGCTGTGCTGTAAGGGTGCTGTCGAGACAATGAATGGCTTCTTGCTATGAAATAAAATGGCACTATAGACCATTATTCCTGGTTATTGGGGTAGATAGCGGGCGATAGTCAGATAGGTATCCAACCGCAGTCTGGGACGTCTCTAGACGCATCTTCGATGGTTATCGGGGCTCAGTTTGAAGCGTGACTCATCACTGAAGACAAATCTACACCATTCAACGAGATTCCAGGCCGAAAACGTGCCTGGACAGCGGTGGGAAAGCGTTGCATGGTCGCTACTGAGCCATTAAGTGGACTACGCCAGGCAGTATAGACTAACCGTTTTGGGGCCACGTGTCCACACTTCAACACCTGACCTGCTGCCCAAGGGAATATAAGCATTAACGGCTTGCTCTTTCCTTACGTACTTGGAGGTACTAAAACTAAACTAAACTCTGCCCGAACAGGCCTTGAAAGACGCAACGGTACCGACCGGCCGCCGTGTCATCCTCAGCCCACAGGCGTCACTGGATGCGGATATGGAGGGGCATGTGGTCAGCACGCCGCTCTCCCGGCCATATTTCAGTTTATGAGACCGGAGCCGCTACTTCTCAATCAAGTAGCTCCTCAGTTTGGCCCACAAGGGCTGAGTCCACCCTGCTTGCCAACAGCGCTCGACAGACCAGATGGTCACCCATCCAAGTGCTAGCCCAGCCCAACAGCGCTTAACTTCGGTGATCTGACAGGAAAAACTTGGAGGAATTACCGACCTAAAAACGAACCTATGACCATGAATTCAGCTATTCCAAATTCAGCCATTACTATTACTTCCAGTAACGCCACGGTAAGTATGTAGAAGAGAAAAATCTAGGAATGATGTACACTACTGGCCATTAAAATTGCTACACCAAAAAGAAATGCAGATGATAAACGGGTATTAATCGGACAAATATATTATACTAGAACTGACATGTGATTACATTTTCACGCAATTTGGGTGCATAGATCCTGAGAAATCAGTACCCAGAACAACCACCTCTGGCCGTAATAACGGCTTTGATACGCCTGGGCATTGAGTCAAACAGAGCTTGGATGGCGCGTACATGTACAGCTGCCCATGCAGCTTCAACACAATACCACAGTTCATCAAGAGTGGTGACTGGCGTATTGTGATGAGTCAGTTGCTGGGCCACCATTGACCAGACGTTTTCAATTGGTGAGAAATCTGGAGAATGTGCTGGCCAGGGTAGCAGTAGAACATTTTCTGTATCCAGAAACGTCCGTACAGGACCTGCAACATGCGGTCGTGCATTATCTTACTGAAATGTAGGGTTTCGCAGGGATCAAATGAAAGGTGAAGCCACGGGTCGTAACACATCTGAAATGTAACGTCCACTGTTCAAAGTGCCGTCAATGCGAACAAGAGGTGACCGAGCCGTGTAACCAATGGCACCCCACACCATCACGCTGGGTGATACGCCTGTATGGCGATGACGAATACACGCTTCCAATGTGCGTTCACCGCGATGTCGCCAAATACGGATGCCACCATCATGATGCTGTAAACCGAACCTGGATTCATCCGAAAAAATGACGTTTTGCCATTCGTGCACCCAGGTTCGTCATTGAGTACACCATCGCAGGCGCTCCTGTCTGTGATGCAGCGTCAAGGGTAACCGCAGCCATGGTCTCCGAGCTGATAGTCCATGCTGCTGCAAACGTCGTCG
Source organism: Schistocerca serialis cubense (assembly GCF_023864345.2). NCBI lineage: Eukaryota > Metazoa > Arthropoda > Insecta > Orthoptera > Acrididae > Schistocerca > Schistocerca serialis. Next base: position 528,721,557 of record NC_064643.1, read on the forward strand.
AAGTGATCGTGCAGATGGGTGTTGTCTTGCAAACGTCCCCATCTATTGACTCAGGGATCGAGACGTAGCTGCACGGTCCGTTACAGCCATGCAGATAAGATGCCTGTCATCTCGACTGCTAGTGATACGAGGCCGGTGGGATCCAGCACGGCGTTCCGTATTACCCTCCTGAACTCATCGATTCCATATTCTCCTAACAGTCATTGGATCTCGACCAACGCGAGCAGCAATGTCGTGATACGATAAACCGCAATCGCGATAGGCTACAATTCGACCTTTATCAAAGTCGGAAACGTGGTGGTACGCATTTCTCCTCCTTACACGAGGCATCACAACAACGTTTCGCCAGGTAACTCCGGTCAACTGCTGTTTGTGTATGAGAAATCGGTTGGAATCTTTCCTCATGTCAGCACGTTGTAGGTGTTGCCACCGGCGCCAACTTAGTGTGAATGCTCTGAATAGCTAATCATTTGCATATCACAGCATCTTCTTCCTGTCGGTTAAACTTCACGTCCTTAGCACGTCATTAGCAATTTTAATGGCCTGTAGTGTACCATTTAAATGGAGTATTTTTTCATGAGCCTGATAGTTTAGCAAAAAGTATTTATGTGCAGTTGTTACATGAACAACCGTGTTCTGTAAATAAAGTAATGAGCAACAAACACTTTGTTACGGGTCTGTGTGTCGACAGTACCGAATACGTACGGTGCAACATTTAGTCGTTACATTTGAAGCCCCACTCAACAAACTCCAGTGGCAGGCGCTAAAGAAGAGACAAATGGTGGAGGTCAAGCGAATGTACATTTCAAGAAGAGTCGGGCAACATATTAGTTCCAACCACATACGTCTCACAAAATGATCTCCACTGGACGATCAGTGAAATCAAAGCTCAAACGGAGATTTATCAGCTGTGATACTTCCTCGCACCATTCGACACATACAAGAAAGTAGGTGGTAATAATAATACTCTCTGCCATACATCGTAGGAAGATGGTTCAAATGTCTCTAAGCACTATGGGACTTAACAACTGAGGTCATCAGTCCCCTAGATTTTGAACTACGTAAACCTAACTAACCTAAGGACATGACACACAGCCATGCCCGAGGCAGGATTCGAACCTGCGACCGTAGCAGCAGCGCGGCTCTGGACTGAAGCGCCTAGAACCGCTCGGCCAGATCGGCCAGCTACATCGTAAGACCGCTGGCTCAGTTTCTACACGTATGTAGGTGTGATTGTAGATGTTAACTAAATGTATGAAATGTTTGGCAACAGTTACGACACCATTAACAAGGACTGTACGAAGTGCAGAAGGGAAATACATTGTGTGGATTCGGCAATGGACCGCCAATGTGAACACAGCCGCATTTGCTGAAAAACCCGTTAAATATATAATGTGAGCAAACTCTCGCAGAGACTGTTTTCCATCAGCAAACAGCAGCATCACTCGGCAAACAAATGAAATAAAACTCGACACCTGTTGATCTATTACCAGTTACTCCACCATGAAACATACGTCGTAGCTTGGTATCGATTTCATTTTGTTGTCTCCGAATTTTCTGTGTATACGGCTTGTCGAATAATATATTTCGATAGAGCGCGTAACAGATGCGGCATATCTGTACCTTCTGCTGACGAACATTATCTGACGGCGTCATTATACTAACATTGCGAGCTGTAAGAAAATACACTGGCCTCTTTCTACCGCGCAGTGGCGCATCTCGGCCTAGGAAAGGATCAGCTCGTAAGCTCCGCATTTCATACGATGCCCTGTCTGGTCGATGGGAATGCAGTGGACCCAAAGAGGGGCGGACAAGATATCGATATCGAGTCATTCGGACTCTCGCATTTTAGAAAGAAAGAGTATTTTTTCCTCTTGGTGTGTAATAGGACGTAAGGGAAAGCAGCTTCGATGCGTCCGGCACGCTTCAGAGATGCCGACAGATCACCTCAGTGCAGGATACAAAATCCGATTGGGCCCTACATAGCCGTTATTTATTACTATCCGACATACACACTCAGTTATGGGCTCTTTTTTAAAAGAAGCATAATAAGAAAATGTGGTGTCACCGCCAGACACCACACTTGCTAGGTGGTAGCCTTTAAATTGGCCGCGGTCCGTTATTATACGTCGGACCCGCGTGTCGCCACTATCAGTGATTGCAGACCGAGCGCCGCCACACGGCAGGTCTAGAGAGACTTCCTAGCACTCGCCCCAGTTGCACAACCGACTTTGCTAGCGATGGTTCACTGACAAAATACGCTCTCATTTGCCGAGACGACAGTTAGCATAGCCTTCAGCTACGTCATTTGCTACGACCTAGCAAGGCGCCATTACCAATTACTATTGATACTGAATCATGTTCCGTCAAGAGCGACGTTCACCATTAATGGATTAAAGTTAAGTCCGTTTTTTATAAATTCTCATTTCCTTGTCCTGTTCCAGACCTCACGCCGGCCTGCGTGAGCTAAAACGCGTGCCTTTCGGCTTCCTCTAGTAACACGGTGTTGGCTCTCCTGCCAACCACAACAGAAAAAATTTACAGGATAGTTACACAGAGTGTTATAAAGGGACAAGAACTAATTTCCTGGACACGTTCCTTACGAGCAGAAAAGGAAGAGATAACGTAATACGGATTTGGGTCCGGAAATGCTTTTTTTTTTTTTTTTTTTTTCACGTAACGAGGCTTTTGCTACAACTCTTCGAGGTACATTAATTGCGGGAAACACTCAGGAACAGAATGTATCAGTAGCATACTACATGAAAGTGTTTCTTATAAGAAACGTTCAAAATGCCCTCTCTTGGCAGTAATATATGTTACTTCGAAAGTTGTGTGAAATCTATACATGTTATAAAAACGGATGTTTGTTTGTATGTTCAACATCTCTTCCTAAACCACTGGACCGGTTTCAACCAAACATTGCTACACATATCCCTTACAGTCAGGCAACAATTATTGTGATAGTAAGAACCACATAGGCCCACCTGTCGTAGTACAGAAAATATGACGTCATAAACACTGCGCTTCGTGAGAAACTGCCACGTTGTGCTGAGAGTTGGCAATACTCTCCTAAGATTTAAAGGTTGGCTACAGCGCGCATAAACAAGCTCTGGAATCTAAGATATTGTTGTTGCGCTTCGCAGAGCACGGATTAATTAGTGGCAGTTTGGAAGCCAGTGTAGGAGCCCGCCTGCTGTGGTGCGCACGTGTGTTGGGCGAGGGGTCGTCGCCGAGCTGCTGTACTGCAGTGTCCGCCAGCAGCGACACAGGATTTGGTATTTAGTTGATATTTTTATAATTTGCAGCGCGCTTATTAATTTAAAGAAAAGGGTTTGCGTAAGTGCGTAGCAGCAGACGGTAATTTTGATAATGATAGGAGTTGAATTCTTAAGGGAAACCATTGTTAGGCGACTAGATTAAATATTGATTTTTTCATTGATTTCTTTTGTAATTGTCAGGGAATTGTTTCACTATGTATTTAATTGAGAAGTATTTCAGTCTGTCTCAAGAGTTTGATTAATTTGTAATATTGCTTTAATGCCACTGGAGGCAGATTTACATACGAAGCGATTGTTCAAAGAGCTTCTAGCCTTTTGTTAATTGAATGAGAAAGAATCGCTTTCAGAATATAGTTTTTCGTTTGGGTTATCATTTATCGAGTTTAGATTTGACCAAACCCTTTCTCTTGAATTATATGTAGTTGTAGTAAGCAGCAGCAGCCGCAGCAACAGCAGGAGCCGCCTTACAGAACATGCATTGCACTCAGCATGAGTAATAGGTTTTTTTTATGTTTTTGTTAAATAATGGAATGCAGCAGATCAAGCAGTGGCAGCAGAAAGACCAAGGAAGTTATTTGTTGCGCACAGAACCAATAAAAAAAATAAAGTTTAGGCGATCTCTGTAATAGTAAAGTTAACAAGAGTACAAGCACGAAATTTTCAGTAGAAAACACGAGATAAGAAGATAAAGCTCGCGCTTTTCATGCATAACGTTTAAAGTTTTTACTTCTTTCCTAATGACTCCATTCGCAAAAAAGTTGTGCGGACAGTATCTACATATGCCAGTAAATGCACCTACAAAATTATATGATGACGCCACTCATACATTAGGAGATATGACGTCACAAACACTGATATGCGTGATTCCGGTGATGAATTCTTCTCGGGTTATCAGCCGAGTGGTGGCGTCGTCTTGTCGTAACGTTTCGACGAGTCTCGTACCCAAATCTGTTAGTACCAAGAATATCGATACAAAATCTCTGTAATCGACACTGACTCACATGATACAAGTCCGCCATTTTGTATTAGGTGCATAATGTTCACATGTATGTGGAAACAATTTGTGCAGTGAATTACGTCGGAAAATAGTGACAAAATACAAATGGCAATAGTGTAATGTTACTCAACAGGTCCACCATTACACCAATGGTGCAAGTGAAGCTACAAGGCGATAAATCGTAAGTGATCAACCGACATATAAAAGTCTTCCTCACAATTTTCTCAAAACACAACTGATGCAAAACTATATGCATCCTATACAGGCTGTGATGTCATACATAACCAACAACAAGAAAAACCAGCAGAAGACATCAGTGACATCGATTTCTAGCCATCCACTGTCCCCCTCCTCCCCAAATGCCACACCAGCCACTACAGTAGCGAACAATGGACAAGAAGTTCTAGGTTAATTTAGTTTAAGACAATTTATTTTTAAGTAACATTTCTCTGTGTATGTATGTATAAACACCTGGTGATGAACAGAAGATGTTCTAAACGCGTTATGTTATATTAGATTAAACATAAAACAAATAAAAGTGACTGGTAGCAGAAATTACAAATCAATAATTATCCCACATAGTCACGGTTCACAAGCATTGCCATTATGGCCAAATACAAACACAATTAATTTTTTTTCTTTTCGTTTCTGAAAGAAAAATAGCAGAATGAACGCCTGGGCAATGCCGGATTTGTTAGCTTTCCTGTTTTAAGAACACAAAATTACTGTGAACACAATTTCCCATATCAAGCCAACGAATTATAGACTGAAGCTAAGGAGCAACACGGTCACCGAGCAGAACCAAGTGGTCTTGTGTTTTAGGGTATTTATTTGTGTATAAAATTTATAAATTCAATGATAAGACCCACATATACATGTCTTATAAAATTCGGTCGGAAATTTATGAACTATTAATTGCACGTTCTTTCTTTTCGTTCTGTTCATGTTGCAAACTACATAACTTCTTTTGACGCAATCTCAATACAGAAAACAATTTTGTCGCTGAATAAATATGAAGGAATATTTGGGCCTTTGCCTTGTGAAGGCAAAAGACCAAAAGCGACCACACGTAGCTACGCACGAAACATATTTTGGGCGACTACTTCGATACTGAAGTACCTGCTATCGATAGGAAATTTAAGGAAGATGATGTGCAATCAGTTCTGGATTTACCTTTACATTTACTCGTAGAACCAGAAGAAAAAAGGGAAGAAATCCTCAATTCAGAAAAATACGCAAGTAGCATCATTGCTTCGGAAAATGCAATATAAGACACATTTTGTTTCTACTTCTATTGGTATTAATCAATAAAATATTTATACGTCTTTGAATTGCTCAAACGTAGTTTCAGTCCACCGGGAAGAACATGTAGTTGAAGTTTTGTTTAGTTTGTCCAAAAAAAACTGTGGGTCGGAGATTTTTCTCCGCTCAGGGACTGGGTGTTGTGTTGTCCTAATCATTATCATTTTTTTTTTTTTTTGTATATTTCTCTTACGATAGATATCGGCTAGACGCTCTCAACTACCTTCTGTTCTGTGTTTCTTCCTTAATCTGATGGTAATTCGCTCATTTTTTAAATATCGTCCAGTGCTGCGAATCGTTTTCTTTTTCTCCTCCTTCCTCTTTCCCTAGCAATCTTTCCTTGTGTGACTCGCCGTTGCCTTTAGTTTCTCCGCAACATAATGTACGAGTTTGTCCCAGCTAATATGTTTGCATCATTCTTACCTTTCCCAAATAAGTCAGGATACCGAGACTAAAACGTCAGTAGCAGAATCTGATGTATGTACTTGCAGATGTTACTACCAATATGCTGTTCATTTGTGTTCACAGTCAGTGCAAAGAAACTGTTTAATACAGCATAACGCAATTGGTGCCTCCCTGTCATACATTCGTTGATAAAGGAAGTGCCTATATTATTAACATAATAGTTCTGTGTTTACCGAGCGAAGTGGCTCAGTGGTTAGTACACTGGACTCGAATTCGGGAGAGTGACGGTTCAGACCCATGTCCAACCATTCACATTTAAGTTTTCCGTGATTTCCCTAAATCGCACCACCCAAATGCCGGGATGGCTCCTTTGAGAGTGCATGGCCAATTTTCTTCCTCATCAGTCACACAATTCGAGTTTGTGCCCCGCCTCTAATGACCTCGGTGTCGACGGGACGTTAAACTTAGGCTTTCTTTAATTTTGTGTTCATTTTTCTGATGCGTTCACTTCCGCTAACCAAAGGAATTTGCTGAACTTATTGACTCTAGCCCCAGCTGTCAAATTTTTCAGACATCAGAATATGCATATCAAATTCTCTGAAGCAAATTAGACAATTATGACAGAACGTCATAAAACATAATGGCTAATCTTGTATAAAAGCAAGACATGAGTGATAAAGTCCGCCCCCGGTAGCTGAGTGGTCAGCGCGACAGAATGTCAATCCTAAGGGCCCGGTTTCGATTCCCGGCTGGGTCGGAGATTTTCTCCGCTCAGGGACTGGGTGTTGTGTTGTCCCAATCATCATCATTTCATCCCCCATCGATGCGCAAATCGCCGATGTGGCGTCAAATCGAAAGACTTGCACCCGGCGAACGGTCTACACGACGGGAGGCCCTAATCACACGACATTTACATTTTAGTGATAAAATCGAATGTCTTTACTCACAAGAGCATAAAAATCATTTCACATATCCCGCTACTGTAGAAGCACTGAAGTGAATGACACATAGTGTAGCAAAACGGGAATTCACAGAACAAAATGTAATTCTGACGCCTGTAAAAACTGTACATAGTAAGAACAGTAAAAATAATATTTCAAATTTTGTTACCCTTTCACGTGACAGATTGTTAAACAATAACAATTGGGAATTTCGCAGAAATTACATTAATTGTAGAACAACACGTGTAATACTAACACAACAAGTAATATTAACACAACAAGTATCTTAAATGTTATTAACAATGCTTTATTTCGAGCCGCGCGGGGTACCCGTGAGGTCTAGGCATTTTGCCACGGTTCGCGCGACTCCCCCGTCGGAGGTTCGAGTCGTCCCTTGAGCATGGGTGTGTATGTTGTCCTTAGCATAATTTAGTTTAAATTAGATTAAGTAGTGTGTAAGCCTAGGAACTGATGACCTCAGCAGTTAGAATTTACCGCAAATTTCCAATTTCCTTTATTTCGACAACAAATTGGAAACTTAATCTGTCCCCTCCACTTCGCATAGAGCACAAGGGCAGAAAATTCAGTTTTATTCTACCCGTCACTTGATTTAGATGTTCGTTTTAAACACGCCAGAGATAGGGGCTTCAGTGACCTGTACGTATTTATGGTTTAATTGTAACATTTAAAAGACAGACAGTGACATCTATCCGAAAGCAAACAAGGTATCTTCGCAACAGCGAGTTGTAATAATTTTACATTTAAGAATATTTATTGCCAAGTTTAGATTGAACAGTTTATTTGATATGTAGTATGGTACAAAAATTGTTTATAAGTTAGTCTTGGTTTTTTTTAAATATAGTGCGTAAGTTTAATAGCGGTGAAAATACTGTTAATGCAAGAAATCTCAGAGACTGAATCTATTCAGAGAGGACGAGGAAGCAGGTACGGAAGGTTGCGTATGCTGGACAGCACAGGGAGATGGGCTGTAGCCGTGAATTATTGGCCTCGGTGGTGCGTCAATACGGCTGTCGCCGGACGCAGCTGCTGACATCTGAGGGCGCACCTGACAGACGATGCTGGCGGATAAGCGCAACCCGTACACCAGCGGGAAAACGTTTTACGGCTGAAACTGTCAACTATGTTCAGCCCGAGAGCGTGCGTTTCTAACTGACACTGTTAATTTAAAATTATCTGGAGAACGGATTCAGAGTGAAGTAGAAATTTTATTAAGTACCCTGTGCCGCAGTTTCCACATTCTGAATAACTTCATTCTAGCAAAATTTTCCTTGCAGTTAAACTAACTTTGCTAGCGGATTTACAAAACGAATCATATTTCTATAAATAGTGACTGATGTGATAAGAGGAAGGAATATTTCGTTAGTTGTGGTTAATAATGAATGAAAATTATCTTCTAGAGTCATTGTTTATAGATTAAATACTTTGTAGTCAATACCATAGAATAGGAATACCTATGGAGAGAATATTCAGATTAGCGCTGAGCCTGAGCGGGGGGGGGGGGGGGGGGGGCTCAGGAAAACACAGGCCGTGACGCGTGTGTCACAGCACGAGACACAGCAGGTGTTACGAGCGCGAGCAGCCGCCTGTGGCGGGTAGTGAGTGACTACACTGAAGAGCCAAAGAAACTGGTGCACGTGCCTAATATCGCGAGCACGCAGAAGTGCCGCAACACGACGTGGCATGAACTCGACTAATGTCTGAAGTAGTGCTGGAGGGAACTGACACCATGAATCCTGCAGGGCCGGCCACTGTGGCCGAGTGGTTTGTAAGGTGTCAGGCAAATCCAACACCTTCCATGAAAACCCTGACATGATAAGCAAATTCAGTAGTATGTCACATAGCTCCGAATAAATCGTGGCATTAAATTAACCAAAGCAATGCGAGTAATGAGTGAGCAAATGGAATACCACAGACTATCACAAGAATGCCTAAATGCATGTCATACCTTCCCACCGTGAGACAGACGCAGTTCCGAGGGGAGAAACGAGAACAGAAGCCGAGAGCAGAACCGTGTTAAGTTAGAAGGCCCTACGATAAGGGACGGACACCCACCGCCAGCTAACCGCTAGGACCACCCCCCAGCCCATGTTAAAAGCTAGAGCCCTCCAGAAGAAGAGTATCGATCTTACGATAACACAAAAAGGGCTACCCCAGCCGCAAGTTTTAGCGTGAAACTTTTTCGCGTCTCTGTTACGTCAGCCATGTTAAAAGATAGAGCCCTCCAGAAGAACAGTATAGATCTTACGATAACACTAAAAGGACCACACCAGCTGCAAGTTTTAGCGTTGCAAACTTTAAAAACATTGCCCCACCACGAAAAGTATAACGTTTCTCATTGGATAGACAGAATTTTTGTAGGCGGAGCTTAAGGTTAGCATTGACACCCTGATTGGTCAGATGAAAACACAGCCAGATAGTTTTTTTTTTAAACCAACTTCGGTAAATTGTAGTAAGGATAAGTTAGGAGAGAGTTGCTTCCGAGAAGGCGAGGTGAGCGGAGCTGTGCTGTCCCCCGCCCGCTGACGAACACCGACAAGGTAATGAACGCACGCGATGCCACATAACAGCGCATAAAGCTTCACTCAGAGCTGCAGAAGTCTCATCTGTTACACCCACTTTTTGCGTAATACTAGTGTCGATCGTCAATTAAAGCTCATGGTGTTCACATTTGCCACTTGAAGTAAAAATCTAAAACGCGATGATTTTTCTGTTATATAGTTATTGAGAAGCCACATCAGCCACTGTAATTTACGACAAGTTAGATAAGTAATTAAAGATAATTGAGGGTCACTGTAGACCATTTCGATAGTTTTCTCTTTTGTGAAACTTAATTTAAACCTAGATTATACATGTGATATGGCATAGGTCATCCTTCGATCCATTGTAGAACTTGGAAACCCATTCAGGGAATATTCGTTCACATTTTTGTTGAACGCAGTTGGTTTTTACCATCCTGTATTAAAACATTTCCTTTCATCAATAGTGCAATTTATAAACAATGTTTTGTGAGTAGAATAAAATTTCCAATGGTAAATTTAACTGCTTTTTCGACGTTATTTTACCAGCTAACTAAAAATAGGAAAGCCTTGAACTCCTTCCACTAAATTTAGTTAGTATTAAGATTCTTTTACAGGGAGTGCAGTGGAGCTGACGCTGAAATCATTAAGTATTTGGTTATATCATCGCTAGTCTCACTGAACTCCTCTGAACTCTACATGTCATGTGTGGTCTGGCGTCTCCTTACCAGCAACAGGTCCCAGATTCAAACTAATCAATTCCCTAAAAAACACGCTCAGAGCGTCGTTGCGCGAAAGTGGTAGGGAGACACGATATAGAACAAACAGACACCACGCAGAATGTTAGAGGTTCTAGGCACTTCAGTCCTGAACCGCGCTGCCGCTACGATCGCAGGTTCGAATCCTAACCTCCCTCCCCCTCCCACCCACCCTCCCACCCCCACATCCTCTGGAATTCGAGGAATGGGGATCAGTAGGCAACATACATTACAAGACTTTCACCATCTCCCTTGTTTTCATTTTCATAATCATCCATAACAGCTCAGACATTGAATTCACGCAAGCTGGAAAGATTAAGCTGAAGAAAAGGCAGAGATCCAACCTATACCAAGAACACCAAAGATTGTCAAGTCGTCTCACATTAACCACTTTCCAGCTTAACATGTACATATCTGTTGTTTGGCCACATTTCTACTAATCTTCCAGTTCTCTATGTCTCTCCCATGTAAAAACTGTCTGTATCTCTAAGCTACTTTTACAAATAAGTAACAAAACAGAATTATGGTATGTGTTGTTAATGTATTTGTGGCAGTTTTTGTTTGTTTCATCATAAAATGACTCTCAGCACTATGGGACTTAACATCTGAGGTCATCTGTCCCCTAGAACTACTTAAACCTAACTAACCTAAGGACATCACACACATCCATGCCCGTGGCAGGATTCGAACCTGCGACCGTAGCAGTCGCGCGGTTCCGGTCTGAAGCGATAGAACTGCTCGACCAACGCGGCCGGCTTGTTTCATCATACAATTCCCATCCTTTCTCATATTTAACTCCATAGTGCTTTAACGTTGTATTTATGAACAATTTCTCAATCACTCACACATGTTGAATATTTTTATGCTGCAGTCATTCGTGATATCAGATACACACTTTTTGTTTATTTATTTTAGCATGTAGTTACGTAATTCCTTCCAATATACTTTTTAACTTTGTCAAACTTTATTTCTCCTTTCATTCATCGTTTTAGTGCTAAATACTGTGTGCCTCATGTCACTTATCTCATAGTATCACGTACTGCGATATTCTAACTAAACAACGCACAGGAATTTCCAGTTCTTTTACTGTAAACGGGGAATTTTAGTAATGCATGTTCAATTTATATTTATTACGATGATAAAATGGGGAAGGGGATGAAACAAACAGAAAAGCTGTAACCAAACGGATGCTATACCAAGTCAAAAGCCAAAATGCACCAATTGTGATGGTGATCATCCGGCTACCTACAGAGGCTGTCGTATGTCTGAACAAGCCCTTTGCACGATTATGGCTTAGGGGCAGGCTATATAGGCACAGGCGAAGCAACCCATCAAACCTCCAACACCATCGACGATTGTCGACACCAGAAGATTTCTTTCACCGCCACGACAGCCTCCAGCTTGGACATCATCCACCTCCACCTGCTTCCCGCAGTGCCGTCAGCCAGCCGCAACTCCAGCGAATGTCTAAATCCCCATGGATGGTACAGACCTCTCTGGATTTTTCACGAGTATCAATGATTTCATTGCTTCTTTGCAACAACGGTATATCTTCAGTACCATTAAGGATACTCTACAAAAAAAAGAAAATAAATGCACCAAACACTCATGAAACTCTTGGTCCTCTTCTAGGAATCCCTGTCGCTGTTTGCCCCAGTCATGGCCCTTGATGTAATGTGGACCACTGCTGACCACACCTGCTGAGGGACTATAATCCGCCACCTGGTACCTCGCTTCACCCCAGGACTGGAGGCCATTTCTAATGAACAATACTAATGAACATCTAAAATATCTTCCATGCAAGCCCTTAGTGCTGCTCACAAGGATTTATAATAGTTGTATGAGGATGGACCATTTTCCAGGCGCATGTAAAGTTTATCGAGTCGCCCGATCCCAAATGAAATTTTTCGTCAAAAATTGGAACTGGAAGAATTTACACATCGGTATCGGTTCGACGCTCTCCTCGTAACTAAACGCATCTCAGTACGACTCAGATGTTTAAACTACAATGTGTGGCAGGCTACAGGACGGACGAGGCAAACGGCCGTGGGGACGGGAAGGCTACTTTCATCAAAAACTCGATCGTCCATGCACATAACGCTCTCCCACACTGCAGTTACGATCTCCACGTCATACTGGGATATTACCTTTTTCGCAGCTTACGTGAGTCATCAGTGGCCTTCGAAGAGAACGACTTACAGCTCAGTTTTAACCGATTCCCCCATGTGTTGTTAGGCAGCGACTTGAACGTCAAATACTTCGCCTGGCATTCTCAGCATAGCAATCCACGGAGGATAGGTCTTTAGAAAATGGAGGAGCGCCTGGAGGCTTTAACCTTCGGACCAGAAGGTCCAAAATCCAACTCACAACCAAGTGATCTGGATATCGCAATGCTCGAGAACCTGTGATTAGATTTTCAGTTATGTAAGTCAAAGACCTTACATCTGACCACCATCCTGTGCTTGGATTACTGTCTGAGGCCCTTAACTGCTTTCCAGCTCCATTGTCTACCATTACAGACTAGGACCAATTTGTGCAGTGGCTCAATAATAACGGTCGCCCTGCTGACGATGTGTCAACTACGGATCACATCGACGAAGTAGTCTGACGGGGAGGATTAAGTGTCCCTTTTGCCAGGTTTCTGTCAGCATGGTGCACCACGTCTCCTGTCGCAACAGATGCTCTCCGCTGCTGCAAGAATTCAAATACATAAAGAACAGGGGGCGACCACTTGGAGATGAAGAGGCTCTCCAGAAAATTCCACCATCGAGCTGTAGAACAGCGCATGGAGGTGTGGGGACACAAAATGGCTTCCTTTGCCGTCCAGACGCATGACCATTGAGTCTAGGCGGACACTTCAGCCAGCCACGACCCCTAAACCGGCCGCTCCAGGGTCCGCAAGGATTTTCGTTGAGGTGTACCATGCCAAAAACACCATTGACGACTTGGTGGACGATGGCGACATGGAGGGGATGCGTCACAGAGATCGAAATATAAGACAGAATATTCAGCAACTTGAACCACACCAGCTGAGGGACTTTAATCCGCCACCTGGTAACTCGCTTCACCCCCAGACTGGAGGCCATTACTAATGAACAATACGAATGAACATCTAAAACATCTTCCCTGCAAGCCCTTAGTGCTGCTCACAAGGATTTATAATAGCTGTATGAGGATGGACCATTTTCCAGGCGCATGTGAAGTTTCTCGAGTCGCCCGATCCCAAAATCTGACAATGGCCTTAGTCTACTGACTAACTACCGTCCTATTAGCCTATTTTCCACCTTATCGAACTTGCTTGCTCCGCATGAGACTATTTATCCACAATCAGGACATCATTAGGCCAGATCAGTTTGCGTTCCAGCCTCCGCTTTCGACTGAATTTCAAGTACTATGAATATGAATGTCACCAATTACACAGTGGATATTTTTTAGATTTAGAAAAAGCTTATGACCATGTGTGGACTGATAACCTTTTAATCGAACTGCAAGATCTGTAAACCGTGCCCGACTATTGTCTTTAGGTAATCAGCAGTTTTGTCCATCACCGGCAGATGGTGTTCATGATTGGCATCCCTTCAGCGTTAGCTGCCTACAGGAGGTTTTCCTCAGGACTCGCCCCAGTCCTCAACTCCTTTCATCGTTTATGTTAACCTGTTGCCCTTCCTGCCCGAGGTCGTCCTAGCTCAGTTTGCGGACAATACACCATTACTCAATGATAGACAGCGGATAACTGCTGCAGTGGAGAGCTGCAACAACTCATGGTGATGGAACAGTGGGCATGAGATAACCACATTCGTCTCAACACTGACAAAACTAACGCTGTCCTCATCACTCACAAAAACACCAACTTGTGCGGCAGGCTTACTCTTCACCATCAAGAACTTGCATGGACGGACCAAGTAAACTAGTTAGAGGTGACCAGCGATAGAAAACTCTTCTTCAAACATCATATCCACAACAAGAGGATTCAACTATTATACCTCCTACACCAATTGCACCCATTGTTGAGTAGTGCCCAGGTGGCCGTTCAAACAAAGCTTTGGTTGCATCAAGTGACAGTCTTATCTGTACTTCTTTACGGCTGCTTCACATGGGGAATAACCAGTGCATCCAACCTTTGGCCACAACAACTCATTCAAAACAGATGCCACCACCTCATCTTTGGAGCTCCGAGATGGGCCCGGATTGTCGACCTCCACGCCGAACTGGATATCCCACGCATTTCTGACCACATCACAATGCAGAATTTATTCCGTACGATCTAAGAACTCTGGCACACTACCTGACACCTCTACCGTTTCAGGAGTGTGGCAACGAGTGCAAGTCACTCGTGCGATCATTGAGGACCCCCAGTAACTCGATCCAACTCAAAGAAACACCTTTAGTAGGGTCACAGGTTACAAACCATTCCCCCGGTTACATCTGAATAAATCTTTGATGGCTGGGTGTTGTGTGCTGTCCTTAGGTTAGTTAGGTTTAAGTAGTTCTAAGTTCTAGGGGACTGATGACCATAGATGTTAAGTCCCATAGTGCTCAGAGCCATTTGAACCATTTTTTTAATAAATCTTGAATAAATCCCTATACCCAGACATCCCAGAAGTCCAGCCTTAGTGCGTGGTAGTACCGGGTGATCAAAATGTCAGTATAAATTTGAAAACTGAATAAATCATGGAATAATGTAGATGGAGAGGTACAAATTGACACACATGCTTGGAATGACATGGGGTTTTATTAGAACCAAAAAAAAAAAAAAAGTTCAAAAAATGTCCGACAGATGGCGCTTCATCTGATCAGAATAGCAATAATTAGCATAACAAAGTAAGACAAAGCAAAGCTGATGTTCTTTACAGGAAATGCTCAATATATCCACCATCATTCCTCAACAATAGCTGTAGTCGAGGAATAATGTTGTGAACAGCACTGTAAAGCATGTCCGGAGTTATGGTAAGGCATTGGGGTCGGATGTTGTCTTTCAGCATCCCTAGAGATGTCGGTCGATCACGATACACTTGCGACTTCAGGTAACCCCAAAGCCAATAATCGCACGGACTGAGGTCTGGGGACCTGGGTGGCCAAGCATGACGAAAGTGGCTGCTGAGCACACGATCATCACCAAACGACGCGCGCAAGAGATCTTTCACACGTCTAGCAATATGGGGTGGAGCGCCATCCTGCATAAACATCGTACGTTCCAGCAGGTGTTTATCAGTCAGGCTTGGGATAATGCGATTCTGTAACATATCGGCGTACCTCTCACCCGTCACAGTAGCAGAATCACGCATTTCCTTGAAGAAAAAAGGCCCGATAATGGTAGATGTGGTAAATCCAACCCATACCGTGGCTTTCTCGTCGTGCGATGGAGTTTCCACGACAGTTCTAGGATTTTCGGGAGCTCAAATTCTGCAGTTGTGGGCGTTGACAGACCCTCGGAGCGTGAAATGAGCTTCGTCGGTCCACAACACATTACTCAACCAATCGTCATCTTCCGCCATCTTTTGAAACGCTCACACTGCAAATGCCCTCCGCTTCACTAAATCACCAGGTAACAGTTCATGATGCCGATGGATTTTGTACGGATAGCATCGGAGGGTACGCCTAAGTGCCAACCAAACAGTAGTGTATGGAATGCCGGTGCGACGTGCGACTGCACGAGTGCTGACTTCCCCGTGCATAGACGAACCCGCTACAGTCTCCATTTCTTCCTGAACTGTCTCAGCAGCATTACGCCGTGTGCTCGGTCGGCCACTACAGGGTCTATCGTCTAAACAACCCGTGGCTTCGGACTTCGAAATCATTCTCGCCACAGCTGCATTTGTCAACGGACCTTTACCCGTTCAAATCCCCTTCCTATGGCGATAGGATCGCAACGCTGAACTAGCACATTCCCCATTTTGGTAATACAGCTTCACTAAAAGCTCCTTTTCAGGTAACGTCAACATGCTGCGACTGCTGGCGCATCTGATTCTCTCTTTTTTTTCATTTATTGAATTTCAATTCCCCCCGAAAAGGCCGGGCTGGCAGCAGCTTAGTATGCCGCTCTTCAGCCGACAGATTTTGTGACAAAGATCAAGAGAACAAATAATAAAAAACAGGCGATAAAATCGGAGACTTAGAGAGTAACAAGGCGAAAAGAAATCGTGGAACTTAAAACAACAACACAGGGATGATGACGCTAATAAAAATACATACGAAGCAGACAGGGAAAACAATAGACAATTAAAAAAAAACACGGCGACAGTCTGGATTCTGTTGGCAAAGGACATAAAATTCACACCTAGCGACAGCATGGTTTCTGTTCGCAACACGAGAAAGACAAACAACACTGAATAGTCACTGGAACACTGCACTAAAAAGTTGGCAAATGTGACACCACAGTCGAGAGCAGGTGGGGGGAAACTGGACAGAAGATGGGAAAACAAAAAAGGGGGGAAAGGATAGTAAAAGCGAAGGGGGGAGCCGGGAAAGGAGCTGAAGGAGGATGAGGACCCATAAGAGGTGTGGGGGGCAGACGCGACAGGGAGTGGGGTAGGCAGAGGAGGGGAATACAAAAGGACTGGGGGGGAGAAGGGAGGTAGGGAGAGGTTTAGTGGGGAGAAAACAGGACGGAAGGGGGGGGGGGGGAAGAGGGAGCCCAGGGAAAGGACAGAGGAAAGGAGGGGGATTGAGGATCAGAGTTGATAGGAAGGATAAATGGAGGGAGAGAGGGCATCATCCGGGAGGGGGAGTTGACGGAAGCCACCTTGGGAAAGGAGATGGAGGGTTTAGAGATGGAGGGTAGGGGGGACACAACGGTGAAGACGTGGCAGGGGGCGGGGATGGGAGAGGAGAGGAGCAACCAGGGGGTGAGGGGGTTCAAGACGGCGGGAGGTGTAGAGGATGCGGATATGTTCGAGGAATAGGAGCAGATGGGGGAAAGGAATGAGATCGTAGAGGATCCGCGTGGGGGACGGGAGGCAGATACGGAAGGCGAGGCGGAGTGCATGACGCTCAAGGATCTGGAGGGACTGATAGAATTTGGGGGGTCAGATATCCAGGCAGGACTGGCATAACAGAGGATGGGACGGATGAAGGATTTGTAGGTGTGGAGGATGGTAGAGGGGTGCAACCCCCATGTCCGGCCAGAGAGGAGTTTGAGGAGTCGGAGGCGGTTGTGGGCTTTGGATTGGATGGATTCTCTCTCTAATTACAGCACCTTTTATATACGATTGTCATGCGCAGTCACTGACGGTTTGCTGTCCAGCGCCATCTGTCGGACATTTTGTGAACTTTGTTTTTTTTTTGTTCTAATAAAACCCCATGACATTCCAAGCATGTGTGTCAATTTTTACCTCTCTATCTACATCACTCACACACACACACACACACTCACACACACACACACTCTGTCTCTCTCTCTCTCTCTCTCACACACATACACACACAAACACACACACACACTAGAAAAAAGTGAGGTCTTACTAACCTAGCACAACGCCAGTCAGACTTTGCAAAGCTGATAGAACGCAAATGCTACTTCGACTACTAGTGAGCACTGATAACCGATACTAGCGGAAGAGAGAGAGGGAGACTGCAGAGAGATTACACTTACATCTACATACATTCTCTGCAAACCACTATGAAGGGTATGGCGGAGGGTACATCCCACTGTACCAGTTATTAGGGTTTCTTCCCATTCCATTCACGTATGGAGCTTGGAAAGAATTATTCTGAAAATGCCTCTGTGCGTGCTATAACTAATTTTGTCCTCACGATCGTTATGTGAGTGATACATAGAAGGTTGTGGTATATTCCTACAGTCATCAATTAACGCCAGTTTTTGAATCCTTGTAATTAGGCTTTCTCGGGATAGTTTATGTCTATCTTCATGAGTCTGCCAGTTCAGTTTCTTCAGCATCTCTATGACACTCTCCCATGCGTCAAACAAACCTGTGACCATTCGTACTGCCCTCCTCTATATACGTTCAATATCCTTTGTTAGTTCTTCTTGATACGGGTATCACGCACTTGAGCAATATTCTAGGGCCGGAGGCATGAGTGATTTGTAAGCAATCTCCTTTGTAGGCTGACTGCACTTACCCAGTATTCTACCAATAAACTGAAGTCTACCAACTGCTTTACCCACGATTGAGTCTATGTGGTCATTGCATTTCATGTCCTATAAATTTTCCCACCCAGGTATTTGTGTGACTTGGCCGATTCCTGCTGCGACTTATTGATATTGTAGTCATAAGATGACAAGTTTGTTCCTTTTTGTGAAGCGCACAATTTTACATTCCCGAATATTTAGAAAGTTGCCAATCTTTGCATCACTTTCAAATCTTATCAAGATCTGCCTGAATATTTATGCAGCTTCTTTCAGACAATACTTCATTATAGATAACTGTATCATCTGCAAAATTCTGAGGGTTCCATTAATATTGTCCATAAGGTAGTTACTATACAACATGAACAGCAAGAGCCACAGTACACTTACTTGGAGCACAACCGAAACTACTTTTACATCTGAGGATGACTTTGCATCAAATGTAACGGGACGTCCACAGTGTACAACACCACAAGAAGACCGATATTTCACCATCAGTGCTCGCAGACGGCCACGGACTGATGCAGGTAGCATTGCTCGGGACTTTACCACAGCCACTGGAACAGTTATCTCCAGACACACAGTCTACAGACGACGGAATAGACATGGTTTATTCGCCCAGAGACCTGCAAGGTGCATTCCACTGGCTCCTGGTCGCAGGAGAGCCCGTAAAGCCTGGTGTCAAGAACACAGTACATGGTCATTGGAACAGTGGTTGCAGGTTATGTTCACAGACGAGTCCAGGTATAGTCTGAACAATGATTCTCGCCGGGTTTTCATCTGGCGTGAACCAGGAACCAGATACCAACCCCTTATTGTCCTTGAAAGGGACCTGTATGGAGGTCGTGGTTTGATGGTATAGGGTGGGCTTATGATTGGTGCACGTACACCCCTGCATGTCTTTGACAGAGGAACTTTAACAGGTCAGGTGAATCGGGACGTAATTTGGAACCGCCTTTCCAGGGGTGCAGTGGGTCCCACCTTCCTCCTGATGGATGATAACGCACGGCCCCACCGAGCTGCCATCGTGGAGGAGTTCCTTGAAACAGAAGGTATCAGGCGAATGGAGCGGCCTGCCTGTTCTCCAGACCTAAATCTCATCGAGCACGTCTGCGATGCTCTCGGTCGACATGTCGCTGCACGTCTTCAAACTTCAGGAGCTCCGACAGGCACTGGTGCAAGAATGGGAGGCTATACCCCAGCAGCTGCTCGACCACCTGATCCAGAGTATGCCAACCCGTTGTGCTGCCTGTGTACGTGTACATGGTGATCGAATTCCAGGAAACAGTGGCGTTTTGTAGCACATGTGTTTCGGGACGGTTTTCTCAACTTATCACTACTACCGTGGACTTACAGATCTGTGTCGTGTTTGTTCCCTATGTGCCTATGTTATTAGCGCCAGTTTTGTGTAGTGCCACGTTTTGTGGCACCACATTCTGCAATTATCCTTAATTTATGAGCATGAGTGTATAATCTTATGCTTTGTTTTACACCTATTATGCAATAGTCTCTATTTCTTTACAAGTGTCTCTACAGTAACTGTATACCTTAGACGGTCCCCCCTACTATGAACTGTTCTACTGGGTACCTATCTACCAGTGCATAGTTACGTATTCTTTTAAACTTGAGCCATAGTTTCTCTACATGCTCCTGCCCCATGCTGAAAGTTTCAGGTTCCTCATTCAGATAGGACATCACTACTTTCTTATCTGCTTTACAGAACATATATACCTTTCCACCAGTTTTAGATGGGATACAGAACACAAAGTTGCGTTTACGGGATACAAGTTACGTTTACTCAGCCGGCCGCGGTGGTCTAGCGGTTCTAAGCGCTCAGTCCGGAACCGCGCGACTGCTACGGTCGCAGGTTCGAATCCTGCCTCGGGCATGGATGTGTGTGATGTCCTTAGGTTAGTTAGGTTTAAGTAGTTCAAAGTTCTAGGGGACTGATGACCACAGATGTTAAGTCCCATAGTGCTCAGAGTCATTTGAACCATTTTTTTTACGTTTGCTCACTACTGCATATACCGTAAATAAATACATATTTTTTTAATAGTTGTATAGTGTTTAATATGTTCTAGAATATTCATCCACCTCGGTACACCGACGAACACAACAAGATGTTTCATGCACCTCGCTCTTGGGTGTAACCGACAGCGAGTGCAAAAGCCTGATACCGTAAGTGGCCGCACATTGTACCCACGTCAAAAACATACCCAGTGTGGAGTACGCGCCATTAGGCGTTAAAATCCGCCGCTCGCGAGGGCTCGGCGGCGCCTGGGTCCGCCGTGTGTATGTAAATGGGCGCGCATATCCACTTATCTGGCGGGGATCCAATAGCGCTGTGAATGGCACTGCCGGCCTAACGAGGAATATCGCGTCGCGCTAATTGGAAAACCGATTTGAGGAACCGTAATTAATCTACCACGGGCCGACAGTGGCGACAAATGGTGTCTCACTCCGAATGACGCAGAAAGCTAGGTCTGCGAGTACCGGCGCTCTACGTCACAAATCAATTTCTGAAGTGAAGGAGCAATAAAATTGCGATAGTTATGCGTGGTATGGAAAGAATTTAAATAAGCGTTTCGCGTTGCTTACTACTGTATTGTGCTTCTTAGTCGCGCTGCTCACAGAATGACGGCCTTTCTAAGATTACAAGAAACAGGATTCAGGAATTCTATAGGGCGACGACCGGGAGATAGACTCATAATTGAACATATGAAGTAAAAGATACAGCTGGAGAAAGGTCAGCGTTTAACTAAAACTGTTCTCTATCTGGGAGTTGATCTGAACTTGGAAGGTATCAGTACAGGGCCCTGGACGTCAGCTAGTTCTGGTCGCTGTTGTCAATGGGGTTGTCCTCCAGCCTGGAGGCTACGTGGACTTCCAGCCCGTAGCGCTTCCGATCCTTGTAGATACCGCAGGTACCGTGGGAATTCCGACTACAGAGCACAGAAGTAAGTAGAGGGCCCTTCCCGTGGCGAAGGACAAGAGGGCGCGTGCTCCGACGCCCCAGCCCTTCGGTACCTACGACGCCCAACGCACCACCACTCTCGCTGCTGTTTTCTTTGTGTCTCTTGTTTACTCACTGCCTCATTAGTGCCGAGCCGTTTAAAGACTGCAAATGGTGGAATCATGGCCGAACAGCAACTTTCTTGCTCACCTGACGAAACAAACTTGCAGATAAAGAAACGAATGGATAAATAGTTTTAGATATCATCGCAAATATGCCAGATTACCAGAACTTCAAGACCGCACTGTGTAAAGCAAGATGTTAGAACAAACCAGAACACTGGCACTAGTTCGGAGATACAACTCAGCTAAGACATTTTGAAATTAACTGAAAGTAATATTTTTTTGAAAACTGACGATGGGTCTGTTTCTGACAAAAGAATCATGCTGTTCGGCTGTGAGGAAGCGAATAAAATATTAATGCGGAAATGGAACTGTTCTTATGGATGGGACATTTCATAGTTGTTCGAAGCAGTTCAAAGAACTGAACACAATACACATTGACACTGAAAGCACAGAAGAAGAGACGAGCGTATTTGCTGTTTTATTTTCTTTGCTCCCAGGAAAAAGGTGAAATAAATAGGAATATTTCTTTGTGGATTGAAACGTAATATGTTTGGATGGTCTCCGAAAACTGCAGTGCTAGACTTAGAAACGGCTATAATTAAAGCACTGAAAATAGTGTTCCCCGAAACGACCGTTTCCGCTGTCAGTTTTCACTAAAACCAACGAATGTCGAAGAAAATACAAGAACTGGAATTACTGTCAGAGGGAACTAAACCCCTCAACAAATTAAAAACATCCGAACGTATACTTAATACAGGGTGTGGCAGCGTTCGTTGTAAGATATTTAAAAACACACCATCAGGCAGTGGTTCAAATAGCTCTGAGCACTGTGGGACTTAACATCTGAGGTCATCAGTCCCCTAGAACTTAGAACTACTTAAACCTAACTAACCTAGGACATCACACACATCCATGCCCGAGGCAGGATTTGAACCTGCGACAGTAGCGGTCGCGCGGTTCCAGACTGAAGCGCCTAGAACCGCTCGGTCACGTGGGCCGGCCATCAGGCAATAACTGTAATTTATTTATTACCTCTTATGTCAATTAATAGTCAAAGGTATGGCATTTACTAATGTGTACGTCATTGTCCATTGCGTGGGTTACTTTTTGAATATGACTCCTTAAAATGATGCCCCCTCTGCACAACATCTAGACGTCGTTGGAAGCTTTCCATAACTCGGCGTAACGTATTCCCTGGGACATTGCCGGTGGCAGTTCTGATGCGACCCTTTAACTCAGGAATGAGGGCACAACGTGTTCGGAACACTTCTAGCTTCAGGTAGCCCCAAAGGAAAACGTCTGCACATGAAAGGTCAGGTGAGCGAGGCGGCTAGGAAATTTCACCAAAACGGGAAATTAATCTACCGGAAAATGTCTGTCGCAAGAAATCCATGCAAACTCTGGCCACAATTCCTACACATGTAGGGCCCCCGCGAGCACGCAAAAGTGCCGGAACACGAAGTGGCATGGGCTCGACAAATGTCTGAAGTACTGCTGGAGCGAATTGACACCATGAATATTGCAGGGCTGTCCATAAATCCGTAAGACTACGAGGGGGTGGAGATCTCTTCTGAACAAGGAATTCCAGATATGCTCAATAATGTTCATGTCTGGGGAGCTTGGTGGCTAGTGGAAGTATTTAAACTCAGAAGAGTGTTCCTGGAGCCAGTCTGTAACAATATATGTTATAGGTGAAAAGTTTGTATGTATTCGTAAAGCGGACGTATGTCTATAGTACAACCGGCCTCTTCCTAACTGCCACTGCTGCATGGGTGGGTCAAGGGAAGCTCCCATATTTACTGCATATTTGGATTCTACGCCAAAAAATACGTACTTTGGACTCAAACCATTGTTTCCCATCTGGGCTAGATGGCGTTATGATCGACAAATAGGCAGTGTGCCTGTATTTGCAATTAAGAACCGACGTAGTCGATTCTACATTTCAGTTACGAATGGAAACATAGTTTCTGTTCCCTACGGGATTGACTGTAGTGGGACCCCAAACCATGCCTGATTTCGGTGGCCGTCTTCGAACCTCGCCTTCAGGGTGAGTGATTTTGGTGTGTGCTTCCATTAAACCGCCGTAACTCGAGCTAGTCAGCATGCGGCTACCGGCGGAATACAAACTACAACCATTGTAATAACGTAAAATGTCCATGAGGGTGACAGTGACAGACGCAAATAAAGCAATTGTGAGAGACAATGGGACTCACCTATATCAAGCATCCCAATGGGAACAGAAAACTGTTTACACCTACATCCACGTCGTTGTTCCTGGCTCACGCTAAACGTAGTTTCTAACCAGACATTGAAACGGCTAACCGTATGGAAGTGTACAATCAAATTTGCAACACTAAAGCAAATTTCGAGTATAAACATCAACTGTTAGAACACAGAGGTTTGCGTTTACATCGCAAATGAAATGTAGAATCAAATGCGCCGGTTCTTAATTCCAAAAACAGGCATACGTGATATTTTTCGGCGCCATCTACCACGAATGGAAAATAAAGGTCTGAGTAAACCGTACGAATTCTTTGACGTAGAAACCAAATATGCAATAAATACAGAGTTGACCACGCTCACGCAGAAGCGGTCGTCGGGAGGTGGCCAATTGTAGCACAGAAAGATGTTCCCGTTACTAATATTAACTTTTTACCTGTGACATGTTTTTTTTTTTCGCACGATGCCTGGTTTTCGAGATATTAAGTTGTATCGGGTTAAAACAAACACCCCATAAATATTAGATTAATTTGGGTCCACTGTGTCGAATGGACTCCACTTTCAAGTTCGTTTTGCTTGTAATGGAAACAGACCGACGCTTTCAGTAGACACTGGACGTCACATGAAAAGCGTGATGAGCCTGTTTTTCTGTCCCTGTTAATACAGATCGATAAAAGAAATATCGCGCTAGACCAGTTTGGGACCACTCCATCGAATGGACTCCGCTTTAAAATTCGTTTTATTTGTAACGGGAAACAGACCAACACTTTCCGTCTACGACACTGGACGTCACATGAAAGGCGTGATGAGCAGTGTTTGTCTGGGCTGGCTCCAACTATACAATCAAAAATGAAATTGTAAGTATCGGCTGAAACATCACGGAATGTATACGGGGTGTTTCATTAAAGCCGGCTGGAGTGGCCGTGCGGTTCTAGGCGCTACAGTCTGGAACCGAGCGACCGCTACGGTCGCAGGATCGAATCCTGCCTCGGGCATGGAAGTGTGTGATGTCCTTAGGTTAGTTCGGTTTAATTAGTTCTAAGTTCTAGGCGACTGATGACCTCAGAAGTTAAGTCGCATAGTGCTCAGGGCCATTTGAACCATTTTTCATTAAATGTGTTTGCCTCTGTAAGTTACGAAGTAATAGGCGACGGAAATATTTATTGCGGTAGGTCACCATAAGAAACGATACACTGTCTGCGGAGCTATGGACATAGTTTATTGCGTTATTATCCAAAGAGTCACAGCAAAAAGACACAATTTTTTAAATGGAACAACAGTTGTTTCTATCATGAACTGGAATCAGTAACACCAGCTGTGTAGACAGCAATTTAAATTACATTCCTATCACTTTTAGTTTGGGAGTTACAACCCTTCATAGTTTCAGGGGTAGATATCACACGCTGTACATAATACATGGCAGTGTGGATGTTCTGGAGGTGGGAAGTTGATTTAAATGTTGTTGTTGTTGTGGTCTTCAGTCCTGAGACTGGTTTGATGCAGCTCTCCATGCTACTCTATCCTGTGCAAGCTTTTTTATCTCCCAGTACCTACTGCAACCTACATCCTTCTGAATCTGCTTAGTGTATTCATCTCTTGGTCTCCCTCTACGATTTTTACCCTCCACGCTGCCCTCCAATACTAAATTGGTGATCCCTTGATGCCTCAGAACATGTCCTACCAACCGATCCCTTCTTCTGGTCAAGTTGTGCCACAAACTTCTCTTCTCCCCAATCCTATTCAATACTTCCTCATTAGTTATGTGATCTACCCATCTAATCTTCAGCATTCTTCTGTAGCACCACATTTCGAAAGCTTCTATTCTCTTCTTGTCCAAACTATTTATCGTCCATGTTTCACTTCCATACATGGCTACACTCCATACGAATACTTTCAGAAATGACTTCCTGACACTTAAATCAATACTGGATGTTAACAAATTTCTCTTCTTCAGAAACGCTTTCCTTGCCATTGCCAGCCTACATTTTATATCCTCTCTACTTCGACCATCATCAGTTATTTTGCTCCCCAAATAGCAAAACTCCTTTACTGCTTTAAGTGTCTCATTTCCTAGTCTAATTCCCTCAGCATCACCCGACTTAATTAGACTACATTCCATTATCCTTGTTTTGCTTTTGTTGATGTTCATCTTATATCCTCCTTTCAAGACACTGTCCATTCCATTCAACTGCTCTTCCAAGTCCTTTGCTGTCTCTGACAGAATTACAATGTCATCGGCGAACCGCAAAGTTTTTATTTCTTCTCCATGGATTTTAATACCTACTCCGAATTTTTCTTTTGTTTCCTTTACTGCTTGCTCAATATACAGATTGAACAACATCGGGGAGAGGCTACAACCCTGTCTTACTCCCTTCCCAACCACTGCTTCCCTTTCATGTCCCTCGACTCTTATAACTGCCATCTGGTTTCTGTACAAATTGTAAATAGCCTTTCGCTCCCTGTATTTTACCCCTTTGATTTAAATGAAATGTTGAAATATGTGTCCATGTTCCTGAATGCACAATGCAATGCGCCTTCTAAAGCATCTGCGGACGAAATGTAACACTGCCGGTGTCACGGAGCAACATGCGTCCTCGATGCGCCGTTTTAGATCATCTGGGGATGTGGGCTCAGTGGCATAAACACGATCCTTTAGATATCCCCACAAAAAGAAATCTAATGGTGTTAAGTTGAGCGACCTTGCGGGCCATGAATGAGGACCATGGTGCCCCAACCACCTTCCTGCAAACCTGTTTCTTAGTTCTTCCACAATAGCACACGCAGAATAGGGTGGGGGACCATCGTGCTGCAGCCACATATGGATTCTCGTGCGCAGACACACATGTTCAAGGAGACCACCCAAACTGTCGACCGTAAACGCGCGATATAACTCACCTGTCAGTGTACCTGGGAAGTAGGGTGGACCGATGATTTCATCCCCAAGGATTCCACACCATACATTAATAGACCACCTGCGTTGACGGTCGACAGGTCGTACCCACCGAGGATTGTCTGCGGCCCAGTAGTGCAAGTTATGGCGATTCACTGCATCATAATTTGTGAACGTGGACTCCTCACAGGATGTAACTCTCGCACGGAAAACGTTCCCATGCAGCTCCTGGGTCAGTGACAGGCACTTCTCCGATTTTCATCTTCTAAAAATTCTTAGAGGTATATAAGACTGCGCCACATCGTTTTATGAACTCATTTTTTCCTTAAAAGTGTTACTTACGTCGTGAAAAAAGAAAAAGTCTACTTTTCGTTTCGCGTGATTTCTTAGTTTCGTAACGCTTCCCAGCCGATTTTGAAGAAATTATGCGGCTAAAAAATCTGATTTTTGTACACGTGCTAGTGTAACATCTTAGCTTCGTATTGAATCATTTATCTTTTCATATTTCTTAACAGTCATTGTTAAATGATGCTATTTGTCAACGTTGTGCACTTGATTTACAAATCTTGTAGTGAAAAAGTTATGTAGCGGGTAGCTTACTGTTAGATCCGTTTTAGACCATACATTGTTGCAAATGAAATGTAGCTAAAAGTACCAAAAAGTTTTTGAAATGATAATGACACTGATATCTGTCTCTGGTCACAAGTAATGCGAGATATTCAGTGGCGTCAGTGCCGCGACCGCAAGCCACGGAGTTCGAGCGGTTACAGCTTGGTTTAATGTAGTCATATAATGCAGGACAGAAAAAAACTAATTACTAGTGATCAGTGGTGTAAAACTAATCACAAAAACAAACTGGAGATTTGTGATACGTTTACTGCAGAAACTGAAGCGCAATTCTGTAGTCTCGTTGTCTACTTTGACAGAAAAAAAAATAATGGAGAGTTAATGAAACTACTGTAGATCGACACAGATGTCCGTTTCATTGTTCTTCATTATTTTTTTCCTTCCTTGGCGGGCTGCGCTGCACCGTCAAGGTAATCCCTACTCTTTGGCTAAATGGCTGCTAGTTGCCGAAGGCCAAATAAATAAATTAAAAAAAATCCCCATCCTTCGACAGCTGACAAGCAAGTCACTAGAAAACGCAGCTGCAGTCAACAGTTGCTCGCCTTTGGCTAGTGTGTGCTGTCGTGTAGAACAATGTCTTCACTCTTTTATTGGTATTGTTTTGACTCTGCAGTTACTCGTCGAGTTTTGAAGTACAGAAGAACTAGGAGGTTATGGATTCATCCCATAAATAGCGACAGACATTTAGGAGAGTTTTTTTTTTTACATGAAGAACTTAAAAACTATCTTGAAAAATTTTATTCATATTACAGAATGAATCATAATACATTTCAGTATGTGCTGCAGAACATTCAAGACAAAATTTCGAAACAGAACACAAATTTTCGCAGAAGTATAACAGCAGAAGAAAAATTGTGTATAACGATAAGGTAAGATTCGTTAGTACACACTTTTTGGTTTGCAGTAGAACTTTGTGCAGCATTCACTACCTCCAATTAATTGTAGTCATGCTTTTGTATTTTAAATTTCACAAACGCTTACCTCTGAGGGGAAGAGAGTTTATGGGACTCCTGAGAATCATCAGTAAGTAATTAGCTTCGTCATTTTGGGTAATGTCTTGCTGTGCCTTCAACGAAGAATCGCAGATACACTCCTTCAGAATTTTCCAACTTTTTCTTCGTTTTTCTTCATGATGCAGCGCTTGGCAGTGGTGATAGTTCATCATGTGGAGCCACTGATGACCTCACAGAATTCTTTTCATTTCCTTGTAAGATAGACAGACTGATATGCCCTTTGACTCAGTGGTTCTATTTCCACTGGTAAGGAACTGTGCATAGCTCTTGGAACTTAGGAAAATCATATGACAGAACAAAGCCCGAGTGGAATTGCATTTTAATATACTATTCCCTGGATCACATGACCTTATTTTGCCAAGTTATACAAGTTATTCTCTGCAACTGTCTCTCAGGTCTTTGCATTTCGATTTCATTATTTTAATTGAAAGAATATAGAAGGATGCAAGAAAATGTCTCTTTAATTATTTATTGTTGTATAACTATGAAATGACATGGACTAAGTAAATATCTACTGTGCAAACAAAACTGTAAAAACTTCGCCCAACACCACACTTGAGTAACACATTTTACGATTTTTTTTCTCAGGTATCTGTCCACTGGCATCTCCTTTCATGCACTAGCATCGTCATTCCGATTAGGAGTGTCCACCGTATCAGTGTTGGTGAAAGACGTTTGTATGGCCATATGGGAGTCACTTGCTCCCATTCATTTACCAACGCCAACTGTTTCTCGATTTAAAGAAATTGCCAGTGAAATGCATACGAGATGGGGATTTCCAAACTGTGTTGGATGTATAGACGGGAAGCACATACGTGTCCAATGTCCTAAACTTTCTGGCAGCATGTTTTACAATTACAAACAGTATTATTCGATTGTACTCCAAGCAGTTGCTGATGCAAATTACAAATTTATAGCTGTGGATGTTGGTGCCTACGGTAAACAGTCTTATGCAGGCGTTTTTAAAGAAAGTATGTTATATAAGAAACTTACAAATGGGGAGCTGTTATTACCGCCACCAACAAGACTTGAAGGAATGTGTCAGGAACTACCGTACGTCATTTTGGGAGATGAAGCTTACCCCTTATTAGAGAATTTGATGAGACCTTTTCCTCGCAGAAATTTGGACAACGAGAGGATTCTATACAATGATATGCATTCCAGAGCAAGAAAAGTTGTTGAATGTGCATTTGGTATAATGACCAATAAATGGAGACTACTGAGGAAGGAAATTGAAACATCCGTTGACGTAGCTGATCACATAGTCAAGTGCATTTGTCTACTCCATAATATTGTCATTGACAGAGAAGGATGCAATGTTGAAGCTGAAAAGTTTTGTAACAATGCTGATATGCAGACAGCTGGTGCCACATTCAACAGAAATTCCACATTACGTTCGAAAACTGTCAGGAACACTTTTGTTGAATATTTCGTTAAAAATGCAACTTAAAATAATTAAAAAACCTCTCAAATAAATTTTGGAATTGAAAGTACTTTGCTATTTACTGTATTTTTTTGTATCTCATTTCACTGTAAATAAAACAAATAAAATTATAAAGGAAAATAATTTATATTTGTGCGTACTATCTGAAACACACTCCTTGGTTACTTCGTTCCATAATCTGGAAACTGCATCATTACTGTCATACTAGCCGAAATTCTGATACCAAATTGATAGACACAAGTTAATGTCATGTATATGTTATTCTGCATCCATTAAAGTAAGAACATCGCAAAAAGATGTCACAGACAACAGCTTATAGTAACGTGCCACAACATGACTTTACAATGCATTATCATCTGGTAGGGACACATTTCCGTCCCTCAGTGACACTCATATCTGCCTCCTTTTACAAGTAAATGCGAACTATTCAGTG
Source organism: Schistocerca serialis cubense (assembly GCF_023864345.2). Lineage (NCBI taxonomy): Eukaryota > Metazoa > Arthropoda > Insecta > Orthoptera > Acrididae > Schistocerca > Schistocerca serialis. Next base: position 528,751,566 of record NC_064643.1, read on the forward strand.
GCAGCAATGCCGCGATCGCTGGCAAGCTATTGTTGTAAATGCATGTAGATTAAATAAATGAAATAAAAGTAATTTCGCATGTATCATTATAATAAACGTATTTTTTCCTCACTTATTGTGAAATGTGAGGTAACATCTTAAAATAAAAGACGTGTGCAGTCACACTTGTGATGAATGCAGAAGGGAGACGTGTGGTGCGTGTACTGCAGAAGCTGTAGTGCTGCTCCACAGGCTCGCGCCTGCGGTCGGCTCGCGCCGGCAATATTAAACACTCGGAATGTCGTCGGCTCGGCTCCGGGAGGCTCACGCCGTGTCGGCGCGGCCCGGCCGCCAGTGTGAACACCGCAATTCAAAACCATGTGTTTGATATCGAAGCGGGCGGCGGCCCGGCCAGGCTCGGCTCGGCCCGGCCGGCAGTGTGAACGCAGCCTAAAGGTACGTTGTCCAAGACGCGACGCACACTAGCGACTGCGACGGGTCGCTACGTGACGTCAGAAGTTGCCTGCTGGCACATGCGCAGTTCGAGTTTGGGATGCGACGCGCGACTGTTGCGGCAGCTGTCGCAGCACTGCACCAGTGAGCAGTGTTGCGACGGAAGTCGGACGACACAAAGACGTACGGCTGCCAGAAAGATGTCGAGCCAGTCAAGGAAAACTGAAATGAGCCACTCACAGGATGTGATGCTCTGTGAGCTGGTCTCGCAACATCCTTGCCTTTACGGTTTGAAAAACCCTAAATATAGAGACACTATGTTCAGAGACAGAATTTGGGAAGAAATTGGTGCACAGTTGAAACTGGCAGGTGAGTGAAATATATATTTTCCCATTAATGCAAATTTTTCAGGCCTGTTATGACAATCAGTATAATCCATGCAGATGTAGAATTAGAATGATGAAAATGAACTTGAAGGTCAATTTTCGCATTACTCTTTTTTGTGACGATAAAAATTGAAAACGGCAAGTACATTGTAAAATGAACAATGTAAAGTACAACGAGAAAGTTACATTTTACAATACCTTCACTTTGAAAGTAAACGGTAGATTGGTGTCTTGATGATACCTTCTAGTTGTGAAAAACCACCACCAGATTTTTAGGTGAAATGTGCAAAAACAGATGGAGGAATATTCGGGACTTGTATCAGAGAAATAAACGAGAATGAAAGCTTGGAACAGGTTCAGATGCCTCAGCAAAACCAAGAAAATGGGTTCTGCTTGATCACTTGGCTTTAAGAAACCTACATTTCGTGGCATTTTAAATGAAATTGTCAAGAGCAAATGGAGAAATATTAGTAACTCATACCGGAGAAATATATGACATAAAATGGTTTCATTAGGTCCAAATGTGTCAGCGAAACAAAACAAATGCATTCTCTATCGTGTGATGACCACACGATTCTCGTTGCGCGTCGACAGAACTGGCGGCTAGTCGCGACGCTCCCGGAGATATATGAGCCCAAATCTCGGAAACGGAGATCGATATCATTTGATCTCAACTTTAAAAATAATTTCGGTATGTTAGCTTCTTTTCATCGGCAACGATGTATGACCTAACGTGAACCATACGTAAAGTAGCCAGCGACCACATTTTTCACTGTACACAATTCAAATTTTATGCAGTAGGTTACTTGTAAATTAAGTATCGGAATAACTGTGACGAATATCGGAAAAATAGACACCTCATTATCAAGCTGTGATGTGAAACTGTAAGATACGCAAACATCAATTTTTTGTGCCTTTTACTTTCCTCACAATTGATAGAGAAGTAATATACAGCGAAAAAAAACACGCAAAACCGGAAGAGATACTTTTCAATTTTTTAAAGTAAAAGGAGAATCTGTATCGAAAAACTAACTCTGGGAGCCGATGTAACTTTGTTGCATTAACATACAGTATTTTTTACAGCAAGAAAATCGGAATTCTTATTTTTCTTATGTATTTGAATCCGCCGCCGCCGACCGGAGCTTGGGAAACAGCGACGACTCCAGTCGTGTTGCGGCCGTGTCGCCGTCTGCCGGGGTGGGAAAAGAGGAGGGGGCAGCGTCGCAGTCGCAGCCAACTGTCGCGTCTTGCACAACGTAACAGCGCGTCGAGGAAGCTTCTCGCTCCGTGACATCGGCGAAGGCGCATTGCGTTATGCGCAGCGTGTGTGGTATCTGCCCCTGAAACTTTGTAGCTCCTAAACTAAAAGTGGTAGAAATGTAATTTAAATTGATGTATACACAGGTGGTGTTACTGATTCCAGTGCATGATAGAAACAACTATTGTTCCATTTAAAAAATTGTATCTTTTTGCTGTAACTCTTTGGATAATAATATAATAAACTACACTCCTGGAAATTGAAATAAGAACACCGTGAATTCATTGTCCCAGGAAGGGGAAACTTTATTGACACATTCCTGGGGTCAGATACATCACATGATCACACTGACAGAACCACAGGCACATAGACACAGGCAACAGAGCATGCACAATGTCGGCACTAGTACAGTGTATATCCACCTTTCGCAGCAATGCAGGCTGCTATTCTCCCATGGAGACGATCGTAGAGATGCTGGATGTAGTCCTGTGGAACGGCTTGCCATGCCATTTCCACCTGGCGCCTCAGCTGGACCAGCGTTCGTGCTGGACGTGCAGACCGCGTGAGACGACGCTTCATCCAGTCCCAAACATGCTCAATGGGGGACAGATCCGGAGATCTTGGTGGCCAGGGTAGTTGACTTACACCTTCTAGAGCACGTTGGGTGGCACGGGATACATGCGGACGTGCATTGTCCTGTTGGAACAGCAAGTTCCCTTGCCGGTCTAGGAATGGTAGAACGATGGGTTCGATGACGGTTTGGATGTACCGTGCACTATTCAGTGTCCCCTCGACGATCACCAGTGGTGTACGGCCAGTGTAGGAGATCGCTCCCCACACCATGATGCCGGGTGTTGGCCCTGTGTGCCTCGGTTGTATGCAGTCCTGATTGTGGCGCTCACCTGCACGGCGCCAAACACGCATACGACCGATACCCCAGGAGCAACAGTGTCCCTAATTTGCTGGGAAGTGGCGGTGCGGTCCCCTACGGCACTGCGTAGGATCCTACGGTCTTGGCGTGCATCCGTGCGTCGCTGCGGTCCGGTCCCAGGTCGACGGGCACGTGCACCTTCCGCCGACCATTGGCGACAACATCGATGTACTGTGGAGACCTCACGCGCCACGTGTTGAGCAATTCGGCGGTACGTCCACCCGGCCTCCCGCATGCCCACTATACGCCCTCGCTCAAAGTCCGTCAACTGCACATACGGTTCACGTCCACGCTGTCGCAGCATGCTACCAGTGTTAAAGACTGCGATGAAGCTCCGTATGCCACGGCAAACTGGCTGACACTGACGGCGGCGGTGCACAAATGCTGCGCAGCTAGCGCCATTCGACGGCCAACACCGCGGTTCCTGGTGTGTCCGCTGTGCCGTGCGTGTGATCATTGCTTGTACAGCCCTCTCGCAGTGTCCGGAGCAAGTATGGTGGGTCTGACACACCGGTGTCAATGTGTTCTTTTTTCCATTTCCAGGAGTGTAAGTTCATAGCTCCGCAGACAGTGTAACGTTTCTTATGGTGACCTACCGCAATAAATATTTCCGTCGCCTATTACTTCGCAACTTAAAGAGGAAAACACTTTTAGTGAAACACCCTGTATGTATGGGAAGAAGGTGAGGTAAAGTGGTCACTCTAAGTGAAATAAACTGTGCTTATTAACAGAAGTTTCTTGTATATAGATCTTGAACCTACAAACTCTAAGGTATCACATTAAATATTTATAGCTAAAGTAAGAGTATAGTTTATAAGATATATGAACGTTTTTCCGAGTGCGTACATACTGTCCACTTTCCCTACCTAATTGGGTAAGGTGGGCAGTCCTTTGCCACCATTCCCAAATAGCCCGTTTAGTTTACAAAAGGAGAGCACAATAATACATATGACAAAGAAACGTGTTGCAATACATTGTTGGCACATGAAGGTCAACAAATGAGAAGTACTAATTATTCCTAATTATGTACGTAAATAGAGAAATCAACGATTATCTTTGGGTTCCTAATTCAGTCTAGTTCCTTCGCGATTTACCCACACACAAATAATATTGAGTTATGTACAAAATTCGCATGTGAAGATGTCATCGTTCTCATCGCATCCAGCGCACAGTTCATGAGCCCAGAGTTTACAGCTCCGACATCTTATCCAACCCTCATTTTCTTCAGATCCAGAAAACGCTTCCTAGCAGTAAAAACAGTCTGTTTCACTGTCTCCAACAGTGGAATTTTCTTCTTCCATTTCTTCTTCAAAAATTTTCTTGTTAGCCGAAACTCTCTTAGCGTTTGGTCCCAATTTTAGCTTCTTACCTTTATTTTGAGTTGGCTTACAATGTAGAACACTGGCTTTATCAGTTTGTTTTCCTTTGAACTTCCTGTTTTTCTTAAAACCTGTTCAGCTTTTTTGCTTTTAGCTTCAGCCAACACGTTTTTATAAGGGCTTGAAGTGACTACGGCAGTACTTTTTTTTGCATCTTGTTTGTCTTTGTTTCACACTTTGTTTCTTAGGCAAAGGTTTTACAGCCTTTGGGTTTTTGTGGAACTCACCTGTTGGATACTCAGACGAACGTTCTTCAGGGGTCGGACGCTGAGGAGAACATTCTCTAAAGGCACTCTGCTCTTGAAGACAGTTTGTAAATTGGTTCCGGAAATGAACCAGTAGGCCTCTTTGAAGCAGACAGAGCAGTTTGGCGTCTAGAGGGATCAGCACTTGCAGAAGATTGAACTAGGCACAATATTAGTGTCCGTACCCAAAGGAATGTAACCTCAGCTGCAGTATACTCTTCATCGGTGAACACGTTAGGATATAGAGGAAACATTCCACACTTTCTAAAGCCATTGATTGCTGTCACTGGAACGGCTGCACGAAGAAACGCTTCACCCAAGAGTACACTTATATAAAACTGTGTAATAGTTCGTCCTGGATTATTTCGAAGAAATTTTTCACAAGATTATACGTAGAAAGTTTGAAAGGTGACATGAACGTCACTTTCAAAGGATGGAGCTTGTAGCCGCAGTGTGGCGGCAAGCACACAACAATTGTATGATTTTCTCTGGCCTTATCAATGAAACCTATGTTATTAGAATGGGTAGAGTGAACGTCTAAGATTAATACAACTAGATCTTGAGCAGTTGCTTTTTGCGTGTTTAGAAAAATGTTCCAATTAATCCAAAAATCTTTCACACTGCATCCACCCGCTAGGGTGGCATGCCAATTCGGTTCCTGGCGGAACTTTATGTTTAAATTTCACCTTCATTCTTCATCAAGGGAAGATTACAAAAGGGGAAATGATATTTCCTCTTGCAGACATGCACACTAACGAAGCCGACAGAACACCTCTATCAGCTGAAGTAGCGGCCTCGACTTGTCTTCTTTTGAGTGCAGACATTCTGCTGTTCTTGGGCTGAATGTCAGAAGATTGGTTTCATCTACATTATAAATGCGATGAGCAGGATGAAATCGTTTGTCTTGCAATGTTTTAAGGATATCGAAATACTTTTCTACGTTCACCTTGTTAAAGAAATGGTTCAAATGGCTCTGAGCACTATGGGACTTAACTTCTGAGGTCATCAGTCCCCTAGAACTTAGAACTGCTTAAGCCTAACTAACCTCAGGACATCACACACGCCCATGCCCGAGGCAGGATTCGAACCTGCGACCATCGCGGTCGCGCGGTTCCAAACTGTAGCGCCTAGAACCGCTCTGCCACCCCGGCCGGCCCTTGTTAAAGGCCTGTCCTCTAGCCATAAAGGTAGACTCTGGCTTCCTAAGATTAATATTAGGATGCCGTTCTCTAAAGCTTACTACCCACTCTTTACCTGACATTTCAGACTCTTTGCTGAAACGATGTGGTATTTTGTTACGCTCTACCAACTGGAAATCTAATCGCCTCAGGTCATTGACTTTAATTCCATAAAATTACATTTCAAAAATGTAATTAACGATTTCTGGAGCTTGTTCTTCACTGAAAACCGGCCTTAAGCTGCCCATTACCTCTTTACTGGCAACTGCATCTCTATTTTTCCCTTTAACTCTTCGTTTTAGCGTTTTACGTGGCCACTTTGGCGTGTATCGCAGCCAATTTTCCCGATCGGACGCCATGTCACACCAGTAGTTCACAAGCGAAACAATACAATCGAAGGAAATGACGGTGACTTATGTTTATATTTGTAAGCCAAAAGGCATTACGTGAACCGTGATATCGTAAATACTTAAGAAAAGTGGTAGCAGTTAAAGTAACATGAGTGTCTTAGCTCACATCAAACGATCGATTTACAGAGAGATAACGGAGCAAGCTTCCTTTGTCAACGTCACCAACAACACTAATGGTGTCGATTACACCCAGTTTGGCCACATCTCGGTAGAAAGCAGCGCTACACACACACACACACACACACACACACACACACACACACACACACACACACACATACTTATTTTATTTCTTGGTAGATGGCACTGTAATCGCAAATATCAAGTGTGCCTGTTTTTGAAATTAAGAACCGAAGCATTTGTTCCTAAATTTAGTTTACGATGTAAATGTAAACTTTGTGTTCTAACGCTTGATATTTATATTCTTATTTTTCTTTAGTGTTTAAATTTGATTAAATACACTTATCCATTTCAATGCTTGTTTAGAAACAACGTGTAGCTTGAGCCAGGAATAACAACGTGCGTATAACAGTTTTCCCATTGGGATGCTTGATACCGTTCAGCCCCTTGCTTCTCAGCACTGGGCTGCTTGATTTCGTTGAGTCCCTTTGCCAATCACCGCTGGGGTTCTTAATTCCGGTGAGTCCCCTCGCCTGTCACCACAACTGTGATTCAAAATAAACGCTCAAACTGAAGATGTTCCATTTGGATTCATTTATTGTTTCGTGCGTGGAATGCATGTACACAACTTAAAATTATATCTCGTACAATGTCTGCCCGAGTATTTTTGATACGTCCTGTCATGTTCTGTCAAGTAGCTGGTAGGTCTGCATACCCTTTGTCCATCGAACAACCCCACAAGAAAAGATCAGGCGATCTAAAGTCGGGTGAATTGGGAGGCCACATTGCCGCATCACGCTTACCGATCCAGTGATCATTGAAATCACGATTCAGTGCGTCTTTTCCTCTTACAAAGTAATGTGTCAGACAAACATCACGTTGCAACCACATGTTCTGTCGCAATACGAGATGTACATTTTCCAACAGGATGGGTAACTCACTTTTGCAATAAGTTACGATATTTTTCCCCGTTCAATGTGCATTCCACTACAAGGGGACCGATTAGTTTGTCGTCTATGATACGCACCAAACATTAACAGACCATGGAAGCTGGCGAGCAGCCTCACCTATCCAGTGCAGGTTTTCCGCACTCCAATAATGCATGCTATGACGATTCATTTCGCCGTGGTTCGTAAATGTTTACTAGTCAGAGAACATTACTTGGCAAAAGCATTACGGGCTCTTTGTATTTGCATGAGTGCCAATTGCAAAACAGCATGCGAATCTGAAAATCATTCCCATGAAGTTCTTCATGCATGGAGACGTGATAGGGACGGTATTTGTGACGGTGTAGGATCGTCCAAAAGCGTGCCGGAGCAACTCCAAACTGCCGCGATGGGTCTCATGTACTTGCACGTAGAATATTATGAGCCACCGTAGGTAATACTGCAATTTCATTATTGACGATCTCCGTTACTGTAGCTCTACGAGTAGGTTTTGTATGCGTCACACTTCCTTCTGTAGTATCCAAATTGCAAATATTTGCCGAAACATCGGAGAACTTGGGTCCCTTATACCAAAATACTCAGAAGGTATCTTAGAACAACCTCTGAAAGTTTGTCGGTGGAGTTCTGATTCATCCTGCATAGCTACAACAACAGAACAAAAAATAGCTTTCGTTACTCATTGCCAATGCAGTCAAGTCAGTGGCTGAGAAATGAGTTCTCTGTGAGGGTAAAAAAAAATAAATAAATAAAAAAAAATCGCTTGACTGACATTTCTTCTGGACAGCTCTTTCTTTCTAAAGACAAACATTTAACTTGATAATGGTAAGAATGTATAAATTAGTATACAAATTTATTTATTTTGTTGTTAAATTTCTAACTTGGGCAGTGACAAAGATTAAGCTGTTCAGTTTTACTAAATTTAAGTTACTGTGCTTTTTAGTAATTTGTAAGTGATCAGCACGCAACTACACTCATGTTCAGAGAAAAAAACAGAGTACCTTGAACGACTAGAAATAGGACGTTCATATTCGCAGGACATGTACGTTACTTTGGCCTGCACAAATAATTAGCATTTGGACCAGGTCTGCTCGCAGTTTCAGGGTCAACATCGATATCGGTGCGCAACACCACCTACCGATAAAATGTGCCTGCAGCTCTTGTTGTCGCTATAAACCGAATGTAATGGATCAGTGTGACTTGAGCAGACGTGCAGGATGCCTCGCAGTCTTATGCACTAACTGCATTGTCAAATCAGTCAGTTTGAAAGAGGGCGCATTATTGGCATGAGAGAATGTGATGGATTCATCTGGGAAACTGCTACTCGTGTGGGGCGAAGCGTTTTGGCAGTGCAACGGTTGTGTTCAGAATGGTTCGCAGAAGGCCGTAGAACGAGATGAATCAGGTCGCAAGACCCAGACCACTCCCCGAGAAGATCGACACAACTGGAATTGTAAGGCAGATCTGCGTCCTCCTCGGCTCTGGCGGAGCAACAGTGGAACAGTTTAACACGTCGTACGCAATCAGGGGCAACGGCCTTGCCGCAGTGGATACACCGGTTCCCGTGAGATCACCGAAGTTAAGCGCTGTCGGGCGTGGCCGGCATTTGGATGGGTGACCATCACACAGCAATGCGCTGTTGCCATTTTTCGGCGAGCACTCAGCCTCGTGATACCAATTGAGAAGCTACTCGAGCGAATACTAGTGGCTCCAGTCAAAGAAAACCATCATAGCGACCGGGAGAGCGGTGTGCTGTGACCACACGCCCCTCCTATCCACATCCTCAACTGAAGATGACGCGGCGGTCGGATGGTTCCGATGGGCCACTTGTGGCCTGAAGACGGAATTCTACGCTATCAGGGATGACAATCCGCCGCCGTTTATTTCAGCACGAGTTACGTGTGCGTCAACCACTTCTACGCCTACCGTTGACCAATGTGCAGAAAGATGCTACTGCAATGACGTCAACTCAAGGACTTATGGTGTGGGGTGCTATTGGGTTCAAGCACAAATCACAGCTGGTGCGAGTCCAGGGTATTGTGACTAGTGTGACCTACATGAGTGACATCCTGCGAGTAATAGCCATATCCCTTTTGCGAAACACCCCAGACGCCATTTTTCAGCAAGACAACGCACGACCACATGTTACTGGACGAACACGTGCCTTCTTGGTGTCACAGGATGTCAGCCTTTTGTCCTGGCCTGCCTGCAGCGCTGTGACCCAATGCCACTTACCACAGATGAACTTTGGAACCAGCTGAATGTAGCATGGATGTCTACACGACAGGAGCCATCACGTATTGAACAAGTTATCAGGGCCCAGGCGGACCCTGTGCCTACTACGGAACAGGACACATGCTGAACCAAGGTGACTAAAATGCTTATCATTTCTGCAGAATATACTAATGTGCATGTCCTGTGAATATGAACGTCCTATCACTAATCGTTCAAGATATTCTGCTTTTTCTGAACGTGAGTGTATAAAAACTAGTCATACAATTATACAAATTAGTCATACAAACGCAGCACGTACACTCCCTTATTGCAAATCATCAACAGAACATCTAAAAAACTACCTAACTCTGTAAGGATTCTAAGCGGACCACAATTCGCCGACAAATGTTTGTTTCTCCGTTGCCTAAGCGTCACTGGACAACAGTATCTCAGGAGCACATTATGTAAACGCTCTGGTCTTCCGGCCGTTAATACAGGTTTCTCCTACAAGCAGCTTCTTAAATGTTCACAAAACAGAAACGAAACCTTTTCAGTGTTCCCATCTATTTAAAAAAACACTTGGTCAATGTTGAGAATTTAAAAGCCACGGGGGTGCGCTCATCTTTCTTTTCTTCTCTCAGTTACTGTTGGTGTTGAATTACAGGTATAACACACGCAACAGCTAAGCCAGCGATGGGAACCCAAGGCTCCTTCAACTCAGTAGGTCGTCCGTTAATGTACGAGTATTTAAGAGACATAAACTAAAAAAAATCAACCATCAACATTTACCCCTAGCAGCTACGTGTAAAATCATCTACAAGTACTTCCACTGTACCGAAAGAATTGCAAGCTCGAGCGTTGATTGCAGTTCTTTTTACGATTCTGTTATGCCCGGAAGAACGAGAATTCATTTAGCAATCACATTTCCCACCAGGCATGTCACGACTCTGAATAAAGCAAAATTCATCACTGTAGAGTTGATTTTTCTGTTGCTTGAAGCTCCAAATTGTGCTGATGGCGCACGCCTAGTTTACAGTGTATACAAGCTGCTGTTTAAATTGTTTATCTCTGAACTGACAAACGTCACTGATGATGGGGACACAGTGAGGACAATAGAATACACCCGTGGGGAATAAGTACCGACTCACGCAATCCGCCAACACCTTCAACTGGTTTCGAGTACAAACAGATGTGGCTGTGTTAATTTTACTCATTATGAAGAAGAATGTATCTTGTACTGATTTGTTCTAACAAACAATAAGAAAATTTTCTACATGCCTTAAACTATAAATTAACAAGAAGTTTGGTTCATTTCTTTTTACCTTTGGAATCACCAGCTTGAAAGACGACATTTTTGCAGTCTTCAACTTCTGCGTGTCAATCTGAAAAAAAATTTTTTTCATTATACTGACAAGCAATGAATATATTAAAAGCTAACGAGTTCTTTTATGTGGCCATCCTCCGCAGCATGCACAGAAATATTTGTTTTGTAAGTAAAAACCACCTTCCCTTGTTGCACTGTACTTTATTCTCCCAGACACGTTTCGTCTCTTTTCACTTTAAGGCATCATCAGTGGAATCTATACTTCCAAATAAAAACGAAAAGAACTGTAAGTAATCACTAATTTACATAAAAAATGAGAAGTGAACTGCTTTATAATCTACGAATAATACATATCAAAACAAAAGTGTATCATAACTATTTCATTACACGTCCCTCTGACGATGCCTTAAAGCGAAAAAAGGCGAAATGCGTCTAGGAGAATAAAATACAGTGCAGCAAGAGAAAACGTATTTTATTTACAAAACAAATGTATTAATATCTCTTGTGTTAGACGAACATGCATTTTCAGTATGACACTGTAACGCACAGAAATCGCCTGAGGCAACACCAATATTAATTACATCTGTTTGCAGATATTCCGGAGAGAGCTGCGTGCTCATTATGCTTATGTACACACAAAATATCTAGCTCAGTAATTAATCGACGTGTAGAAGCTTGTTAAAATGAATTTCAACTTCATCCAAAGCAGAATGCCTCACCTGTCTGTTTAGATCCGCAGTGGAAAACAGTGGCGTACATTTTTCGAGCAGGTGGAGAGAATTATTCTATGTTGATGACGAATGGTAATATAACAAAATCATATTTCTCATATTTTAGATTTCGAATAATATCGTTGGAAAACTATTTTTGGGCTTTTTATTTTGTTGTTACTTATACTCTTTCATTACAGTGCTCAGCAAATGGATTGTTAATAGGTTACGTTGAGACAGGCTTTATTTTACAGTGGACAAATGTGTTCTACTAGAATTCTAAGTGTAAAGAGGCACCATATGGTGGTCGAAATCCCGGAGTACACAGTGCTGTGTGTCTCTGTCATATACACATTTTTCTCAGAGTCTTATTTTTTTGCCTCATATGAAACATGGACAATGCCGAGGACGGTAGCTTGCGTGTCTCAACGCTACAGACAGGAGTAACGTGGTTGCAGCCACAACGGAGGGATATTTGTGGGGAAAACAGACTAAACCATGATCCTGAAAAAGGGCAGCAGCCTTTTCAATAGTTGCAGCGGAAACAGTCCGGATGATTTACCGCCCTGACCTTATAACATTAGCGATCACGGTCACGCTACTGCGAACGAGTGAAAGCAAGGGGAAACTACAGCCGAGATTTTTCTCTCGAGGGCATAGAGTTCTACTGCATGGCTTAACAACGATGACATCATCTTGAGTAGGACATTCCGCAGGTAAAATAGTCCACCCTTCGTATCTCCTGGCATGGACTGCTCAGGAGGATTTCATCATCAGGAAAGACAGTATTGGCATTCTACACGTCGGACCGTCGAATGTTAGATCGCTTAGTTGAGTAAGTGCATTAGAGGGGAATCTGAAAAAAAAGAAAGTATAGATTGAAGTTAATATAGTGGGAATTGGCGAAGATAAGTGGCAGGAGGAACAGGACTTCTGGTCAAGTCAGGATAGGGTTACCAACACAAAATCAAATATGATTTTTGCAGGAGTAGGTCTAATAATGGATAAGAAAATAGGAATGCGAGCAACGGCACAGTAAAAGCTTTGGTTGATTCGAAGGAGGGACCAAAGAGTGAGGTCATCGGTCCCATCGGATTGGGGAAGGATGGGGAAGGAAGTCGGCCATGCCTTTTCAGTAGAATCATCCCGAAATTTGCCAGAGCGATATAGGGAAATGACGGAAAACCTAAATCAGGACGGCCGAACACGATATAGTGTGCTAACCACTGCGCCACCACGCTCGGTGTGAAAGCTTTATCGTAGTCGAGATAGACACGAAGCCGGTAGGCCTATTCACACAGTAATACAAGTTTATATACCAACTAGCTCCGAAGATGATGAAGTGATTGAAAGAATGCTTGATGAGAGGAAGTAAATTATTCAGTTAGTTAAGATAGACGAAAATTTAATTGTGGTAGGTGACTGGAAATCGATAGTAGAAAGAATAACAGAAGGAAAGATAGCAGGGGGATATGGAATGGAGGAAAGGAATGAAAGAGGAAGCAGTCTGGTGGAATTTTGTACAGAACATAATTTAAACATGGCTAACACCTGTTTTAAGACTCATGGAAGAAAAATGTATGATCTGGGGATAATGGATGGTTTGAGATTGATTATATAATGGTAAGACAGAAATTTATAAATCAGATTTGAAAATGGAATACATTTCCAGTAGTAGGTTAGGACTGTGGTCATAATTTATTGGTTAAAACTGAAGAAAATTTAAAAAGATGACAAATTAAGGAAATGAGCCCTAGATAAATTTAAGGAACGAAAGGTTGAGTTTCAGAAGGAATAATAGGCAACGTTGAACTGAAAAAGGGAAATAATACAGTAGAAGACGAATGGGTAGCTTTGAGGTATGAAAAAGGGAAGGTAGCATGGGATAACATATGTTATAAAGGTCTTAGAAATCCCAGCATAACTCAGGAGATACTGAATTTATTTGACGAAAGGGCAAATTACAAAAATACAGAAAATACAGCAGGTGACAGGGATCAGAGACATTTAAAAAATGAGATTTCCAAGAAGTGCAGAATGGTCAAGCGAGGATGGGTAGAGGACAAATGCTAGGCTGTAAAAGCACGCATAACTAAGGGAAAGGTAGATTCCGCCTACGGGGAAATTAAAGAGACATTTTGAGAAAAGATAAGCAGCTGTATAAATATCAAGAGCTCAGTGGTAAGCCGATACTACGCAAAGAAGGGAAACGTGAAAGATGGAAGGAAAGTATAGAGGATCTACATAAGGGGAACGAACTTGACGACACTTTTATAGAAAGACAGCAGGAAGTAAATGAATATGTGATGGGAGATACAATACTGCCAGAAGGATTTGACAGAGCGCTGAAAGACCTAAGTGGGAATTAGAACCTGGAGCTGGCAACATTCCCTCAGAATTATTAAGATCCCTGGGAGAGGCAGCCATGAAAAAATTATTCCACCCAGTAAGCGATTCATTTACTCAAGAATGGAAAGACTGGTAGAGACCGAGATGAGTTTGGGCTCCGGAAAATGATTATACACGTTTGGTAATACTGACTCTACGAATTATCCTAGAAGAAAGGCAAACCTACGTTTATTGCGTTTGTATACTTAAAGAAAGCTTTTGGCGTTGACTGGAATACAGTTTGAAATTATGAAGATGGCAAGGATGAAATACAAGGATCAAAAATTTATGTAAGACATTTACAGAATCCATACTGCAGTTATAAGAGTCGAAGGACATGAAAGAGTAGTCGTAATTGAGAAGGGAGTGACGCAGAGTTTGTAGCCTGTCCCCGATCTTAATCTGTACAGTAAGCAAGCAGTAAAGGTTCAAATGGTTCAAATGGCTCTGAGCACTATGGGACTTAACATCTTGGGTCATCAGTCCCCTAGAACTTAGAACTGCTTAAACCTAACTAACCTATGGACATCACACACATCCATGCCCGAGGCAGGATTCGAACCTGCGACCGTAGCAGCCCCGCGGTTCCGGACTGCAGCGCTAGAACCGAACGGCCACCGCGGCCGGCAAGCAGTAAAGGAAGGTACGGAGAAATGTGGAAACGGAATTAGAGTTCAGGGGGAAGAAATAAAAACGTTTAGGTTTGCCGATGACTTATAATTCTGTGAGACGCGGCTAAGGTCTTGCAAGAACAGTTCAGTGGAGTGGACAGTGTCTTGAAACGAGGACTTAAGTAAAACTATGGTAACGAAATGTAGTCGAATTAATTCAGGCGATGCTGAAGGAATTATTATTAGGGAGTGAGTCACTAACAGCAGTAGACGAGTTTTGCTATTTGGGCATCAAAATAACTGATGACAGCCGAAGTAGGGAAGACATAAAATGCGAGCTAGCAGCAGGAAGAAAAGCACTCCTGAAAAAGAATTTTTTACCGTCTAATGCAAATTTAACTGTTAGGAAATCTTTTCTGAAGGCATTTGTCTGGAGCGGAGCCTCGTATGGAAGTGAAACGAAGACAATAAGCAATTCAGACAAGAAGAGAATAGAAGATTTTAAAATGTTCCACAGAACAATGCTGAAGGTTAGACGGGTGTAACGAATAACAAACAAGGTGCTAATGGGGAAAAAAACGTGACTAAAGGAAGAGATCGGCTGATGGGACACGTTCTGAGGCATCAAGGAACTGACAATTTGCAAACAGAAGGAAGTGCGGAGGGGGGTAAAAATTGTGGACGCAGAAGAAGGCATGAATACGGTAAGCAGGTTCAGCTTGTGTAGGCTGCGACTTTTATGCAGAGATGAAAAGGTTTGTAAGGGATAGACTTCCGTGGAGAGCTGCATCAAGACAGTCTTGGGACTGAAGACAACAACAACACATTTTCGTATTAGATGTCCTCCTTACCTTTTTTCCTACTCCTTGCGGAGCTGGAGGTTTCTCATCCCCTCAGTAAGCAATAAGTGTACCAAGTTTAGTTGAAATTTCTCTGTCAGTTACAGAATTACACTTACCAGTCAGTTACATCCCTCTACAACCTGCGATTCATCCCAAACAGTGTTTGGTGCGTCTCGTTACCACAGCTTTTTCTATTCTGTTCATACGTGTACCAAGTTTGCCTAAATAGTTGGAAGATATCCAGAGTAATGCTTTACGTCACTTCTAGCTGCAGTCCTGGGGGTTAAAAGTCATCGGGAGAGGTACCTGTCAGCCCACTAATACCATAAACTGTGTATTTGGCACCTGTATATTTGAATGGGTGATTATTAAAAAGTACCTAAGTCACTTATTCATACTTTTGAGAGAATTTAAACGGACTTATTTTTATTGTGTGTTGCCAAATAGTGCTTTGCTACAATTAGGTATTAAACTATGTACATAGACCTACAATTAGATACGTTTCGACGCTTAATATTAATAGGAAACGAGAAAAAATTATTTTATCTTGTTTACTTAGGTGCCTCTTAACAATTAATAAAATTTATAGTAGGGGTCTGTTTCGCACAATGCAGATTTTTTGTTAAATAATGAACAGTATGTGTTACCTCATATTACAAACATAAATCGTTAATAGTTAATCAATATTATTACACTATATAGACTAGTTTTTCTGAACCTTATTCATTATCGTTGAGAGCAACAGAAACTAGTGTCCACTGTAAAAGTTGATTGTAAAAGCCTTTTTTCTACAGTGTTCAACATAACTTCCTTTAAGTCATCAGTTTCGCTATTTTGGGTAGCTATTTTTTCTTGCAAATAATTTTCTTGACTAGGTAAAGACACGTTATTAGTTTTCTTGAGTTTAAAGATATTCAGGGTTTGAAAATCACCTGATTTTATGTACTCACTTGTTTTTAAAATATCTTTGTGATCGTGAGAGTACTGAAAATAATGATATTTGCAAATATTGAATTGCGCTCTTTAATTTCTTAGAAGGTGTCTGGTTTCAAGAGAGAGTGACGACTTCCTATAATAAGTAGGCCACTAAGCAACAATGCAGAATACCCAATGGTCATGTCAGTCTCGACCGGCATTTCTTAATGGGCCTCTTTGTTACCCCATATTTTCGGTCGCATGGATTGTATTAATGTCCATGCAAAGGAAAAAAAAGTGTTAAATTGTTTTAAATCTGCACGTATCGGTTAGGGCAAGACAAACTCTTCACGATGTATAGTTTTTGTTTTGACCGGGACAGTTATCCGAAAACACTTGTAACTCAGTAACTGCCTCGAGTACATGGATTTTAATGTAGTCCAGGAGGAACGAAGCAACTTCATCATGTCCTTTGTGGGTCTGACCTTCAAAGCAGATGCAGTAATGGGCTAAATCTAGTTTAGTGTTGAAAATACAAAAACGTTCATTGTGAGTCGCTCTAGTAATAAATTTCCTGAACAGGAATCTTCGGTAAACCTACATTTTACATATAGTCAAATACAAGGCCTAAAATGTTTTCATTTCCTTTGCTCCTTTTAGCCGCTTCATTAAGAGTAGATGCCAGTTACCTAGCTCATCTCATGTTCACTATCAATTCGGTGCCACAACAAACAAAAGAAGTAAAGGGAACCAGCTTCAATTTGCAATATTACCAACGGTTGAGTGAGAGAAGCGACCAGAGTCTGACGTAGGTACCTTTTGAGGCTCACTTCAGAAAAGACACTGGCTCTAACAAGCAGAAAGAAAGCTTGACTATGACACGTTTACATTCAAATGTGTGTAAGCCCCTATAGAGAGCGAAAATGCAAATATCTCAAAAAGCGAAAAATATGACCTACGTACGATTTAACAATCATCCAGTAATTTCATTTTTACTTTTTCCGTGTTCGATATCGTTCAGTGGAAGGTACGTCGCTGTTCAAAAGATCGAAATTTCCTTCATATAATTAATAAATAGATAAATTTCGGATAAGTTATAGGAACACACACACACACACACACACACACACACACACACACACACACGCACACAGAAATACACACACACAGAAATACACACACACGCACACACACACACACACACACACACACACACACACACTGATGAGCCAGTGCTTTATGACCACTGTCTACTACGAAACTGAATACCGCCTGAAAGTGTTTGCGGGCACGTGCCGAGGCAAGCGAAGTATACACATTGAGGGGACAGAAGTCGTGGAACAGCGATATGCAAGTATACAGATGGCGGTAGTGTCGCCTATACAAGGTATAAAAGGACAGCGCATTAGCGGAGCTATCATTTGCGCCCCGGTGATTCACGTGAAAGGATTCCGACGTGATTATGGACGCTCGACGGGAATTAACAGATTTTGAACGCGGAATGATAGGAGGATACGATTCCATTTTCGAAAGTGTTAGGGAATTCAGTATTCCGAGATCCACAGTATTAAAAATGAGCCGAGAACACCACATTTCAGGCATCACATCTCACCACAGAAAACGCAGTGACCGACGGCCTTCACTTAACAAGCGAGAGCAGTAACGTTTGCAAAGAGCTGTCAGTGGTAACAGACAAGCAACAAAACGTGAAACAATGGCAGAAGTCAATGTGGGACGTACAATGAACGTGTCTGTTAGGACAGTGCGCGAAATTTGGCGTTGTTGGGCTATGGCAGCAGATGACGACGCGACTGCCTTTACTAACAGCACAACATCGTCTGCAGTGCCTCACCTGGGCTCGTGACCATATCGGTTGGACCCTAGATAACTGGAAGACCGTGGTTTGGTCAGATGACTCCCAATTTCAGTTGGTAAAATCGAAATGCAGTGTGGCTAGGGCCTAATGTCGGGTAGACCGTTCGCCTGGTGCAAGTATTTTTTCGAATTGACGCCACTTCGGCGACTTGCGTGTCGATGGGGAAGAAATGATGATGATGATAAGGACAACACAGCACCCAGTCCCTGAGCGGAGAAAATCTCCGACCCAGCCGGGAATTGAACCCGGACCGTTAGGTGTGACATTCTGTCACGCTGACCACTCTGCTACCAGGGGGGGGACATTTCAGTTGGTGTGGCGCAAACCCTACAACCCACGGACCCTGTCCGCAAGGCACTGTGCAAGCTGGCAGTAGCTCCATAATGGTGTGGGCTGTGTTTATATGGAATGTAGTGGATCCCCTGGATGTTCTGATACTTTGAGACCATCTGCAGCCATTCGCGGACGTCGTGTTCCCAAAAAAATGATGGAAATTTTATAGATGATAGTGCACTATGCCACAGTTGTTCACGATTGGTTTGAAGAACACTCTGGACAGCTCGAGCGATCGATTTGGCCTCCCAGGTCGCCTGCCACGAATCCCATCGAACGTTTAGGGGATATAATCGAGAGGTCATTTCGTGCACAAAATCCTCCACCTGTAACACATTCGCAGTTATCGACGGGTATAGAAGGAACACGGCTCAGTATTTCTGCAGAGGTCCTCCAACGGCTTGTTGAGTCCATACCACACTGGGATGCAGCACTACTCCAGGAAAAAGGAGGTTCGACACGAATTAAGAGGTTTCCCAGGACTTTTGGCACCTCAGTGTAAGCAGAGTAAAGATGAAGGGGAAACGATTTTAGCATCGCAAAAAATGGCCCTAAGCACTATGGGACAACATCTGAGGTCATCAGTCCCCTAGAACTTAGAACTACTTAAACCTATCTAACCTAAGGACATCACACACATCCATGCCCGAGGAAGGATTCGAACCTGCGACCGTAGCAGCGCGGTTCGGGACTGAAGAGCCTACAACCCCTCGGCCACAACGGCCGGCTTTTAGCGTCGACATGCGGCGTGTTTTGGGAGATCCATTGACATAAGTGGGTGGAACGGTTGCAAGTCCAGTACGATATTTGTTTTTTCGGTAGGTATAATGAGGGACAGTAAAACACGAACACTAATCGGTAATCTAGCAGCGCGCGAGCAGCCCTTCAGCATGGTGCTTGCACGGACCAAGGCGGAGCTCTCGCTTCTGGAGTATTCTTTATTCTTCGTGTTTGACTGTCGCTGTTAACACTTATCGATAAAATCTGACTAATTCGAGATTGCTTTATCGAATGGGCAAGCGAAATTCTGCTTCAAAAATCGTATTGTTTGTAAAGGGAAACAGGCCGACGCTTTCCACCGGCACTAGGCGTTGCATGAAGGAGTGAGGAGTCTTTGGCTGGGCTGCTCCAGCTACACACTGCAGCGAAGTTGCAAATAACTGCCGAAACACAGGAGATAATGAGCCTGACGACTCTTAGGGTGAGTATCCCAAAAGCAGTCTGAAATACTGATAAGGATGTTGCAGGGGAGGTTCTCCTGAGAAATAATTACTAAGAAAAAATTGGATACGTTTCGCCATTTTCGAATTAATTAACATAAAAGTTAACTCATCAGATCGTTGTGCTCGCAAAGTCAAGCCGCCCGCCAGGTAACATTAGCTTCAGTTATTCTCATTGCGCACGAGACTGCTCAGTCCTTTCTTCGGTTTCGATGCTTACTACTGTCCCATGTCCAATTTTTGTATCCCCTTCTTGTTCGCTTTTAGCAAATGAAACGTAGAACACGTTCGGCGTCACCGTCACTGGCGGGCCGCATGAACTTGCGCACGCGACGGCCTGCTTGGCTAACTTCAACGCTAATAAACTCGGCAACAGCGCAAGATACCGAAGATTAGGCGTCAACGACCCTTAGATGACGGGGTCATTACGGACAGGGTACAAGATCGGATCGTGGAAAGCGGAGGATGGAAATGAGCCGTACCCTCCCAAAGGCACCATGCTGACATTCGGCTTAAGCGATATATCGACATCGGTGTGAGCATATGCGACCTTCCCAGTTCAGGTGTCTGCTGATTCCTACCCACCGGTGTTGACACTAGTGGCTTCAGTTCTGACCTATTAATCTCGTAGTCAAAAGGTGTTTCAGCTAGGGAAGAATAAAATTTTTTATATTGAGGGCTACTTTTAAATGTACGCTCTAGGCCGACTGCGAAACACTACACTTCCTCATAGATAGCGACGTCGTATTCGTCAAGTCTTAGATTGAAACTGAAATTGCTCTCTCCGCACTGACAGCCCTTCGCTTCGGTCTGATAGTGTGTTACTGTTGTGGTCTTCACTTGAAGGACTGGTTTGGTCCAGTTCTCCATGCTACTCTGTCCTGTGAAGCCTCTTCATCTCCGAGTAACTACTGCAACCTACATCCTTCTGAATCTGCTTAGTGTATTCATCTCTCGGTCTCCTCTACAATTTTTACCGTCCACACTTCCCTCCAGAACTAAACTGGTGATCCCTTGATGCCTCAGAACGTGTCCTACCAATCAATCCCTTCTTCTAATCAAATTCTCCCCAGTTCTGTTTAGTACCTACTCATTAGTTAAGTGCTCTACCTATCTAATCTGCAGCATTGTTCTATAGCACCACATTTCTAAAGCTTCTATTCTCTTCTTGTCTAAAGTGTTTATCGTCCACATTTCACATCCATACACTCCACACAAATACTTTCAGGAAAGACTTCCTGACACTTAAATCTAAACTCGATGTTGACAAATTTCACTTCTTCAGAAACGATTTCCTTTCCACCGCCAGTGTACATTTTATATCCTCTTTACTCCGACCACTCTCACCTATTTTGCTACCCAAATAGTAAACTCATCTACTATTTTAAGTGTCAAATTTCCCAATCCAATTCGCTTAGCATCACCTGATTTATGGAGATAAATTGAGAACTGAAAGAGGTAACAGACAAAGAGATTTCATTTCACTGAAACTGTTCTGAGGTGACCTAGTGGAAGTTTGAAATTCTTAAACTACAAAAATTAAGGAATACGAATACGTGTTAATGTATCACTTTATGTTTACTGATGACAAAATACTTTTTGCCTCTAATACACACGCTTTCACAACGAATGGAGAACTAATGGAGTGAGTTTGAAAATAGGCTTGCAGCACATTTACAGTGAATCTGAAACAAACGTATGGAAACGATAAAAGGTACAAATTTACAGTGAAGTCATAGAACCACTGAATGAGACTTTTTTTACATTTAGGGCAGTGGAGGAAAATAAATGTGTGGACGGGAAAAGAAACAAACAGAATAATTGCAGAAGGCTTTTCGTGAACTAAACTGGGTTCTCACAGCTAAGCTTCTGCTGTGCCTGAAAGGAGAATTAACAAGTTTTGACTTATGGCAGTGAGGTATAGACTTTACATGCGAAAACTATTTTTTTTTTTTTAATTTATTGGCTTTCGGAAGGTGCCCACAAGGCCAACTCAACACAGGAACCGTTATAATTCAATCTTTTTGACAATTCGTGGTAGACATTAGCTTAGGTCGTACTCTGGTACGAAATTACAGACGCTTAACAAAGGACTGATTCGACATAAAACAAGTTTCAGAGTCAGAGAATACTAAAATGAATAGACAAGGCGAAAATTTAGCGTAGGATAAAAGTCCTACCACTGATACTTGATGGAGGTATATATGTTTGAAATTGCTAGGAGAGATGTAGAAACATAAAACGGAATCACGGATGATATTAGAGTGGAATGCGTAAGTCTGATTGCAAACAAAATTAAATTAAGATGGAGAAGACAGGCAGAGAGGCGAAATGGTAGATAGAGCAAGGATGGTCTCTACTGGATTCAAAGAGACAGGAAGAGATCGACAAACAACCTAACGCAAGGTGACCGGGTGACATTACGAGACATGCTAGGGCGACATGAATGCGTACAGCTTAAGTCCGCAGTGGTCTTCTCCAGCAACAGCTGGTATCAGATGCATGGTGATGATTTTCGTGTGTTCTTTAGCACTCGTATGTGAGATAGTGAATATTATTCAAAGTATGGGGAAACTAATCAGCCGTGACACCAGTCATTGAAGAGATTTAGGAAAACCACGGGCAAGATAAAGACGGTGGTCAGATGTCGTTTGTCGATCTCTTCTCGAACGCAAGTCCAGTGAGTTAACGCCACCACCTCATTCTTTTCTAGGGTGCTGTACATTTTCATATACGGCAAAATTTCGCTACTCACTGACGAAGTAATATGACTCTTTATTTTTAAGTCATAGCACAGGAGTTGGTAAACATGATGCCTACACCAGTACAGTGATATCAAAATGCCACGTTGTTAAAAGACGTTAAATCGGGCTACAGTGAAATAAACTCGACAAGTGTCACTTGTCACAGTATGAATGGTCACAGAAGAAGTTAGCGTCGCCTTACCGACGCCGTAGCAGCAGAAGATCCCTCGCGCAGAGATGCCTGGTAGCAGTGATGGTACACGACGGCGCACGCTGTCATGGGGTCCTGTGAGACGGACAGCGAGAACCTGCCCGCACTAGCGCCCGATGGCCTCTTATCAGATAACGGTATAGACGCGTCACACGTCCCCACTGGGCACACTGCCGAGGTACGTAGGTTCGGTGGCTATGGTTATCGATGAGCCACATCAGGCCAACGCAGAAGGCTACAAGCGCATCCTATAACCACA
Organism: Schistocerca serialis cubense; assembly: GCF_023864345.2. Classification (NCBI taxonomy): domain Eukaryota; kingdom Metazoa; phylum Arthropoda; class Insecta; order Orthoptera; family Acrididae; genus Schistocerca; species Schistocerca serialis. Next base: position 528,774,496 of record NC_064643.1, read on the forward strand.
ACTGGCGTATTTCATATTGCAGCGCAATTTTCACTCCGTTGCGTTGGGCATGGTTTGGGTCAATTTATGATACTGGTTATGCCTTTCAAAGTATCATCTAAAATCCGCTTCCTTAAGAATGTCACATAAAACTCGCTCATCATTTCAATTTGTCTGTCATTTTCAAAGAGATGTCTCTATGCTGACGAATCTATTTGTATCATCTTGCTAGCGGAGCATTTACAGTGAAACTAAAACTTCCACTGGTCTGCATCGAGGGCGTGACTGTATTTCCTCCAACCTCGGAAGAAATTTTTGAATCGTAGTGGGACGAAGAAGGAATAGGCATCGACGAATCGTATTTCATTTTCTGATGAGAAGGATGAGTGTAAGACCTGAGTAGATTCAGCCTGAAAGTTAATTACAAAACGACCTATCATCAGTGCCCTGAAAGAAATAGACAACATTAGAAACGGCATTGCTGAACCAGTTGACGATTAAGATGAAGTGCGAGGAATGACCAGACAGAGAAATAAAACGAAAGATGAAGTGGCTCTGAGTTCGACTGGAGACTTGAATACGATACTGAAAGGAAAATAACCTATATGCTTTAAGTAGGAAGCTCATGATTAGGCTTCAGTAGCGAGGCAGGAAACTAACATGCAAAAACAGACTAAGAAACTAAGGGTTACTCAAGTCAATGGCAAAAATTCTCCGTCCGTGCTTGGCAGAAAATGTTGTTGTGGTCGTCAGTTCGAAGACTCGTCTCCACGCTACTCAGCCCTCTAAATATGTTTACTATATTCATCTCTTCGTCTGCCTCTACAGTTCCCCCCCCCCCCCCCCCCCCCCCCACCAAACTCTTCTCTCAGTACTAAATTGGCGATTGCTTGATGTCTCACTATGTGTCTTATCAACCGACTCATTCTTGTAGTCAAGTTGTGCCACAATTCTCTTTACTCCCCAGTTCTGTTCAGTACCTCCTCATTAGTTACGTGATCTAACCACCTAATCTTCAGCATTATTCTGTAGCACCACACATCGAAAGCTTCTATTCCATTCTTGTCTAAACTGCTTATCGTTCATGTTTCACTTCCATACGTGGCTACAATCCTTAGAAATACTTTCAGAAAAAACTTCCTACCACTTAAATCTATGTTCAATGTTAATAAATTTCTTTTCTTGAGACACGCTTTTCTCGCCATTGCCAGTCTACATTTTACATCCTCTCTACTTCGACCATCATCAGTTACTTAGTTGCCCAAGTAGCTACTTTAAATGTCTCAGCTTGTGGTGTTGCAGGTGGAATTCCTCATCCATTTTAAATGTCTCATTTTCTAATTAAATTTCCTCAGCATCGGCTGATTTAATTCGACTATATTCCATTATCCTTGTATTCTTTTTGTTGATGTTCATTTTGTTTTCCTTTCAGGACACTGTCCATTCCGTTTGATCGCTCTTCCGCGTCCTTTGTTGTTTTTGATAGAATGACAATGTCATCGGCAACGTCAAAGCTTTTTTATATCTTCTCCCTCAACTTTATTAATTCCTACTCCAATTTTTATATTTCCGTATTGCTTTCTCAGAGTAAAGATTGAATAACATCGACGATAGGCTAGAACCTGTAACACCTCCGTTTTTATCCCGACCTGATCTGATCGAATAGCAGCCAATATTTATTATTAACATGACCGTGAACCTAATGGGGCTGGTAATCGGAACTGACTGCTACGGAAGTTGTTACTTTCCAGTTCGTCCTGTTCAATACTACAATACTGAATGTCTGGTAATAAGGAACACCAACACAGTTTTACTAATTACGAACTTATATTCTTCTCAAAACACAAAAAGGAGACAGCCACTGCCTTCGTCATACATATCTAATTACGGCTAATCTCAGCACAGGCTTTCTTCATTTTCCATTATCGTCACACGCTAATCCGTCACTGCATCCAACACTGCAATTCAAGGTTAGGCCGGCGCGGTAGACGCGAAACTATATATCGACACTGGTAACGTCACTGATCACTTTTATAAAGATACTTCATCACTTTCCCGGTATTTATTTATTATTTAGGGGCCTAACCACGGCGATGGTGGCACCCCTCTCGGTTTTGAAACCCTGTATTCCAATAATGGCCTCCACACACACACCATTCCCGCCAACCACTCTGGCGCATCTCCACGCTCGCTCTCGCAACACGTCACAATCGATTGTTCGCCCTATCGACCTGTGCCGAGTGCAAAGTTATAGTAAGGGCCTACGGACGCCTTACAAACCATGTCTCACTCCCTTCTCAACTAATGCTTCTAGTCACATTTTTGTTCATTTCCTACAACAATTTTTAACTATTAAGAATAATTTTTAGCTTCAAAGACATCCTGAGGTGATAACTGACTGTCGCAGTCACAGACACAATAACGGTAGGACACACGAAGCTATTAGATGAAACAAAATCTGCAGCCTTTTTTTAAGTGTAAAACTGTTTAAAAAATAGTGGAAATGAGAAGACTACTTCGGGAAACAGAGGATAAAAATATAAATAACTATTGCAGAGGCATTTATCCCGCACTAGACGAAATGTAACATACGAGCGTCAAGGTATGACTAAGTAATTTTTCATACAAAATCTCGCTGATTTTGCTACGTATCGTACACCTAAGAATCCACTTTGACACAACGGGGAAAGTTATAGATGATCCTCTTCGTTGCCCTTGCAGACTGGACTACTTTGACAGGCCTCCGCAGATGTGAAATATGTCAGCATCGGCTGTTACTTACGCAAAAACTGTCGCATACTTCGTAGCTGCTGTACGAGCCTCCTGCTCTCGCAGTTTTTGGGTGAGTGGGGTGGGTTCTAGAGGGTTCACATCCCCGTATGGAAGTGCTGATTTTGATTTCCATGATTTCTCTGAATCACTTCAGGGGAATGCTGGGATGGTTTCGTAAAAAGGTAACGGCCTATTGCTTACAGCATCCTTGTACAATCTGAACTTTGCTCCCAGCTCTGATAACCTCAATGACGGCGTGACGCCAGGCTTTAACCGTTTTTCCTTCCTCCTAGTGAAAGTCCCCCTAGAAAACTTATTGAATTACTATGCAGATAAACCTCTTACATTATTTAATTTTCAAACAGCTGAGCAGAACTGAACGTACTCAGGCATTTCGCTCTTTACATATTCTGATCAACACTAAACTGACAGCCAATATTTTTAGCGCAACGCAATCTGACTTTCAATAATCCCTACAAAAGAATGACCCTGACTAACATTAACCTATACCTTTCACAAATCACTTACCTCACAAAAATCTTCGTTACTCAAGCTACTGCAATACAGCCACTACTGCCAGCTAAATAAAAGACTCCAACTACTGAAGGCACCAACTACTGATAGGCATAGTTAGCAAATGAAAGATTTTGATAGAGAACAAACAATGTATTTACCTTAATAGTGTTCAAAAGTCATAATATATATATCAGTCCATGAATCCAATATTACAAATTTACTCTTTCTGATGGACACACGTCCAGATCGTCCGCTTTCAAAATTCCGCCATCTCTCTCCCCACATCCACCACTGCTTGCGGCTCACCTCCCACTGCGCAACGCTACGCGCTGTTAACATACAGCTGTCCAACACTACAATAGCCAACAACAATGCAAACCAGCCACAGACTGCACACAGCACAGCCAGTGATTTTCATACAGAGCGCTACGTGGCGTTACCAGTATAAAAACCTAAACAGCCTACTTGCACTAGCTCTTCTTCAGAAGTAAGATACCACCGACTGAATCATCTTAAACATTGTATTTATTCATTCCATCACCTATTCCGGTAGCACTGTTGCTTCTTTCTTCTTCTCGTCGACAATAAAAGTAATGATCTTTAGCGGTTGCACACGAAGGCATTTTCCGCGATCGCTTTCCACAATTGCGCCGCGAGGCAGAAAGGCGCTATCGAACCGAAACGCCGAGCGGTTCTAGGCGCTTCAGTGTGGAACCGCGGGACCGCTACGGTCGCAGGTTCGAATCCTGCCTCGGGCATGGCTGTGTGTGATCTACATCTACATCTACATGACTACTCTGCAATTCACATTTAAGTGCTTGGCAGAGGGTTCGTCGAACCACAATCATACTATCTCTCTACCATTCCACTCCCGAACAGCCCGCGGGAAAAAGGAACACCTAAACCTTTCTGTTCGAGCTCTGATTTCTCTTATTTTATTTTGATGATCATTCCTACCTATGTAGGTTGGGCTCAACAAAATATTTTCGAATTCGGAAGAGAAAGTTGGTGACTGAAACTTCGTAAATAGATCTCGCCGCGACGAAAAACGTCTTTGCTGTAATGACTTCCATCCCAATTCGCGTATCATATCTGCCACACTCTCTCCCCTCCTACGTGATAATACAAAACGAGCTGCCCTTTTTTGCACCCTTTCGATGTCCTCCGTCAATCCCACTTGGTAAGGATCCCACACCGCGCTGCGATATTCAAACAGAGGACGAACGAGTGTAGTGTAAGCTGTCTCTTTAGTGGACTCGTTGCATCTTCTAAGTGTCCTGCCAATGAAACGCAACCTTTGGCTCGCCCTCCCCACAATATTATGCGGTCTTTCCAACTGAAGTTGTTCGTAATTTTAACACCCAGGTACTTAGTTGAATTGACAGCCTTGAGAATTGTACTATTTATCGAGTAATCGAATTCCAACGGATTTCTTTTGGAACTCATGTGGATCACCTCATGTGGATGTCCTTAGGTTAGTTCGGTTTAAGTAGTTCTAAGTTCTAGGGGACTGATGACCTCAGATGTTAAGTCCCCTAGCGCTCAGGGCCATTTGAACCATTTTTTTGAACTGAAACGTGGCCAAACCTAGTCACCTGATCGCGTTACGACTAGTCCGTTGGAATGCACAACGGACATGAGTGGATGCAGGTGATCAGACGGAGTGCTTACGTACGTGTCACCTGTCAGAGTCGTACCTAGACGTGTAGATCCAGTATGTCTAGCGAGCAGACAGGTTGCTTGCAGGCCCTCAGCTAGCCTCCCTCTAACCGCTCTTACTGTGACTGGCACCGAGGCAGAACCAGCTTTCGTCAGAAAACTCAACAGACATCCACTCTGCCCTCGAATGAGCTCTCGCTTGACGCCACTGACGTCGCAAATGGCGATGGTTTGGGATCAGTGAAATGCACGCTACAGGGCGTCTGGCTCGGAGCTGTTGTAACAGTACGTTGTGCCACTGTGGTGCCAATTGTTACTTAAACTGCTGCTGCAGATGCAGTACGATGCACCAGAGCCATACGCCGAACACGATGGTCTTCTCTTTCGATAGCGCCACGTGGCCGTCCGAGGTCAGGCCTTCTTGCAACCATACATTATCGTGAACATGGTTGCCAGCGATCATTTACAGTAGCTACATTCCTGCCAAGTCTCTCTGCAATACCGCAGAAGGAACATTCAGCTTCTTGTAGCCCTATTACACGATCTGGTTCAAACTCAGTGTGGTGGAATATGCTTTCAGATATGTGAGTGGCTCTAAGGCTTCTTAAGCGATAGAACCCAGTACATTGTCCTTGACGGTGAGCATTCATCAGAAACGTAGGTTGGGATGAGAAGTTCCGCATTATGCAAGACAACTTTTTTCCGTTTTGTTTCACCCATACATGTTTAGCACTTTTGTGCTATCATCAGTAGGTTTAATTTTTATTTGTAACTGTAAAATTGTTGTTACATATTAACATTTGTGTTGTTTATAACATTATGTCAAAGTTCCATTTATAGCTTAATTGGCGAAAAGTGGTTGCATGCATTAGTTAACATACCTTAGATGATGTTATTGTGAACTTACACTACTGGCCATTAAAACTGCTACACCGCGAAGATGACGTGCTGCAGACGCGAAATTTAACCGACAGGAAGAAGATGCTGTGATATGCAACTGATTAGCTTTTCAGAGCATTCACACAAGGTTGGCGCCGGTGGCGACACCTACAACGTGCTGACACGAGGGAAGTTTCCAACCGATTTCTCATACACAAACAGCGGTTGACCGGCGTTGTCTGGTGAAACGTTGTTGTGATGCCTCATGTAAGGAGGAGAAATGCGTACCATCACGTTTCCGACTTTGATAAAGGTCGGATTGTAGCCTATCGCGATTGCGGTTTATCGTATTGCGACATTGCTGCTCGCGTTGGTCGAGATCCAATGACTGTTAGCAGAATACGAAATCGGTGGGTTCAGGAGGGTAATACGCAACGCCGTGCTGGATCCCAACGGCCTCGTATCACTAGCAGTCGAGATGACAGGCATCTTATCCGCATGGCTGTAACGGATCGTGCAGCCACGTCTCGATCCCTGAGTCAACAAATGGGGACGTTTGCAAGACAACAACCATCTGCATGAACAGTTCGACGACGTTTGCAGCAGCAGGGACTATCAGCTCGGAGACCGCGGCTGCGGTTACCCTTGATGCTGCATCACAGACAGGAGCGCCTGCGATGGTGTACTCAACGACGAACCTGGGTGCACGAATGGCAAAGCGTCATTTTTTGGATGAATCCAGGTTCTGTTTACAGTATCATGATGGTCGCATCCCAGTTTGGCGACATCGCGGTGAACGCACATTGGAAGCGTGTATTCGTCATCGCCATACTGGCGTATCACCCGGCGTGATACTATGAGGTGCCATTGGTTACACGTCTCGGTCACCTCTTGTTCGCATTAACGGCACTTTGAACAGTGGACGTTACATTTCAGATGTGTTACGACCCGTGGCTCTACCCTTCAAAAATGGTTCAAATGGCTCTGAGCACTAAGGGACTTAACATCTATGGTCATCAGTCCCCTAGAACTTAGGACTACTTAAACCTAACTAACCTAAGGACATCACACAACACCCAGTCAACACGAGGCAGAGAAAATCCCTGACCCTGCCGGGAATCGAACCCGGGAACCCGGGCGCGGGAAGCGAGAACGCTACCGCACGACCACGAGCTGCGGATCTCTACCCTTCGTTCGATCCCTGCGAAACCCTACATTTCAGCAGGTTAATGCACGACCGCATGTTGCAGGTCCTGTACGGGCCTTTCTGGATACAGAAAATGTTCGACTGCTGCCCTGGCCAGCACATTATCCAGATCTCTCACCAATTGAAAACGTCTGGTCAATGGTGGCCGAGCAACTGGCTCGTCACAATACGCCAGTCACTACTCTTGATGAACTGTAGTATCGTGTTGAAGATGCATGGGCAGCTGTACCTGTACACGCCATCCCAGCTGTGTTTGACTCAATGCCCAGGCGTATCAAGGCCGTTATTGCGGCCAAAGGTGGTTGTTCCGGGTACTGATTTCTCAGGATCTATGCACCCAAACTGCGTGAAAGTGTAATCACATGTCAGTTATAGTATAATATATTTGTCCAATGAACACCCGTTTATCATCTGCAGTTCTTCTTGGTGTAGCAATTTTAATGGCCATTAGTGTATTTTGGTAGCTATTCTACTACACAGTATGCAACTTGTCATCTGCAAACAGCAAAACGTAATTTATTTTTCTGTTTATTATGCATTTACGAACGGGAATGAGTCTGTGTCACGTGTCTTTTGTGTAACTTATAATTTTGAAGTTGTGGTGCGCTCTCCTGAGGTGTTGGTCAAGTAAATAGGCTTACTACGTGACCTATGGTCGCTTTACACTGCATTTTTCGATTTCTCAAAACATAGGCGTGTTTTTCGCTGCCGTTACTTGTTGTTGTGGCTGTTTTTCTTCCGCAGCGAGTTTGGCTGGGTGAGGCGCGCGAGTTTGAATTTTATTTGGCGTCAGTGGTGTGTGGTTTGTGTGGGCTTGCGTGTGTGTGTGTTGTGTACTGGGACAGAGAGACAGATAGATAGATAGATAGATAGAGAGAGAGAGAGAGAGAGAGAGAGAGAGATATATAGAGATAGAGAGAGGAAGAGATACATGCATAAGTTCATCGAAAAGATTTGATGCAGTTTAGCCAAATATTACTGTTTTTACTAGTCACATGTATGTTTCGTTCTGTCTTATTTTGGGTGCATGATAAACTAGCAGTTCAAGTACTTGTATAAAGAAGGAAGTAATAGCTCGAGTTATTATCTCAAACCTGAGATAAAACCGCCGTCCTTAGACCACAAAAGACACTAAAAGTGAGCTATAATGTTCTGCACAGTACCTGCACAATACATAAGACGATATGGGCCCACTGCTGGTCATGTTTTGTGAGTATGTGTATTGCTTATTACGTATATATAACGTTTATCAACGTTAAAAAAGTTGTCTCTAGAATTTTTTCTGTCACTTATTACTTCTCTCACATTTACTGTGTTGGCTGATTGGGAGAATGCAAAGCTGCGTCGTGTTCCGGAATCCCTGTTAAACTGCAGTTCCCTGTCGCTTGCTGGGTAATGACAAAAGAAAGAGACATCGTTATCACCTCCAGCAGGACCAGTGCGGTGTTCAGACCAACCTCAGCGTTGTGCACGGCTTTACTTATACGATGTATGAACATTTACTGTGTGGATGACGATAGACGGTAATTTCGTAAGTCGTTATTGAGACGACATCGAGATAGAATAGTTCAGTTCGGTCTCAGCTTTCTATGTGTGGTGAATGGCGTTGTGCCTTTTTAATATTTCCTACAAGATTATATCAGCATGCGTACGTCTTACAACAACGTTTTGATATAAACGTTTTTGCGGCGGAAGGACAACACAAGGTAATCGTATTAATTTCATATTAGATTGTGCTGCAAACTGTGAAATGGGTCCCTTTCATTTTTTTGAAACTGACACCTCAAATTGAAGTTCTATATCATGTTTTTATGCTAAAAAGTATGTAACTTTAGTATGAAGCGTTTTGACATTAACCAACCAGATGAACTCCACTTTTAGTGGGAATCTCTAGCTTCACCGCATGTGATGATTCTACATAAATAAAGCTATGAAATACAAATTTTATCGAAGTGTCCTTTTTTAAAAGTCCAGTCTTTCACACTATTTTTAATCTAACGTGAAACAAAGGCGTCACTTGAGTGGACTTTGCACATTATGCCGCCTTGATAAGGGTCAACTGTTTTTTACAATGTCAGCCGAACTAATAAATTTCAGTAGAGTAGAGTAGAACAAAAGTATCTAAATTGGAAGGCACATGGTACACTTCAGTTTCCCTCATCATTTCGATGATGGGCCTTCCTCTCATTGTGAGTCATCACCCTTATCTCTGTGCATGAGGCCACTACCATCAAGAGCCATCAGACTTACAGGATCTGTGCAACAGCAGACAACACACAGACAGAAAGGTGTAATGCTACACCTGTATGTAGAACCAAAAGAGAAAGTCATGCAGTTTGATAGCGTCTCTGAATTTTTCAAATGTAATGTTTTAGATGTTTCTCTTTTCACTTTGTATTACAGTTTATCACTCGTCTTATGCTCTGACCGAATCATGGTTGTAATGTATACTTGTTTTACACACAAGGGTGTTTCCTCATACTCCTATCATAATACTTATTAGTGTGATAATGATCATTATGTCGATGAGAAAATCCTGTACTCATTATTGTTACTTTTCATTTAGCTCCTATTGTTTGGTAAGTCCTTTTGATACACATGACACTTCATACTTGGCCTGATAACAAAATGTCACCTGGATAGCATTTCACTCCTAAAAGCTTCATTATAATACTGTAATGCACTACGAGCTTGCAGGCAACTCATACCACAAAACTCTTCGACACATAGAGTATTCTAAAGTTCACGCGAAACTCATAAGCCAGTGCCGCCTTTGGATAAGGGAAAATTAATTACCTACACCATTTTCAACTAGACAGAGAGCTTAATGAATTGATATTCCGAAATTATTACTGCTCACGTACTTCGCGTTTGCCGCCGTAATTAGAGTGGTGTAGGTAGGAAGCTGGAGTATTGTGAGGGGGGGGAGGGGGTCTAGGGGAGGGAATATGATAATGAGGCGCTAGTGCTGACGAGGTCCCTGCGGGCGCGACCCAGTTCTCCCTGCGTCGCCCCACCCCCGCCCCCACCCTCGCTGCTACTCAGTCCTCCAGATTTGAGCAAATGGGGTAGGAGCATTCTGCTATGGGCCACAGATGCTCCAATTCCAAATATCAAAATAATATTGTTACTGCTGTCATCTTCATTCCAAATACTGATTTGACACGGCTGTATATTTCGTCCATAACAGACGGCATTATGAGGGGTACGACTGTTGATATATACGGACAGTTTCTGCGTCAGTCACTTGTTTATTTTTCCACGACACGTTTCGATGTATCACGCTGTCGTCATCAGGTGAGGATCTGGAACTTTCCTGGCAGATTAAAACTGTGTGCCGGGCCGAGACTCGAACCCGGGACCTTTGCCTTTCGCGGGCAAGTGCTCTACCAACTGAGCTACACAAGCACGACTCAGGCCCCCTCCTCACTAGCCATGTCTCCGCTATATCCTTTCTTTCGGGAGTGCTAGTTCTGCAGGGTTCGCAGGAGAGCTTCTGTGAAGTCTGGAAGCTAGGAGACGAGGTACTGGCAGAAGTAAAGCTGTGAGGACGGGGCGTGAGTCGTGCTTGGGTAGCTCAGTTGGTAGAGCACTTGCCCGCGAAAGGCAAAGGTCCCGAGTTCGAGTCTCGGCCCGACACACAGTTTTAATCTGCCAGGAAAGTTTCATATCAGCGCACACTCCGCTGCAGAGTGAAAATCTCATTTTGGAAACATCCCCCAGGCTGTGGCTAAGCCATATCTCCGCCATATCCTTTCTTTCAGGAGTGCTAGTTCTGCAAGGTTCGCAGGAGAGCTTCTGTAAAGTTTGGAAGGTAGGAGACGAGATACTGGCAGAAGTAAAGCTGTGAGGACGGGGCGTGAGTCGTGCTTGGGTAGCTCAGTTGGTAGAGCACTTGCCCGCGAAAGGCAAAGGTCCCGAGTTCGAGTCTCGGCCCGACACACAGTTTTAATCTGCCAGGAAAGTCTCATATCAGCGCATACTCCTCTGCAGAGTGAAAATCTCATTCTGGAGGTGAGGAATTGTTTATTTACGTGGCCGGTGTTGGTGAAGAGTACACACATCTTTTCACAGCCGCGTTCCAAGGGCAGTATAGATTATTTCGCGTCTTCTGAGGGATGATAGTGTAGTAAAAAATCCGCATACTGTTGCTTGATGTATTTCATTTCCACTGCTCATTACATTTACGTATCTATGAAGTGACAGAGTAAATGTAATGTGCAGTGGGGAGGACGTACATCAAGTAACAGCATGTAGACCTTTTACAACACTACCGTCCCTCAAAAGACACAAAATAATTTACACTGCTCTTGGTCTGCGACTGTAAAAGATGTCTGTACTCTTCACCAACACCAGCTATATGAATAAACAGTTCTTCATCTGAAGAGGATAGTGTGAACCCTCGAATTGCGCTGTGGCGCAAAAGACAAGTGAATGACTTAGAAACTGTTTTGTACAGCTGCCCATGCTGCTCCGTACTGGCAAGTCTGTTTATACCTGGGTAGCGACCGCATCCTACATCGTTTGAACTTACTCACTGCATTCAGCTCTTCCTCTACAGTTTTTACCCCCACATTCTGTTACCAAATTGCCAGGCGCTTGGGTGACATCCCTTTGACGTGGTCATACCACGTTTTTCGGTAGTGTATAATCTGTGGCCGTTGTTTTTACGTGTAGTTTCTGCCTTTCGCTTTCCCTCTGTCTCTCAGCGTTAGTCCAAGAAGTGAACCCAGAAATCTTATCTCGGCTGCTCCAGTTCTTAGAATCCAGATTTCACTACCATACATAACAGTAGGCATTGCCAGTACGTTGTACGGTCCTAATGTTATCACTTCCATCATAATTCTACCAAGATAGTTCCTTATACAAACATTTATAGCATTATATTTCTGTGTATGCTGAACCACATCTGAATTAGTTTCAGGTATTGATGTCTCTGTCCCGAGATATTAAAATGAATTCGCCTGTTCTATTCTGTTGTTTATCACTATTTCTGCTCTTTTTAAGTGTTTTCGTACCATCACCATCACTTTTGTTTTACTTTCAGGCATAACCATTCGATAATATTGTGAAATGTTATTAATATAGCCTACGAAACTAGAGGTCTCACTGACCTAAGCAGTTGAAGCATTATCTAGTTAGAGACCATAATCTGGACGGTGTTTACTGCTCGCATGATTTGTGGCCGTTTCCCAGTCATGTAAACATACCGTTGCCACAGCGGCACTCCGCGAGTAGTCCAGTATCAACAACAGCTTCTTCAGTTTGTGTTCACCACTGCAGTAACATGCCACGCAGAGGAATACAGCACTTTGATAGAGTCAGCATAGTGGCTTTATTTTCAGCAGGTCACACACAGCAAGATGTCGATCGGTTACATGTCACTCAAAGTGGTGTGTCTAAGGTGTGGAGAAAGTACAGAGAGATGGGAAATATGAACGGTAGGTTTCGGAGTGGTCGTCCTCGTGTGTCAACACCACTGCACTGCAGGATCGTTTCCTCCAACTGTCGACACGCACGCGCCCAACTGCCAGAAATATTGGAAACGACTTCTCCCAGTCAACAGGGATTCGTATCTCAGACCTAACAGTGCAAAGAAGATTGCAACAGGGCGGTCTTCATTACAGAAGACCAATGAGAAATTTTGCACTGAACCAACGCAACCGAAGCAGTCGAAGGACCTGGACTGTTGCATATGGTTTGGAGAAGCACTAGACGACACCAAGAATGCCCATACTTTCAGGAAGTCCATCCGTCTGCAAGTGGAAGTATAATCTTCTGGGCGGCAATAATGGTGGGATGGCGGACCAATCAAATTCCCATCTACTGCAGTTTGACTGGTCCCTGATACCTCCAAGAGCTCCTACAAACGATTGTAAGGCCTTACAGACGTGAAGTCGGTGACAACTTTATCTTAGTAGATAACAGTGCAAGATCATAGCGTACTCTAGCAGTGTCTAGGTATTTTCAGAAATGTAACATCAATCGAATGTATTGGTTAGCACAGTTCCCAGACACGAATGCAGTTGAGCATACATGGGACCTGTTAAAAGTGGTTATTTCACACCGTCCGAATCTTAAGGACCTGGATGCTGGCATTGACGAATTGAACCTCATACCCCAAGCTTGATGGGCTGATCCAGAGCATGCCTTGAACAGTGGAAGATGTATGCTTAGGAAAGAGCCTGCTTTTTTTTGCAATGATTGTTTGTAAGTAACCAAAATAGATCTTGTTTTGAGAAGGAATTGTGTTCATTTTGATAATAAGGTATTATAGAAACCTCAATGGGTGTACTATACGAAGTCATTGTAGTAAACTCTATGACATGCCAAACTTTTGTTAAGGTGTGTTCATCAAACAGGACTGATGGAAGACCACAGCCTTGTTTTAGTCCCTGGAGTTGTGCCATATATTTCTTATCTCCCCAGTTCGGTTCAGTACTACCTCATTAGTTACGCGATCTATTTGTCTAACCGTCAGCACTCTTCTTCAGCACCACATTTCAAAAGATTCTATTATTTTACAGCCCGAACAGCTTCTCGTTCACGTTTCACTGCTGCGCAAGATTACACTCCGTACAAATACGTTCAGGAAAGAATTCTAACACTTAAATTGATACTAGATGCTCCATGGAGCGAGGTGATGGACGGGGTAGCGTCCTATGCATATAGGCTACCGACACTAGCAGACTAGCAGTCATTAGAAACCATCTGAAGATGGCAACAAGTCTGTCTGCCGAAATATCGTGGAGAACTTACGATGAGACCTAGGCGGACACCCGAAAACTTTGCAAAAGAAAGGGTTAGGAATGGAATTAAAATTCCGTTCGAAATCATGTAAATGAAAAGATACGCTGACGACATTGCTGTCCTCATTTAAAGTGGGGAAGAATTGCTAGACGTGTTGAATGGAATGAACAGTCTAATGAGCACACCCAACAGATTGAGAGGAAACCAAAAAAAGACGAAAGTAATGAGGAGTAGCAGAAATGAGATCAGCGATAAAGGTAACATCAAAATTAGGGAACACGAAATCGATGAAGTGGGGGAATTCTGCTCCCGGAGAGCAAAACAAAACGTTGTGGGCGAAGCAAGGAGGACGTCGAGAGCAAACTAGCACAGGAAGGAGGGGTATTATGGGCAAAAAGAAGTCTACTGATGTCCAACATCGGCCTTAACTTGAGGAAGAAATTTCTGAGGAAGTACACTCGGAGCTCAGGGAAGTGAATTATTGATGTGGGAAAACCAGAACAGAAGAGAATCGAAACGTTTGAAATGCGCTTCTATAGAAGAATGTTGAAAATTAGGTGGACTGGAAAAATTTTGGAAATTTGTGGTAAGATCTTAAGGGACCAAACTGCTGAGGTCATCGGACCCTAAGCTTACACACTACTTAATCTAACTTGAACCTGCAACGGGGGAAGCCGCGCGCACCGTGACAAGACGCCTGAGACCACGCGGCGAGGTGGGTTGATGAGACATGAGAAGATTCTCTGCAGAATCGGCGAAGAAAGAAACACATGGGAAACACAAGAAGAAGAGACAGGTTGATAGGACATGTGCTAAAATATTGGTGAATAACTTTTATTACACTTCAGGGAGCTGCAAAGGGTAAAACTTATACGGGAAGACAAAAATTGGAAAGTATCCGACGAATCACTGAGGGCGATGGGTGCAAGTGGTACTCTGAGTTAGAGAGTTCGGTATAGGAGAGGAATTTCTGGAGAGCTGCATCAAAACAGTGAGAAGAATCATGACCACCCCAACTCTTAAAAAAATCTGAGTTTTATGGACCTAACAGCTTTACACACAACTGATTTCAATCTTAGTTAACAACCGGAATGCAAGAAGTTTTGTTGAATGATTCAATGTTGGGAAGTTAGAATATTTTAGTGGCTGAGCCGAAATCACAAAGGTTGTCCTACAGGCTTCAATTTTTGGTCCAATCCTAGTCCTCATATAAGTGAATGACCTTCCACTTAACTTTCAACAAGCAGAATTGATATTTTTTTTGCGAACGACATTAGTGTTATAATAAATCACATAAGATAGAAAGCAACAGGAAAGATTTTTAATAATGTTTTTCAAATAATTATTAAGTATTTATGTGAGAATGGACCTTAATTTTGGGAAAACATTATATTCAGTTACGTGCAACAAATAATGCCATACCAACAACTGGTGTAGCACATGAACAAGAGTCTGTAAATAGGGCAGAATATTCCAAATTTTGAACTTTTTCTCTTTGCAAATAACTGCTAGTCTTAGAAAGAAACGACTCGGCCCCTTGACATATTTTGCTTATTTCCACTTAGAAAGAAAGTATCGATTACACAAAAGCAATAAAAAAGAATAATATTTGGTTTTCATCTGCAGTTGTCCTGTAGGTATCTCTTCAAGGACTTATGCATTATAGCTGCACCATCACTATACATACATTCGCTAATGACATTTGTCATAAATAATGCATCACAATTTGAGAAAGATGGTGATGTTAGTTAGTTGGTTGCGTGTTCCATTGATCAATCGCATGGTACGGTGGCCATTATGATGTGGAACGTGTCAAGTGCACAAGAAATGCATATATGAAACAAAATATTTTAATATATATATATATATATATATATATATATATATTAAAATATTTTGTTTCATATATATATATATATATATATATATATATATATATATTATGATACAGAGTTAAAAATTAATATTTATATTATTTACCCCATTCCCTTAAATGGCATAAATGTATATACTGTATTCATAGATTTATTTATTCCTATTCAAGAATTAATCTATGGTATAGAAGGAGTTGTCAAGGAGATATGATTTCAATTTATTTTTGAAGCTATTACTGTTGTCTGTCAGACACATTTTTTCATCTGGCAATTTGTCGAAAATTTTTGTAGCAGCATATTTTACCCCTTTCTGTGCCAAAGATAGGTTGAGCAAAGGATAGTGTAAGTCTTTCTTTTTTCTGGTATTATAAACATGAATATCACTGTTGTTTTTAAATTGGTCTGTGTTGTTGAGAACAAATTTCATTACCGAGTAGATGTATTGTGAGGCTGTCATAAGAATTCCCAATCTTTTTTAAACAGATGTCTACAAGATGTGCGACTAAGAACCCCACACATTATTCTAACTGTTTTCTTTTGAGCAGTGAATACTTTATGTCTAAATGTTGAGTTACCCCAAAATATTATTCTGTATGACATTAGAGAGTGAAAGTATGCAAAGTATGTTACCTTAATAATTTCTATATTCTCAAAATTCGCAATTATTCTGATCGCAAAAGTTGCTGTACCTAGTTGCTTTAAGAGATCCAAAATATGAATTTTCCAATTACGATTCTCATCTATATGTACACACACAAACTTAGTATACTCTACCCTGTCTACTGACTTCTGTTGATGTGTTATATTTATTGAAGGAACTGTACTTTTTGCAGCAGAAAATTAGAGCTAGCCCATTTGCAGAAAACCAATTAATAACTTTTTCAAAGACCTTATTTGTATCATTTTCAGTTTGACTTTCATTTACTGGATTAATAATGATTCTTGTATCATCATCAAACACAGTTCAGCTTCCTGTTTCAGATAGGAAGGGAGGTCGTTCACATATATCAAGGACAGAAGGGTAATCATGATTGAAGCCTGTGGAACACCTAATGTAATTTCACCCGAGTTAGATGAAGTGGCAAACTTATTTAAATCACTTGACCCATATAAGGAAACTTTTTGCTTCCTGTTCTGTAGCTATGACTTAAACCACTCATATGCTATTCCATTTATACCACAGAATTGTAATTTCTGTAACATAATGTCATGGTTCACACAATCAAATGCTTTGGACAAGTCACAGAAAATTCCTACTGGTGACATTTTTCTATTTAAAGACTCTATTATGTGGACAGTGAAATTGTATATTGCTGTCTCAGTGGTACAGAATTTTTGAAATCCGAACTGTGATTTACTAAGTACCCCATTACTGTTGAGATGCCTAACCATTCTTGAGTACATTACTTGCTCAAAGATTTTTGAGAATGCTGTAAGCAAGGATACTTGCCGATGATTATGGACATCTGTGGTGTCCCCCTTTTTGTAGAGAGGCCTGACAATGACGTATTTTAACCTGTCTGGGAAAATACCTTGAGTTAGTGATGCATTACATATGTGGTTCAGAATATCAGCTGCAATTGCTCCACATTGTTTTAATATCTTATTAGAGATGTCATCTACTCCAACAGAACATTTATTTTTCAGAGATTTAATAATTTTAATTATTTCACAAGAGGTTGTTAGGTGAAACTTAATCTGACTAAATTTTTTCAAAACAGACTCTTCCATATACTGCCTAGATTTTTTGAACTGTTCTCACCATTTTCTTCTCCTGCACTTAATAAATGGTTGTACATTCGCTACTTGTGTACTGTTGGTTAGGATAGTCTCGTTCTCTTTAACAGTAATACTACTCACCCCACTGGTTACTTTCCTGTCTCCCTGCTAACAGCATTGCATATTGATTTGATTTTATTGCCAGAGTTGTTAATGTCTTCTCTAACATACATCTTTTTTGATTTCCTTAGAACTTTTCTTAGTATGTCACAATAATTTTTATAGTGTAAAACTACTTCTGGATCTTTACTAGTTCTTGCTGTCTCATACAGTTTTCTTTTTCTTTCTGAAGACACTTTAATACCTGTAGTAATCCAAGGTTTCTTTGAAAAGTGTGTGGTGTTACACTTAGTAATTTTCTTTGGGAAACAATGTTCAAAGAGGGATATAAATTTATCAAGAATTATGATGCACTTATCATTAGCATTTATCTCATTATATACATCTCCCCAATTAACATTTCTTAAGCTTTCTCTGAAGTGCTGTATAGATACTGGGTTGAGCGACCTCACACTTTTACTTAATGATTTCTGAACCGTACACCTTGTTAGGTTTTGTAAGTTAATCAGTTGTGCATCATGGTCTGACAATCCATTTACCACAGAGAAAGCACATGTTTGTTTTACATCCTCTTTCTGTACAAATACATTATCTATTAGCGTGCTACTGTCCTGCGCTATACGTGTAGAGAAATTGATCACTGATTCTAAGTTATATGTTGTTAGAACACTTCTAGTTCACTTTTCCTATCAGAATTACTTAGAAAGTTTACGTTGAAATCACCACAGATTAATAACTTCTTTTTATCTGACAGACAGCATAATAGGGAGTCAAACTTTTTTTAAGAACAGCACCCAGTCTCCTAATGGGGGCCTGTAGATTGTTGCTAATATCAATACCACATTATCCAGCTGATCAACACAAAATTTGCTTGCTTCTACAGTTTTGCAATTATACCCTTGTCTTATGAAAATGGCAACTCCTCCTTTCTCCATCCTACATCTACAAGTGTAAGACGCTAAATTGTACCCACTTATACTGACACTATCCATTCCCACAGTTACACGGTGTTCAGACAGCCAGAATATATCAATCTCATTCTTATTTTTGAATCATCTAAACACACTAATAGCTCATCTACTTTATTTTTTATTGCCCTGATATTTTGATGAAGTTTGTTGATACTGTCCTTAGCTTTACCCCTATTAACTGTATGTGAAGTTTCTTTTATTCTATTTATCTGGATTCTCATCTGTCTGGACTTTGGTTTTAACCTAAAAAACCTGTCTGCCTGGACCCATTAACCACAGGGGTCACCCCTTGTGTGACTGTGGACCCACTTACAGTTTCTGCTAATAGAGAAGCTAACTTACTTTTCCACATCCTATTCAGGTGCAGGCCAGGTGTAGTGCATCCCCTCCTACCAAGAGCATTTACTGGGACAACACTTATGTGAGATTTTGCCGGTGTCTGGAACATCCTGTTCAGCTCAGTGTTAACATTGCCTTACAGCAGTGTTTACCCCGGGCTGATCATGGCGCTGAAGGACCTCCATAAACCCCACATTTTTGTGCCCAGTTTCTGCTCCTATTTTATCCAGGTCACTCCTAATACTGTATCTTGGATTCATAGCCAGGCTGTTTCCTGCTCCCCCAACTATAATCATCTTATCTTCCTTCTCAAAGTCCCTGCATAGCTGACCTAAGTTTTCTGTCGCCTAGCTAAGGCTAGCACTTGGTTTCACAAAACTTGTGACCTGGTACCCTGCACCTAATTTCTCCTGAAGCTGCTGGCCCACATCCTTCCCATGACTGCTGCCTATAAGCAGAATTCTTCTTTTCCTATTCTGGTTTGATCCCGACCTGTCTTTTTTCTTTAAGCTAATATTGTGCTTCAACCTACTTTCAACTGTATCTGGATGAGGCCCTTCCTCCACTTCAGATAGCAAGCTAAACTGATTTACTAATTGAATTTCTGGAGTTTTTTCAACTGTTTCCCTTTTTTGCCCTTTTCTTCCTAACTTTTCCCAGTTCCCAGTCTTTTTTTCCTCCCTTAACCTGCGTAATTCCAAGTTAGCGTTTTCTAATTCAGTCATAAGGGCACAAAATTTTACCTCCTGTTCCGCGATTTTTCTGTCCTTTCTACATATCCTACACTGCCATGGAAGAGCCTCATTTTCTTCCATCGTTTCCTCGCCGCTTCATTCGCCCCAATGAAACCATAACTTACAGTCTACGCAGAACACCCCCTCTTTCAAAATTCTACGGCAACCACCACATTTGTCACACATGGTTTGAAAGACAAACTTAGCACAAAAGCAGTGAATAAGTTGGCATAAGACCACAGTAGTTTCGTATTCTGTAGCCTACTAATCCGTAAATAAACACCAATGTAAACAAAATTTTAAACTTACTTCCGAAAGTTTTAACTACATAAGCACTGTATGACCGGCAAGAATTAATTTGACTTTGAAGCGATAACTCTAGTCAAAAAGGAAAATCTACACTCGCGTGAAATTTACACCTAAAAAACGTAAACAAAACTAGCGACTACCGACCTTTTACGAAATACTTCCTTTTCGATCTAAATACGGTCAGAAAAGCGAAACCTTCGATAGACAGTCTAGAGAAGAAGTATATACACTAGTCTAAAATACAATATTAACTAAATTAACTCTTTTTTTTAATATTAATCACTTAACTTAGCGAGAGCTTCGTATACGCGCGTTTGCCTATCTCCAGAGATGATTTTTTTTCCGTCACCTACACCGTTAGAGGAAAAAATGACCTTTAATACCCATTATTGAAGCTGTCAGTGGCTCAGACTGGAGTTCAATATGCAGGAACAACACCTGTTGATCATTTTTTCAATAATATAACATGTTTGATGGGTAGTAAAGCAAGTTCTAAGATCATTTTCGGGACAACTTCCTCTATTGCATGGACGATGTTCTATTTAAGAACTGACAGTGAAAAAAAGAAAAAGAAACTCTTTCTTATGTGTAGTTGCATGAGTTGGACTACAAAATAGTATGTTCATTCACGTCAACACTAAACATTATACAGCTACAGTGACTCGTACCACATCATTTCCATAAAAGAATCGTTCAGATGATCTTTGGAACATGTAACTAAGTTAGTGAGTTAGCTGGTATTTTAAAAAGTA
Organism: Schistocerca serialis cubense; assembly: GCF_023864345.2. NCBI lineage: Eukaryota > Metazoa > Arthropoda > Insecta > Orthoptera > Acrididae > Schistocerca > Schistocerca serialis. The sequence continues at coordinate 528,795,076 of NC_064643.1, forward strand.
GGAGAATAATCATCAGCATACTATGATCAGCAAAAATTTGGCGCCATTTGTTTTTCCAGCGAACTTCCCGCCGTCAAAGCTTTAGCCTATCTTCGCGGCCATGAACGCCACCCAGGAGACTCCCGCTGGGCAGCGGAGTCCCTAAACGCCACACGTGTCTAGCGTGCCACCGAGGCCAACTGTCCGGTGGCTCTCCAGTAATTGCCAGGCCGCTGTAAGTGTCACTGCGCTTTCATAACACTCTGTCTGCACTTTCAGTCATTGATAATAGTTTGCGTCCACCTGACACACAACTGAAATGCACCTTTCTAGTTTATTAAGGTTCCGTACCTCAATCGGTAAAAAAGGGTCCCTTATAGGATCTTCTGTCTATCCGTCTGTTAAGACCACTCTTTCTCAGGAACGGGTAGAGACAAGTTGAAGTATATGTCGAATACTTAGGTGTACGGTCCCTTGACGGTGTAAAAAAATTCAAGCTTCTAAGTGAGTGAAATCAGAAGTTACGTCCTTGCATGTCACACATTTTGATAATCTCAAATTCAATATAAAATCCGATAGGGAATACATCTCTGTCAAGTACAGGGATTCCCACGAGAAGCGGAAGTCCTGGTGCTCGATGACCCGCGTTTTAAAGTCGAGGTGATAGAGAAAGAAAGTGAGAATCATTCGTACACAGATATGCCAACTTTCAAAAGTGAAAAATCAGGAGAATTTTAGCGGTGTACTATCGTGAGTTAAAACACATCCATGACGATTAAAGTTGCAGTAAAACAACCCAGTTACATTTGCTTTATTATTTACATGTAAATACTAAATAATGGACATACCTGAGTCTTCGGACTGTATAATTTATCATTCAACATGCTGAACAACATAAATGATGAGCTGTCCAGGCTTCTTTGGATTCAAACACATTCAAGTGAAGCACTATCGAGAGATCTACAGTTCGAAATTACGATCCGAGAAAACAAATTAACGTCTATTAGATTTCTGTTTTGACATTAACACACTTTTTTCATGAATAAATCACTGCTAAACGACAACACTTTTACATTTCATAATGCAACCCATATTTGCATCGCATCTTATATCCGTAAGACATCTTTCCCAAATTGAAAATAATCTGAATAGTTTATCAGTCTGAATTTGTCTGATTACGGTAGTTACTTATTCAGCACACCCGTATCTGACTTGGCCTTCTTCAAAAACCCTGAACTAAATTTCTGCTCAAAGCACTTGTCTTTTTGAACTGATTTTAAAATTAAAAATTTCTCCAAAGACTTTTCTGGAAGCATGGACCTGAACTGAGTTTTTCTCTTTGTAACTTTGTTAAAAATTCTCTCGCATTCTGCATTACTTCCCGTTGAAATTTGGCAAGAAGCAAAGTTTCACAGTACAAGTAAAGGATAAACTCCGGAAATCGCAAATATATAATTATATCATACGAAAAAAAATTCTTTTTGCCATTTGTTATGCGTCCCTCTGTCCGACCATCAGTTAAGACCCCCTTTCCTCAGGAACGGGTGGAGGTATCAAATTGAAATCTATGTCAAATACGAAGGTGTGCGATCCCTTACAGTGTAAAAAATCTATGATTGTAACTCAATGCATTCAAAAGATACGGCCGTTTAGGTCACACATCTTGACGATCGCGAACTCACTCATCAAAACCTGGAGACGAACTGTCAACATACATAATAAGTTTGTACGGAACCATCAATCGCGTCCCCTACTCGCACTTTTTTTCAGTAATTTTCGTTTGTACAACCATTCAACTGTGTAAACATCTTTCTGAAGATACAACCATTGTGATGTACGTACTTAATTCCCTTAACTATTTGAGTAATTAGGGAGACAGTCACACAGCAATAGCGTTCTCATAATCTAAACAATCTTGAAGGTATCTACGCTACCGTGCAACCACGAAAGATGACTGAAGTGCAACGAATATCTACAAACCGAAGATCTGTTAGATGACGATCAGTTTGGCTTAGGACGGGTAAAGGCACCAGAGAGGCTGTTCTGATGTAGCGGTTGATGATGGAAGCAAGACTGAAGAAAAATCAACACACGTTGATACACTATGTGATCAAAAGTATCCGGACACCTAGCTGAAAATGACTTAAAAGTTCGTGGCGCCCTCATCGGTAATGTTGGAATTCAATATGGTGTTGGCCCACCCTTAGCCTTGATGACAGCTTCCACTCTCGCTGGCATACGCTCAATCAGGTGCTGGAAAGTTTCTTGGGGAATGGCAGCTCATTATTTACGGAGTGCTGGACTGAGGATAGATATCGATGTCGGTCGGCGTTCCGCACCATAACACCACCGCCTCCGAATTTTATTGTTGGTACTACACTCGATGTCAGATGACGTACACCGGGCATTCGCCATACCCACACCCTGCCATCGGATCGCTACATTGTGTACCGCGATTCGTCACTCCACACAACGTTTTTCCATTGTTCAATCGTGCAATGTTTACGCTCCTTATACCAAGCGAGGCGTCGTTTGGTATTTACCGGCGTAATGTGTGGCTTATGAGCAGCCGCTCGACCATGAAATCCAAGTTTTCTCACCTCCCGCCTAACTGTCATGGTACTTGCTGTGGAGCCTAATGCAATTTAGAATTCCTGTGTGATGGTCTGGGTAGATATCTGCCTATTACACATTACGACCAACTGTCGGCGATCCCTGTCAGTCAACTGACGAGGTCGGCCTGTTCGCTTTTGTGCTGTACGTGTCCCTTCACGTTTTCACTTCACCATCACATCTGAAACAGTGGACCTAGGGATTTTTAGGAGTGTGGAAATCTCGCATACAGACGTATGACACAAGTGACACCCAATCACCTGACCACGCTAGATGTCCGTCTGTTCCACGGAGCGCCCCATTCTGATCTCTCACGATGACTAATGACTACTGAGGTCGCTGATATGGAGTACCTGGCAGTATGTAGCAGCACAATGCACCTAACATGAGTATTTTGGGGACGTCCGGATACTTTTGATCACATAGTGTAGGACTCATCGACGGAAAAGCGTTCGACAATGTCCGAAGATGCAAGATGTACGAAATTCTGAGAGGAAATGGGGGGTAAGATCTATACGAGTAATATACAAAATGTACAGTAATATACAAAATGTACAAGAACCAAGGGGAAATAATAAGACTGGAAGACCAAGGATGGACAGCTCGGATTAGAAAGGATGTAGTCTTTCGTCCCCACCATCCCGAGGGATGCAAGAAATGATAACAGCGAGAAACTTAACTCGGGGTTGGGGATCATGAAGGAGATGAAGTTAAGAAATTCTGCTACCTAGGCAACAAGATAACCCACGATGGACACACCAAGGAGGACATAAAAAGTAGACTAGCCCTGACAAGAGGGGAATTCCTGGCCAAGAGAAGTTTACTATTATCAAACAAAGATCTTAATTTCAGGAAGAAATTTCTAAGAATGTACTTTTGGAACATTGTATGGTAGTGAGACATGGACTGTTGGAAAACGAAAAAAGAAAAAAAAAAATCAAAGCGTCTGCGATGTGGCGCTACAGAAGGATCTTGAAAGTTAGGCGAACTAATAAGGTAAGGAAAGAGGAGGTTCTTCGCAGAACCGGCGAGGAAAGGAATATATGTAAAGCACTGGCAAGGAGAAGGGACAGGATGATAGTATATTAGTCTAGACATTAGGAAATAACTTCCACGGTACCTGAAGGAGCTGTTGATGGCAAACTGTAGAGGAAGACAGAGACTGGAATACATGCAGCAAATAATTTAGGACGTAGGTGGAAGTGCTGTTCACAGCTGCAAAGGCTGGCGCAAGAGAAAAATTTGTGGCGGGCCGTATTGAATGGATTATAGCAGGGCTTACCAACCTTTCCAGCTGGCGGACCCCTTCTTCAGTCTAAAATCCATGGCGGACCCCTAGTCAGTCAAGAGTACAGTAACTTTAAATTTCAGAGCGAAACCCATGGGAACTGAAAGCTTCTTAATGCAACTGCCATGTTCCGAATTGCCGCCACCCCCCCCCCCCCCCCTCTCCCGAAGTATAAATAGTCTTTGGTTTAGAGATGAATGAAAAAAACTTGAAATTAACGATCCAATTATGAGATTTTCTGCAATGGTATGAGTTTTGCTTGTTTTTGCCACTCGATAAATAACCAAGAAAGAAGCTTTTAATGAATGTTCATTAATTGTTTTTGTAAGAATTTTCATGCAATGCTGAGAAGCAGCTAGTTCAGCACTCTTCCTTTTAAATAAATCGATGTCTTTAGCCTGGAAGCCCGGGTGAGTACCTTCAAAATGACGGCGCAATTTAATTGGAACCATTGAACTGTTCGGAAGGACAGGCGCACAAATTACACATTGAGCTTTACCCTCCGTTGTCTCCATAAAGCCTATTTCTAAATAGCTTTCGTTGTACTTACGCTTCTTGGTTATCCCACTTCCACAGGATATTGCAACCAATGGAGTACTTGCAGCGTTTTCACATAATAAATCCGGCTGTGGAACTTCTTGTGATTGTTCTTCCATTGGTCGTCCTCTCTCCTCATCCATTTCAACTGGAAACTTCCCTTGTTGTGAAGGTGATGGAAAAACTGCACCCTTCTTCAATGATCCTGACTTCAGCCACTGATCCATGTTATAAGTAATAAACTGGTAAAAATCGACTTACGAAATAGGTAGTGCACTGACAAAGCAAGTTTAACATTTAATGATGCCTGGGGCCGCATACGTGCCAGCGAGCGCTGTGATTGGTCGACAAAGCTCGCTCCGCGCATGCGTAAAAGGTTTCGGTGCATCTAGCGCCGTGAGCCGGCGCACAAAGGACTCCCGTATTCTTGCGAAACAGTCGGATCAGAGAAGCCGCATTCTTCGGCACTAAACTGTGTATGCGTTCTCACTTAGGAACCGCAGAGGCTGCTTGGGAATACGACCTGAAGTAAAATTACACATGTTTTTCACACGAAAAAAAATAGTGATGAATTTGATTTTAACATTTTTATTCAATAATTTTACTCATTATTTTACACGATTTCGTGAAAGGTGGCCGCGGACCCCCTAGAAAGAAACGGCGGGCCCCTGAGGGGTCCGCGGACCACACGTTGGGAAGCCCTGGATTATAGGAAACATGACTGCCTACATATTGCGATATACTCAACAATTCCGTGCAGGCGCCTATGAACGTAAATGAGATCGTCAAATATACATCCTTCATGGATATAATAATATTCGAGAGTTCGTTGTTTCCTGTAGAAGGTACATATCGACGGCTGCGCCTCTGTTTTTGAGAATTTTTGGCTGCGATATAGCCAAATAAATAAATTAATCATAAAAAGGTTGCCTGATAAATGCTTATTTGTCACTTTCGGACCAAAAACCTAAAGAAATGGTTGGAAATTAAAGACGACAGAAATCAGTGTTACCACCATAAACTTCTGTCACGCAGGCCGACACAACGCCTGTAGCACATGTTCTCTCTCTACACACCTTTGACAATAACTGCACCATCATTAACTGTGAAAGGTTCGTTTACACAGTGGCTAGTGATTTCATTGTTAGTGTGTGAAGCGAGCCATACGTCATATCGACTCAGTTAATAGACAGAAGGGAAATTGCATACATGGTTCAGGGCGTCATAACTGGGAGATCCTCACAGCAGGATGGTTCTGCGTGTATGTGTCAATTATGTTTGTAGTACGTTCGTCGGACAAAGTATTAGTTACTACCTTGAAACAGCTCACTGTTCGTGGAATTGGTACCACGAGGTCATGTGACCCTCCAGAGCTGACGTTTGAGTTACGGCAGCGAAATGGTGTTTGTAATGCGTGGAGTCATCGCAGTGAGATAGGTCGGCGTGGAGTCGTGACAGAATGGCAGAAAGCAGCTGTCGTGCTTGCATGAGCCGATGAACACACCGTGAAAGGTGTTGCACGATTTGTTGGTGCATCAATGCGGGCTGTCCAGCGTGTCTACAACGAACGGTGCACGATTCGCAGCCATGAAACACGGCGTAAGAACAGCAGTAGTAAAAATATCCAACCGACAGCGTCCGAAGGTGACGGTCACGTCCTGTCAAGGAGAATGTACACTACATCTACATCTACATTTATACTCCGCAAGCCACACAACGGTGTGTGGCGGAGGGCACTTTACGTGCCACTGTCATTACCTCCCTTTCCTGTTCCAATCGCGTATGGTTCGCGGGAAGAACGACTGTCTGAAAACCTCCGTGCGCGCTCCAATCTCTCTAATTTTACATTCGTGATCTCCTCGGGAGGTACAAGTAGGGGGAAGCAATATATTCGATACCTCATCCAGAAACGCACCCTCTCGAAACCTGGCGAGCAAGCTACACCGCGATGCAGAGCGCCTCTATTGCAGAGTCTGCCACTTGAGTTTGTTAAACATCTCCGTAACGCTATCACGGTTACCAAATAACCCTGTGACGAAACGCGCCGCTCTTCTTTGGATCTTCTCTATCTCCTCCGTCAACCCGATCTGGTACGGATCCCACACTGATGAGCAATACTCAAGTATAGGTCGAACGAGTGTTTTGTAAGCCACCTCCTTTGTTGATGGACTACATTTTCTGAGGACTCTCCCAATGAATCTCAACCTGGTACCCGCCTTACCAACAATTAATTTTATATGATCATTCCACTTCAAATCTTCCTGCATTTCGCTACAATGTTCTAATGCTGCAACTTCTCTGTATACTACAGCATCATCCGCGAAAAGCCGCATGGAACTTCCGACACTATCTGCTAGGTCATTTATATATATTGTGAAAAGCAACGGTCCCATAACACTCCCCTGTGGCACGCCAGAGGTTACTTTAACGTCTGGAGACGTCTCTCCATTGATAACAATATGCTGTGTTCTGTTTGCTAAAAACTCTTCAATCCAGCCACACAGCTGGTCTGATATTCCGTAGGCTGTTACTTTGTTTATCAGGCGACAGTGCGGAACTGTATCGAACGCCTTCCGGAAGTCAAGAAAAATAGCATCTACCTGGGAGCCTGTATCTAATATTTTCTGGGTCTCATGAACAAATAAAGCGAGCTGGGTCTCACATGATCGCTGTTTCCGGAATCCATGTTGATTCCTACATAGTAGATTCTGGGTTTCCAAAAACGTCATGATACTCGAGCAAAAAACATGTTCTAAAATTCTACAACAGATCGACGTCAGAGATATAGGTCTATAGTTTTGCGCATCTGCTCGACGACCCTTCTTGAAGACTGGGACTACCTGTGCTCTTTTCCAATCATTTGGAACCTTCCGTTCCTCTAGAGACTTGCGGTACACGGCTGTTAGAAGGGGGGCAAGTTCTTTCGCGTAAATCGAATTGGTATCCCGTCAGGTCCAGTGGACTTTCCTCTGTTGAGTGATTCCAGTTGCTTTTCTATTCCTTGGACACTTATTTCGATGTCAGCCATTTTTTCGTTTGTGCGAGGATTTAGAGAAGGAACTACAGTGCGGTCTTCCTCTGTGAAACAGCTTTGGAAAAAGGTGTTTAGTATTTCAGCTTTACGCGTGTCATCCTCTGTTTCAATGCCATCATCATCCCGGAGTGTCTGGATATGCTGTTTCGAGCCACTTACTGATTTAACGTAAGACCAGAACTTCCTAGGATTTTCTGTCAAGTCTGTACATAGAATTTTGCTTTCGAATTCACTGAACGCTTCACGCATAGCCTTCCTTACGCTAACTTTGACATCGTTTAGCTTCTGTTGGTCTGAGAGGTTTTAGCTGCGTTTAAACTTGGAGTGAAGCTCTCTTTGCTCTCGCAGTAGTTTCCTAACTTTGTTGTTGTACCACGGTGGGTTTTTCCCGTCCCTCACAGTTTCACTCGGCACGTACCTGTCTAAAACGCATTTTACGATTGCCTTGAACTTTTTCCATAAACACTCAACATTGTCAGTGTCGGAACAGAAATTTTCGTTTTGGTCTGTTAGGTAGTCTGAAATCTGCCTTCTATTACTCTTGCTAAACAGATAAACCTTCCTCCCTTTTTTTATATTCCTATTAACTTCCATATTCAGGGATGCTGCAACAGCCTTATGATCACTGATTCCCTGTTCTGCACATACAGAGTCGAAAAGTTCGGGTCTGTTTGTTATCAGTAGGTCCAAGATGTTATCTCCACGAGTCGGTTGTCTGTTCAATAGCTCTAACACAAAATAACGAAGCACCACGAAGGAATTATCAGAATGAGATGGAAATCTATAGATGTGATGTACATTTGCAGACTGACAAATGATTACAATTTCAGAAAAAATTGGCGAGTTATTCAAGAAGCCTCGGGCATCGATGTGTGTGATGTCCTTAGGTTAGTTAGGTTTAAGTAGTTCTAAATCTAGGGGACTGATGACCTCGATGTTAAGTCCCATAGTGCTTAGAGTCATTTGAACCATTTTTTTTATTTAAGAAGAAGATCTTTAATAGCGGGTTGGTTTACCAGTGGCCCTTATGGAAGCAGTTATTCGGCTTGTTTGGTAGAGTTATTGGATGTTCTCATGAGAGATATTGAACCAAATGCCATCCAGTTGGCGCGTTATATAGTCAAAATCCTGAGTTTGTTGGAGGGCCCTGTCCTTAATGCTTAAAACGTTTACAATTGGGGAGAGATCCGGCTACCCTGCTGGCTAAGGAAGGGTTATGTCTTCCCATGGACGGCAACAAACCAGGGAGTAGGGTACCGTCGATGTACCGCTATGTTGTAAGGCTGCAGTGAATGACAACTAAAGGGGTTTGATCTGGAGACAGTGGTGAGATACCAACCTGACAGCAGCTCACCATATGGCCCGTCAGCCGGGACTGATAGTTTGGGGTGCCATTTAGTGCCGACGATGTTCTACATCCTATTTTTTTGCGTTTCATGATATTTTATTTTGCCTTCTTAGGTAGGTAGCTATATGTTTGGTTGGAAGCTGACAGTTTGGTTGTGAGTTGGCGTAGCCAACGAATGTGAAAGCAAGAAACTACCTGAAGTGTCTTGGGCTCTGCAAAAATGTCAACAGACTACAACTACACGCAACTGCCACAAACTAAATGAGAGGTGTGGCCGGGATATTTCCCTCGGGGCTTAAGTAACCCTTCTAGGCTGCGCTGTGTTGAAATGGCTCCCGTCGATATCCAGTGGTCAATAAATTCTGGCTCTTTGTCCCTATGTAGTCACTACATCACAGATTCCGTGCAACTCACACGTGCTCCATTCCAGGAAAGGCTTCTGGCCTATGTGTGTTCACAATGCGTTTTATGGGGTACTTCATCAATCGACTATGTTCAGGGTGGAAGTACGGAACACAATGGCAGCTGTAGAACCGTGGTTTACCAACACGTCCCCACTGACATACAGTAAGGCAACGAGTAGAACACACCCACGCACAGCAAGAAATACGTATAAAACTAGTCGCTTAGCCGGCTGCTGTGTCCGAGCGGTTCTAGGTGCTTCATTCCGGAACCGCGCTGCTGCTACGGTCCCAGGTTCGAATCCTGCCACGGGCGTGGATGTGTGTGATGTCCTCAGGTTAGTTAGGTTTAAGTAGTTCTAATCCTAGGGGACTGACGACCTCAGATGCTAAGTCCCATAGTGCTTGGAGCCATTTGAACCAGTCGGTTAAACATCTATTTCACCAGCGTTTTGTTCATGTGGGAGCATTTATAGTCATAATTGAGGTCTTTATATGTTTCAACAAGGCCAACATTTACATGAACGATATTTATGCGACATCAAAACCAATTGTGGACCCATGCTCAATCTCGAATGAGAACGTGAGTGCAAGCAAACAAAAATTCCAGGCTGACGAGCATCCACACTTGTTAAACAGGAAAACACTTGTGTTACTAGACAAAGCGAGCCGTAGACCCGACGTAGCGAAAAGTGAGGTGGTCGCATGACAACTAGTCGGGTTTCAGTTCAGTGTAGTGCCTTCGTGTGCAAACGCGACAGCTCGCTGTTAATGTAATTACATTTATTTACGATGACAAGGAGAAAAAAGTGGCAGTGAATTCGTAGAAAGATGATGGAACGTGCAAGCAAAATGTTTAAGTTGAGTCAGCCGGCGGCATACAAATTACAGAAGGGACACGATGCCTAACGGTTTGGTACACAATTATCTACACACTGTGCTCAGAATAAATATCCCACTGACGATGTGGATAAATGTGTTATTGGGCAGCAATTTCTAAGATATTGTGAAGAATACAAAGTGAAAATATCTTCGGGAAAATTTCACAGCTTTTTCTACACAAATTTGGACACCGAAGCTACGAGAATATTCTTGGATTAATTGTTCTGTTCGTGGAATTTGGTTTTAATAAGTGCCAGAATAAACGAGTCATCATACTCGAACTAGGCGAGTTAGTTTGAGAAAAGGCTTACAACATTTTATTTTTGCGAAGAAATGAAGCATCAGAATTAAATCAGCTAGTTCAGTTTGTATTCAGAGGAAACATGAAAATATACGGATTAAACTGTATATATTGTCAGCGTTTGAGTGTGCGAGGAATACTGTCAACCAAAAGAGACATTCAGTGTTCCATTTGACTTGATCCGTTAGAAACGGTATGTGAAAGCCAGCGACTGTAAAAACGAAATACTTGTTTATAAATATCTTTTCTGCTACGAGTAACGTTTATCTTTTATTTATCTTTCACACGGTGCGTTTCACTAAGTGATTCCCATTTTCAAGTTCGTTATCTGTGTTTTATGACAGCATTTGTGGTGTTTTCGATGTGTAAGGTGCTGCATTGTTCTGTTGCCTTTATTCCAGCATACAGAAATAGGTCTACACACACACACAAAAGACACACCTCAGCAATATCCACACTGAAACACACACACACACACACACACACACACACACACACACACACACACACGCGAGCGCTCGCGCGCGCGCGCGCACGCACGCAGTACTATACAGGCCAACCATTTGAAAAAGAAGAGTAAAATGTCAAAGTACTTTACCAACTAAATAAAGGTCATAAAATGGATCAGTCACATTGCAAAAACTACGAAGATAAAATATTAAATGAAAAAGTGGAAAGTGAATAAGTGAATTTCTTTAGATGTTTCGGCAATATACTTGAATAAAAACAATGACACAAAAAATAAGTACCCCTGTAAATACACAGGATGACCTAGTAGGAATGTTCAGTTAAGGCTGTACGATAGGAACACTTATTTGAAGGATAGAACAAGAACATTATATGGATATATGTCCTACTCCAAAAGGCTTCAATGTAATTTGTTTTTGGGCTAGTGGCACACATGTATGTGTCTTTCGCATCCAACCTCTTTGACGTTTTAATCTAGCCCAAGCTACCTTGTTGCTTTCAGCCTCTTTGCATAGGATGTCTTCTGTCAAACGACTAGGAGCGGTCCCAAAATTGAACCCTGTGAGACTCCCTTTATGCTTTCTGCGAAGTCACTAAAATTCTCTACCTCTTCAACATTTTTAATTATTACAAGGTTTTGCATTCTATTTGTTAAATATGATTCAAACTGTATGCGTGTAAAGCCGTCTATTCCATAAATAACAATGTACATTAAACGTGTTCTATCTCGGAAACCATTCCAAATAGTACTTATGTCATAAGAAGTTTTTTGCCTCAAATGTGCGTTCCTGCTATATCCCTCAATATTGACTATTCCTTCTAGGGCACCCTGTACGTTTGCAATGGTACTTATATGTGTCACTATTTTTATTCAAGAATACTGTCGAAGCGTCTAAAGAAATTCACTGATTCACTGTCCAGTTTTGTATTTAATATTTTATCTTCATATTTTTTGTAATGTGAATATATCTACAGTTCTTCTAACACATCTATGTTATGACCTTAAGTCGGCGGAGTCCTTCGACATTTTGATCTACTTTTTTATAAATGGGTTTCTTTTAATGTTTGTGGGGGGAGGGGGGGGAGGGGATGGGGGAAGGCGGCTATTGCCGGTGCTATGCTTAGGTTGTGCTCGTGGGCTTTGATGTGTCCTGTATATTTGTCGTTAAAATATCGACCTGTTTTTATGTTGAGCTAAGACAAAAAAACAATGCAGTACCTCACACATCGGAAAAATGCCGAATAAATGGCATATCACACAGAAAACGCACTTAAAATTGGGTACGATATACATAAAATAAAATCGTGACTGGTAAGAAACGTTGTTCGTAAGCAGTGATCCGTAGTTGGGCTCCGCAGGGCACTGGCGTATAGACATGCAGCTTCTGACTTCGCTCCATTGGTAATAATACTAGGGTGTAACCCGTTGCCGGCCGGAGTGGCCGAGCGGTTCTAGTCGCTACAGTCTGGAACCGCGCGACCGCTGCAGTCGCAGGTTCGAATCCTACCTCGGGCTTGGATGTGTGTGATGTCCTTAGGTTAGTTAGGTTTACGTAGTTCTAAGTTATAGGGGACTGATGACCTCAGAAGTTAAGTCCCATAGTGCTCAGAGCCATTTGAACCATTTTGTAAACTGTTACTAGGTCTCTCCGTGTTCGTCGAGTGTAAACACGACGATGCTGCCACGCCAACCATGTCCTCACTTCGCTTTACCCAACAGATCGGCCCTAGTCATCCTGGAATAGTAAACAACTTGTTTACCACAATAAACTGATCATGTTAGTAGCATGTGCTTTGACATACAGCCTGTCCCAGTCACCGTTCAGTATGGATTACAACTTTCACAATTGGACTCTCCGGGCTGTCCAGGCCAATCGGAATCAATATGCGGTCCTCTGATCTGTCGTCGGACCACGCTGTGTAAATCCCACAGTATTTCTCCGAGGTAAATCCTTGACATCTTTAGCTGTTTGCTACTGGCAAGCAGCAGCTACCAGTGCCCGCCCGGCAGCGGTTCTGCTGTGGACGCGATGCTCGGAAACCGCGCATGCGCGACCGAGTTGGTGCCAGACAGACGACAGTAGCGTGTCGATAGGGAACCGAGGCATCGTCTTCCACAAGTCGACAGGATTACCAGCGCTGCTACCGGTCACTAAGTGGGGTGTTCAATAAGTAATGCAACACATCTTTTTCTCGGCCAATTTCGGCTGAAAAAATGCAGAGTTGGTTGTGGGACATCGTGGAATATTCCCGCCTCAGCCTCTACAGTCTCATGGAATTCCTATGGGTGTCGGTGCTATAAGTAGTCAGTAACGGAGTTGTTCCGAGCAGAGAGCTGTCATTTGGTTCCTTTTGACGGGAACCAGAGCATCGCAAGCATACACAGGCACATTTAGAATGCCTAGGGAGACCCGGTAATGAACAAAAGCACGGTGAGTCGTTGGGCAAGGCGTCTGCCATCATCGTAACGAGGTCGCACAAACCTGTCAGATCTCCCGCGAGACGGCTGGCCACATTCAGCCGCGATTCCTGCATTGTTGGAACGTGCGGACACTCTCATTCGAGGTGATCTAGGGGTGTTTGATAACGCAAGGCCTCATCGCACCTTTCGATTTCCATCTGTTTGGCCCAATGAAGGGCGCACTTCGCGGGAAGCAGTATGTCAGTGACAGACAGGCGCAGTAAGACACTCTCTCCGACGTCGACCAGTAGAGTGGTGCCGTGTGGCCATACAGCCTCTCCCAGCCATGTGGCTGTCGCATAGAACTCAGATTGTGATGAAAAACAGGGTTTGGTAGCCAAAAGTGGGGAACAATATGGTGTATTGGAATCCTGAATAAAACCAACCTTCTTTCAGAAAAGAAAGTGTTACGTTACTTATTGAACGCTCCTCGTACGTCTACATGACTGCACTGTTAAGTGCCTGTCAGAGGGTTTATCGTACCATCTTCAGACTATTTCTCTAACATTTCGCTGCCGAACACCACTTTTTCCGGATGAGCTGTGATTTCTCTTACTTTATTACTATGCTCATTTTCCCGTATTTAGTTGGGTGTCATAGTTTATTTCCGCATTCGGTAGAGAAATTCGATAAAAAGATCTCGCCGCAACGGTAAAGGCCTTTGTTTAATTACTGTCACCCATACTCGCATATCATATCCCAGATACTAACTCCCCTATTTCGCGACATCACAGAGCGAGCTGCCCTTCTTTCGACGCGCTCCACCTATCCTGTCTGATAAGGATCATATACCACACAACAAGTCCTCCAGAAGAGGACGGGAAAGCGTAGTGTAGGCAATCTCTTTAACAGACCTGTTACGTCTTCTAAGTATTGCTGGCCACTGTGGCCGAGTGGTTCTAGGCGCTTCAGTCTGGAGCTGCGCGACCGCTACGGTCGCAGGTTCGAATCCTGCCTCGGGCATGGATGTGTGTGATGTCCTTAGGTTAGTTGGGTTTAAGTAGTTCTAAGTTCTAGGGGACTGATGACCTCAGATGTTAAGTCCCATAGTGCTCAGAGTCATTTGAACCATTCTAAGTGTTCTGCCAATAAAACGCAGTCGTTGCTTCTTCTGTCCCACAACATTATCTAGGTGATCGTTTCAATTTAAGTTGTTCGTAACTGTTATCCCTAGTAAGGCAACAAAATTTTTTCTCGGCTAATTTCAGCTGAAAGGACAGCATTCAGATTTATGTAATTTAACGTGTAATCGAAATGTAATGAATTCCTCGTGTGTATAACCTCAAACTTTTCATTATAGAGGCAACTGCCACTTTTCGCACCACGCCGATATCTTGTCTAAATCAGACGGTAAATGACAGAATCAACCGCAAACAACGAAATAGGCTTGCTCAGATTACCTCCTGAATCATTTATAAGGATTGGGAACAGTAGAGGGCCGATAGCACATTCTTCAGAAACGTCAGATATCACTTCTGTTTTACTCGATGACTTTCCGTCAGTTGCTACGAACTGTGACCTTTCTGACAGGAAACGACGAATCCAGTCGCGCAACTGAGACGATACTCCATAGGCACGCAGTTCGATTAGAAATCGCTTGTGAGGAGCAGTATCAAAAACCTTCTGGAAGTGTAGAGATATGGAATCAATTTGAGTTCCACTGTCGATAGCACCCATTACTTCGTGCGAATGAAGTGCTGATTGAGTTTCACAAAATCGATATTTTCTGAATCCGACTATATTTCAGTAGATCGCTTTCTTAGAGGTAATGGAAATGCAGTGTGGCTAGGGCGTCGGCCGGGCAGACCGCTCGCCAGGTGCAAGTCTTTCGAGTTGACGCCACTTCGGCGACTTGCGTGTCGATGGGGATGAAATGACGATGATTAGGACAACACAACACCCAGTCTCTGAGCGGAGAAAAATCTCCGACCCAACCGAGAATCGAACCCGGGCCGTTAGGTATGACATTCCGTCACGTTGACCACTCACCTACCAGGGGCGGACTCTTTGGGGTAATTCACAAGGTTCTACCACAGTATATGTTGCAAATTTCTACGTCAGTGATATGGGTCTATAATTCATCAGATTACTCCTATTTCCTTTCTTGAGTATTTGTACAGCCTGTGCAACTTTCCAGTCTTTTGGTACGGATTCTTCGTCGAGTGAATGGATTTATATGATTGTTAAGTATGGAGCTATGGGGATCAGCATATTATGAAAGGAACCTAAATGGTATATAATCTGGATTGGAAGATTTGCATTTGTTAAGTAGGCTAATTTAAGCTGCTTCGCTACACCAAGAATACTTATTTCTAAGTTTCTCCTGTTGCTAGCTGTTCTTGATTCAAATTATGGAATATTTACTTTTTCTTCTTTGGCGAAGGAATTTCGGAAAGCTATACTTAGTGTTGTGTTGGCAGAAGAGCCAACACCGAGTTACGAGAGGAGGCCGAAATGCACGCGTTTAGCTCACGCAGGCTGGCGTGAGGAGGGAAGAACTATACTGACGTGAGGTCTGGAACATGACAAGGAATTAGAATTCAGAAAGCGGACGTAATTAGTTTGATACTTAACTTTAATCCATTAATGATGAACGTCGCTCTTGACGGTACACGATTCACATTATTGTCTGTTCAGAATTCATTCTAATTACTGAATATGGCGCCTTGCTAGGTTGTAGCAAATGACGTAGATGAAGGCTATGTTAAACTGTCGTCTCTGCAAATGAGAGCGTATGTAGACAGTGAACCATCGCTAGCAAAGTCGGCTGTCCAACTGGGGCGAGTGCTAGGGAGTCTCTAGACTAGATCTCCCGTGTGGCGGCGCTCGGTCTGCAATCACTGATAGTAGCGACACGCGGGTCTGACGTATACTAACGGACCGTGGCCGATTTAAAGGCTACCACCTAGCAAGTGTGGTGTCTGGCGGTGACACCACACTTAGTGACTCTGATTTAGTGATACTGTTATTTGTAATATTACCATTGGTATAGCGCAATGAAGGTATTAACTGTGTCTTCCCGCTGTGTATTTTACGAGAAGCGTGTAATAAGTAGCAGGTCGGTTTTATTCAGGAATCCAATACAGCATATTATTGCCACCTCTTTTGGCTACAGAACTCTACTTTTCAACATAATTTCCATCCAATTCGAGAGCCTTACACCACCTTACTCGGAGGGACTGTATGCCCACATGGCACTACTCTACTAGTCGACGTGGGAGCCAACGTCTTACGGCATTAATAACTTTCCCGTTATCCACGTACTGCTTGCTTCACTGGGCCAAACAGATGGGAGTCGGAAGGTGCGAGTTGGATGAGGAAGAACAGTCCAACGAAGTTTTGTGATCTTACGAGTGCGCAGACTTGTGTGAGGCCTTGAATTTTCATGGACAAGGAGAAGTTGGTTAGCATTTTTGTGGCGACGAACACATTGCAGGAGTCACAGCTGCGTGCGGCCGGCTGGCACGCGGGAGATAGGACAGGTTTGCGAGGTCCTGTTGCGATGATGACAGACGCCTCACCCCGCTCACCGTGCTTTTGTTCACTGCCTGGTCTCCGTAGACGTTCTGAAAGCGCCTATGAATATCTGCGGTGCTCTGGTTTTCAGCCTAATGAAACTCAATGACAGCTCTCAGCTTGTAAGGCACCTCCGTTACAGACGCCATTTTGAAGGCTACGTACAGCGCTTCTAGCTATCGGAACTTCATGAAATTATAGGGGCTGATATGGGATATTCCGCCATGTGTCGCAACAATTTTCGAATTTTTTTCAGCAGAAACGTTCGGAGAAAAAATGTTTTGCATTATTTATTAAAAGCCCCATCTACTTCTTCTTCTTTTGCATGTGCCGTTTTTCTCGCGGAGACGCAGGATCGGCCTGGTTAATCGTATGTGGCAGTGTTAGTTGAAGAGGTGGCCGGATGCCCTTCCTGCCGCCACCCCATACTCCCCGGGAAGGAATTAGTGTACCCCAACTGTCTGCGACTAGTGTAATCCATGGAATAGTGCGAAAGTGTGCAGATGTCTGCGAGCCATGTAACTGGGGGGGGGGGGGGGGGGGACATGGGGACCAGCCCGGTATTCACCTATGGGGATGTGGGAAACCGCCTAAAAACAACATCCAGGCTGACCGGCACACCGGCCCTCGTTGTTAATCCGCCGGGCGGATTCGATCCGGGGCTGGCGCGCCTACCCGAGTCCAGGAAGAAGCGCGTTAGCGCGTTCGGCTAACCTGGAGGGTTAAAAGCCCCATGTACGTAGGACCAGAATCTCTTTGGATTTTCTGCCAGGTTTCGAGGGAGAATTTCGTTGTGGAAGTTGATCCACACCATTTGTATTTAATCCTTTTTTATACTTGGGTCGTCACTCAAGAATAGTCAGCTATTTCAATCATCTAAAGACTGAGTGTAAGCCAGCCAGACGTCTATCTCCACAGGGTTTCGCTGGAATGCCAAACCACGGCTATTGTCAGGGCTGGTATGAGAACACTTTTCCACACAAGCGACATATCATTCGGCTCTCCTCCCTCCCTCCACTTTTCTGTCTAATTGAACTATTATTTGGGGCTTTAACCCCTCTATTTTTAAACACGATCGACATATTTGACCCCCCTCCCGTAGCTCACGTTTTGTCGTGTCAGTTTCCTCTATTAATTATGATACACCTTGTGTACATATTTTGCGCTTTTGCCACTCACCGGGTCGCTTGGGCTTTAAAATGGTCGTGGCTGCTGCTCCCAACACCTGCACGGTACAGCCACATAAATGAGTCAATGTGCAACAACCATTGCCACAGCCGGCAGCTGGCAGCCGAGGGTATACAAAGCGTTTTTTTTTAGGGGGGGGGGGGGGGAGAGGGGGGGAGGTGCAGAAAAGACTGTAATTTTTTTTGTGGTGCAGAACCGGAGGGATTTATCTGCCGTCGTAAAGGGCATTATCATTGGCGTTCGGGCCAAGGGTGGTAGCTTTTCCAAAATGACTAAGTTTGTAAATTGTTCGCGCGTCGCAGTGGTTAAAGTATACTGCGCATGGCGAAATGGCGCTATCCAAGACCGCGCCGAGGCAGATCTGGTGCATCATGGGCCAAGGTTGACGGGGATGAACGAGGGCTCTGGAGATTTGTACAGGGGAATAGACGTGCAATTGTAGAGCATCTGGCCGCCCAGATTAACTAAGTGGCTACCAAAAGTGCCTCCTCAACGACAATTCAGAGAATTTTGATGCTTATTTGTCTCTGGAGCAGGAGTATAGTTCATGCACCCATGCTGATCGCTGTTCCTTGGCGACGAGGGCGGGTATTTGAACGCCAATACCACAGTTGAACGTGCCGACAGGTGGCCTTTTCAGATGACAGATGGCCGATGGCGTGTAAGGCGCGAAACGTCTGTGGGCGAACACCATCAACTAATCATCGGAAGGATCCAGGCCGGAGGAGGGAGCGTTATGAACTACGGAATGTTTCCCTGGAATTCCATGGGTAGTCTCGTCATTCTGGAAGGCATAATCGATTAGCAGAAATATACGTCTATTCTTGAGGAGGACCACGACCACCCCTTCATGCAGTTTCTTTTTCCTCGGCACGGTGGCATCTACTAGCAGGACAATACAACGTGCCACACAGTTCGCACTTGAACGTGCGTGGTTCGAAGAGCATCAGGACGAGTTTACTCTACTCCCCTGGCCACCAAACTCCCCGGATTGAAACCCAATCCAGAATCTGCGTGACCACCTCGATCGGGCTCTTCGCGCTATGGGTCCTCAACCAAGAACCCTATCCCAGCTGGCCAAGGCACTGGACTCTTGCATGGCTCCACATCCATGACTCTTCTGCAAGCGTCGAAGCAGTCCGCGCTGCAAAATGTGGTTCTTCAGGCATTTAACAGGTGGTCACATCGGTGTGAGTGGACAGTGTAGAAATTACCTCAAGGGGATTGACTCTGAAGGCTGTTAGGTAGTGCTTCGTATAAAGACTGATTATATGCACTTCTGGGAGCTTTTTAATCAACACTGTGCCTTATGTACCTGGGCAACGATGATGGCTTACAGGAGGTGTTTCAAGAGAAATATTACAAACTGGCAGTATGGACCATTGCATAGTACCATCACTTTAGAAACAGTTGCCCGCATACTTGTTTCTGAGCCCCATCCCGTTTCTTATTCGATTTACTGGCGGCACTAAGTTTCTGGCTTGCCTGCCTGTGAGTGGAAGCAGCAGCGCTTATCGATAAGAGCACTGTCGTACTATCTTTGGAGCGACCGCTAGGTTTTCTGGGTCGTCGTGTGTCGGAAGTCAGTCGGGACAGAGAAGCAGTGAGGTCTGGACAGCCGTGACTCGTCTGACCATTGCCGACACACACGACGACCTTGGTTGGTTGTTCGGTCCCGGCCATCTCATCGGACGACATGTTTTTGGTCGCCGGCCGCGTCTGTGTTCTCTGTGCGTGTCGACTTGTGATTCGTCCTTGTTATTCCACAGTGACCGTTTTAGTATTGTTCGAGTTGTTTGTGGAAGCGTTCTCGCGCAACCATGTGCAGCTTGTGTGGTTTTGCCTGAGCAGTTATTTTAATGCTGTCTGAGTGCTGAATTGAGTCGGTTGGTTGGGACAGAGCAGCGAGGAAGTCTTCGCGGCGTGAGGTCCGGCCAGGACCGCTGGTGGCATGCACGCGTGGTCGGATTGTGAGGCGCTAGCTGCGAGAGCTATAAAGTTCGTTCCCCATCGAACCTGGACACTGAAGTTGAGTGATCAGTTAACCTGTTATCCAGGTCCTAAGTCCTGAGTTGTTCAATGTCCAGTGTGTGGCCTTCAGCCAAGTATTTACGTGAATTTTTTTTTTAAGCAAGGCCTTCAGCGACGTGTATTCTTTAAAGCAGGCCTTCAGCCGTTCTTGTTTTTGGTGTGGTTTTGGGCCTTCAACCCAGGAGGTATGGCAAGTTCTCTTAACTAGCCTTCAGCCATATTATTTTAATTTGATCCTTTTAAGGCAATGTATAATTAAGTGGTTCTTATGAAAATAAAAGTTTGTGTGTTTTGTACAACTAACAGTAACTGATTATGGCCCTCTCCACAACCATTACCTGAACTGCTCTATCCTTGCGAAAACCAGATTTCAGTTTCCTTAGCAAAAAGTGCTGAAATGTACTTTTAAAAACATTCAGATGTGCAGAACTATAGACCTATATCTCCAACGTCGATCAGTTGTAGAATTTTGGAACACGTATTATGCTGGAGTATAATGACTTTTCTGGAGACTAGAAATCTACTCTGTAGGAATCAGCATGGGTTTCGAAAAAGACGTCTTGTGAAATCCAGCTCGCGCTATTCGTCCACGAGACTCAGAGGGCCATAGACACGGGTTCACAGGTAGATGCCGTGTTTCTTGACTTCCGCAAGGCGTTCGATACGGTTCCCCACAGTCGTTTAATCAACAAAGTAAGAGCATATGGACTATCAGACCAATTGTGTGATTGGATTGAAGAGTTCCTAGATAACAGAACGCAGCATGTCATTCTCAATGGAGAGAAGTCTTCCGAAGTAAGAGTGATTTCAGGTGTGCCGCAGGGGAGTGTCGTAGGACCGTTGCTATTCACAATATACATAAATGGCCTTGTGGATAACATCGGAAGTTCACTGAGGCTTTTGCGGATGATGCTGTAGTATATCGTGAGGTTGTAACAATGGAAAATTGTACTGAAATGCAGGAGGATCTCCAACGAATTGACGATGGTGCAGGGAATGGCAATTGAATCTCAATGTAGACAAGTGTAATATGCTGCGAATACATAGAAAGAAAGATCCTTTATCATTTAGCTGCAATGTAGCAGGTCAGCAACTGGAAGCAGTTAATTCTATAAATTATCTGGGAGTAGGCATTAGGAGTGATTAAAATGGAATGACCATATAAAATTAATCGTCGGTAAAGCAGATGCCATACTGAGATTCATCGGAAGAATCATAAGGAAATGAAGTCCGAAAACAAAGGAAGTAGTTTGCCGTACACTTGTTCGCCCACTGCTTGAATACTGTTCACCAGTGTAAGATCCGTACCAGATAGGGTTGATAGAAGAGATAGACAAGATCCAACGGAGAGCAGCGCGCTTCGTTACAGGATCATTTAGTAATCGCGAAAGCGTTACGGAGATGATAGAAAAACTCCAGTGGAAGACTCTGCAAGAGAGACGCTGAGTAGCTCGGTACAGGCTTTTGTTGAAGTTTCGAGAACATACCTTCACCGAGGAGTCAAGCAGCATATTACTCCCTCCTACGTATATCTCGCGAAGAGACCATGAGTATAAAACAGAGGCATACCGACAATCCTTCTTTCCACGAACAATACGAGACTGGAATAGAAGGGAGAACCGATAGAGGCACTCACGGTACCCTCCGCCACACACCGTCAGGTGGCTTGCGGAGTATGGATGTAGATGTAGATGTACGAAATCTACAAAACCTACAAAACAACGTGACTGTGTGTGATTGTTTGAAGCGAGTAATACCTGGCGTTGCCAAGAGTCGATGGAAATTCGTGCGCTAGGCTAATCTGTATAAAACCGAATGAATGATTTCACATGTTTACAGAAGTGATTGTATACGACTGGATCTAGAATACGAGCTGATGTTGCGCTCATATTTTATACACTCTTTCAGTTCCTTGTTTGTTGCCTGTAGATAACTACAGTGGAATTTCTAGAATAAACGGGGCGGACTTTGTCGTACAATCCCTGTGCATTAGAAAATCAAAATGGAGCCACCTCGGCTCAGTCACGGCAGTCAATAAACAGTGAACTTTAGATTCGTTAAGTAATCGAACTCCCGTGAATGAAACAGCTTAAAATGTCTCATTACTTCAGAAACGAGTTAATGTGTTAAATAATTGTCGTTAAAATTGTAAGCGAGAAATTGTTTGGAAAAGGTTTAAAACAGTGTTCTTGGAAGCTGCTAAGTGCTCTCATTCTCAAATACTGGATGAGCAAAGTCTGCGTGTTTGCGCGTCGTCAGTTATGCTACCTCAAGACAAACACGAATAATACTTGTCTTAGAGTGGAAGACTTTTAACATAAGAGTATACTGGGCGGCTACAATTTAAGTGCAACTACTTACAGAGGTCCAATGTGGGCTGTAACTGTCGTATGGCAGCGAAACTTTGTAGGTATGCTAATGCGTTAATGTGGAGCCGATTTATGCTGAAAAAATAGTTCCAATTTTGGCCACCAGATGCAAGTCTGGCGCGTATTTCTCATCGACGTCTCTGGTGCTCGTATTAAACAAGCTGTGTAAGCGCCGGTTAATAATAAAATCAACACTATACATTTTCCACTTGTTTGAGCGTTTCTGCCCGCGTCCCGTTCCTAATCCTTGACGTATGGAAACATTTCTGTACACCTTTCGTGCCGGCCGGTGTGGCCAAGCGGTTCTAGGCGCTTCAGTCTGGAACCGCGCGACCGCTACGGCCGCAGTTCGAATCCTGCCTCGGGCATGGATGTGTGTGATGTCTTTAGGTTAGTTAGGTTTAAGTAGTTCTAAGTTCTAGGGGACTGATGACCCCCGATGTTAAGTCCCATAGTGCTCAGAGCCATTTGAACCACTTGAACACCTTTTTTGCATTCACAGCGCCAGATTTGTACCTGGTGGCCAAAATTGGAACTAATTTATTTTTTTCAGCGTAAATCGGTTCCGCATTAGAATATCTACCAAGTCTCGCTGCCATACGATAATTACAGCCCACGCTGGACCTCTGTAAGTATCAGAACTTTAATTGTGGCCACGTGGTATCTTTTACTGAGTAAATGTGAAAACATTTTAGATTTTTAATTTCGCTCATTAATTACGCGAAATACTGAAAATCAAATTTTTGTTGCCCCTTGAAGCCGTTAGATAGGCAACCAGGAACTTACACCGTGTCTTAGTTCCGGGGTAATCACTTATTAATATAGATACGAATTCAAATATTCGATGTGACTGTACTGACAAAATACTGAACTAATCAAGCTCGTATTCTAATGTGCGACACGCCTTTACTACAAACTTTGTAAAACTTTGCGTGAACTGCTGCGAACAGAACAGGCGATGATAAAACTCTTACGAGCCCAGCCGTACACTTTTGTTGCTACGTATTTCGAAATGTAGCGCCTGTAGATGTGGGTGTTATTCATCAGCTTACTTTAGGATTTTGAAAACCATTCAGTAAGGACCACAGAATTATTATAAGCACTGATGTAGCGTAGTTCTGACTAGTTCAGACGCATCTTACATTGCACTGAAAGTAAAACGATGATTCTGAATTGCTCTGCTGAATACAACTTGGCACGTGGCGTTACTGCGACCCCATTCCGTGCATGATTGACAAAGATACGTCCGTATTTACCATATTCTCTACAACAGTTATCATTAAAGTAATGTAAAGTGTAAAAGTTGTTTTTGGTTGCAGCTTGTTTTCTACTAATATTTTAATACCATTTATCTTCCCATAGCAAACGTCTTCAGTCAGAGGTTACCGTGACATTACCTATCTGCTGAGGTGTTATGATACCCTATGCTAAATTGTATGTTTTCTGTTTTTACAGATTTGCACTGCTTCTCATATTTGCAGCCGAACACGTGGCATTTAACAACTCCCACCTCCTGCGTGATCGCAGCAGGAATAAACACGTCGGGCGGTGACACATGCGTACAGAACGCTGTCCCCTTGCAGCGCATCGACCGGCCCCAGGAGCAAATAGACGACACAGACACAAATTACTGTATTAGTGTGTACACGTGTAGCGCCGCCGCGAGGGGCATTACTCAGCCGTCAGCTGCAGCTGCCTAGATCCGGCGACAACTGGTAGCGCCCGTATGCGCTTGGGTGCGGGTAACCGGTGATCTCTATACAACCTGGGTGTTGAACTTCAGCTGTCTGATCGTGCCAGGCGTAGATGCTCATATTACGTCTCTTGCCAAAGTACGACACGGCTACTAGGAAATGTCACTAGAACACGAAAAGAAAATACTTTACGATTCCGCTCCCACATCAGCCTATTACATCACATGTTGACATAAAAATCAAAACAAGAAACCAGGCTGCAGTTCTTTGTCAAGTACAGACCGATGGAAATATGTTTGCCAAACTACAACATGGCGG
This sequence comes from Schistocerca serialis cubense, assembly GCF_023864345.2. NCBI lineage: Eukaryota > Metazoa > Arthropoda > Insecta > Orthoptera > Acrididae > Schistocerca > Schistocerca serialis. Next base: position 528,819,504 of record NC_064643.1, read on the forward strand.
ACGTTGCAAAGCACATGAATCTGCAGACACGCTGCAGTTCTGTACTTCTACATTCAGGTTGTAACTGCGGATAATGCATGGTCCACAGAGGCAGAAACCCACCTGCTTCCAGGTATGAGACACGGTTTTGTACTATTTCATGTAGCATTAGGCATGAGTAATGTGAACACGTGTGTTGTGTGTAAGATAACAGGTATTTGACAGAAACGACATCATCGCCCATTTGACATAAACAACTTGAGAAAGATCTCCTGGAAACTTCTCTGGCCTTCAGTCATATGCATCCAGTCTTCTCACGCGTGTTTTATAACGTCATCCATGCCAATAAGTCATCATCTCAGTCTGGATCCCACAAAGAACTTCCTTGTTCCAACTACAATACGTGCTGCCGCCAGTAAGGTGACACCTACGCCTCCTGTACTCGTATATTCAGTCGTACAATTAAGAGCCAAAGGCACTGGTGCCCCTGCCTAATATCGTGAAGGGCCGCAACACGACATGGCATTGACTCGACTAATGTCTGAAGAAGGGCTGGAGGGCACTGACACCATGAATCCCGGCTAACCATAAATCCGTAAGAGAACGATGGGGTGGAGACCTCTTCTGAACAGCACGTTGCAAGGCATCTCAGAGATGCTCAATCATGTTCGTGTCTGGGGAGTCTGGTGACCAGCGCAAGTGTTTAATAAGAGTGTTCCTCGAGCTACTCTGTAGAAATTCTGGGCGTGTGGGACATCGCATTGTCCTGCAGGAATTGGCCAAGTCCGTCGGAATGCACAATGGACATGAATGGTGGCAGGTGATCAGACAGGATGCTTACGTACTAGTCACCCATCAGAATCGTATCTAGACATATCAGGGGTCCCATATCACTCCAACTGCACACGCTCCATACCATTACAGAGCTTCCACCGGCTTGAACAATCCCCTGCTGACATGCAGGGTCCGTACATTCGTGAGGTTGTCTGCATGCCCATACACGACCATCAGCTCGATACACTGAAACGAGACTCGTCCGACCAGGCAACATGTTTCCAATCATCAACAGTCCAATGTCGGTGTTGACGCGCCCAGGCATGGCGTAAAGCTTTGTGTAGTGTAGTCATGAAGGGTACACGAGTTGACCTTCGTCTCCGAAAGCCCTTATCGATGATGTTTCGTTGAATGGTCCGCACGCTGACACTTGTGGATGGACCAGCATTGCAATCTGCGGCAATTTGCAGCAGGGTTGCATTTCTGTCACGTTGGATGATTCTCTTCAGTCGTCGTTGGTCCCTTTCATGCAGGATCTTTTTCCAGCCGCAGTGATTCGTAAATACGATGTTTTATCGGATTCCTGATATCCACGGTACACTCGTGAAATGGTCGTACGGGAAAATGCCAACTTTATCGCTACCCCGGAGATGCTGTGTCCCATCGCTCGTGCGCCGACTATAACACCACGTTGAAACACACTTAAATCTTGATAACCTGCCATTGTAACAGCAGTAACCGATCTAACAACTGCGCCAGACACTTGTTGTCTAATATAGGCGTATTCTGCCTATTTGCGAAACTCTGTATTTGAATACGCATGCTTATACCAGTTTCTTTGGCGCTTTAGTCTATTATGACGGGTTCAACTAGCAGCTTACACCGCCTCTGTTGCCGGCTCGTCGGTGGAGGGTCTGGGTTCGATTTCCGGTACTGCCAGGGGGGGGGGGGAGGTGTTCCTACGATTGAACACTGGAATGAGATCCATTCAGCAGAGTTACATGACTGAGAAGCAGGGGCTCTAGGCCTGCTAACATGACAACGGTCGGGAGAGCGGTTTGCTGATCACACGCCCTTCCAGATCGCATCCACGTGACATCATTGGATGGTGGAAGACATGGCGGTTGGCCGTGCCCTCTTGGTTTGTTTGTAGCTAGAACAGTGGGGCATTGCTTCCCAGCTTCTGATTTGTGAAGCTCGTATCACATATGGTAGCCCACAGTGCGTTGGTACAAGTGATCACGGAAGTGTCAATTACAATACGTTACTGTGAAACGCTTCAGAAATTCTGGTCTTATATAAAGGCTATTGGTGACACCAAAGTTGGTGTCCAGTCCCTAACGAATGACACAGGAACTATAATTGAGGGTAGCAAAGCAAAGCTCAAATGTATAACTCCATTTTCCAATGTTGCTTTACACAGAAAAAAACCAGGAGAATTGTCCCAATTTTATCTTCATACCACTGAAAAGATGGTTGAAGTAAGTATTAATGTCGGTGGTGTTGAGAAACAGTTGAAATCATTAAAACTGAACAATACTCCAGGAATCTCTGTCAGATTCTATACTGAATTTGCGGCTGATTAGCCCCTCTTCTAACTATTATCTATCGTAGATCCCTCGAACAAAAAACCGTGAAAGCACAGGCCACAACCGTCTACAAGAAGGGGAATAGAAGTGATCCACAAAACTACCGTCCAATATCTTTGGGAATCTTAGAACATATTCTGAGCTCAAGCATAATGAGGCATTTTGAACAGAATGACCTCCTCAATGCCAACCACCTTTGGATTTCGAAAACATCGATCATGTGATCTCACACTTTTCTCACATGACATACTGAAAGCTATGGATCAAGGCAATCAGGTAGATGCAGTATTTCTTGACTTCCGAAAAGCATTTGACTCAGTACCACACCTACGCTTATTGACAAAAGTACGATCATCAAGTGAAATTTGTGACTGGATTGTTGACATTTTGGTAGGGGGGACGCAGCATGTTATCTTCGATGGAGAGTCATCGTCAGACGTACAAGTAACCTCGGGTGTGCCCCAGGGAAGTGTGTTGGGACCCTTGCTGTTCTTGTTGTATAAGAATGACCTTGTTGTATAAGTGGTGCACAGATTGTAAACTTGCTCTAAATGTTCAGAAATGTTAAATTTTGCACTTCACAAAACGAAAAAACATTTTATCACGTGACTATAATATCAGTGAGTCACTGTTTCAACCAGCCAAGTCATACAAATACTTGGGTGCGACACTTTGTAGGGATATAAAATGGATTTATCACATAGGTTCAATCGTGGGTAATGCAGGTGGTAGACTTCGGTTTATTGGTAGAATACTGAAGAAGTACAATCAGTCTTCAAAGGAGATTGCTTATGCGACCGGTTCTAGAATACTGTTCAAATGAGTGAAACCCGTGCCAAATAGGACTAACTGGGGGATATTGAACATATACGGAGAAGGGCAGCACGGATGGTCACATGTTTGTTTAACTCGTGGGAGAGTGTCACAGAGACATTGAGGGAACTGAACCGGAAGGCTCTTGAAGACAGACGTAAACTATCCCGAGACAGTCTATTAACAATGTTCCAATAACCAGCTTTAAATGTTTACTCTAGGGACATACTAGAATCTCCTATGTATCGCTCAAATAGAGATCGTGAGTATAAGTTTGGCATAATTACTGCACACATAGAGGCATTCAAACAATCATTCTTCACACGTGAACGGAACGGGAAGAAACCCTCATAACTGGTACAGTGGGACGTACCCTCTGCCGTGCACCTCAATGGGGTTTGCAGAGTATAGATGTCGGTACATATGTATAATGGCCTGTTAAGTGGAAACACTACTGATGTGCTACCCTAAGCCAGAGGAATCCAGCAGACAATGGCTGCTGACCGGTGGTAGTATGAAGGCGGATCCAGCAGCGGGAAAAAATATGAACAATTTAGATGCGCAGTAATAAATATACACAGAACAGAATCTATAGCAATTGGAAATTTGTGTTAAGTTCCTATGGGACCGAACTACTGAGATCATCGGTCCCTAGGCTTACACACAATCTACGAGTAACTTAAACTTACACTAAGGACAACACATACACCTATGCCCGAGGAAGGACCCGAACCACCGACGGGGGGAGCAGCGCAAGCCGTGGCAGAGCGCCTTGGACAGCGCGACGATCTATAACACTAAAGTAGTACAGTGTGAGGCAAAAGTCTGGATACACCCCTATAAAAGTCCAGCGGTGCGAGGAATCATAATGGCATCTGTTACGGGGTGACTGTAGGTGGGGGCGCAACTTATTGGAGCTGTGGCGACAGCGGCGACCGTCTTGAAATCCGCCTACTGGATTTGGGTTACGTGTTTCAAATGTGAAGGGGCACATCATTTGACTGCCTCATTCTCAGGAATACAAATGTGAAATCTGTTTTAAGGTATTTTTCTTTGTGTCGGAGTTACGACCTATTAAAGTCTGAAATTGCAAGGAGATGAAGAATTCTGGCTATTGTCTATTGTTGCAGCTGATTCACAATGGCACTTACACAGCAGAAACGGATTGAAATTGTGTTAATGAGCGTCGAATGAAGTACCAGAGTGATTGCTGCTGACTTTAATGCCCGGCACCCTGAGAGAATTGATATTTCACTTATGAAAATATCCAAGTTACTGGACAAATTTCGTGCAACATGTTCTGTGATGAATAAACCACACAATGGAGTCCAAGAACAGCCACCCATGAGGAGACAATTGTGGCATCTTTTGCGAAAATTCCACAGCGCCGTACGCGCCAGTTATCAGCAATATCCGGTGTCAGTCAGCGTTCAATACTGCGTGTGTTGCATACACACCAATTGCACCCGTACAAGTAACAGTCCTAACATCATCTTTAGGAGGATGATCCTGATCGGCGGGCTCTGAATCAGTGAACAGAAATCCAAACTTCATACGATAGGTGTTGTTCAGTGACGAAGCTAATTTTTATGTACAAGGAGAAGTAAACAAACGATCATCGTTACTGGTCATATGCAAACCCCTCGTTGGTGGATCGCAGTAAAGGTGCTGATGGTGAAAAAGTGATGGTTTGGTGTGGGATTTGGGACACAAGAGTCGTAGGTTAGGTGTTTATTGATGGAACCTTGAGCGGGGAGAGGTATCTTAACATGGTCCGTGATTATGTGCTTCCAGCACTGTTGAACCCGTAGGGTGGTTTCCCAACCTAACTCCCCACTATGCTGCTGAAGTCAGACAGTTTCTGGATGATCAGTTTTGAGGTCACTGGATAGGCAGGAGGGTCCTATCGAATGGCGGCCACGGTTCCCTGATCTTACACATCTTGACTCTTAACTGTTTGCACACTGGAATCAATAGTGTATGAGGTAAAAATAAACAATGCAGCCCACCTTTGCCGGTTCACTGAGCGGGCGTGTGCCTCTGCTGACCCACAGATTCTGCGACGTGTGCAGCAAAATGGGCAGAAAAGACTTATGTCTATATTTCCAGCGCAATGTAGGTCATATTGAGCATGTGCTGTAATACTGACACTGACAAGTGTCCTAAACTTCAAGTCCTACTCAAATAAGATTTCTTAAAACAAATTTCATATGCAGTTCAAAATGATGTGCCACATGATCCCCTTCCCATGTGAAACACGTAACGCAAATCCAATAGACGAATTTCAAGATGGGTGCCGCTGTCACTGTAGCTCCTGCAAGTTGCGGCCCCATCTACAGACATCCCATACCAGACGCCATTATGACTCCTCATACAGTTCGAGTTTTATAGGGATGGATCCAGACTTTTGCCTCACCCTTTAGTAATAGTATGGTAATAGTTTAAGAACCATGGAAGTCATTTCCTGATGTCTTAACAGATGTCCTATCATCCTGTCCCTTCTAGTTGTCAGTGTTTTCCCCGTCTTCCTTTCTTCTCCGATTCTGAGCAGAACCTGCTCATTCTTTACCATATCAGTCCACCTAATTTTCAACATTCGTCTGTAACACCACATCTCGAATGCTTAGATGACCCTCTGTTCCGGTTTTCCAACAGTCCTTGTTTCACTACCATACAATGCTGTGCTCCAGATGTATATTCTCATAATTTTTTCTCAAATTAAGGCCTATGTTTGATACTAGTTGACTTCTCTTGGCCAGGAATACCCTTTTTGCCAGTGCTAGTCTGCTTTTGATGTCCTCCTTGCTCCTTCCATCATTGGTTATTTTACTGTCTAGGTAGCATAATTCCTTAACTTCATATACTCCGCGATTATCAATCCTGATATTAAGTTTCTCGCTGTTCTCATTTCTGATGATTCTCATTACTTTCGTCTTTCTTCGATTTACTCTCAGTTCATATTCTGTTCTCATTAGATTCTTCATTCCATTCAGCGTATCTTGTAACTTTTCTTCACGTTCACTCACAATGGCTATGTCATCAACCAATCGTATCATTGATATCCTTTCACCTTGAATTTTAATCCCACTCCTGATTATTTCTTTTAGTTCCATCATTGTTTCTTCGATGTATAAACTGAACAGTAAGGAGGAGAACCACATCCTTGTCTTACACCCTTTTTAATCCAAGCGCTTCGTTCTTGGTCGTCCACTCTTATTATTGCCTCCTGGTTCTTGTACATGTTGTATCATACCCGTCCCTCCCTATAGCTTATCCCTGTTTTTCTCAGAATTTCGAACATCTTGCACCATTTTACTTTGTCGAACGCTTTTTCCATGCCGACAAAGTCTATGAACGTGTCCTGATTTTTCTTTAGTCTTGCTTCCATTATCAACCGCAACGTCACAATTGCCCTCTGGTGCCTTTACCTTTCTGAAGCCAAACTGATCGTCATCTAGCACATCCTAAATTTTCTTTTCCATTGTTCCGTATATTACACCTGTCAGCAATTTGGATGCATGAGTTGTTAAGCTAACTGTGCGATAATTCTCGCACTTGTTAGCTCTTGGAGTCTTCGGAATTTTGTGGATGATATTTTTCTGGAAGTCACATGGTATGTCGCCAGACTCAAACATTCTACACACCAACTTGAATAGTCATTTCTTGCCACTTCCCCAACTGATTTTAGAAATTCTAGTGGAACATTACCTATCCTTTCTGCCTTATTTGATATTAAATCCTCCAAAGCTCTCTTAAATTCTGATTCTAATATTGGATCACCTGTTGTTGTTGTTGTTGTGGTCTTCAGTCCTAAGACTGGTTTGATGCAGATCTCCATGCTACTCTATCCTGTGGAAGCTTCTTCATCTCCCAGTACCTACTGCAACCTACATCCTTCTGAATCTGCTTAGTGTATTCATCTCTTGGTCTCCCTCCACGATTTTTACCCTCCACGCTGCCCTCCAATGCTAAATTTGTGATCCCTTGATGCCTCAAAACATGTCCTACCAACCGATCCCTTCTTCTAGTCAAGTTGTGCCACAAACTTCTCTTCTCCCCAATCCTATTCAATACCTCCTCATTAGTTACGTGATCTACCCACCTTATCTTCAGCATTCTTCTGTAGCACCACATTTCGAAAGCTTCTATTCTCGTCCATGTTTCACTTCCATACATGGCTACACTCCATACAAATACTTTCAGAAACGACTTCCTGACACTTAAATCTATACTCGATGTTAACAAATTTCTCTTCTTCAGAAACGATTTCCTTGCCATTGCCAGTCTACATTTTATATCCTCTCTACTTCGACCATCATCAGTTATTTTACTCCCTAAATAGCAAAACTCCTTTACTACTTTAAGTGTCTCATTTCCTAATCTAATTCCCTCGGCATCACCCGATTTAATTTGACTACATTCCATTATCCTCGTTTTGCTTTTGTTGATGTTCATCTTATATCCTCCTTTCAAGACACTGTCCATTCCGTTCAACTGCTCTTCCAAGTCCTTTGCTGTCTCTGACAGAATTACAATGTCATCGGCGAACCTCAAAGTTTTTACTTCTTCTCCATGAATTTTAATACCTACTCCGAATTTTTCTTTTGTTTCCTTTACTGCTTGCTCAATATACAGATTGAATAACATCGGGGAGAGGCTACAACCCTGTCTCACTCCTTTCCCAACCACTGCTTCACCTATCTTTTCAAAATCGACTCTTGTTTCTTCTTCTATCACATTAGACAAAGTGGCCTTCAATGTACTCTTTCCACCTATCTGCTTTCTCCTCGGCATTTGACAGTTGCACTCTTAATGTTACCACCTTTGCTTTTAATATCACCGAAGACTGTTTTGACTTCCCTGTATGCAAAGTCAGTCTTTTTGACAATCATTTCTTTTTCGATTTCTTCACATTTTTCATGCAGCCATTTAGTCATAGCTCCCCTGCATTTCCTATTTGTTTCATTCCTCAGAAACGTCTATATTCCTGAATTTCCCTGAACATTTTTGTACTTCCTTCTTTCATCGATCAACTGAAGTATTTCTTCTGTTACCCATGATTTTTCGCCGCTACTTTCTTTGTATCTGTTTTTTTTCTTTCCAGCTTCTGTGATTGCCCTTTTTAGAGATGTCCATTCCTCTTCAACTGTACTGTCTACAGGGTGAAAAGTATTTAAACCGACAAACTCTGGGAGGTTGTAGGGGACATCAAAACAAATATATTTCCCTAATGTCATTTTTTCCCATGAGGAGTATTTAAACCGGTAGAGGAAGATTTATCTGGCGGCAAATTGATTAAACTAACAAACACTTTTCCATTTTTTATGACCAAGAGACAACACATTAACACAACCCAATTTCAATTACAGTAGATTTTCAAAAATGCCTCCATTGACACGTAAACAAAGGTTAAACCATCGGATCATTTCTGTCTGACACGGACAAAAACCCCAGGAGTATCCTGAATTGTTCCTGCTGCTGCTACTATCCGGGCAACCAGATCCTCTTCTGATGCAGCAGGGGTTGCCTAAACAAGGTTGCGCATCTCTCCCCACACTAAAAAGTTCAGAGGGGGCATATCTGGGGATCGAGCAGGCCATGATACAGGACCACCTCTGCCAATCCACGTTTCTGGGAACCGTCGGTCCAGGAATCGACGCACACAACGACTGAAATGTGCCGGCGCCCCGTCATGTTGGAACCACATGTGTTGTGTTGTATCGAGCGGGACGTCTTCCAGCAACTTCCTCAAATTGCAGCGTTCTTGCTGTGCGACGGCGTCCCTATCCAGGTAATCTGCTAAATGACCCGGTCTCACGCAGACGTTGGTACACAGCAGCAAAGGTCGTATGATGCGGGATACGGCGATTAGGATATTGTTGTTGATAAACCCGCTGTACAGCTCGTTCGTTGTGGTGTGCTACGTAGTACTCACCAACCATATCAGTGTACTCATTCCAGGTGTATCGATACATTAGTAAACAGAGACAATGCACTACTACACTGGTGGACAGCAGTTGCCTACAATTGAAGAGCGTAATACGCCCTCTAACAACCGTAATACGGCCTCTAACAACTGAAGAGCGTAATATGATCTCCACTGGTTTAAATAATCCTCATAGGAAAAAAATGACATTAGGGCAAAATATTTGTTTTGATGTCCCCTACAACCTCCCAGAGTTTGTCGGTTTAAATACTTTTCACCCTGTACTGAGCTATTCGTTATTGCTGTATCTATAGCTTTTAAGAACTTCAAGCATGTCTCGTCATCTCTCAGTACTTCCGTATCCCACTTCTTTGCGAATTGAGTCTTCCTGACTAATCTCTTTAACGTCAGTCTACTCTTCATCACTACTACATCGTGGTCTGAGTCTACATCTGCTCCTGGCTACGCCTTACAATCCAGTATCTGACTGCGGAATCTCTGTCTGACCATGATGTGATCTAACTGAAATCTTCCCGCATCACCCGGTCTTTTCCAAATATATCTCCTCATCTTCTGGTTCTTGAACAGGGCATTCGGAATTACTAGCTGAAATTTATTACAGAACTCAGTGTTTCTGCCCTCTCACTCCTTGTCCCAAGCCCGTATTCTTCTGTAACCATTTCTTCTATTCCTTCCCCTGCAACTGCAGACTCCCAAGACTCTTAGATTTTCATCTCCCTTTACGTGCTGTATTACTCTTTCAATATCGTCATATACTTTCTCTATCTCTTCATCTTCAGCTTGCGACGTCGGCATGTATACCTGAACTATTGTTGTCGGTGTTGATTTGTTGTCTATTCTGATAAGGAGAACCCTATCACTGAACTGTTCACTGTAGCAAACTCTTTGCCCTACCTCCCTATTCATAACAAATTGCCGGCCGGAGTGGCTGACCGGTTCTAGGCGCTTCAGTCTGGAACCGCGCAACCGCTACGGTCGCAGGTTCGAATCCTGCCTCGGGCATGTGTGTGATGTTCTTAGGTTAGTTAAGCTTAAGTAGTTCTAAGTTCTAGGGGACTGATGACCTCAGTAGTTAAGTCCCATAGTGCTTAGAGGCATTTGAACCATTTTGAAAGCTATCAATAAGGGGGAAAAAAAGCGAAGGGAGTAAGCGAACTGAGAGTGAACGAAGACCAAAACTGAAAGGAATGAAAAGACTTTACCACAACTTTCCAGAATAAAAAAAGAAAATCTGTTAATACAGAGCTTAAAATGACACTATAGGAGATTTCTCCGAACTACAGGTCCAAGCCTGCGTGAGCCTATTCTTCCAGAAAAAAATCTGTGCCGTCCGAGATGGTGAAAAAGATTGACTTCCTTCGGAGGTTATACACTAGCATCTCACCGACCGTAGAAAAAAAGTCTACTATAAAGCTTAATAACAATAAGAAAAAATACATTACAACATAGGTAACCTCGATTACATTCATACCTGCGTATGAGTTAAACAAGTGTGTGTCGTGTGCCTATAATATAAGCTTCAATGCAGTACGGCGTGGGGAGATGATAATGACGTCACAGCTCATAACCCGCCTGGGCGTCCCCCCCCCCCCCCCCCTCTCTTTACCGTGTATTCTGATACCCGTGGTAGAGTCGGCGGCGATTTTTAACGTCATGACAATCTTGCAAGAAGTGTATGGGAAGATATATGTTGTTTGAATGTTCTTAGAACGTATAGTCACGGAAGTTTTACCACAACCAACTCCGTAATGCATAACGCCCTCATCCACTTTGTTCTTTCGCCGTGACTAAACGCGCTGTCCTCCTTTGGGTCTTCGATTGCTCCTTTATTTACCTGGTTCCACGCTGTCAATATCAGCCCTGATTTAGAACGGTAGTCGACAAAAAATCATTGAAGCAGCAAACAAAAAGAAACGTTCTTTATTCTCCGTAAGACGTGCCTCGGCCTGTTGATTCTCTGCCCGATGAAAATCTGAGGAGCCAGTCTTCTCCGCCGGAGCTAAATCAATAACGGCAGCACATCTAGGAACTTTCTGAATGCTACGGTTTGAAGAAAGCTCTTGGCAGAAGCGCTTTCTTAGTACATCACCACGATTAATAAATTTCTCGTCACGCAGGTAATGTGGTTTCCTCCGTTTGTCGTGTTATAAACTTCAGTTGCGTATACTCCCTGTTTTGAGGAGTGTTCGTAGTGTTTTAATCTGTTTCTGTAGTTACGAATAAGTGTGGAAAGAAAGGAAAGAAGGAAAAGAAGGGGTCAAATAGGAAACCAAAATATGGGCTATTGTTGTGGACATTGCGGGTCTTTGCGTTATGTGATGGTAGGATCATACACGTAAACCCCGTCCACATGCCCTGGCGGGCCCATCGACACCGAATGTCCGCCTAGTCGTCCTCTGCCACGAGCACGACGGTTCAAATCCGCATTTAGCCATCCGGATTTACGTTTTTCACGATTTCCCTAAATCGCTCCAGGCAAATGCTGGGATGATTCCTTTGAAAGGGCACGGCCGGTTTCCTTCCCCATCCTTTAAACACTCCGAGCGTGTTCTCCATTTCTGATGACCTCGACGTCGACGGGACGCTAAACCCCACCTTTTCTTTTTTAACCTCTGCTAATGGCGTCATTGGATGCGGTGTTAATGGGCACGGAGTCAGCAAACGGCTCTCCCGACCGTTGTCGGTTTTCGTAACCAAGAGCCGCTAGTACTCGGTCGAGGGGCATCACAAGGCTGGCAAGTAAACCTACTAAAGGGATACACTTGGATTTCGAATGGCTTTGAATATGTAGTAGTATAGAACAAAATAAAAGACATACTTTTTTATACGTGCCCACATGGCCTTTAAGGGTGTGGAACACCCCCTTGAAAGAAACTGAGTTTTACATTTGTGAATGTATGCTGTTGAAAAGGTAACAGATATATATATAAAAAAACTTTTAATGAAACTTCTATGGTTTTTAATGTACCTTACGACGGTACACCCAGATTTGTTGAAAAAGTCATTTTTTAAAAAATGTCCGCCCCATGTGGTTTTTCATTCCTTAATTTGACTGATATCATAACATATCACATCGTTTATACCAAATTCAACCATGTGGTATGAAGTGGTGTTCCGAAGACGCATTTTTCGTAAAAAGCTACAAATATCTCTGATTACAACTAAGTTGCAACAATAAAATACAAACAACTTCAAATATAATTAAATCTGAAAATGTTGCAGCTTAAAAACAAAAAGTACTAGAAATATAAAAAGAAAACACAAATGCAAGACAAGATATTTTATAATTCATAAAATGAAAAGAAAATATATCTGTGTACAGAGAAATATAAGCAGAATATACATTTAGAATATATGTATCTGGGGAAGTCTTACTAGACAACCCAACATCACACTGAAGCGGACGCATATTGGGTGCGCATAGACTGATGTAGAGATGTATCTAGTTTATTTCTGGTAAATGCCTCTTTCGAATACCACTTCATCATACATGATTGAATTTGGTACTAACGATGCTGTATGTTTTGTTATTCATCAAATGTCGAAATGAAATACAAAATAGTGAGAGGGGTGAGGGGATTTCGAAAGAACGACTTTTTCAACAATTCTGGCTGCATCGTTGCAATGCATATTAAAAACCATAGAACTTTATTGAAGGTTTTTTTATATCTTCTACGTTTTCAACGGTATTCATTCAGAAATGTTTAACAAATTTCACTCCCTTAACGGTATTCAGGATAATGGACAAGGGACACCACATCAGTAGTGTGTGGATAAGTTGGGAATTTCGGTCTGATGGGAGGTTTGCCCGGGTAGTCCGTGCAGCTACGATGACCGCTGTGTCCGAATGGCGCAGTGGTCAGCGCTTGGGCCTCAGAAGCAGGAGGCCTGGGTTCGAATACCGGTTCAGCACAAATATATAATTTTCCCCATTGATTTCAATCATTGCTCACTGGCAGTTACTGTCATTAATTCTTTTGTGTCTTGTTAAAATATGTGTCTCTTATTTTCCTCTGCACTACAACTATTCAAAGCCGATCAGAATCGAAGTGTATTCTTTGAGTAGGTTTACTTGTGACTGCACCCCATCCAGTCCACACAGCAAGGGAAAATCTCTGGCAGTACTGGGAATCGAACGCGGGCTCTCTGCATGACAGACAGCCTCACTTACCACTCAGCTACGGAATCACAGAGTGTATACGTGGACAAGGAAAAAAAAATCCCGGATTTCTCCCGGATTTCCTGGTTAAAAATACACTTTCTCCCGAGTGAAAATACACTTTTTCCGTGTAAAGTAACACTATACTCTTCCTCGGAACTGTAAAACTTATCGGTTTATCGAGATGGCAACGCGCTTTTGTAAGCAAGTGGTAGCTCCTGTCACGTGATCCCGCCAGCCGATACAGCGGATATTCAAAGCATAGGACACGACGTGTAGTCAGCCAATAGCATTCTCACTGTTAAGTAGCGCGTGCACACAAATAGGAAAAGTTAATAGTTCCAAAAAAATGGTTCAACTAGCTCTGAGCACTATGGGACTTACTATCTATGGTCATCAGTCCTCTAGAACTTAGAACTACTTAAACCTAACTAACCTAAGGTGGTCACATCCAGTCATCACGAGGCAGAGATGATCCCTGACCCCGCCGGGAATCGACCCCGGGAACCCGGGCGTGGGAAGCGAGAACGCTACCGCACGACCACGAGCTGCGGACGTTAATAGTTTAAATTAATATAAATAGTGTTGTTACAAGAAAAGCAAAGCTTTCACATACAATATTGGTATCAACGATTAATAAGCTGCAAGAGAAGCTAAACTTTCACGTACAACATTGATCTTCTTTGCGCGTTGCATGGGGGCTTAATTAAATTTATGAGATTGAAAATATTTTTAGTAACTGTATGTCCGATTACGTAAGTCTCGTAATCGGCTGGCCCTGACTAGTATTATTACGCTATCTGACTGCAACAAACAATGTAAGAAAATTTTCGTAAACACAGTTAATTAATTAAGACCCCAGCAACTATAAAAATCTACAAAACCAATAAGCACTAGTGTAGCTGTTCTGTATGTGGGAGTGTGACTCAACGTCCACATCTGGCACGGTTCTTTTCCAACAAGACAAGAATTTTGATACCAATTATACTGACGTGACAAAGAAATTTAGAAAAACTATGATTACGCAAGAAAACCAGAATTCACTCTAATACAAGAACACAAGCCAGATGCTTTGTTGACTGAACCTGTAGTGACACATTATTTCAGATAGACAATTAATAAAAAAAAAAACATTATAAATTTTACCTTCATATATATTGACGAAATGCACTCATTACAATAACATCTGCTATCTCTCCCATCAAATAACTGCATGCAACACTCTTTACTACCACATCTCACTCTGACTTCACGACAATCACGAGCTCTTAACACACACTGTGCTCTCTACTAGCACTGACTGCCACGAACTCTAAACAGGCACTGTGGAGGCGGCTTAAAAGTACTCTTTGGCGCACTCTCTGGCGCAGTGGCACAGTGTAGCCACCTTTCATATGCCCCTCCTCCACAGGCCAGAATTTGATGGTATTTTTGCCAGCATTGGTGGTGAAAATACCACCAAATTCGTCCACAAAAATACAGACAAAAATAAAAGATAATGTTAATACCTAAACATCACATAATTAGTTAAAAATTTTGGCTTTGCACTGCCCTTTTACTAACCTAATATATAAAATACAGTAAGCAATACAACTTCTTTTCATACATGTGACCTTACATAATAATTTATACAATATACAAAAAATCAGTTCATACAAATGTTCACATAAAATGCTTTCAATGATTAGTTTATACAAAAAAAAGATACTAACAGGTGACATCTTTTCAGTAGAAGCAGTCCATCAGTTGCACCCAGTAAAGTTTAGCAGGTACACCCAGCAACAAGTCACATTAATTCAGTAGAAGCAGTTCATCAGTTGCACCCAGTAAAGTTTAGCAGGTACACCCAGCAACAAGTCACATTAATTCAGTAGAAGCAGTTCATCAGTGGCACCCAGCAATGTTGAGAGCAGGTGCAGACACCAACAAGTGACATCATTTCAGTAGAAGCAGTCCATCAGTTGCACCCAGCAATGTTGAGTAGGTGCAGACACCAACAAGTGACACCATTCAGTAGAAGCAGTCCATCAGTGGCACCCAGCAATATTGAGAGCAGGTGCAGACAGCAACAAGCGACATTATTTCAGTAGAAGCAGTTCCATCTGTGGCACCCAGTAAAGTTCAAGAGGTACACACAGCAACAAGTGACTTCATTTCAGTAGAAGCAATCCATCAGAGGTACCCAGTAAAGTTCAAGAGGTACACACAGCAACAAGTCACATTAGTTCAGTAGAAACAGTTCTAACAGTGGCACCCAGCAATGTTGAGCAGGTGCAGACAGCAACCAGTGACTTCATTTCAGTAAAAACAGTTCATCAGTTGCACCCAGCAATGTTGAGTAGGTGCAAACACCAACAAGTGACACCATTTCAGTAAAAACAGTCCATTAGTGGCATCAGCAATGTTGATCAGGTGCACACAGCAACAGTGACTTCTCTCAGCCGAAGCAGTTCCACAAAATTCACTAGCACTGATCACACAGTTCATCAGCAGAAATTAAACACGACCAAATGTCACACATCATGTTGAAAAGTGCAGGTAACAGTTCAGAATATTTATCTTCACTAATCAGACAGTTCAGGCATGAACAATAGTTTGAATGCACATACAGATGCTTTTACAGTAACATACAAATCACAACAAACACACAAATGATATCAGATAATTATCCTATTAACTATTACAATACACAAATACCAGTAAACCTATAATATTCATGGGTGTCAGTGCAAGCCACTACCAACAAATAAAATAATATTTAGGAGATAGGTGGGTAGGATTAGTAAAGGAAAACACACAGAACACACTCACTCATCTCTCATCCACATTAAGTACTACTGTGTAACTGAATAGTGTTAACTGTGTAAATGTAATTCTGTCAAAATCTGATGTTCATCATGTGTATCAAGTAGTACTGGCAGCAATGTATAACAGTCAATAATAGTTAGTCAACGTCATAGTCATCATGTCAAGACCAATGTTTGCCAAGCCAGATCAAATGTACTGTTGTTGAACAACTGTCAGTGAGCGAAGATATGCAATTACTTCCTCTCTCCAAAAAAAAGTATATACTGCTTAGTGATATAACAAAGTGTGCGTATAGACTATCTTCCTTCTATTTTAGTGTTTTAGTCTGCTCTCTTCATCCTCCTTGTTCCATAAGACCAACAAAAAAAATATGCTCCTCACTTACTTTACCTCTTATACACCAAAACTCCAATAATCATACCTCAATAATACGTCGATAAATATAAACCTCAGCACCAATATCATCTCACTTCCATAACAACTCAACTTCATATAATCTCTATACCTCAATAATACGTCGATAAATATAAACCTCAGCACCAATATCATCTCACTTCCATCACAACTCTTTCCTCTAGTCAGTCTCCTCGAACAAGTACAGATAAAATCCTAATGCAACTTCAATTCAGCATCCCATACAATCCGAAGACACATTGTCAACACACAACCTCTGTGTAATCCATCTGAGCCCAATCTTCTACTCATTATAAATTATAAGATACATTTTGGTTCCTTGTCCATCATTAAATAAAAGAAATGCATACCTGACCTCTAACAGACTTAGTTCGAATAACTCTCAGTAATTAAGTACGATTACGGAGTGTGAATGATCATAATATTTCACAGTGTGTACACCACTTCAAGAATCATAGCAGAAGCAAACATGTGGAGTATTTTTTGTGTCAAGTGTCACTTCCTATTTCAATTGCTTACGAAAAATGCAGTCTAATAATTGTTAATGGTCTAAACCTAGTTTCGGTCTGTCATGTCGTTAGCCTCCTTCCTATTTGCATAAATTTATACAGCTTCCATAAAACCTCAGCTCATGTGACTTCAATGACTTTCTTGTACTAATGTCGTTCGTCGAATTATAGCAGTGAATTTTCTTATCTTAAAAATATAAGGCACTGAGCGTAAGCAAAACAAGCAATAGCGAGTAAATAGACCAGTAAAGAACAGAATGTCAACAAGTGGATGCAGCACAATTCCTACAACGAGGCTCTGCCAAGCGAACAATCTATAATTAATACAGTAATGTGACCTAAACTCTAAGTTTATACACTATACAACAGCATTGCTATATTCTAAATTGAAGAGTAGTTATGACAACAAAACAGAAATGTGTAAATATGCAATCCATACAAAAAGCAGCAAACATATATCTTACGTAATAAACAGGTCATTATCATCATATCAGCATACGCAAATAAATGTTCATATGTAATCTTAATAAGTAAACATGGAGGCGCAAGCAGATAAATGACAAAGTACAACATACATACATAATCACAGTCAGCACAATTAATCAGATAACAATTATAATTTAAATAAATAAGCACATCAGGCACATAATAGAAAAATATGACGTCAGTCAAAAAGCATAGCAGCCAAGCGATGCATAATATATACAAGTCACAACCCAGTTCATTAATCATCATTGTCAAAATCAGTTAACGTATGCAAGCACGTCGCTTCACAAGTAAATCCATAGAACATGAAATTAGCACAAAGTATGAATCACGTAATCGCGAGCAGCAAATTACGTCTAAAGTACGTACCTAAGTGGAAATATGTTACCTGTAAAATGAACTCAATTAATAGTTACCCTTTTTTAGTTTATTAGTTTCTTCTTCAAAATTACATTCTTCCTGAAAATTTCTCGATAGCAAGTCGTCTTAACGTCGGACACGCACAGAATTTACCTGAAGGTCTTAAATACTTTATACACCGTATCCTGCAAAATACTGAATGTTAATAACAGAATTCATCAAGTCACTATAGCTTTATACTGAATTTAATCGGAGAAATTAGACTGTGTATTTGTTTACGGCTGTCAGTGCATTCGCACTGAGCGCTCGATCAGCTGTAGGCGCGTGACGTAGGAAGCTATTGTTCGCGGTCAACGACTGCCTTGTGCGGCGCGCAGACTTGACTGTTGCTTTGAGTATGTGCCGCCGCCAAAACACAGCGCGGTATCCTTGTACTCTCCGCATGTTTACATCTAGCTGTTGGTTCCTCAAAAGTATGTCATTCCACAAAAATTTTTACGTTAGATATGTGATGTATTCCCTTAGAGCGTCGAGATTTAAGAGTTTCTACTTCGATAGTGTTATCATGAATAATTTTGCGAACCCTATATGGACCGTTATAAAGCAGAAAAAATTTGCGACACAAGCCTTTGCCTTTGTGAGACAAACGGTGGGACTTAATTAATACCTTTTGACCAACCGACAAATTTTTTAAACGACCAGGACGCTTCGCCGATTTCTTTCTTCTAGCAGCCGCAGATGCAATATTTTGTAGAGCCAGGTTAACAACTTCAGAATGCCGCAGTTTCCGTGAAGGCGGAAAAGGAACGATTTCAGAAATGCGATTTGTTGGTACTTTATTTTTTAATATCAATATAGGCGGTAAAGAAGTTGAATCATTAGGAAGTTCATTCAGAATGTTTTGAAAAATATGAAGATACTGATCCCAAGTTCTGTGATTCTGATGACAATAAAGACGGCACAATTTATTGATTTCCTTCATCCATCTCTCTGAAGCGTTAGATTGAGGGTGAAAAAGTGAAATGAAGATTGGTTTAATTTTACGACGCTGTAGAGTACGAAGCCAAATTTTAGAACGAAACTGTGATCCATTATCTGATATGACCTTGTCAACATGACCAACTTCTTTAAGAAAATGTTTGACGAAAGCATTAGATACTGAACGAGCTGTTGCTTTGCGTAAAGGTGTAAAACACACATATTTTGATGTCAGTTCCACTGCTACGAAAATGTACGCAAAACCATTAGTAGAACGAACCACTGGACCAAACAAATCGACTGCAGCCATCTCCTTTAATTTCGCTGGAATGATGAGAAACAACGGTGCTCTGTGAGAAATCGTTGGAGGCTTAGCCATTTGACATAATTTGCATTTGGCAAGAACAGATCGGATACGTTTTTCCATATTACTGAAATAACAATTTTCTCGTAATTTGTGAAAGCATTTTCGGGGACCAAAGTGTGCATAACTGAAATGCGTATACCAAATCAATTTATTGACCCACTCATCAGGAATACAAACTAACCAAACGGAGTTGTCGACCGATTTTCGTTTAAAAAGAATGTCATTGCGAACTAAATAATGCTGTCTAATCGCCACGCTTTCCTTTCTCCTCCATTTCTCCTTAATGTCCTTCCAGATAGGATCCTTATTTTGCTCCTTAGCGATGTCCTGGAGCGAAGACGAAATAAAGTTCTCAAACGCAACACCTTGAATATACATCAAACAATAATTGTTTTCCTTGTAGTCCTCTTCAGCACTTTGTTTCAAACCCATAGGTGCACGTGATAAAGCATCGGCAACAATATTAGAAGAACCCTGTATGTAAACAATACTAAAGTCAAATTCCTGTAGGTACAACGCCCATCGTGACAATCTGCCGTGAGTTAATTTTGTTGACATAAGAAATTCCAGAGCTCGATGATCGGTGTAAACCTTAGTATGTCTGCCAAACAAAAATGTGCGAAATTTTGTGAAAGCCCAAACAACAGCCAAAGCTTCAAGTTCCGTAATCGAATAATTCTTTTCTGATTTAGAGAGAACGCGACTTCCAAATGCAATAGTTTTCTGTACTACAACGCCGTTTTCTTCTATCTCTTGAAATAAGTGTGCCCCTAGGCCTTTGTATGATGAATCCGTTGCCAAACAAAATTCTTTAGATAAATCCGGATGTGAAAGAAGTGGAGCAGCAACTAAAGCATCACGAAGCTGTTCAAATTCTGACTGAGCTTCCTCATCCCAACACCAATTAGATTTCTTTCCAGATAGTTCACATAAACGAGGTGTGGCCAAATCGTCCAATTTAACAAAGCGTCGCAGAAAATTACAGACACCAAGGAAACTACGAACATCACGTTTTGTAGTAGGAACAGCATAATTACGAATAGCGTCTATTTTCTCTGGATCAGGAAGAATACCTTCTGTAGAAATAATGTGACCGAGAAATTTCACCTGAGAACGACCAAATTCAGATTTTTCCAAGTTTACTGTAATGCCAACTTTTGCAAAGACACGTAATAATGAGTCCAAAATTTTGTTGTGTTCACTCCAAGAACGTTTAGCAATAAGAATATCGTCAACATATGAAGTAATATTGTCACGAAGATAAACAGGTAAAATTTCATTTAAGCTACGAATGAATGCTGCTGAAGATACAGTAAGTCCAAACGGTAATTTCCGAAATTGGTAACAGTTACCAAAGGCTAAAAAAGCAGTGTATTTTCTACAATCAGGGTGGAGTTCTATTTGCCAAAAACTTGCGCGCATATCAATCGTGGATAAAACTTTAATTCCATGGAAATGTTGAAGAAGTTCATCTAAATTTTGTGGGCGGTCAGTTTCAGGAATGATGATGTTATTTATCTGCCTGGAATCCAGAACCAGACGAATTGATCCATCCCTTTTAAGAACAACGTGTAATGGGCTAGTATAAGGACTGACTGCAGGCTCAATAATGCCCTGATCTAACATGTACTGAAGTTCATTCTTAACCTTGTCTCTGTAAGCCAAAGGAATAGCGTACGTTTTCCCGCGAAATGGTGTGTGTTCTTTCACTTTAAATAAATATTGTAAGCCTTGTATAGTTCCTGTGTGATGACTAAACACTGTAGCATGTGAAGTCAAAATGCGGTGCAGCTCTTCTCTTGCAACGTCATCTGGCACTTCAGCTTTCTTAACCTTTTCGTTAATTAATTCTTCGCTATTAATTATATCATCCATCGCGTCTCTGTATCTGTTGTCATTATCATGAATAAACACATTGTCGTCATAATGCTCAACGAAAACATCAGAAGTAAGAAACCTCAAACATTTTGTATCTGACTCAGATCTTGTTAAACACTCGAAAAATTTTAAACATTTCGGCATTCCAGCAACAGTCAAATTTACACTTCCTTCTTTAAAGTTCAAAATTGCCTTATGTGCGTTAAGAAACTCCATACCTAATATAATTTGTGTACTGAGTAATGGAACAATAATAAAATTAGCAGAAAATTCGTATCCTTGACAAATGAAATTTAAATTGGTCTGTTGTCTGACCTCCACACTTTTTCCAGAAATCGCACCTCGAATTGTAGTTTTAGAAATAGGTAACACAGGACAGGCAATAGTTCTTTCACATATACGAAAAACTGATTCACTAATGACATTCAATGGGCTCCCAGAATCTAAAACTGCAGTGAACTTATTCTTACCCACACATACTTCAATAACAGGATGTAAAAATGCGTCTACATTATTTTCCTTTTCATCTAACAAAATGTCTCTCATGTCTTCCAGGCGTACGTAGTGTAAAGTCGTAGTGTCATTACTTTCTGAACCGTCTATATTGCTGCCAGAAGCCGAAGCTGCAAGTCATTGTCGATTGTTTGCGTCACGTCTTTGAGTATTCGCGTCATTTCGCGGACCAATTTCTACTATTTGCACTTGTCTTTCTGAATTTCTGTCACGTGGAGGATGCCAATTAGGTCCCTCCTGTCTGTTAGATGCAAATTCTTGGTTGTGTCTGTTATTAAAATTTCTGTTTTCCTGTCTGTCTGCATAACTACTTCTTGTATAATTTCGACTGTCACTTCTGAAATTATTGTTGTATCTACTACCCTGATTATTTCTGTAGTAAGAATTTCTATTACTGTTTGAATAATCTCTGTCTTGATAATACCGATTACTGTTTCCGTATGATTGAACATTCCGGTACGAATTACCGCTATTATGATTGTCTGTGTAATTTCTGTTAGAACGTCTGTTATTGTCATAGGGCTGGTATCTATTGTCCTGTCTGTTACGTCTGTCATTCTCAACATTACCCATATAACGCCCGTTCCGATCACTATCCCTTTTTTCTGAAAATCTATTGTAATTACTGTTACCGAAAAAGTTACAAGAAGTCCCGTGGTCATTGTCATACTCGAGTTCTTGTAGCAAAGTCTTAAAAGTCTCAATGTCGTCTTTACATCTTCCGGCTAAAGCAATTTGTCTTATGGATTGTGGCAGCTTAGTTAAACAAATGCGAATTAATTCAGTCGGGCTATAAGGGTTGGAAAGGAACTGATTCTTTCGAATCATGTCTTCAAAATATTCCGCTGGCGTGCGGAACTCAGACTGTTTGAAATTACGCTGCATAATAAGACTGTGTTTGACTCTGTCTTGTGTGTTTTCGGACCAATATGCCGATAGAAATGCATGATAAAAATCATTTAGATTATTACAATCTCTAATGAGTGCGCGCATCCGCGTCGCCGGTTCGTTTTCTAAATATCCACACATAAATTCCAGTTTGTGACTTAGTGGCCAATTTGGTGGAAGTGCGTACATAAATTGATCTAACCATGCACATGGATGTATGTCATTCTTAGAGTTGCGGAAGATCTTAAATTTCCGGACAGTCAAAAAGTGTTTATAGTCAAAGTTTTCGCCTCGTGGCGACAAAGACCTACCGCGTCTGTCCCAGTCCGAATGTCGATTATTGTAAAGTTCGCGCGCCTGGCGCTCTCTTGTTGCATCCCGTAAATGAAACAAATTATTTTCTTCATACCCCTCTGCTACCTGTGATTCTAAATTTCTTCTGCTATCTTTTCCTATAATTTCGCCTTCGATTTGTTTGACTTGCTTTCGTAATGCCTCAAATTCCCTTTTCATGCGTTCATTAAATTTTCCCTGATTTTCAACATGCTTATTTATGTTCTGATACTCTTCGGTTTCTGCAAATGGTAATGGAGCTGTATCATCCGAATCTCTGTCCCCATGTAAACTAAGATTTGTCAGTTTATCTGAAATTTCCTCAACTCTTTCCGATAAGTCACCTAATTGTTCTTTCTGTTTATTTACGTCTTCCGTAAGTGTCGCGACTCGGGTTTCAGTATTGTCACATTTGGTAGCTAGCTGTTCATATTGTTGTGTTAGGTTATTTAATCTGTCATTTGGTACGGATCCTTCGATTCTCTCAAATATTTCTTCCTTATCCTTTGCACGTTGTAAATTTAACTCTGAAAAATTCTGTACTATCACGCGATCTCTTTCTTCCTGTTCTCTATCCTGTTCCCTTTGTCTGATTTCTACTGCAATTAATCTATTATTGTGAGAATTCAGAATCGGTTGTACTTCTTCCCTGATTTCTTTCTTTAATTCATCTTTCATATTTTTGAAACATGTCCCTATTCGTGAATCTATCCGTGTTTCCAAAGTTCCCATCTCTGTTTTAAATTCAGATCCTAACCGTGTTTCCATTGTTCCCATATCAGTTTTAATTGTTCCCATCTCAGTTTTAATTGTTCCCATCTCAGTTTTAATTGTTCCCATCTCAGTTTTAATTGTTCCCATCTCAGTTTTAAATTCAGATTGAAAATTTAATATTACACTCATCAACTGCTCCATATTAAATTGTTCAGAATTCTTTTCGCCCCTAACATCTCCCACAAAACTAACTTCCTTCGTCACAGCTGTAAGGCTATCTGTGTTCGATACTATTTCAGAATCTTCTGTCGTTAATCTCCGATTCTGTGAATTTTCCGATTGAGAAAAATTTTGAAATGGTTCCGGACTGTCTTCCCGACTTATTACATTGTTTTCCACTTCATTATCCATCATACTGTTTTCCTCTGTTGGCGAGTTCGCCATGTCAACAATTTCGTCCTCACTATTCATCATTTTTGCCTTTTTCATTGATCGCGTAATCATTTACAAAATATACGAAAGATTCGTCACTGTACGAAAATCACACACAATGACCCCTTATCTCCAACAATACTATTCACACGCAATGTCTCCCTCAAACACGATCAATCGAACAATTGCAATAATTGCACAAAATTGTCAAACGCGTATACAAGGCAATAGAAAATTAAATTTTGAAAAATACGATTAGAAGAATGCCAATTACCAAATCTACACATGCAAAATAGACTACAATTAATAAACTACAAATTACCACAATACTACAGTCTACAATTTTCACAATCAGAAGAATCCAAGGGACGATCCGAAGCAGCGGTCGCCACGTGCATGGGGGCTTAATTAAATAAGATTGGAAATATTTTTTATTTTTAGTAGCTGTATGTCCGATTACGTAAGTCTCGTAATCGGCTGGCCCTGACTAGTATTATTACGCTATCTGACTGCAACAAACAATGTAAGAAAATTTTCGTAAACACAGTTAATTAATTAAGACCCCAGCAACTATAAAAATCTACAAAACCAATAAGCACTAGTGTAGCTGTTCTGTATGTGGGAGTGTGACTCAACGTCCACATCTGGCACGGTTCTTTTCCAACAAGACAAGAATTTTGATACCAATTATACTGACGTGACAAAGAAATTTAGAAAAACTATGATTACGCAAGAAAACCAGAATTCACTCTAATACAAGAACACAAGCCAGATGCTTTGTTGACTGAACCTGTAGTGACACATTATTTCAGATAGACAATTAATAAAAAAAAAAACATTATAAATTTTACCTTCATATATATTGACGAAATGCACTCATTACAATAACATCTGCTATCTCTCCCATCAAATAACTGCATGCAACACTCTTTACTACCACATCTCACTCTGACTTCACGACAATCACGAGCTCTTAACACACACTGTGCTCTCTACTAGCACTGACTGCCACGAACTCTAAACAGGCACTGTGGAGGCGGCTTAAAAGTACTCTTTGGCGCACTCTCTGGCGCAGTGGCACAGTGTAGCCACCTTTCAGCGTCTTACACTTCAAGATACATCACACAAATATGCCAGTGAAATTTTTAATACTGACATAAATGTCTGATCTTCGGGGCTCGAAATTTTTCTAAATGGTCATCCTCAAAGAGTTGATTTTTAAATGAGAATCAGACGCTCTGTGATTAAAGAAATTCATCGCACATAGTTCATCTTGCGTAAAAGGAAATTTACTTTGACAGTAACTTTTTTCAATCAATCATTCGCAATATTATCCCGCGACCTGTTAGAAATAGGTTCGTTTCAGCAGTTGCCAGAGAGCGCCAGATAACGGGCGTCACCGCGCTTGCGCAGCTACGATGACGCAGGAAGCCCGCATGTTCGTACGTGTAAAACATTAAAAGATCTTACGTTATGTCATAAAAAAACAAGACATCAGAGGATATTCCAAGATCATCGAAACTTCATGAACTACAATCACGTGCATTTTCGGTTTAAAATCCACATTCGTACGTCCAGATTCCGTTGTAAATTTTCTTGGTGTACCAGTACTGTATTATTTCATTTTTGGTTCTTTATTGTGGCATATGCCATACTTGCAAGAAGACGAAAACATGCTCTTTTGAAATGCAGAGAACAGTTGAAATTAGCCAATAGTGTGGAATTAAACATTTCGTTACAAATAAATTGACTGCATCAGCGGAAAAGATTAATAAAAACCACATTTCTTTAGCAGAACGACAAAAATAACTTCACTGTTCTGCAAGGCGACTAATGCTTGACTGAAAATGCCGCCCGGGGCAGATACCCCGGTTCGCTCCCAGTGAATGTGGCAGCTTGCGCGCGACAGTAAAATTTTTCCGAGTAGCATCTTGCTGCTATTGCTTATACAGCTAACAGCCACGCTTCTGTAGCCAGAAACGGGGAAAGGTACTACACATGCGCGACTCAACTGCGCATCCGCATGGGCCCGCACGCAACTGCTCACACGAATCTAATGTAAACAGTCGTGACGTCAACCTCATCGCAGGCAATTTGTTGTTATAAAACATTGCATAGTCTTCCTAAAGCCTTCAGCACATTTTGCTGATGGCAGATGCTTGTATGAGCACTGTGTTTTGTTGTTGTACATGGCGCATGTCCTTTGCAACTAAATTTTTATTTTAGTTTTTTTTCTCTCGCTCATGTTTTATTGCTGCAGTGTTATTCTGCAGTAGCGGGATACAGTAATATCCTTTGTTTGAATATTAGTTCTTACCAGTCAAAATAACAAAAATTTGACTGAAAACTAAAACAAAAAATCCCGGAATTCTAAAAAATTCCCTGGTTTTTCCCGGATCTCCCGGTTGTCCCGGGTCGTATGCACCCTGGGAATCATATGATGGCAGCTTCACTACAGCATTCATCAGCCGCTGCGCCGTGACTTACGCCAAAACTGAAATGGAAAAAAAAATCAGGATAGGTTTCGAATCTCCTAGATGAAGGCTGTAGCAATCTGATGTGTGTTGACGACCTTGATTACAGTGAAAGCAAGGACGAAAAAGCAACGGGGAAGTTTCCTGACGTTGGTAACATTGAAACTTCTCTGTGTGAGTCTACTGAAATTTCTATGTGTTTTTCATAAACGGCTGAGTGAAACTGCTGTTAGTGTCCCGTTACTTATTTTTAACATTTCAACATTGACCTACGGAATTTTCCCTGACACTGAAAACTCAAACTTAACCTATTCGTTTATTACCCACGATATACAAGTGGAACGCAGTCTGTCTGCTGTACAATGACAACATGACTTCAAATAGTTAACACAAAAGAATGGGCGTGAATTGGAAGAAATCCTAACAATAACCCATACTTTTCATAAGTCACTTACCTCACAGAAAATCTTCATAATACAAACTACAGCAATTACAGCAAGCAGCAACTACAGCCAGTCAAATAAAAGGATTCTAACTATTATAGGCTCTGCTGGGAGACACATGGTTAGCAAAACAAATATTTTGTTGGGGAGCAAACAATGTATTTAGCAGATTTTACCTTATTCATGTGACATCCAGTTCCAAAACTTATATAGTCATCAATAATTCCACTACTCAAACATTACCAACTACATCCATCTTCATTTTACAATGCATGTCCTGCCAACACTGAGTCTCCACGAAGGACACGTGTCCAAGCTGTCCGCTCGCAAACTGCTAAGCACTAGTCAGTCCAACCACAGAGTCTCTTACCGAGGGCGCAGAACGCTGTCAGCGATATTAATTACAGTCTATAGCGCTGCCAACATACAAACATATAAAAAGGCTACTTACAACTTGAGCTATATTGGAACAAATGATCGTATTTGGACCATCCGGACAGTTACCTCTCAAATACCCGCCAATTCAAATACGGCCCCCATACCGGAAAGCGGTTGCAACTTTTCAGAAGTGGCGCCTGGCCTGCAGCTAGCGTCTAGTCTGGACAGGGCTGAAAGGACGGCGGGAGCAATAAAGCGGATTTGTCGTCTGGCTGGCTGCCTACCGCTCCAGGGGTCGATACCCCCTGAATGAGCCGTGGCGCAAGTTTGCCACTGGAAAATTCTCCCTTTCTGTGGTCGCGTTTCTCATCGCTGGGTCGCTCCCGAGTCAGTTCTGCAGCAGAATGAAAGTTTCGGTGGAGGATTTATTTCGGATCGAAAGCGATAATTTCCCGGTGGTAATGACATCGTGAACGCGTTTTCCCTCTTCGCAGATACTGTTGCTGGATCAGGCGTGTCATCGCATTCGATAAACTACTTGGTGTATACGTCGCATCTCGCGTACGGTGTCAACAGTATTCTTCTCTTTTTCCTGATTTTCGTTCCAGCTGCAGTCACTGTTTATCACAAATATGACATGTTACAACTGTGAGCTAGGACTCGAGCCCGGACGCTTACTGTCGAGGACCGTTCTCTCCCTATTTTTTTACGACTTCCCTTTCTTGTACCGTTGTTATCTTACATGTTATTCAGTCTGTACTTAGACGAAGCACTAAAGGAAATGAAGGACAATGTTGAAAAAGAATTAAAGTTCAACCAGAAGAAATAAAATGCAGTTTTACTGATAACATTGTAATGCTGTCAGTGATGGCAAAGGACTTGGAAGATCTGTTGAACGGAATGTATAGTACATTGGAAAGAGGTTTTTCTAGCTGCCTCGGTAGTACCAGGGATTTTTACATCTACGAACGTTTTTTAAGTGCTTGATACGAGCTACATCGCTGGCCTTCATCCCATAGACAACGTCTCTGTACAAAAGTTGAAGCTAGACATGACACATATACCATTTTATGAAGTTCATGGTACAGAGGCTGTCTGAGAATATATGTTTATTCCATAACCCCTTTAGCTCTCAGTTCACGACCGCAGGGTTCTGTTCACACAAAAAAATGGAAGCATACAAGACTACAAAATAAATTTATGCTTAGAGATTAATGAACATAAGGGAACGCGAGCTTACGGTACTTATAATTCTTTCAAATTTTTGGGTGCTTCTGGACCTTATGAAGTACAGTTGTGAACCACAGTGCAAGCCAGAAAACCGACCTAATATATAAATTTAAACAAGTAACGCCGCATAATTATCTTCGTGTCACTAACTTTATACGGCTTTCTGGTTTATTTTGTGGCTTACAACTGTAAGTTGTAAGTTTTGATGCGGTAGTAAAACAGGAAGTATTGTAGCTATTGTAAAATCTTGCCCCATTACGTTCTTTGTTTTCTGAGTGTAATTTCCTTATGTAGGCATACATGCTTTCCTATCGTGTTCGTGTCCACAGAAGTCCGTGCTGATGATCTGAATTCGAAACTGGTCATGGGACAAAGATACAGCTCGAGCACTATGAACTTCATAAAATATTTGTTAGCTGTTGATAATCGACTTATAAAAATATCTATCATACATCACTGTTTAGAAACTGCACCTACTTCGCAAATACGTCACGAATCAGGTGATTCATACTGTTGACTTCACCATTTTCGTCATTATTTTTATCCTCTTGTAGCTCAGGGTGTCTGCAAAAGCAAACGTTGGTTATGAAACCTTTTGCTGTTGCGTGTGTAGTAGCATTGTTGTTGACTCACGTTAGGTTAAGAGTTTGTACTAAAGAAAACAAAAATGAGGATACGTACAAACGTCTGTGTATATGTATAGTCCATCCATTCTAGGTATCGACAATCTCAACGATTTGTGCCTGTTATCGATTTCGATACTGGCAAGATATCGGTACCGGGAATTCCAAGACTGTATTATCAAAATCTCTACTGTAGTTCCTTAGACTAGCCCGGAAGAGCTGGGGATTTCAGTATATATGTGGACACAGAGCAGATTTAATATAACATTTTTAATTTACTTACTAAAAAAAGATTTCCGCTTACATTTAACGTTTGCATGCAGTAATGTTGGTCTGTTAGGCCTTTGACGAACAATGAACGCAATGTATGTTCAAATGGCAAAAGACACTTTTATGTTATATAATTACAATTTAAAAAGTTTCTGATTTTTCACTTTACTTGTAGTGTGAAAACTTGTGCCTTCTCGAATTTCATGATTCTAGGTCTACTGGAAGTACCCAATAGGTTTTAATGAGTGAGTTTCCGAGTGTGAAAATGTGTGACATTAATGACCGAACTTTTTTGGCTGCACTGACTTTTGAACCTTAAATTTTTTGCACCTACAAGGGACTGTAGTTTGTGGCATGAATTTGAACTTGATACATCAACCTGTTTCAGGGAAAAAGAGATTTTAAACGACGAGAAGACTTACATACGGACAGAAAATGACAAAGTTTTTCGTGTCATATAATTACAAATTAACAGTTTTCCGATTTATTCTTTTATTTGCACACTTAATCCTTGCTTCTTGCTAAATTTAATGATTCTAGGTCAACGGGAGCACCATATAGGTTTTGAATAGGGAGTTTTAGAGTATTAAAACGAAATTTTTACACCTCTAAGGGACCATAGACCTTAATATGCGACCTATACCGATTGCTTAGAAAAAGTGTTCCTAATAGTCGGACAGACAGACAGAGGCGGAGGACAAAGCGCTTCTATAAGAACTCCGTATTTATAGATTGAGGCACGGGTCCCTAAAATTGGTGACTATAGCTTGTACGTCAAATAGATCGTGGAGAAATTGTCCTTATATTCCTTATAGCTATGTGGAGGAAAAGTTGTTATTTCATAAATATAATACGTCTGTGGTGCTGATCAGAGTGAAAATATTGAGAACAGCGCTGGTAAACACCGAACCTTACTAAAAGACGTCAGCTTTACATCTGCATGTACTTTGATGGCAGGGAAAGGCTATAATCCATCCAAGTATCATGTGAATTTGTTCATCTGACTGTTTCGATTGTCATGGCTTCTTACATAACTGTCGTTTTTCTGGTGTAGAAATAGCTGTGGTTGTTGTAGAGTGAGAGATATTGGCGGGTTTTCGTTAGCTGAAGACTATTCAGGAGATCTGAATCAATTTTCAGTCAATTTTTGCTTTATTTTTATGTTTGGACTAAAACTGACTAAAGAACATGCAGTAGCGACGGTTTACAGATGAGACGCACGGCATCTAGCGCTGTGTGATTTCGCCTGCAGAACAGCCCTTCCTGCACGCGCACAGAGGGAGGATCTGAGGGTTGGGAGGGAGGGAGGGAGGTAACCCACCCACCTCCGGCTGCCACCTACTGCAGATGCTACGTGCGATTTGCAGATTTTTCTAATTTCTCCTGGGACTGCAGGATGCGCACATTTCCCCGAAACCGTGCCGTCGCCATACCAGAATAACGGTTTCTCCGGACGTGATCTGTGACTAGTTTTATCATAACGCGAGCTCCCCTACTGTTGATAGCAGTGATTCGGACTAACTTTCGTCTCGAGGACTCCAAAAACTCTTGAGAAATTTCCGGATTGTTCTGCAAGACTGGTTGTGCGCATAATTTGTACGACTGCGTCACACTAGAGTTTACATTATTCACATCAAATTTGGAATCTGAATTTGATTTCGGTTTATTTTTCAAAGTAACTGGAGTCTAGGAGCACTGTGTGGTCGAACTGTCCAACATATGAGGAAGTGTGGTCCAGGAAATGTTTAGATAACAAGTCGGTATGTTGAATATACAAGCTGCTGTGGCATTCGACGTTTAATAAAAGAGTAAGACAATAAATTACAGGAATTTTGTAGTGAATCGCTCTATGACATTCGAACTTTTGCCCATATGTTTCCTAAGAGTCCGAGAAATTAAAAGTCTTATTTCGTTTCTATACCGTCAATATCTACTAAGCCTGCTGTAAGTGATGATTTACAAAAACTACTCATGCTGATACATAGGGTATCGCAGACCTATGAGACCTAGATTATAAAGACACTAGAGATTCCTTGCCGCAGCGGTAATCGAAGTTAAGCGCTGTCGGCCTTGATTAGTACTTCGATGGGTGACCGTCTGAGTCTGACGAGCACTGTTGGCAAGGGGGCGCACACAGTCAATTGAGGAGCTATTTATGGGAGAAACAATCCCTCCGGTCACGAAAACTGGCAACGGTCGGGAGACAGTGTGATGACGACATACCCCTCCACATACGCATCCAGTGACGCCTAACAGTTGAGGACGACTTGGCTGTCGGTCGGCCCCGTTGGCCCTTCCGAGACCTGTTCGGACGGAGTTTAAGAATCCTAAGCCGAGTACTGCAAGACAAAAATGTAGTGGTCGAAAATGAATACTGAGACTTTCACTGATACAATCGAGTTGCATCATCCTTAAGCTCTGAACAACTGTTCGAAGCGGCGATCGGCATCACACTGCACATAAAATTTTGCAGCAAAAAGAAAGTACCTCCCTTGTCACAATGTGATATTACATCACAGTATGTCACTGTATGATACAGCATTACTTTTGAATGGTTGAATTCTACTCCTTTTCGCGAATGCATTTTTTTTCTTTTTTATTACTTTATTATATATGGTCATTGTCAAAGTCGTGTAAATTTCATTAAATGAACATACGTATTGAATTTTTTATGCATCCTTGAAAACGATTCTTATAAATTTTGTGTAACAGAAACAGTAGTAGTGTCAGGGTTATAGTTTTGTTTAGTGTCAATGATAACGTCTGAATGTATAAAAAAGCACTGTTTGGAGTTTGCACGCAGAATGGTGAGACAGTAGCTGCCAAAGAAATGTATCATTTAGCCGCGATTGGGACAGGACGCAAGATTGTGTGGCTGCGGAACAGCGTCTATGTCTGCACCAACTTCTTGTAATTGCGAGAGGCGAGTTCCAAGGGCCACACTAAATTGGTGACATATAACGTGGCTTCAAGGAGATCAAAAGAAAGGGCACTATCCGGCCGCAACATGCTTAAGGAAAATTTGCATTGATTGGTTCCAATTGTTGCAGCCGAACTATTAGTTCGCACCTACGGCATCTCAGAATGGAAGATCGAACCATTGCACACTTACAGTTGTAATAGCCTCGCCAGTTATTCGGACAAAATAACATTTCCGTAAAGTTTAATCATAGCTTTGTGGGCATTATTAACCCGAGACATAGTTACCTTGATCAGGGTCCATTATCCAAGTTCCTGGTACCACTTAATGAAAGAACGTATTAGTGTAAAAGATATAGCTGAATTTTTCTCTTGAATTTAAAGTTCATTTCTTGTTAATTAGCCACGACCGTTACGTAATTTTAGAACTATAGCCTAACAATCATGATAATTTTAGAAAATGTTTTTATGTTAACTGTTGAAGTCATTGATTCTGGGATATCTCAATTAATTTTACATTTTTCTCAACTATGATAATTAACTTTAGATTTTTTGTTAAATTTGTGTATTGATGTCTTGACTGCCGTTGCCATGACATTTTGCTGTTGTTTTGCAATCATTCGCATTTAAGTGAAATAAATTTAAGAGTGGAATATCGCTACTTGGAAGGGTTGGCTAACCAAAATCAGTAATAGTAGGTAGAGGTTACAGTGAGGTTACGCTACGATATTATTGTTCGCGTCGCGTATTGCAGTAATTCATTCATTTTTGGTTTTGTCTGTAATTCCTTTAGAGAACTCTGAAGTTTTGTACATGGATTTGTATAAATACTTGAATGTATAAACTTGTTTGCAGTGTGAGCAATGTCCGACACCGACCATAAGCGTGTTACTGATTTTTATTACCACACTTAAATTCAGTTATAACCGAATGGTTTCAAGAATACATTTTCTGCTTTAGGACTGGCGATGCTTTTGTTCCGTCATAAAATTAAAATTTCATTAAACCTTAGCTCGCTCATTAATGACGAATTCGATAAAGAATACAAATTAATCTTTGTAATTACACATATTTGGACTCAATCGTTATTAGAGCAGTGTATCCGCTCGTCACTTTAACGATTCGTTGTACACTTTTCCACATCGTTTCGATCTATTTTCCTAGGAATCGATTAGATACACATAGTCATAGTCGATTATAGTGAGTGCCGGAAGCGATGTGAGGCTTACATAATCACAGGCAGATAATGTATTATTTTGTGAAGTGGTGCCACCAACGTTGATGCAGAAGAATAAGCAGTTTATAAATACGCATCACCTGGTACCGTCTGAAACATTGATTTCGACCATTGGTTCAGTATCCAAATACACAATTTATAAAGCTGGAACATCTGTATTTTTTTGCTCTAAATTCAGGTACATACTTTTCTTGCACATATTGTCTGTTGTCAACTCATCGTTATGCTATATTTTTTCAATGTCTGTGTGTACTCAAAAGATCATGCAATTGCACAGCAATACTAATATGATAGACATAAATTTCGCTATGGAAAACAGAATCTGAATAAATACTTTGTTTCGAACACTAAGGAAACCTAAGTAATGTGGCTGATTTATCTCCTGTAAATACATAAAAATGCAACCAGTCACTTTTTTGAATATGTATTATTCCATTAACCTGAAGGTCACATCACTATTTCTAGCATAACGCTGGGTGCTGGGTTGCGACAGCATAGGCGGCTTTCTTCTGTTAGTGTCCATCTGTCTACTTCCATTTTGGTGGCCAGTTCGTATATTATTTCACACACTGTTACACACAATCTGTATACATTTACGCTGTGACAGCGAAACTTTGCCAGTATCCAGCATGTGCTATACAAATGTTGCAACAGTTGTATAGCACATGCTGGATGCTGGTAAAGTTTCGCTATCACAGTGTAAATGTATACAGATTGCGTAAAGTGATATACTAACTGGCCATCAAAATGGAAGTCGACAGATGGACATTAACAGAAAAAAGCCGACCATGCTGTCGCAGGCCAGCACCGAGTGTTAGGCTGGAAATAGTGATGTGACCTCCAACAAACCATCTGGAGATGATCCTGAACAGGTTCGAAAACCGGTTAATGGAGTAATAAATAACTATTAGAAAAAGTGACTGGTTGCAGTTTTATGTATTTATGATCAATTAACAGTCTCGGGTTCTAAAATATCTGAATGGATAAGCATAATCTGACTTACATCCATTTCCCACAAGAGTCGCACATCAATGAGCTCTGTGGGTCATGCTAACAGATTCAAACTGCCAGACAGAACGGTAATCGGACCGGGTAGTTTGCCTACGGCGAGCAGTATATACCATTTGCACCACTGCCATCCATGAAAACTTAGTCAGGGCCGAATCGACCCATCAAAAGACGCACATGGGGAAGGGGTACAGTGTCACAGTGACGTGTGAGTGTACCGTGTTCGAAGATTCGGAGCTAAGTACACCCTTGCAACATTATGCCTCCACACAGCATAACACTGGGACCATCAAAGCGACAGTGTTCAACAGTGTTCCTGGGTGCATTACATACCGACATAGGGAGAGAAGTGAGAACAGGTAAAGGAGGAACAAAGTCTAGCGTGATCGTTTTGGTGATCCAGGTGTTATGGTGTGTGGAGGGATAATGTACTCTTTCTGCGTGTGCGACATTTCAGTGGAGCATTCGGGTCCGAGTTCATTTTTAAGGATGACAATGCGCGACAGCAGAGAACGGGACAGGTGGAGAGGTTCTTGGAAGTAAAGGATTTTCGGGGAATGGAATAGCCTGTCCTTTCCCTCCGACTTAAATCGCATCGTGTGCCATGCGTTGGGGGGGGGGGGGGGGGGAGGGAGGGGCATCCAGCAGTTTCAGTTTCAGCCACGCTGGTGGAGGGATGGAGCGACCTGCCACAACAACTCCTGACCAACCTTGTGGCCAGCATGGGAGCCCGTTGCAAAGCGTGCGCTGACGTCCGTGGTGATCACACACCCTATTAAGAATCCTGACTCGCCTTTCGTAACGTCCAGGAGACCATCATAAATCTCGGTGACTTAAGTGTAGTTTCTGTTCGTCTCACAACTTATTTCTTTCAGTTACCTTCTGTTCTTCTTCGTATGTATGTCCAAGTTTCATTGAGCTGTGACACATCGTGCCACAGTTACTTTCGTCCTTCAGTTTTGCACACCAGTGTGGTAATTCTCATTGGGGCCTATTGAGGCTTTTTGCGGATGATGCTGCAATACATCGAGAGGTTGTAACAATGGAAAATTATACTGAAATGCAGCAGGGTCTGCAGCGAATTGACGCATGGTGCAGGAAATGGCAATTGAATCTCAATCTAGACAAGTGTAATATGCTGCGAACACATAGAAAGAAAGATCCTTTATCATTTAGCTACAATATAGCAGGTCAGCAACTGGAAGCAGTTAATTCCATAAATTATCTGGGAGTACGCATTAGGAGTGATTTAAAATGGAATGATCATATAAAGTTGATCGTCGGTAAAGCAGATGCCAGACTGAGATTCATTGGAAGAATCCTAAGGAAATGCAATTCGAAAACAAAGGAAGTAGCATACAGTACACCTGTTCCATACAGTACACCTGTTCGGCCACTGCTTGAATACTGCTCAGCAGTGTGGGATCCGCACCAGATAGGGTTGATAGAAGAGATAGAGAAGATCCAATGGAGAGCAGCGTGCTTCGTTACAGGATCATTTAGTAATTGCGAAAGCGTTACGGAGATGATAGATAAACTCCAGTGGAAGACTGTGCAGGAGAGATGCTCAGTAACTCGGTACGGGCTTTTGTTGAAGTTTCGAGAACATACCTTCACCGAGGAGTCAAGCAGTATATCGCTCCCTCCTACGTATATCTCACGAAGAGACCATGAGGATAAAATCAGAGAGATTAGAGCCCACACAGAGGCATACCGACAATCCTCCTTTCCACGAACAATACGAGACTGGAATAGAAGGGAGAACCAATAGAGGTACTCAAGGTACCCTCCGCCACACACCGTCATGTAACTTGCGGAGTATGGATGTAGATGTAGATGTAGATACATTACTTCCACTGCTGCATTTTATCCTATTTCTACATATTTCTGCTACTATTGAAACACCTCAGTGCACTTACTTAACTCCTCCGTAATCACCATTTCAATTTTGAGACCCCACATTTACCTAAAGATGTAGTAAAATTAACACACTTGAACCTATTGATTATGTCAAGAGTTTCCACAGATAATAACAATCTGAATGATTTTCGTTTGCAAACTATCAGTGCGCAACAGTTCCCATTAGTCTCGCAAAATGCCCTAGAATAAACTTTCCAGCACCCCTGGTACTTGCATAGAACTGTAGTGTCGTGGAATAGTAAAGAGTTGGAAACGTGAAATATTGCCAAAGTTTCGTTGCCTATGCCGAAAGCCAGAGGCAGTAGGTTAGCCAAGAGGTAAGAGGATTGCACATATATCGGAATGTGTTGTCACGCAGGGGCGATGGCCTGGTTACACACAACAGGCGAGATAGAATTGCTTAGCACGCGGGTTTGTGTTAGACAGATACTTTCGTAGAATGTAAGACAGAGGTATAGCGTCAGCTGTGCTGCATTTCACAACTCTGCGTAAGTCTGCTGTAACAACACGTAACTCTGTCGCAAGAACACCTAAGGGGCGAGTACGACAGATAAATCAGCAGTATAAGTGGAATGAATGCATTCATTACAAACGAGAATGACGTCAGGACGTCGCCCGTGCTCCCTTTAAATACGCCAGCTTTGATAGCAACAGGGCACTTGCAGTTAGATGTGTACTGGGTCGCTGCGTAGCGCTCAGCTTGGGTGATCGACATGTTAATCTTTATTAAGGAGATGTTGCAGTAAGGGCGGTCCATCCAGCAGCAGACGTGAGGGGACAGTAGCAGCTCTGGTCCTCTCTGCTGCCGCTGTCAATCATCAACCCAGGATTAGCTGACCACATCAGTGAGCCGTCGTCGGGATCGTGCGGGGCCTAGGCCCTGTGCATCCGCTGTCACAACCAGGTGAACCGACGACACTGGGGGACTGCAGCCCGTTCCCCCCGTCCACTGCAGACGAGCCACCAGGAGGAGCAGGGAAGAAGACGGGGTAGGTTACACTCCGCACTGCGAAAACACTTTTCGTGCCGACAGCGCCGGGACTCCAACCCGGAGCCTCCACGCGCAGCCAACTGCTGTCCGCAGCCGAGCCGGCCGGCCAGCCAGCTGAGCGCCGCCAGCCACGCGCGGCCGAAGTAAGGACATTCCTCCGCTACGTCACAGCACGTGACGCTGTGCTACCAAGACTGGTGCGGCCCAGAGCTGGTGTCATCGCTACGAGTCAGCGAGGACTTGGGGAAGGTCATTGATATCACAAAGCTCAGCCAGCCTGTGCTACACAGGCCACATTGTACTCGGCAGGACTAAAGATGGTAAGAATTAATAATGTTTCTTTGGCGTTTCTGACGCGTCCACAGTCATATCCTAGCATCCTGACAACTGGAGAGGTCACCGCTCGGCCTCCAGTCCACTGTAGGCGACCGGGACCACCGGGGCGCCTATAGAACGCATGTCTCTATTCGTTCTTGGCTGCAGCGAATCGCCTGGTACATCAAAGTATGTAACTGGGATGCAAGTAGATTTGAATACTCTGTGCAGTTCAGTGCAGCGTGACATGCGTCCAGGCATGAATAGGACAGTGCGGTTTATGTACATTGTTCATACTTTCATTACGGTCGTTAGGGTAATTTCCAGCTTAGACGGTGCTTGGATAATCTCTTTACTGCGAGAAGCTTTGTCATCATGGGAAGTCGCTCGCCGCGTGCACCAGAGCGATGTTGTTCAAGCATTCATTCCCAAAAGATCTGCGGCGGAGTAGCCCTGCGGTCAAAAGTAACAGCCAATAATAGCTATAGTACCTACAAATTATGGCGAGTTGGTGTCCAAAGAAATGCAACAGAACTGAGTGCTGTCTTTCTTGAAGCTTTCGCTGACGCAGACAGTGCACATCCGTCTCCAGTTTGTTTTCTAGGCGTCCATTAGCAACAACAATATAAAAACCCCAGCACCATAGTGAGCGGGCAAAAGATGTCCTGGAGGGAAACTGGATCAGTTTCGTCGGCTTCTCTTCCCCAACGAGAGCAGGTTTATCTGATGCCTTAAGAACGTTGTAGAAGAGGTGGCCAGCTGCCAGTGCACACGCATGCTGTCCCTTGGGCTCAGAAGGGTGACGGATCAGTCATGTTTTGGATCTGTATCGTGTACAGATGTCTCCCATCGCTATGGATGGTAATATGAAGACTGTGCAGTGTCGGGAGTGGACTCTCCAGTCTACTGTCTAGCCCTACAGCCAACATTATGGCCACAGGTTCGTCACAGTGGACGAATGAACCCAGCTCCCTAATACTTTTCTCTATGTTTGGAGTGGTCTGCGTTATCCGCTCCGGCCGCAGTGGCCGAGCGGTTCTAGGCACTTCAGTCTGGAACCGCGCAACCGCTACGGTCGCAGGTTCGAATTCTGCCTCGGGCATGGATGTGTGTGATGTCCTTAGGTTAGTTAGGTTTAAGTAGTTCTCAGTTGTAGGGGACTGATAATTCTGCAATTATCCTTAATTTATGAGCATGAGTGTATTATGCAATAGTCTCTATTTCTTTACAAGTGTCTCTACAGTAACTATCTACCTTAGAAGGTCCCCCCTACTATGAACTGTTCTACTGGGTACCTGTCTACCAGTGCATAGTTACGTATTCTTTTAAACTTGAGCCATAGTTTCTCTACATGCTCCTGCCCCATGCTGAAAGTTTCAGGTTCCTCATCCAGATAGGACATCACTACTTTCTTATCTGCTTTACAGAACATATATACCTTTCCACCAGTTTTCGATGGGATACGGAACACAAAGTTACGTTTACGGGATACAAGTTACGTTTACTCAGCCGGCCGCGGTGGTCTAGCGGTTCTAAGCGCTCAGTCCGGAACCGCGCGACTGCTACGGTCGCAGGTTCGAATTCTGCCTCGGGCATGGATGTGTGTGATGTCCTTAGGTTAGTTAGGTCTAAGTAGTTCTAAGTTCTAGGGGACTGATGACCTCAGATGTTAAGTCCCATAGTGCTCAGAGCCATTTAAACCATTTTTTGGGTTGTCTGCTGGTATGAATCCGATTGTGCATGCTTGGATTCCGCTGAAAATTGCAGTGACGTCTCAGGAACCCTCCGCATTCACTGCATGACTTCAGAAGGACTGCGTCGAAGAACGATGGGCCAACCACCTTGTGGGCAGTGTGGAGGACGATTCACATCAGAACTCACGGGATGCAGCAACATGGAACTGGATAACAGAGAATCTTTTTTTATCATAGATTTCAAATGCTTGCACTTCCGATCACACTGCCTGTCTATTTTTGTGTTTTTATATAAAGAGGTTGCTGCTTCAGAGTTTAATTATTAGCTTTTATTCTTTTTTTCGCTCCTCCCGCCGAATGTAAGACCACAGGCCTATAGAGTTATGCAGATGGTGAAAACCTTTTCGGCAGTTTCTGCATATCTTGGTGAGAGGAGGTGGCAGTTACTGATTCCAACTTGTACTACATATCCTATACATATTAAATTATAAGAAGTATCGTTGTACTGTTGTGGAAGTGAGATCCTTT
The DNA here is from genome assembly GCF_023864345.2 of Schistocerca serialis cubense. Lineage (NCBI taxonomy): Eukaryota > Metazoa > Arthropoda > Insecta > Orthoptera > Acrididae > Schistocerca > Schistocerca serialis. The sequence goes on from NC_064643.1 coordinate 528,859,475, forward strand.
TATTTATCTCAGTATACTGTGCAAAATTTAGATCTTTGTTCTGCCTTGTGTTGTGTGTGTGTGTATGGTGATATAAGGGACGGAAAGGGTGAATCCCAGCGTTAGTACATAGCCTGTGCGTCTCGTATAGAATGAAGTATAATGTTAGCTTAATCACCCGTAACTACATTACAAGTTCTCACTCCACGAGACACTGTAGACAGGTTTAGGCTTGTATGGAGTCATATAGATAGACAAGAAAATGACTAGTAGTGGTCCCCTCCGCTACGCACTACATTATGGATTATGGAATATGGATGTAGAACGTTGTGGCGCTATCTTGGAGTTAATTAAGGTCACTGGTTAACTTCGTTGGGACCTACATATCTTTCATCACTATTTCTCTCACCTTCACAATTCGAATCACATGCAAACGGATTGAACACTACCACCCAGTCATGCATTAGCAACATTTCCAACTAAGACAGCAAATTAAATTATTGTCTAATAAATATGGCGCAGATGAATTATTCTTTACAGGAAAGTCCTCACAGAGTGTTGTTAAGTAAGGTCTCCAAGTCAGCTAGCATCACTTTATCTGGGCTGCAGAATCACAGAATTAATTAACAGGTTAGCTTCCCCATGGGACTCAAAGGATATGTCCAGTAAGCACATTAAGGAAATCGAGAGGAGTCCTGCAAATAAAACTGTACACTGCATTGCATCGAGGAATCATTTTTACTTGTATCATTATTATATCCTGTCACGGTCGCCAACTTTAACGTGTAATGTGAAAAAATTCAATATTTGCGTATACTAAAGGGTTCAAATGGCTCTGAGCACTATGGGACTTAACTTCTAAGGTCATCAGTCCCCTAGGACTTAGAACTACTTAACCGTAACTAACCTAAGGACATCACACACATTCATGCCCGAGGCAGGATTCGAACCTCCTACCGTAGCGGTCGCGCGGTTCCAAACGTAGCGCCTAGAACCGCTCGGCCACCTCGGCCGGCTGCGTCTACTATCTGACGACTTATAGCAATGATGCATGTTAGCTGCAACCCATAACAAAATTATATCTTTGAAAGAAATCACGAAGATGGAGGTTCGAAATACGCCAAAAGAAAATGAGCAGTCAATGTCGTAATTGCAGCATCAGATAGAGACACAAATACATTACATACTATAATATTTCTGCCGATTCACTTTAGATCATGATAAATAAAATTATCTGAATTGGATCTAAATTCCTTAGCTTTCCTTTTAAATGAGAAAGCGCTATTCAAGCCGTAACAACGCTCGCTGAACAGTATAATGTATTTGTATTCTATCATTTACAATATGGCATATATGGGCGCCTATACTCGCATATAGCCTTTCTTGGATCATCAACAAAAAAATGGAGAATGCAAAATGGCTGTGTAATATTATACTACTGGCCATTAAAATTGCTATACCACGAAGATGACGTGCTACAGACGCGAAATTTAAGCGACAGGAAGAAGATGCTGTTATATGCAAATGATCAGCTTTTCAGAGCATTCACACAAGGTTGGCGCCGGTGGCGACACCTACAACGTGCTGACATGAGGAAAGTTTCCAACCCATTTCTCATACACAAACAACAGTTGACCGGCGTTGCCTGGTGAAACGTTGTTGTGATGCCTCCTGTAAGGAGGAGAAATCCATACTATCACGTTTCCGACTTTGATAAAGGTCGGATTGTAGCCTATCACGATTGCGGTTTATCGTATCGCGACACTGCTGCTCGCGTTGGTCGAGATCTAATGACTTAACAGAATATGGAATCGGTGAGTTCAGGAGGGTAATACGGAACGCCGTGCTGGATCTCAACGGCCTCGTATCACTAGCAGTCGAGATGACAGGCATCTTATCCGCATGGCTGTAACGGATCGTGCAACCACGTCTCGATCCCTGAGTCAACAGATGGGGACGTTTGCAAGACAACAACCAACTGCACGAACAGTTCGACGACGTTTGCAGCAGCACGGACTATAAGCTCGGAGACCATGGCTGCGGTTACCATTGACGCTGCATCACGGACAGGAGCGCCTGCGATGGTGTACTCAACGACGAACCTGGGTGCAGGAATGGCAAAACGTCATTTTATCGGATGAGTCCAGGTTCTGTTTACAGCATCATGATGGTCGCATCCGTGTTTGGCGACATCGCGGTGAACGCACATTGGAAGCGTGTATTCGTCATCGCCATACTGGCGTATCACCCGGTGTGATGGTATGGAGTGCCATTGGTTACACGTCTCGGTGACCTCTTGTTCGCATTGACGGCACTTTGAACAGTGGACGTTACATTTCAGATGTGTTAGGACCCGTGGCTCTACCCTTCATTCGATCCCTGCGAAACCCTACATTTCAGTAGGATAATGCACGACCGTATGTTGCAGGTCCTGTACGGGCCTTTGTGGACACAGAAAATGTTCGACTGCTGCTCTGGTCAGCACATTCTCCAGATCTCTCACCAACTGAAAACGTCTGGTCAATGGTGGCCGAGCAACTGGTTCGCCACAATACGCCAGTCACTACTCTTGATGAACTGTGGTATCGTGTTGAAGGTGCATGGGCAGCTGTACATGAACACGCCACCCAAGCTCTGTTTGACTCAATGCCCAGGCGTTTCAAGGCTGTTATTACGGCCAGAGGTGGTTGTTCTGGGTACTGATTTCTCAGGATCTAAGCACCCAAATTGCGTGAAAATGTAAACACATGTCAGTTCTAGTATAATATATTTGTCCAATGAATACCTGTTTATCATCTGCATTCCTTCTTGGTGTAGCAATTTTAATGGCCAGTACAGTACGTAAGTACTAGAAATGCAGCGAGCGAAGGGAAAAGGGCTACAAAGATTCAAAAATGCGCGCACATAGCGTCTCTGGATATTTTCGTTACGTAGAAGGGAGGTTATCATACCTGCTGATTATGAAATTCTACTAACGAGGTAGTGTCCTTTGCACCAATCCAGACTGTCTGCACCAACTGCTCTGTTGTGTATTGGCCGCAGAACTCATTGCATTCGTCGCCAAGATATGCAATTGAGTTTCACGTGCTCGAAAAAGCTGTTGCGATATCGAGGCGCGAGCGGCGCGCGGTGCAGCGGCGGAATTCGCGCCCCGAAAGGCGAAGCGATGTGGCGAACGCGAAAGGAAAGCGGCTCGGCGCCAACCAGGGGGACTGGCCGGTGATTCAGCGGCGGCGGTCGATCCGCAGTGGCGCGACTCCAGCTGGCCAGCGTCTGGTGCAGTCTCGCGATAGGGACGCCACACGGCGTGACGGGTCGCGCTCGATAGCCGCACCTGAGGGCAGCCGGCCGAGCAGGGCAGTCCCAGCGTCACGGCAGCTACAAGTGGCCTGTCACAATGCATGTCAAACTTCCAGACAAATTGCAGCACACCATTTCCTGACGCCAGCTGTCTACTGTTCCCGCGATTATTGTGTGCGCTAGAGCATGGGCGTCTGCATAAATTTTTCCACAAGGGGGCAAGATGCGAAACTTGCCACTTTGAATACGTGTCACGCCTCAAGAACTAAAATTGACACGAAGTACACAAAACGTGTTGTGTCTCAAAATATTGGAATTAGCTGTTTAGTATTATTAAGACAGAGTACTTTACTGCCCAAACAGTAAGCAAGCATACACGGAAATGACAAAAGTAACGTGATACCTTCAGAATAAAAATAGTCTTCGTCGCGAAATTATTTAACATCAGTGACGCGTTTCACCCTTTTCAGGCATTATGAAATTGTGTAAAAGTATCTGGACATGAAACCCATGCATCACAAAGCCATATCAAATGCAAAATGGATGCAACAGTAACTGGTTATGTAATCAAAAAAATGGGTCAAATGGCTCTGAGCACTATAGGACTTAACATCTGAGGTCATCGCCCCTAGAACTTAGAACTACTTAAACCTAACTAACCTAAGGACATCACACACATCCATGCGCGAGGCAGGATTCGAACCTCCGACCGTAACGGTCACGCGGTCCCAGACTGAAGCGCCTAGAACCGCACGGCCACACCGGTCGGCGGTTATGTAATCCATCCTTCATAAAAACATATAAAACTCAACGTCCACGAAGACTGTTTTTATTCTGAGATAATTCAAAACTGTTTGCTGTAGTACTCTGCCACAATGGAATGGCGTTTTTTTTTCCTTTTCTTCTTTTTTTTAATGGAATACCTCCTAATATCGTGCCCGACCTCCTTTTCCCCGGCGTGGTGCAGCAACAAGTCGTTGCAAGCCCCCTGCAGAAATATTGAGCCATGATGCCTCTGCAGCAGTCCATAATGGGGAAAGAGTTGCCGGTCCAAGATTTCGTGCACGAACTGACCTCTGGCCGGCTGCTGTGGCCCAGCGGTTCTTGGCGCTTCAGCCCTGAACCGCGCTGCTGCTTCGGTCGCAGGCTTGAATCCTGTGTGTGATGTCCTTAGGTTAGTTAGGTTTAAGTAGTTCTAAGTCTAGGGCACTGATGACCTCAGATGTTAAGTCCCATAGTGCTTAGAGCCATTTGAACCATTTGAATTGACCTCTCCATTCTGTCACATAAATGTTCGATGGGATTCGTGTTGGGCTATCTGGTTGGCCAAATCATTCGTTCGAATGGTCGAGAATGTTCTTCAAACCAATCGCGAGCAATTGTGGCCCAGTGACTTGGCACATTGTCATTCCATCGTTGTTTCGGATCATGAAGTCCATGAATGGCTGCAAATGCTCTTCAAGTAGTTGAACGTAACATTTCTAGTGAATGACCAGTTCAGTTAGACCAGAGGACCCGGTCCATTCTCTATAAACATACGCACACCATTATGGAGCTATTACCAGCTTGACCAGCGCCTTGTTGACAGCTTGGGTCCAAGGCTTCGTAGGGTCTGTGCCACACTTGAAACCTACCATCAGCTCTCACCAACTGAACTCGTGATTCATCTGACCAGGCCAGTGTTTTCCAGTCGTCTAGGGTCCAAATGATGTGGTCTGAGCCCAGAAGAGACGGTGCAGGCGATGTCGCACTGTTAGATAAGACATACGCGTCGGACGTCTGCTGCCATACCCCATTAACGTCACATTTCGCCGCATTGTCCTAGTGGGTACGTTAGTCGTACGTTCCACATTGACTTCTGCAGTTATTTCACGCAGTGTTCCTTGTCTGTTAGCACTGACAGCTCTACGCAAACGCCGCTCGTCTCGGTCGTTGAGTGAAGACCTAGACCATTGCGCTGTCCGTGGTGACAGGTAATGCTTGAAAATTTGTTATTCTCGGCACATCTTGACATTGTTGATCTCGGAATACTGAATTCCCTAACGATTTCCGAAACATAAGGTCCTATATGTCTCCAACTGCCTGTTAATTCCCCGTTGTGCAGCCATGAACACGTAGGACACCTGTTAACATGAATGACCTGAGTACAAATGACCGCTCCGCCGATGTACTGTTCTTTTATACCTAGTCTACGCGATACTACAGCCATCTGTTTACGTGCATATCGCTACCCCGGCCTTTTATCACCTCAGTGTATTTCAATAGTACATGCAAAGTACCTCTTTTTATGTTATTAATGTGAACCGTGGCCGAAACCCTGGTTATTTTCCTGCAGCAGTAGTTTTATACATTACGACGCGGTACCGCACACAGAAAACTTTTATGTCGAATGTGAACATGGTTGCTACCTCTTTGATTAAACGATCGAAATTACATACCTACGTGATTGAATCCAGGATATCCAACGAGTTATCAAATAAAGCTGGAAAACATTCGCAAAATTTGGAAATCTGTGGTAAGGTCTTATGGGACCAAACTGCTGAGGTCATCGGTCCCTAAGCTTACACACTGCTTAATCTAACTGAAACTAACGCTAAGGACAATACACACAGCTATGCCCGAGGGAGGACTCGAACCTCCGACGGGGGGGAGCCGCACGAAGCGTGACAGGGCGCCCCAGACCGCTCGGCTATCCCGTGCGGCAATTCGCAAAAACAACTGATTCACATTCCGACAGATTGAAACTCACAATTAAAAATTTGAAGTAGGAAAATATCAGAATGTTTAATAAACTCCTCCTGGATATCAACAAAAATGCCACATTAAAACCACTAGAAGTGGCGAAACAGAATAAATTTTAAAAACACTTATTCATTTTTGATGCCATCTGTAATGCACTGTTTGATTTTAAAATTTCACACCTGTTTACGTTAACGGATTTATTGCGTTACTTTCACCTTTTGTATTTTTTAGTGAAGATGAATAAAATGTGTTCCGAAAGCGCATTATTTTTAGTTGGTTAGGCAAAGTGCAGCCTAGGCGCAGTATACGATTAGATGAATGTGGGAAACCTCATAAAGCCATCCTCAAATTGGTCGGTAGGATCACCTTTTAGCAGCCTAGCACTGCAACAAGGTAAAACTCTTCTCTCCAGTTTGTCAGATTACTGTGCAGCATGCTAACTGCAATGCAGAATTCCTAGCTGTAGGACTCCATGCGGCGCTGTGTCTTTACCCATACACTTCGAGAAGCTCCCATCCTAAAGTGCACATTTTTTTAACCTTAAAATTTCAACTCTTTTTCTGTCTTACAGGTCAGAAAAAGGTGTTTTTTCCTACTGCTGTGTGTATAGTTGTATACATCCACAATATAGAATGAGTATGTGCTTGCGAGTGTACTACAGCAATGTCGTGTAAAATTGAATCAAGGGTCAGCAAGTCGTCAGGTCTTGCTTTTCCACAAAGAAATGTTAAACTACTGCTGCGATTACATTGTGCATGAGTGGATAAGGGCGCCCTCATGAGAACTGCGTACAGTGACTAGCAAGTATACTGATGTGCTTATTTGTTAGGAAAAGACGACAGAATCCGTGTGCCATTGTGTTATACAGGCTCCTCTCTGCATCTCGATAGAAGGTGAACGAGGAAGCGACAGAAAAGTATTGAAGACATTATTACGGCATGATTTTGTAAAGGTTCGCACCTCGTTGATTACAGAGCAGCTAGAACCCGCAGCCACATCAAGGAATCAACACAATTTCCCATGAATAGACTGATAACTATGAAAAGCCAAGAAATGTAGCAATTGCTAAAGCTGAAGCATTTCTCGTTGCGGTCTGGTCGTCAATGTTAAATCTGCAGTTTAGTAGAGTCGCAAACAATGATTGCTAGGAATCTGGAAGAATTCTCTAATGAATAAAAAGGCTGTAGCCTGGTTCCGGGAGGGGGAAAGTGCCCCCCCCTCCCCCCGCTTCCCCTACTAACCCACCACCCCGCCCTTGCGGACGCCTACACCCCAGAGCCGGCGTCTGGAACTCGGCGGAAGGAGGCTTTCTGTAGCCTTTATGTGATGAGCCGGTATCCCATAATCCTCTTAATAAGTTGTCGTCGCAGCTTACGTGGGTGGCTTAAAGGCTTGTGGATTTTCGCGTCGGTGTTTCCCAACACTAGCTGGAAAGGAACATCTGACGTCATATCACAAAGGGCACCTATACTTCGATCTAAATAACAAAGTGATTGACAGTCGAACATGGCGATGGGTGATGTTGCCTCGCATTTATCTGCGTACACAGTATGGATGCTAAACGCGCACAATGAAAAAATTATCCTAAATCAGTAGACGTGATATAGGTGTACAGACACACAAATTATTACACTTTAGGAAAAACTGGACGATTTATTCAAAAGAAAGAGCTTTAGAAACTGAGCACGTTGGTCTTCCTCTGGCCGTTATGTAAGCAGATATTTGGCTTAGCTTGATTGACAGAGTTTCTGGATGTCCTCCTGAGGATATCGTGCCAATTGATGTCCAATTAGTGCTGTAGATCGTCAAAATTCTACACTCATCCTCATAAAATAAGGATAATGCTGATGCATGGTTAAACACGCTCTGGTGGGCGGTTTGCTGATTTAAATCACCTCGGGGTATGACCATGCGGTGTATTTGACCTGCGGTCGTCGCATGGTGGCGCTGGCAGCAGTCCACATACGCAGAGGTGTGTTGGTGCAAGTCAGACTACGGTGCAGCGAGTAAGTGTGCTGACGTTTTCAGACGAGCTAATGGTGACTGTGTGTTGCAAATGGCTCAAAGAATTGATGAGGTTATGAAGGGTAGAATACTAGGGCGACTGGAAGCTGGTCAAACACAGCAGGTCGTAGCATGGGCCCTCTGTGTGCCACAAAGCGTGATCTCAAGATCATGTCAACGATTCCAGCAGACAGGAAATGTGTCCAGGCGCTACAGTACGGGACGTCCACAGCGTACAACACCACAAGGAGACCGATATCTCACTATCAGTGCCCGCAGACGGCCACGGAGTACTGCAGGTAGCCTTGCTCGGAACCTTACCGCAGCCACTGGAACAGTTGTCTCCAGACACACAGTCTACAGACGACTGAACAGACATGGTTTATTCGCCCGGAGACCTGCAAAGTGCATTCCACTGACCCTTGGTCACAGGAGAGCCCATAAAGTCTAGTGTCAAGAACACAGTACATGGTCATCGGAACAGTGGTCCCAGGTTACTTTCACGGACGAGTCCAGGTATAGTCTGAACAGTGATTCTCGCCGGGTTTTCATCTGCCTTGAACCAGGAACCAGATACTACCCTCTTAATGTCCTTGAAAGGGACCTGTATGGAGGTCGTGGTTTGTTGGTGTGGGGTGGAATTATGATTGGTGCACGTACACCCCTGCATGTCTTTGACAGAGGAACTGTAACAGGTCAGGTGCATCGGGACGTTATTTTGCACCAGTATTTCCGCCTTTTCAGGGGTGCAGTGGGTCCCACCTTCTTCCAGATGGATGGTAAGGCACGGCCCCACCGAGCTGCCATCGTGGAGGAGTGCCTTGAAACAGTAGACATCAGGCGAATGGAGTGGCCTGCCTGTTCTCCAGACCTAAACCCCATCGAACACGTCTGCGATGCTCTCGGTCGACGTGTTGCTGCACGTCTTCAAATCCCTAGAACACTTCAGGAGCTCCGACAGGCACTGGTGAAAGAATGGGAGGCTATACCCAGCAGCTGCTCGACCACATGACTCACAGTGTGCCAACCCGTTGTGCGGCCTGTGTACGTGTGCATGGTGATCATATCCCATTCTGATGTCGGGGTACATGCGCAGGAAACAGTGGCGTTTTGTAGCACATGTGTTTCGGGACGGTTTTCTCAACTTATCACCAATACCGTGGACTTACAGATCTGTGTCATGTGTGTTCCCTACGTGCCTATGCTGTTAGCGCCAGTTTTGTGTAGTGCCACGTTGTGTGGCACCACATTCTGCAACTATCCTTAATTTATAAGCATGAGTGTATTTCGCGGAGTGGTAAGAGTCTGAATACATTTTTGTTCACTTTCGCAACTGTGTAGGACATTCTGTCACGTCAAATAAGTACGACGCACAGAGAAACACTGAAAATAACAAAAACGATTCGCGATTGTTATGTTACAGTCCGCAAGCGTCGTCGGTGACTGTCAGTGGCAACTGACACCTGAGATGACATGGTGATATGACGTCACTGGACACAACAGAAGGTGTGATCAAACCCACTTCCTGATTGGTTCTTGCTATGCTACCTATCCTGTATACAATTAGCTGCCAATCACTTTGAGTTTCTCATCCAGGTGTAGTGTTATCGGTGACGGCTGGGAACTTCCAATGGAAATGTCTGCATTCGAATATTGAAGCTCATTGACCGGAAGGCTTGAATATAAAATAACTTTGTGGAGCATTCTGGAAGTTCGGCTAAACAGGACGAATCGGTCGGCAACTCTTTTGTTAGCGTGGAAGTCGTGTGCCCTCTGAGACAGATGTCACGTTTTCGTGGTGTACCTCTGAAGTCGAGGGTAAGTAAGTCTTCGTGGTCAACGAAGTTATTTCGTGCAGTAGGGGATAGTGTTGTGACTTGGTACCCTTCTGTCTTCCACCTGTAGCTAGGCCTGTATAAGAAGTTTAATATACTTGTTTAATAAATTTTCCTGTTCCATTATGAAATTATACTACTCGCTTTTTATGTGCTGCAGCCTTTGTTGGAATTACAAAAACTACGCATTCCAAGAAAAAAAATTCAGAAACAGAAAATTGCAAGAATGGAAGAGAAAAGACTACCTAGAATAGCATTCTGCAGGAAAATAGATGGAACGAGACGAAGAAAAAGACTCAAAACTAAGTGGCTGGATAACACCGGTGAGGACACACCTGGGATGAACACAATGCCAAATGGACAAACAGTGCTTTCGACAAAAGAAGTGGTCAGCAGACGTATGGTCGGTAAGGCCCTGGTCACATGTAAAGTGTCAGGTGCAGAATTTTATTACACATTTTTAGAACTACACTCCTGGAAATTGAAATAAGAACACCGTGAATTCATTGTCCCAGGAAGGGGAAACTTTATTGACACATTCCTGGGGTCAGATACATCACATGATCACACTGACAGAACCACACGCACATAGACACAGGCAACAGAGCATGCACAATGTCGGCACTAGTACAGTGTATATCCACCTTTCGCAGCAATGCAGGCTGCTATTCTCCCATGGAGACGATCGTAGAGATGCTGGATGTAGTCCTGTGGAACGGCTTGCCATGCCATTTCCACCTGGCGCCTCAGTTGGACCAGCGCTCGTGCTGGACGTGCAGACCGCGTGAGACGACGCTTCATCCAGTCCCAAACATGCTCAATGGGGGACAGATCCGGAGATCTTGCTGGCCAGGGTAGTTGACTTACACCTTCTAGAGCACGTTGGGTGGCACGGGATACATGCGGACGTGCATTGTCCTGTTGGAACAGCAAGTTCCCTTGCCGGTCTAGGAATGGTAGAACGATGGGTTCGATGACGGTTTGGATGTACCGTGCACTATTCAGTGTCCCCTCGACGATCACCAGTGGTGTACGGCCAGTGTAGGAGATCGCTCCCCACACCATGATGCCGGGTGTTGGCCCTGTGTGCCTCGGTCGTATGCAGTCCTGATTGTGGCGCTCACCTGCACGGCGCCAAACACGCATACGACCATCATTGGCACCAAGGCAGAAGCGACTCTCATCGCTGAAGACGACACGTCTCCATTCGTCCCTCCATTCACGCCTGTCGCGACACCACTGGAGGCGGGCTGCACGATGTTGGGGCGTGAGCGGAAGACGGCCTAACGGTGTGCGGGACCGTAGCCCAGCTTCATGGAGACGGTTGCGAATGGTCCTCGCCGATACCCCAGGAGCAACAGTGTCCCTAATTTGCTGGGAAGTGGCGGTGCGGTCCCCTACGGCACTGCGTAGGATCCTACGGTCTTGGCGTGCATCCGTGCGTCGCTGCGGTCCGGTCCCAGGTCGACGGGCACGTGCACCTTCCGCCGACCACTGGCGACAACATCGATGTACTGTGGAGACCTCACGCCCCACGTGTTGAGCAATTCGGCGGTACGTCCACCCGGCCTCCCGCATGCCCACTATACGCCCTCGCTCAAAGTCCGTCAACTGCACATACGGTTCACGTCCACGCCGTCGCGGCATGCTACCAGTGATAAAGACTGCAATGGAGCTCCGTATGCCACGGCAAACTGGCTGACACTGACGGCGGCGGTGCACAAATGCTGCGCAGCTAGCGCCATTCGACGGCCAACACCGCGGTTCCTGGTGTGTCCGCTGTGCCGTGCGTGTGATCATTGCTTGTACAGCCCTCTCGCAGTGTCCGGAGCAAGTATGGTGGGTCTGACACAACGGTGTCAATGTGTTCTTTTTTCCATTTCCAGGAGTGTATTTATACAACAAGTGGACAGTTTAGCCTACTTCGTCGGTTTTGTACCATCTTGTACCTTAAAATAGAAGGTATTCTAGCACGGAAGGTGTGATACTTGCAAATGAACTGAGATTCTTTTATGTCTTCCCATTGTTACCTATCTTGAAAATGAAAATTTGTGTTAGTTTCAAAATGTATTTAACTTGAAACAGGTTTTTGATAATACTTATGCTTATTTGGATTCACTTACTGATTATTTGCATGTAGCCGAGTAATAACGCAACAGGTAAATGATTAAATACTGTATCGACAATATTTTCTCGACTGCAACACTTTTAAATGTCAGTAGAATATTTGTTCTGAGGTACAGAAGCATATTGTACTTTGGAACTTCTTTCACACTTGGAAAACTCTTATTTTTCTGGACACATTACTCCACTTAACTTTGGCCTGATGCAGCAACAGTGGTTCAATGTCTGTTCCAAAAATAGAAATCAGACTCTGTTATTAATAATAACGCGTTTCACGCGATTAGCGCATCTTCATATTATCTGTAATTAGTAATAACGATCTTGTTACACAACAGTTCATTCGCGGACCTATCTAGCACCGATCCGTGGGAAAGCTAAGCTAAAGATGAGAAGTAAAGTGACTCACTTGCCTTGAACGGGGGAGACCGCAGCTGTCACATATAAATGTAGAAAAGCCTGAAATGGCAGGTGAATGCCTCCCTCTAAAGATTAAAATTACAAGATTAATCCTGCGTGAGCGCAGGATTGGGAAGCAAAAAGAAACTCACCAAACCAAGAGAACACACGGAGCGAAGATGGGTTTGCTATCACAGACACGAATTACAGTCTTAAACAAACCTGTATGCTGAAGCGAGTTGGTAGCACAACAGACCAACTTGAGAGGACAGTGCTCAGTGAAAACGCCGAGTCGCGGCGCTTATAGTAAAAAAGGATTGAAATAAAGTAAATGCTGAACAGAGCCAATGAAATAATCGAGCAGAGCAAAATACTCTTAAAAATTAAGTATAGACGAACCGGTGGTGAACAGAAAATAGCTACACATATGCAGGGGGAGGGGAGGGGGGGGGGAGGAAAGAGTTAAAAATCACAATGGCTTAAAAATATCGGAGTAATCGCGAAAACTGCCGGCCGTTGTGGCCGAGCGGTTCTAGGCGCTTCAGTCTGGCACCGCGCGACCGCTACGGTCGCAGGTTCGAATCCTGCCTCGGTCATGGATGTGTGTCATGTCCTTAGGTTAGTTAGGTTTAAGTAGTTCTAAGTCTAGGGGACTGATGACCTCAGAAGTTAAGGCCCATAGTGCTCTGAGCCATTTGAACCATTTTTTGAACCTCATATTCTGTGAAGAATCGTGGACGTCCAACCATTTAGCCCAGTGGTAGTTTCACTGTCCTTCTACAACTTTTACGCGTAGATGCTCACAATAGTAGCACGTGAATATTCGATCAGCTTCGCCGTTTTGAGATACTCATTCACAGGCTCTGCTTGATAATAATCTGTCCTTTGTCAAATTCGCTTAACCCAATGAATTTCCCCATTCTCTAGGGTGATCCCCCACCCGGATCTGCTTCGCTTACATACTTTTGTTACCGCGTCACGTGCTCGCAACGTCACCAGGCGGCATCCAACGTCGCGATGGGCAATAGACATAACTTTTTGGCTTATCAGTGAACGTTGTCTAGAGCAGTACTCCTTCACACTGCGATTCATGGCTGTGATCGCTAACTCATCTTCGCATCGCGTGTTCCCTTGATTTTGTGAGTTTGTTTTTGGTTCCTAAACCAGCACTCTCACAGATGTAATTTTTTATTAATGTAATTTTACGCTTTTTGTATTTAGAGGCTTTCACCTGATATTTCAGGTTTTCCTATATTCATATTTGACAATTGCGCCCTTTGCGTTAACGTCTTCGTATCAAAGGCTTTTAAGTATGACTAATGCGGTCTCCGCTGTTCAACGCAAGTGAATCGCGTTACTTCTCGCTTTCAGCTTAGCTGTCCCACGGTTCGGTGCTATATAGGTTCGCCAATAAACTGTTGCGTAACAAGATTATTATTACTAATTACAGATAATCTGAAGATGTGCTAACCATATGAAATGCATAATTAATGATAAAACACTTGCAACAGAGACTGTTTCCTATTTTTGGAACATTGAACCACTGTTGCTGCACCTGGCCAAAATGGAGTGGAGTAATGTGTCCAGAAAATTAAGATTTTTTCCAAATGTAAAAAAAAAAAAATGTTCCAAAGTACTAGATGCTCATGCACATCAGAATAAATATCCTATCGAAATTTAAAAGTGCTGAAGTCGAGAAAATCTTGTCACTACAGTATTTAAACGCCTACCTGTTGCATTACTACTCGGCTACACGCCAATGATCAGCAAGTGAAATCAAATTAAGCACAAGTATTATCAGAAACAAAATTCAAGTTAAATGCATTTTAAATCTAACACAAGTTACCATTTTCAAGATTGGTAACACTGGTAAGACATAAAAGAATCTCGCGTATTACACATTTATATTTGCACCACAAGATGCAACTCAAATATTTGTGAATGAGGTTGTGTGGATTTCTAAGTGACCTGAATGAAACATAGCTAAAGCGGACTGTTGGACATTTCATTCAGTTTTATTTTAAGTCTAAGCACCCTCATTTTCTTTAAGAACTGTTCACTGTATGGCGTGTCAAGCAATCATGTCTTGCTATATGGCCTGGGCATCTCATCCCTCTCTGTATTTGGCACGTCGACGATGTCACGGTGTTTGTACAAGTCTATTAATTCTTCGTTTCTACTCATCCTCCATTCCATGTTGTTTTCGTCATATACGGGTCCGTAAATTTTCCTCAGTTGTTTTCTTTCGAATACTAATAGGTTTTGTTCATGTTTCTTTCTAAATGGCAAAGCACTACATCCGTAAAATGTTACCGGTATAATAGTCGACTGATACAAGCGGATTTGGAAGTTAAAAATGTAAATGTCGTGTGACTAGGGCCTCCCGTCGGGTAGACCGTTCGCCGGGTTCAAGTCCTTCGATTTGACGCCACTTCGGTGCTTGCGCTTCGACGGAGATGAGATGATGATGAGTAGGACGACACAATACCCAGTCCCTGAGCGGAGAAAATCTCCGACCCAGTCGGGAATCGAATTTCACTTAGTTTTTTATTACAGAGGCCAACCAGCTCTCCGACCGAACACGCTGAGCTACCGTGCCGGCAGATACCAGGGGCGGACATTTTGAAGTTATTATTAAGTAATCTTTTCTTTAAATTTTAATGTAACTAAAAGTTGTTTTCTTCGCTGTCGCTATAAAGACATTTATTTCTATATCCATCCCTTTGTTGTTTGTAAAAAGTCCCTCTCAGTACTTGAAGCGGTCAACAGGCTTGCAAGTCAATCGTTGTTCAGCCGAAGGTTCATCATTTTCTATTTTCCTACTTGTGACCAGGTATTCTGCCTTTTCATCTTTAAACACGTATCCTTTTTTGGCTATTATTTAATAATTTTGCATCATTATGGTTGATATATTATATACCACTTAAATGTGCAGAACGCGAAATATTTACAAATGCTGAACAAGATACAACCTCATCTCCAGCAACAACAAAAAAACTGTATAAAATGACGGAACCTGCTTATGCGCGGTCTCTAGTACGCATTCCTTCTAGACTGAAGCGCCGACCAAAAAACATGGCATGTCCGGAGGTACACTGTTCTCTAGGTATAGAGTGCCCAAAATAAAAGTGGCTCCATGTCTTACAAATAACATACAGACAACCCATCGTTTATGCAAATTCTGAACACAGAGTAGTAAATTATTATTATGAATAGCGACGTATCGAACATTCAATAGGTCAATAATTCACGGGAGGTGCTGAAAATTCTCACTATAAACTTCGATATACAACTCAGCACGTATCAACATGTTTCTGGAAACTTTTGCCAATTCATTTGGTGTGATTTCCGTAATCTCATTGCGAATGTTTGTTTTCAAGTCTTCAGTTGTATGCAGGTTCTAACTGTTAACTTTATCCTTTAAATTATCCCACAAATAAAAATCCCAATTAGCTTCGCCATGTTCTGACATGACGTTCGTTTCATGTTTCGTTGGGAGAATAGACCTCTAGTTGATCTCCGCGGACGTTTCACCATAGTATCGTGAACACGTTCAATATTTTCCGGCGAACAAACTTTTATCACACGGATAAGTTTGGCATTAGCGACTCAACCCGTTGCTCTGAATTTAGTGATCAATTTCTGCACAACACTTTTTGCAGGGTGATCTGTCTCTGGATATTTTATTGTGAACCTTTTGTTCAATGTTTTAAACGATTTACACCCAAAAAATTTTCAACAATAGACATTCTTTGTTCGACTGAAAAAAGCATTCTGCAAAACTGTATTCACAACAAGCTTCAAACTGACTACTGATAACGCAACACTGATAACTAAATCGCCGCTCGACATCACGTGACTCCTGACGTTAAGAAATAACAAAACTCATATGCTTTCAAATATCATGTTCAGTATAACAGTGTCGTTTTCATCTTGGCCACCTCTTACAACAGTCTCCCCTGCGGAAAGCTGAGAGAATCGGAAAGTGAGTGTCAGTGCGCGTAAGTGGGATTCTGGTTATCAGTTCAGGTATTCAAGGTGTGTTTTGCCAAGTAGCACGTGCGCAGACGCGGACATCTCGAGTTAGGTTGCGGAGCCAAGAAGCTATGTGTTACACTAGCACACAGAAAACGAGGCAGGCTTTGTGGGGTTTAATTGGCGCAATAAATTGTATTTTTCCGTGGCAAGTTGTAGTGTG
Organism: Schistocerca serialis cubense; assembly: GCF_023864345.2. Lineage (NCBI taxonomy): Eukaryota > Metazoa > Arthropoda > Insecta > Orthoptera > Acrididae > Schistocerca > Schistocerca serialis. The sequence goes on from NC_064643.1 coordinate 528,876,053, forward strand.
GCGTTCCTGTGCGACTTTTTCACTGCTGATTTTGAAAGGTATTCCTGTTTTGTTGTCGAGGAGGTTATCGCGGTAAGTTGCTAGGAAATAATTTGGAGGCTGTGTAGGAACTGTTAGCAGTGTGGATTTTCCAGTCCACTGGTTAGACCTGGGTATTTTCCTGAACGTAATTCGCTAGCTACAGCACTTTCAGTTGTTGACTTTGGAGTAATGAGAAGTTTAGCTCTGCCTCGCCGATCAAAGCGACGCTGCCAACCCTTATTTAGTCTGATTTATCAGAGCAGCACTGCTGGTCCGCTGAAACAGGTTTCTGCGTATATCTGCTAACTAGTGCGTCGCTTAATTTGTCTCACGAGGCGTCCAGCGTGCTTGGACTCCGTCCGCGGCCGATACTGACATCCTCTTGGTCTTTTCTCATTTTGGAACAGTCTACTCACCTGGTTACAAGTCCCGCCCAGCCCCATCCCGTTTTAATTTCAGTCATAGTTATGTCTGCCACGCAGTGTGTTCCCTGATCCATATGCCTGTTTTACTGATTTTCCCAGTAATTACCAAAGTGCATCTCTAGATTGTTCTGTGAGCAACACTCAGTTTTTGGACGTATTTTGGACTGAAGGCCCACGTCTCATTGCTATCAAAACTAGCAGTAGCAGAGAGTGCTATACGTTGGAATACTTCCAGATTTCGCCTCTATAACAGAAGTTTAATATATTTTATGATGCCATATTGAAATGATGTACTGCAGTCTTTTTCTGAAACTACAAAAACCACTACATAAAAATAAAATATTTCCAAATGCGAAAACATGTCCCAAGGTGCATGTTCATGTACACAGGAACCAATATTCTGTTCGAATCTGAAAGAGTTGCGGACGAGAAAATTTATGTCTGTCTCGTACTCTACTGTATGTACCTGTATTATAATTTGCTGTAGACAGGCTACACCACAGAAATCGCAAATGGTGGTGGTTTGGGTCAGTGGAATGCACGCTGCAGGGCGCCTGGCTCAAAGCTGTACTTGAAGTAACCGATTTGTCACAGTTCGCAGTGACACCGTGGGTGGCGCAACGGCTGCTCAAATTACTGCTGAAGGTGCAGTAAGATACGCCAGAGCCACACACCGAACACACCTGCGTCTACACCTACGTCTACATCTACGTGATCACTCTGCTATTCACAATAAAGTGCCTGGCAGAGGGTTCAATGAACCATCTTCAAGCTATCTCTCTACCGTTCCACAATCTAACGGCACGCAGGAAAAACGAACACTTAAATTTTTCTGTGCGAGGCCTGATTTCTCTTATTTTATCTGATGATCACTTATCCTTATGTAGGCGGGTGCCAACAAAATGTTTTCGCAATCGGAGGAGAAAACTTGTGATTCAAATTTCATGAGAAGATCCCGTCGCAACCAAAAACGCCTTTGTTTTAATGATTGCCACTCCAATTCACGTATCGTGTCTGTGACACTATCTCTCCTGTTTCGCGACAATACAAAACGAGCTGCCTTTCTTTGTACTTTTTCGATGTCATCCGTCAGTCTCACTTGATGCGGATCCCACACCGCACAGCAATACTCCAGAATAGGGTGGACAAGCGTGGTGTAAGCAGTCCCTTTAGTAGACCTGTTGCACCTTCTAAGTGTTCTGCCAGTGAATCGCAGTCTTTGGTTTGCTCTACCCACAATATTATCTATGTGATCGTTCCAATTTAGGTTATTTGTAATTGTAATACCTGAGTGTTTAATTGAATTTACAGCCTTCAGATTTGTGTGATTTATCGCGTAATCGAAATTTAGCGTATTTCTTTTAGTAACCATGTGAATAACTTCACTTACTCAGGGTCAGTTGCTACTTTTCTCACCATACAGGTATCTTATCTAAATCATTTTGCAGGTCTTCCCTCTTGTAGCACCAAGCGGCCGTCTGGAGCCCGGTCCTCTCGTGACTGTAGATTCTCGTGAGCACCGTTGTCAGCAGTCCTGTACATTGGCTACATTCGTTCCAAGTCTTTCAGCAATATCGCAGAAGGAACATCCAGCCTCTCTAGCCCTATTACACAACCTCGTTCAAACTCAGTGAGGTGCTGCATCTACGTCTATGAAAGCAAAAGTGACACGAGAAATTAAATATCACTGGAATGTTGTGAGTAATTGGATTTAAAATTATCTTATTTATAGTCACGTTAGATGCATTTAACACAGCATTTAACTAAACTAAACTCCTCCCGCACAGGCCATGAAGGCTCAACGGTACTGACCGGCCGCCGTGTCATCCTCAGGTCATAGGCGTCACTGGATGCGGATATGGAGGGGCATGTGGTCATCACACCCCTTTCCCGGCCGTATATCAGTTTCCGAGACCGGAGTCGCTACTTCTCAATCAAGTAGCTCCTCAGTTTACCTCACAAGGTCTGAGTGCACCCCGCTTGCCGACAGCGCTCAGCAGACCGGATGGTCACCCATCCAAGTGCTAGCCCAGCCCGACAGCGCTTAACTTGGGTGATCTGACGGGAACCAGTGTTACCACAGCGGCAAGGCCGTTGGCTAACACAGCATTACCTGCCAGTTAATGCTGGTAGCGACCGTAAACCAGTCAACAACGTATGATATGTATTGATTGATCTAATCCCATTACCAACCTCATCGAGTGTTGTTAGAGTGCGTATGCAGACTGCCTATTCACATTAATGTGACCGCCTGCCAAAAGCCTGAACAATCAACTTCTGCAGCGCGGACCGCTACCGACAGGGATGTGTAGCCGTGCCTTGGACAAGTGGGCTAGGTCACTCGGTTGATGATCCATGGCGCGAGCAGCCCAGTAGAGGTGTCCCACAGAATCCTGATCGGATTTAAACCCGGGGAGCTTTCTGTCCAGGGAAGTACCGTAAACTCGTCCTGGGGCTCTTCGAACGATACACGTATACTGCGAGTTGTCTGATACGTTGCATTATCCTGCTGCTGGATGTCGTTATGCTGAAGAAAAACAGCCAGCTTGTGGCGTTGAACGTGGTACCCAAGGATAGAAGCACACTTGTGTTAATTCATTGTGCCTTTCAGAATGACGAGGTCACCCATGGAATGCCAGAAAAACATCACAGACACCCCTAAAGCCTTGGTATTTGCTTTTAGACGTGTCAAGCCATACCCGCCAACGGCCATCTGTTAGATGGAACATAAAAAGTGATTTGTCTAAATGGTTCAAATGGCTCTGAGCACTATGGGACCCAACATCTGAGGTCATCAGTCTCCTAGAATTTAGAACTACTGAAACCTAACTAACCTAAGGACATGAGACACATCTATGCCCCAGGCAGGATTAGAACCTGCAACCGTAGTGGTCGCGCGGTTCCAGACTGAAGCGCCTAGACCCGCTGACCGGCGATTTGTCTAAAAATGCCACCTGTCGCCACTCAGTGGCGATCCAGTTTCTTTCGTGCCCGCTGCAGAGGTTCATACGCAGCAACGTTCGCTGGACGGTCGCTGAGGAGGCACTGTTGGTAGCCTCTTGGTTCATTTGGGCGGTCAGTTGCTCAACAGTTGTTCGTCTATTCGCCTGTACACATCTCCGCTTCCGTCGTTCACATCTACGAGGGTAATCCCAAAAGTAAGGTCTCCTATTATTTTTCTAAGTACTTGACCTGTTTATTTCTACAATGGTTTACATCAGTCTACAGCTTGAACATTTAGTTATTTTTCGACATAATCACCATTTCTGCCGATGCATTTTTGTAGACGCTGTGGCAGTTTTTGTATGCCCGTGTCACACCAGCTCGCCGCCATGCTGTTCAGAAAGTTATGAACCTCTTCTTTCACTTCGTCGTAGGAGCTGAATCGCTTTCCCACCAAATGTTCTTTTAACCTAGGGAACAGGTGATAGTCACTGGGCGCCAAGTCAGGACTATAGGTTGGGTGGGTGAATATGTTCCGCTGAAACTGCTGGAGGAGAGCTACAGTTTGCCGAGCGATGTGTGGGCGAGCGTTGTCATGGACAATCTGTACGCCCTTGCTCAACATTCCTCTTCTCCGGTTCTGAATTGCTGTTTGATTTTTTTTCAGAGTCTCACAGTACCTGTCAGCGTTAATTTTGGTCCCAGTGGGCATAAAGTCGACCAACAATGCCCCTTTCCGAACCCAAAAAACGGTTGTCATGACTTTACCGACAGACTGCAAACTCTCTACACCACTTACGAATATTTTTGACATCCATGCACGACTCACCATACACTTCCGTCAATTGGCAATGGATTTTAATCGGCGCATTGCCCTTTGCCTTCAAAAACCGAATAACTGCGCGCAATTCGCACTTGGCGGTAACATTCAACGGGAGCTCCATTCTCAACGGTTGCGAAGCCAAGACTGAGCGCCTCAGAGCGGCGTGCACATGTTTACACATAGCGCGTGAAGCACTCTTCGTAACAGTGTGACCAACTGCCACACAAACAGAGATCTGTACTTATAAAAAAATTGGACACCTTACTTTTGGTATTACCCTCGTATCATCTATAGGCCATCGTGCAACACAGCTCTCTCGACGCCGGATTTGGATAGCGCCATTTTGTCATGCACGGTGTTCTTTAAACACAGATGCGTGGGAACAGTTTATAAACTTAGCCGTGTCGCAAATGCTTCAACCTGTGGCGCGAAAGCCGATGATCAGCGCTTTTGGATGTCAGATACATCACTTCGTTTCCGCATCCCCTGGACACACCTCATATACACTCCACTGCTAGTGTTGTCAGCTGCCGTCTTTGAGTGGTTATTACACGTGGACGTCGAATACAGGCGGTGGTCACGTTAATGTGACTGGACCGTGTAGCGCTAGTAGCTCTCGCTGCAACAGATTGCTCCTTCAGTCGACTGGGCGAAATGCGCAGCGGCTAAGACCCTGGATTCGCGTTCAGATCGCCGCGAGCCAATTGTTTCCCTATTCGATTGAAGCGAAATATAGCGTGGTTCCTTCGATAAGGAAACGACCAATTTCCTTTCACGTCCTTGTTAAGGACCACCTTCTTTTACGTCTCTAATAACACAGTCGACGACAATACGGTGAAAACTTCTTTTCCATTTTTCGCGAACGACTTGTAGGCCATTGTCGACGATAACTAAAACAGTAATAGGTCAGGAAGACAGTATGAACGCCACAGAGTGTCAGTAGATATGCTTCTATGGAAGGTGGTATGTTTGTGTATACCTCCGACCTGAAAACTGAGTCTACCAACTTGTTTTGGGTGGCAATGATTTCCACGACACAGATTGTTATTATACAAGATGTCCCATTTATCTTGCTCACTCAGAATAACTTTTTGTGTTACATTAAATAAAGAATTGCTTCAGTCAATTTTTTATAACATCATTGGGTAGTTCTGGCTTAGGGTGTACATTTTACCAATCCCCACAGGTGTAGGAGATATGGGGTAGGGGTTAAATTTTTTAAATGGAACCATGTACATTTTATTAAAGAATGTATTAACCCTCTCATGGTAAATAAAACATAATTTCTCTAATTCAAATATCACTTCAGTGTGTTTCATTAAATAAATAATTTAACCTAATCAAGGTGCGTTTGGGCATTTTACAAATTACCAATAAACCTTGAATGCAACACTACTGCACTGTACAGTAAATGGATCTTGTTATTGTGCAGTACTTACGACAATGCAGAAGTAACATGGCCCTTTCTAGTAACTTTTACTGTGATACCACCACTAGACGAAAAACACGGCGTTTACACCTCATGCTGAAAATGGTAACTGTTGACATTCATACTTACGGTCGCTCTGTGGACGAAGGACTTCCTACATCATGCTACTACTTTCTCTGTGATGGCTGTGCAAGGATCAATAGTGCGTTGATGCATGTTCTAGCGTGTTGTTGGATCAATTTGGTAGACAGCATCCTTGACTGTTCCCCGTAGGAAAAAATCCAGCGTGTGAGGTTCTGGGGATTTGGCAGGCGAACTAACTGGTCCACCACGTCCAATCCACCTACCAGGGTATTTCTGGTCCAGAATTCATCGTGTTAGTAGGGTCTTACGCCCAGGGCATCCATCATGCTGATAACAAGTGACCATCCTCTGATTCAGAGGTATGGCATCCAAGATAAAAGGAAGAGCCTGTCTTAAAAATCGGGCATATTGTCTGCCATTTACAAAGAAAGGTCGATAGTGATATCTCCAATAATTCCGCATCAAACATTAACGTTCCATGGACGTTGACGCTCTACTTGTCAGGGCCCTTGTGGATTTTTGATGGAAAAACAATGCATATTTCTCATACTGACAATTCCTTTGTTGGAGAATGACGCCTAGTGGGTAAAAAGAACACCTGAGAAGGAATTAGGATTAGTTAGAAGTTGTTGCTGACGAAATTGAACTCTATTGTTGGAGTCATTTCGATGAAGCTTTTGGCATAAGTGAACATCTTACGGATGGAATTTATGATGCTGCAAGAATGCAATGTGAACTTGTTTTCGAGGCACCAATTTCATGTTGAATTCGTCGTGTGCTGACTTGAGGATTCACGGCTACAGTAGTGAGCGCAGCGACCTCACCAGTTTCATCTGTTCATATTCTACGACGATTTCGAGAGCTTCCATTAAAACTTTCCGTTTCACATAGACGAGAAAAGAAACGATAAAACATCCAGCGAGAAGGCGATGGCTTGTCACAGAGTCGTCTGCTGTACAGTAGTTGCGTCTGAACATAATTGGAGGGCAGTATAGCAGTCTGTAGCGTTTTCTGTCTCAGTCTCAGTGATGGCCATGGTTATAGCGAGGCCAGAAGAGAGCCTGTAACCTACTGTCTGCGTGCTAGATGGTTCAAATGGCTCTAAGCACTATGGGACTTAACATCTGAGGTCATCAGTCCCCTAGACTTACAAGGGGAGGCCGCCAATTGCGAAATTCAGATTCGAGTCATACTGCGCATAATAAAAGCTCATGGCCAGAGGTGTAATGTGGCAAAGCGCCAAGATGCACTTCTCAGCCGTTGTCGAGAAAATCGACAGTTACAAGAAACCGTTGCAGTGAAATATTCTCTACAGCGTCATGGCGCAGCGATAAGCGCTCTGGTTCGTAATCCGAAGGTCGCCGGATCGAATCTCGCGCTATGCAAACTTTTTTTTTTTTAGTATTTGTTTTTTATAATTCAAATATATATATATATATATATATATATATATATATATATATAAAATTCCCGGCAATCAGTTGCAACAATTATGCATATAATAAGTTGTTGAAAGTCGTTTGTCGTGGAAAAACTGGCGACTTCGAACATCATTATGTTTTCCGCAAACAAAGTTGTATTTCACAAATGTTATTAATTGTCTTCATAATGTTAACCACGCATAGTTAGCGGAAGACGTAGAAACGATATTCCGAAACGAATACGTATAGCGTAAGTCAAACGTTCGAATTAGAATAGAGACCCTACGAACACAAATTTGCTGTGGCAGGTATGAAATATAAACTCCGTTACTCGCTCGTTACACTTGAATGACAGATGTTGAATGGGCCGAAACGAGCCGCCGCATAACAGCGTAGTTGCCTGCTAACTTCGAAAGAAGGTAGATGCGGTCCCTAGCATAACTTATAACATTGTCGAAAATCAGTGCGGACGGGAGAGCTTTGGTACACCCTGTTAAAAAAAAACGGAAAAATGGAGGCGGTACAATTGGAGAGCGATCCGTCTTCACCAACATGCATAAGCAATTCATTAATACTTTATATATATATATATATATATATATATATATATATATATATATATATATATATATTTGAATTACAAAAAACTAATAATAAGAAAAATGGCATGGCGCGAGAGATTCGATCCGGCGACCTTCGGATTACGAACCCGAGCACTTACCGCTGCGCCACGACGCTGTAGAAAATTGCTAATCGTCGAGAGTATTTCACCGCAACGGTTTCTTTTAACTGTCGATTTTCTCGACAACGGCTGAGAAGTGCATCTTGGTGCTTTGCCACATTACACCTCTACCCATGAGCTTTTATTATGCGCAGTATGAATCGAATCTGAATTTCACAATTGGCGGCCTCCCCTTGTTAGAACCACTTAAACCTAACTAACTTGACATCACACACATACATGACCGAGGCAGGATTCGAACCTGCGACCGTAGCACCAGCGCGGTTCCGTACTGATACGCCTTGAACCGGTCGGCCACAGCCGCCGGCTGCGTATTAGACTCAATGGACCTACACCAGGAGCACTCCCGTGGTTATCCCATACATCCTCATTGCCAATTTGTACATCGATCTGGTGATTCGACCTGTTGTGCTGCCACTCATGAACAACATTTCATGTGGTGTTTCCCAACGGGATAACGCTCGCCCACATACAACTATTGTAACCCAGCATGCTCTACAGATCGTCGAAATGATGCCTTGGCCAGCTCGATCACACGATCTCCATCGAGCACGTGTGGGACGTCATCAGATGACAACTCCAGCGTCATTCACAAACAGCATCCCTGTACTGACCGACTACGTGCTACAGGCATGGAACTGCATCTCACAAATTGACATCCGGCACCTGTACAGCATAATGCGTGCACGTTGTAAGTAGGCTGTTTAGGTTTTTATATTGGTAACGTCACGTAGCGCTCTGTATGAAAATCACTGGCTGTGCTGTGTGCAGTCTGCGGCTGGTTTGCATTGTTTTTGGCCATTGTAGTGTTGGGCAGTTGGAGGCGAGCCGCCAGCGGTGGTGGATGTGGGGAAGTGAGATGGCGGATTTTTGAGAATGGATAATCTGGAGGTGTGTCCATCAGAAACAGTACATTTGTAAGAATGGATGTCATGAACTGCTATATATATATATATATATATATATATATATATATATATATATATATATATATATATATATATATATATATATTATGACTATTAAGGTAAATACATTGTTTGTTCTCTATTAAAATCTTTCATTTGCTAACTATGCCTATCAGTAGTTAGTGCCTTCCGTAGTTTGAGTCTTTTATTTAGCTGGCAGTAGTGGCGCTTGCTGTATTACAGTAGTTCGAGGAACGAAGATTTTTGTGAGGTAAGTGATTTGTGAAACGTATAGGTTAATCTAGTCAGGGCCATTCTCTTGTAGGGATTACTGAAAGTCAGATTGCGTTGCGCTAAAAAAAATATTGTTTGTCAGTTTAAGCACAGTCATGTATAATTTTTCTAAGGGGACGTTCCATATGTCGACCCTTGGCCAAGGATACCTCACTGGAATCTTCTGATTTTTTCTTGTAGTTTGTTTAATTAGTGCAGCCTTTGTTTATTGCTAGCGCGTAATTGTAGAGAGAATTTCCTTTGTAGTTGTAGTTTTTCATTCTTGTACAGTAAAACAGTTGTGGCATGCATGTAGATTTGCACCAAGTATTTCGCAGCTGCGCTTGCAATTAACGAGATATTATTTTCAATGCTATGTTAATGTGTTTTCTTATTTTGCTCTTCAAATTGTGGTTTTCTGTGTTGTCGTGTGAAATATTGTGACAATAATGGCGTGTGAAATGCGTAATACTAGGCTCCAAAGTAAACTGAGAAATGACAGTGAAGACGAAAGCAGTGTGTTAGCGCCGCCGAGTAATGAATTAACTAATGGTCAAAGTAGTAATTTGGTAATTGTGCATAGGGAAATGGAGCGGGCTGCAAATAATGGTGTAGGCAGTGAAACAATTAGTGAACAGGGAAGCATTATCGATCGATCGGTCGGCAACAGCTCGCCTCAGGAATCCGAAATGACAGGACACAATCTTGCAAATACAATAGATTCAAGTTTTGAGTCCTCGCCGTTTTCTCAAATAAGTCAAGACGCATTTTCTGCTTGTCAAAATGTGAATGTTGCCGGTGCAAATGCACTGCCGAAAAGCTTAGAGGAACAGATTCAAGACACTAATACATTATTATTGCAAATAATGAAACAAATGAAACAAAATCACATACAAATACAGCAACAGTTAGACACAATGGAACAAAATCAGAGACAAACACAGCAAAAGTTTCAAAAGTTAGACACAATGGAACAAAAGCTTCAAAAGCTAACCTCAGTGGAACATACGCTTGAACAAACACGTGAAGATTTAGCCACTGAGTTACATAAAATCGAATCGAAATGTCAAAAAGTCTGTAATGACGTAAAAACACAAATTTGTGAGCATTTCCAACCTATTTTTTCGCGGCATGAAAATGCATTACAGAATCACGAAGCAGCCATAAAAGAACTGCAAACTACTGTTCATGAAAATCATGAGACCTTGCAAGCTAAAATTGACTCAGTTGCATCTACCGATTCGGTTACGCAAAAACCCAGGAAAACTTAAAGGACACAGTAAATACGATTTCAACACAAATGGACACTGAAATTTGTTTCAGAAAAACACACTGAGTAAATAAGTACACTATCGGAGAAAGTAGCCGAACTTTCGGATCAATTCACTAACTTATCTGCAAAGGTAGATGATGATCTGAATGACACAAGACCTGTAGCCATCACTGACACAGAAGAGTATGAAGAAATTAAGAAATTCAAACAAAATCAGAATCAAATTAATACGCAACACAAAAGAGAAATCCGGGATGTAGAAGATCAGTTGGCACAAGTAATACAAAAATTACATATTTCAGAGGACACTCGCGCTCCAACACGGGAAGAGCGACTTAGAAATACGGAAAAGCCACAAAATAATAACACAGGGCATTTCGGAAATTATGAAAGAAATTGGCAAGGTACACCGAATTTTGAGATGGAACCGCCGAAACGAAGTAACAATGACCGATATGCGACTCGCCGTCATGATGATTTTGACTATAAACTGTTTATTACTACACGTAAATTCAAAACATTTAAGAATTCCGGCAACGACATTCATCCGCAAGCGTGGCTTCATCAATTCTATCATTGTTTTCCTCCCAACTGGTCATTAGAGCACAGATTAGAATTTATGTGTGGCTATTTAGAGAATGAACCAGCTGTAAGAATGCGATCGGTCATTCACGATTGTCACAGTGAAGGAGAATTTTATCATGCCTTCCTCTCAGCATATTGGTCTCAACATTAAAACATAGCATCATAATGATGAAACATTTCGAACAATCGGAATTTTCTAGTCTTGTCAAATATTTCGAAGACAGGTTACATAAGAATCAGTATCTTTCAAACCCATACAGCCCCTCAGAACTCATCCGCATTTGCTTAATCAAATTGCCTGAACATTTACGACATATTATTTTGGCAGGACGTTGCAAAGACAACATTGAAGCTTTTCAGGGACTCTTACAAGAATTAGAAATTGACACTTACAATCGCGGGACGCGAAAACAGAAACACAACAATTACAGGTCACATCAGTCGCAATTCCGCTATGAAAGAAATAATAACTGGACACGACAAGGCTATTCTCACAACACAAATCGTGACCAAAACAGACACCACCCTTATGACAACTGTTGGCAGAATAATAGTTACAGAGAAAGATCACACTTACGTAGTAATCACTATCACAGAGACAATCAGAGAAACAGACAATATGAGAACAACAATAATTATTATCAAGGGAGACAGAATAGCGTCAGACGCAACGGTCCACCGCGCAGTTACGATTCCGGGAGAAATTCTCCACCATACGACCGACAAAAAAGAAACTATGTAAACTACCGACAAAACGACAGACCTGAATTTGTAGAAGTTAGGTCTCCAAATCCTAATAACGACGCGCGCCAACAAAGAGAGAGACAGTGACTCGCACCGCAGGCAGCCGCGTGCGCCGGCTGGCTCAGAGAAAAATAACATAGACGCTAACCTTGAGAAAAATTTTAGCATTCCTTACCGACGTATACAACATGATAATTACTTTGAAGTTGAAAATCTGCGCACTAGAAAGGGTAAAGGACTGCACCACATTTCACATGTAAAGCCGTTTATTGAAAGATAATCTGTTTTTTAACTTAGTCTTTGCCATAAAACTTTTCACTTCACGCTACTAGTACAATTTGTCACACTGATAAACTGTTAACATGCAACAATGTTTTGAAGTTAACTATCCAGTCTAGAACCTAGGGAACATTTTTAGACAGTATTTACGAACGCATTGTTATAGTGAACAGACGACACAGTGTTATTGTGTGTCTGCTTCTTAGTTGCACGATTACGTAACGAATATACGGCTTACATACTTAGAACATATACTGCTAATGAGATTTTAATGCAACATTTTGGTTTACTTGAAAAGATATTCTTTATTTGAAGTACTTTCTGTGAGATTAAAGATGACTTGGTATTTGATTTCTTTGACAGCTACACGATTACATCACGACGCTGCTAATGTGTGACTCAATTTACATTGTTGCTTTTGTGCTTTGTCTGTTTTATATCTGCACAGTTTTTCTGAATTCTTCTGGAAAGTGAAACATGTTTTAGTAGTAACTTTGTGGTATAGCTACAATAAGACAGCCTTTTTTGTAGCACAACAATACGTTACATTATAGTACTTTCTTGATCACGGTAAGGTACGTAATAACTATGATATCTATACGCAAAGCATTTCACTTTCGTTTATGATGAGGTAAGTACATTGATTTCAGCAGAACTTTGCTTACAGAGGACGATAACTACGACACTTCCACAGAGATTATCTTACAACAAGACGCACAGTTTAGCGCTACAGCACACGTATTTGAGTAATTAATTTTGTACTTAAAACATTTATTTTTAAAGATTTTTGAATTACAAAGATACAAAGGTTTTCCGTGATACATTTCATTGCATTGCTGTAATCTGTAACACCTGAGGGTATAATTACATTAATCCTCAGGGGGGTACACGCTTAATTTGTGTACCATGTGTCTGGCAAGCATAAGGAGCCCTATCTAATATAGTATTTGCTTATACAACTTTACACATCGGTACCATATTTCTCCAACACAGAATTACACAGCTACCTGATTATTTAACAGAGAGACAAACATTTTTTTTCACTACGTCAGTGACAGATGTTTACGCAATTACACAGTTGGATAACTTCACACTTACGAAACTGTATTTTTATGTACTTTGTGAACTCTTCATATTTTTTCAGAACCATTGTGATACTATGAGAGCTTTGAATAATGTATTTGGTATGAGATCATGATTTTTAAAGTACGTTTGAGATAGATGACACTATTGAAATGAGCAGAGAATATTTTTTAGGGTTTGAAATTATTGCAGAAAACTACGACGTTTTTGAGATTTGACTGAGGTGTTACAATGTTATTATTACGATGACAATGTGTATTATGCTGTTGAGGTATGTTTATGATCAATAAGCTGATGCTATATGAGGAATTTGATTATGCTATGTATTTATTATGATGAAATATTGAAGTGTCGTCGCAAGATTGACGTGTCGACGAATATGTATATTTGTAATAAGGTAAGGAGTAACGAATAGTGGTTAGGGACTCTGACTTGTGAAAAAGGATGTTGGAAACCAAGAATCGTACTTTAAGAGTTATGAAATGTGTGTAAATGCTTGAATGTATCACAATGCCGGCGAAAATTTTTTGGACACTTATATTCATAGGATTTAGTTTATACACATTTGCAACGCAAATTCTCGACCTGTGAAATTTTTTATATGAGACTGTCACTGTAGTGCAAACTGGTGTCGTCAATATTTTGGTAAGAAAGTTAAGTGACCTTCACGTAATTCGTCGTGGGCACCCAGCTGCGCGACAGTTGCCTGAAAAAAAGCCATTAGTGTGTGCCTTTCAGAGGCACAGGTGGAGAAAAAAGGAGGCCATTATCCTCGCTATTGACATTTCTTTGTAGAAAGCATTGCAAATACGACACGCTCAAACTTAAAAATATATGATTACACTGTGGAGCTCTTAATTTATGATATTTACTAAAATGCCTAATGAAATGATGAGAAACATTTTACATCTATTGACTTTCTAGTTGAGAGATTGCTCATTTTGTTTAATATCTAGTTTCTAGCTGCACTGCAGCATTGGTTAAAATAAAATTTTATAGATGTACTAATATAAATATTTTATGCCTACAGATCCAGTAAATAATAACTTTGTGATGTACTTAAAAAAAACGAAGGAGCACAAAAAGACATTTCCCTTCACAGGAATTGCATACGGAATTTTCTTTTCAACTACTTGGTAATTTGTTTGGTACAATAACTTCTTGTGGTGCACCACTTTAATGATATAGATATTAAGATGTGAACAGACATTTTCCTTATCTGCATTGTTGTCTTTAGTGTACTATTTTTTCTGCTTGTGGGTTTGTCATGTTTAGAGATAAGTTATTACATTTACTGCTGCTTGCTTTGCCAATTTGAATTTTTTGTCATTGCTGTTTGTGTTAATTGTTTTGTGCTGCTGCATTGCCTCGTCCCTTAGTTTAGCATCTGAGCTCAGTAAATTTAAGTTAGCTTAAGAGGGGCTAGACTATATAAGAGAATGAGTTGCGATGAATTGGAAGAAATACATTGAGAAGTTATACAAACAAAGTACAGAAAGCAGGCATAGATAGGACTTTTTGGAAATAATGAAGAACGAAGGGAGATCTCCTAGAAGTAAAGAAAGTTTTGTTTGCAAAATACTGCAGTAAAACAAACCCTGTCCTTTCCTTGTGTTATCCCACTATGTGTTTGTGTACCCTTGTGTATTTGTTTTCTTCCTGTCTCTGTGTACTGTTTCATAGAATTTTTTTCTCTTCTAATACTAAGCTACATTCACTATCATGAGGAATACTGTTATCCTCAAATATAATTTGCATTAATAATATGTTATTTATATTGTAAAGATGTTTAGACATTATTTATTCTGTTTTGTTTTAATGCTCATGTGTGAAGTTGATGTTTCAAAAGTTATCCTGATCTTTTATGTATGTACTTATGTCATAATTTCTGTAATACTGATGTATATGTATATTTCTATTCTTTTGTAAAGCCTGTATTACTACAAAAGTTATCTGTATTGTTATGTTCTTTAATGAGGTATTTTGTACCTTTGTTATTGTATTCTCACGTTATAATATTGTATCCGACACCAGTTCAGCAAATTAAGTAACTTGTAAGCATTCATTTCACTGCACACATTTATGTTGGTCATAGTATATGGGCAATATGTGAGAAGTAGGGACTGATAGTGTTTGCACGTGTGTTAATAATTCAGCAAGGGACTGGATAACAGCATTGCTGGTTCTAAGGACATTTCAAACAAATTTTTTTGTGAGTGGACAGGTGGTGGTTTATGGACTTGCTATATTCTCCGCAAGACTCTTTGATGGTGATTGTGCACGTGCACAGTCGAAGCAGATGGCTGCTGGCCATCTCTACAAGGACTACAGTGGGTCTACATCTTTGATGACATTATATCTACAAGGACTGAAGTGGGTCTGCACCTCTGGTGGCCCACCAATACCATACTCTCTACCAGGACTACAGTGGGTCTGCTCTGTGATGACCTACCTACCAATATTTTTCAAAACTTCGACTGAATCTGCTGTGGGTTTGGTCAGTTGTGGCCCATTACCTGTCTGCATGTCGAGAGTCAGCACTGTCTTTCCGTTGGAAGGGCAACACTACTTCTTCAAGACTGCATGGAAATCCACTACTTCTGTGTGCATTTTCTTTTACTGCTCAGACTTTGAGAAAATCACTGCTATTTTACTGTGATGAACGATCAGGACTGTCTTTATGGACTGTGAGAAAATGTTAGCTTTTGACCAACATTGTGTCAATAAGTGTGTGCATTTGATTTCTTTGTTATTGTAATTGTGAAAAATTTTTTCAAATATGTATTGGCCAGTGCCCAAAACAATTTGT
The DNA here is from genome assembly GCF_023864345.2 of Schistocerca serialis cubense. Classification (NCBI taxonomy): domain Eukaryota; kingdom Metazoa; phylum Arthropoda; class Insecta; order Orthoptera; family Acrididae; genus Schistocerca; species Schistocerca serialis. The sequence continues at coordinate 528,891,895 of NC_064643.1, forward strand.
AAAATTTTTTGTGGGGAGCATGGGGGCTATGTAAGTAGGCTGTTTAGGTTTTTATATTGGTAACGCCACGTAGCGCTCTGTATGAAAATCACTGGCTGTGCTGTGTGCAGTCTGTGGCTGGTTTGCGTTGTTGTTGGCCATTGTAGTGTTGGGCAGTTGGCTGTTAACAGCACGTAGCGTTGCGCAGTTGGAGGCGAGCCGCCAGCAGTGGTGGATGTGGGGAAGTGAGATGGCGGATTTTTGAGAATGGATAATCTGGAGGTGTGTCCATCAGAAACAGTACATTTGTAAGAATGGATGTCATGAACTGCTATATATATTATGACTATTAAGGTAAGTACATTGTTTGTTCTCTATTAAAATCTTCCATTTGCTAACTATGCCTATCAGTAGTTAGTGCCTTCCGTAGTTTGAATCTTTTATTTAGCTGGCAGTAGTGGCGCTCGCTGTATTGCAGTAGTTCGAGTAACGAAGATTTTTGTGAAGTAAGTGATTTGTGAAACGTTTAGGTTAATCTAGTCAGGGCCATTCTCTTGTAGGGATTACGGAAAGTCAGACTGCGTTGCGCTAAAAAAAATATTGTTTGCCAGTTTAAGCTCAGTCATGTATAATTTTTCTAAGGGGACGTTTCAACGTTTGTATGCTTGCATTCGACATTCCGGCTGTCACACCGGTTATTACTGTACCAGTGTTTCACGTTTACTATGGCTTAACTAGCGCTTACATTAACCTGTGATCTCGCAATGTTAATTACTTAAATACTAATTACTTAAATATGTTACCTAGACAATGTATTCCCGAAATTTCGTAGTTCTACATTACTTATTTTTTGGTGCTCCTATTTTTTCCGTCAGTGTGTTTTTGACCATGGGATTTGTTATTGGCAATAGTCTCATTAAAATGTAACTGCAACATTATTGCAGTGAACACTAAACGATATGCACTTGGGCGACACTTCCACAAGCTTTGTACTGAACTGTGTGCTCTATTCAGAGGGTATTATTTTCAGTACGATTGCATTAGAACTGTGAAAAATTGATGATACACCACAAGTATTCAAATCTAATTTGGAAGGATTGCTTACGTCACACTACTCCTGTTCAATAAGGAAGTTCCTCTCAGTAAATTCGGAACGCTTGTCTGTAATGTAGAATTTATTTGTGTCTAACACAATTTTTGTCGCATATATAAATCATCCAACAAATGATGGTGACATCGACTTCCTGACGATGTAGCTCGATAGGTACACTGTAACTTCTATCCAAAAATACCCTGGCGCTAAGTTTATTTTCCGACCCCAAGGGCCGCGTGGGATTAGCCAAGCGGTCGGAGGCGCTGCAGTGATGGATTGTGCGGCTGGTCCCGGCGGAGGTTCGAGTCCTCCCTCGGGCATGGGTGTGTGTGTTTGTCCTTAGGATAATTTAGGTAAAGTAGTGTGTCAGCTTAGGGCCTGATGACCTTAGCAGTTAAGTCCCATAAGATTTCACACACACATTTTTTCGACCAGACAGAAACATTATCGGCGATTCCAACAGACATCACATTGATTGGGAATATGGTGTACGTAACAACGATGGACTTGAATTCTGGACAGAATGCCAGCAACTCAAACTCATGCATGATCCAGAGCAACCAACGACATTCTATTGTTGTTGATGGAAGGAGAGTTACAATCCTGATCGCCTTTTTGTCAGCTGTGACAGCAGTCAGATAATAAAGAAGCAGGTTCTCCTAGCAATACCCTCCACACAACACAGACCAGTTAGATGTACCATTCAAGAAGTTTTACAATCTCAACTCGCACATTGTAGGCGCAGATTCAACTTTAAAAAGGCCAAGTGCGACGTCTTTACCAAAATGGTTGAAGAAAGGTGTTGGAAATAAGTGCCAATCCATTGAACTATGAAGCATTTATCCAGCTACTGCTTAAAGCTGCCTGTCAGAGCATCCCAAGAGGCTGCACAGCCAGCTACATACCAGGGCTACAAGATGAGGATGCGCAGCGAAATAGCGATTAATGTTGCGGCTTTGGGGAAGACTCTTTCTCCGACATAACGAGAGAGTTGGGCGAGATTCTAAAGCAGAGAGTAGGTTCCACTCGCAGAGCTGAGTGGCGTAAGTTGATGACCGACCTCGACTTTACCCACAATAGCAAGAACGCCTGATCCACAATAAGGAAATTACCCAAAGACCCTCACGAACCTGTACGAGTTTGGCTGTTTGGGGGAAGAGACCAAACAGAGAGGTCATCGGTCCCATCGGATTAGGGAAGGATGTGGAAGGAAGTCGGCCGTGCCCTTTCAAAGGAACCATCCCGGCATTTGCCTGGAACGATTTAGGGAAATCACGGAAAACCTAAATCAGGATGGCCGGACGCGGGATTGAACCGTCGTCCTCCCGAATGCGAGTCCAGTGTGCTAACCACTGCGCCACCTCGCTCGGTACGAACCTGTACGATTTAGCAACATCACTGCAAATTAAATCGCCCATCAACTTTTACCCAATGGAAAGTGGAGCAGGAAGCGTCTGAAGACTCCTGATATGGTAACATGCGTTATAAAATCAGAAACTGAGAACATCAGTCACCCCATCACAACAGAAGACATCAGTAATGGTATCCAAGCTCTGAAAGATAGTAAAGCTATTAGGGTAGACAATGCACATGTAGAACTGCTAAAACACCTTGGAAAAAGAGATACTGTCTCCGCCAAATGTTGAACAACTGCCCGAAAACGTTCAACATTTTGAAGCTCTGGAGACAAGCTCATGTTGTCACTCTGATCCAGCCCTGAAAACCACCAGACGACCCGAAAAATTTTCGGTCAATATCTATATGCCGCCATCTGTCCAAGCTATTTGAAAGAATCTTCATGCCCGGCTCACTCCACTCATAGAAGATAATCTCATTAGAGAACAAGCCGGTTTCCGACCTGGACGACTTTGCAGAGGCCAGGTACTGAATTTTACCCAACACATCGAGGATGGCTTCGAGAAAGGTATTGTCACCGGTGTTGCCTTTGTTGACCTGAGTGCGGCCTACGACACGGTAAACATAAGGAAACTTCTCCCAAAGCTGCAGAACACAATCAAAGATTACGGCTTTATGAAGATCAACGCAGAGCTGCTCAGCAACAGAAAATTTAATGTTCGTCGCCGGCTCAAAACAAACAGTGGTTATCCCTACGGAAGCGTTCTTGTTCCCCCACTGTTTAACTTTTACACCAACGACCAACCAAGTAATAAGGCTTGCACCTCATTTATTTATGCTAACGGTCTGGCCCACTTTATCCAGCATGACATTTGAAGGCGTTGAAATACAGGGTGTCCCACTCAAACCTCTCTGATTTCAAGGAGAGAAAAACAACAGTAGATACGACAATGAAAAATGCACCACATTGTAGAGCATCTCAAAGACGTTATATTCCCGCGTCAGAAATGCTAAGTATCGTCACCAAAGTGCAGCGTGGTCTCATGAAGTGAAAATGGCGACTCTACAGCAGCGCGCGCAAGCAATAGTGTGGTTTGCAGAAACTTAATCGGCAATTACTGTGCAAAGAAGTTAACTTCGTGTGTATGAATGTGATCTACCTGATGTGAAGGAGTGGTATAGGAAGTTTCTGGCAACAGGAAGTGTTATGAAACGTTCTGGCGGTGCACGTTACGGAGATTCAGAAGAGACAGTGGAGGACGTCAGACAAACGTTTCTCAGAAGCCCAAGTAAGTCAATTCATCAAGCATCGTATAGTTCGCCAGCGTCTTCGTTTGTGTGCTTACAAAGTGCAAATTCTGCAACATCTGACGCCGAACGACAAACCACACCCACAACAATTTGCTGCAGATATGCTGCAGCGTATTGATATGGATGCCAGCTTCCTGGAAAGATGTTTATTCTCAGGAAGGGTTAATAGGCATAATGTTCGGATTTGGGGCTCGAAAAATGCGCACGTTGTCTTTGAAAATGTTCGTGATAGCCCTAAACTAAACGTCTGGTGCAGGCTAATGCACGACAGGACTGTTGGACCGTTCTTCTTTGCGGAAAAACAGTGTATCTGGACATGTTGGAGCAGTTTGTGTACCCTCGGATACAAGACTTGCAACCCAACATTATTTTTCAACAAGATGGAGCTCCGCTGCATTGGTCAACGGCTGTTCGCAAGTTCCTCGATAGGAAATTTCCCAGTCGTTGGATCTGACGCGGACGACCCATTGCCTGGCCACCATGTTCACACGACACTACGCCGCTTGATTTCTTCATGTGGGGCTTCGTGAAGGACCCCGTGTATGCGACCAAAGTGGACCATATTCCTACGTTGCGATATTGTGTCACTAATGCGACTGGAACAATAACAGAGGAAATGTTACAAAGAACTTGGAAAGAAATTGAATATAGACTCGACGTTCTTCGTGCTACACATGGTTCACATGTAGAGGTATATTGATGAGAAATAAATAAATTCTTTGAGATGCTCTACAATATCGTGCATTTTTCACTGTCGTATCTACTGTGGGATTTTTTTTTTTTTTTTGTCTTTGAAATCAGGGAGGTTTGAGTGGGACATCCTGTACAACTTTCGTCTGCTCTTGACAACATAGGGAAGTATTACGAGACCAACAGCCGAAAGCCAAAGCCACGCAAAACAGTAGTCAGCGTTTTACATCTCCGTAATAAATAAGCTAGCTCCTGGCTGGGTACTCCTTTCAGTCACAGCTCTGCCCCTAAATACCTCGAAGTAATCCTTGATTGGAGTCAAACTTTCAATGAACATTGTGACGGTGTCAGAATGTAGGTCGCAGAAAGAAACAATATCTTAAAAAGACTCAGAGGGACACGTTGGAGAGCAAGCCCACATGTACTTCGGACGTCGGCTATAGAATTATGATACTCGGCAGGAGAATGAGCTTTCCCTCTGTGGTACCAATCCTGGCACGCCACACATGTTGATATTGCTCTACACCAAATTTTCCGCCAGGTGACAGGATGCTTCACACCAACCCCAGTCGAGAAGATCCATGTTCTAGCCGGACACATGGTATCAGGTGGACGGTAACAGCGAAAACCGAAAGGAGCAAAATTAACACAAATGACAGCATAAACTTGTTGCTCGATGTTTTCGCAGCAGGGAAAGCTCCATCTCATGTATCTCCCCCTTAGTGAAGCCAGAGGCGAACGAGAATCTTCAACTTGCCAGTAAGAGCAAAGCTTGATTGGATACAAAAGAAGAGCTACCCTCTGGGCCAATATGGAGATCACTTAATCGACTTCGCGTGCACATTGGCCGAAGTCAAACTGTCACGTTAAAATGGGAACTCTGCAATAACCAAGATGCGTCCTGCGCATGTGTCATTGAGCAGATGATGACCCATTTCCATCATTGCCCTTTTACACCATCTCCTCAGACATCGTGACGCAAGAGGATCTGGCATCAGGAAGCCCAAAAGCAGTGCGGCTTGCTGAGGCACTACACTTCATTTAAATGCTTCTCACCGCCACCCTAAGAAGACGAAAATGTTGTTAGAAGGCGAACCAAGGACTACGACTTATTGGCAGAACACTTAGAAGATGCAACAGATCTGCTAAAGATAATACCTACACTACGCTTGTCCGTCCTCTTTCGGAGTACTGCTGCGCGGTATGGGATCCTTACCAGATAGGATTAACAGTGTACATCGAGAAAGTTCAAAGAAGAGCAGCACGTTTCATATTATCGCCAAATTGGGGAGAGAGTGCCACGGACATGATACGGGATATGGGGTGGACGTCATTAAAACAAAGGCGTTCCTCGTTGCGGCGAGATCTTCTCACGAAATATCAGTCACCAGTTTTCTCCTACTGCGAAAATATTGTGTTGACCCGACCTACATAGAGAGAAATGATCATCATAATAAAATAATCAGAGCTCCCACGGTAAGCGTACTGTTCGAGAGTTGGATGATAGAGAATTATTGTGAAGGTGGGTTCGATGAACGCTCTGCCAGGCACTAGCTTTGTCTTGTATGGTCTCACGGTACCTAAAATATAATGAAATTAGTGTCATTCGACTTATTTAGATTCTGTTACCAGCCTAACAGAAAACTGGGTAAAGTATTAAAGAACAGTATTTCCTTAAGCTTTATTCTGTAGCAGTGGTTAGCACACTGGACTCGCATTCGGGAGGACGACGGTTCAATCCCGTCTCCGGCCATCCTGATTTAGGTTTTCCGTGATTTCCCTAAATCGCTTCAGGCAAATGCCGGGATGGTTCCTCTGAAATGGCACGGCCGATTTCCTTCCCCATCCTTCCCTAATCCGAGCTTGTGCTCCGTCTCTAATGACCTCGTTGTCGACGGGATGTTAAACACTAATCTCCTCCTCCTCCTCCTTTATTCTGTACTGCCGTGTTCGCTCCAAATTCACTGCTCGCGGTGCATCTTTTTGCAAAAAGACAATTTTGATGTTTACAGCCAAAGGACGTTTCAGAGCTGTTGTGCCGTCATTCGAGGAAAAATTTTTTTCTTATACAACAATAGCGAACCTCCCATTGCTTCGCGATTGCTAAATATGTATAGGAATTGGATATACACTACTGGCCATAAAAATTGCTACACCATGAAGATGACGTGCTACACACGCGAAATTTAACCGACAGGAAGAAGATGCTGTTATATGCAAATGATTATCTTTTCAGAGCATTCACACAAGGTTGGCGCCGGTGGCGACACCTACAACGAGCTGACATGAGGAACGTTTCCAACCCATTTCTCATACACAAACAGCAGTTGACCGGCGTTGCCTGGTGAAACGTTGATGTGATGCCTCGTGTAGGGAGGAGAAATGCGTATCATCACGTTTCCGGTTTTGATAAGGGTCGGACTGTAGCCTATCGCGATTGCTGTTTATCGTATCGCGACATTGCTGCTCGCGTTGGTCGAGATCCAATGACTGTTAGCAGAATATGGAATCCGTGGGTTCAGGAGGGTAATACGGAACGCCGTGCTTGATCCCAACGGCCTCGAATCACTAGCAGTCGAGATGATAGGCATTTTATTCGCATGGCTGTAACGGATCGTGCAGCCACGTCTCGATCCCTGAGTCAACAGATGGGGGCGTTTGCAAGACAACAACCATCTGCACGAACAGTTCGACGGCGTTTGCACAGCACGGACTATAAGCTCGGAGGCCATGGCTGCGGTTACCATTGACGCTGCCTCACACAGACAGGAGTGACTGCGATGGTGTTCTCAACGACGAACCTGGGAGCACGAATGGCAAAACGTCATTTTTTCGGATGAATCCAGGTTCTGTTTACAGCATCATGATGGTCGCATCCGTGTTTGGCGACATCGCGGTGAACGCACATTGGAAGCGTGTATTCGTCATCGCCATACTGGCGTATCACCCGGCGTAATGGTATGGGGTGCCATTGGTTACACGTCTCCGTCACCTCTCGTTCGCATTGACGGCACTTTGAACAGTGGACGTTACATTTCAGATGTGTTAGGACCCGTGGCTCTACCCTTCATTCGATCCCTGTGAAACCCTACATTTCAGCAGGATAATGCACGACCGCGTGTTGCAGGTCCTGTACGGGCCTTTCCGGATACAGAAAATGTTCGAGTGCTGTCCTGGCCAGCACATTCTCCAGATCTCTCACCAATTGAAAACGTCTGGTCAATGGTGGCCGAGCAACTGGCTCGCCACAATACGCCAGTCACTACTCTTGATGAACTGTGGTATCGTGTTGAAGCTGCATGGGCAGCTGTACCAGTACATGCCATCCAAGCTCTGTTTGACTCAATGCCCAAGAGTATCAAGACCGTTTTTACGGCCACAGGTGGTTGTTCTGGGTACTGATTTCTCAGGTTCTATGCACCCAAATTGCGTGAAAATGTAATCACATGTCAGTTCTAGTATAATATATTTGTCCAATGAATACCCGTTTATCATCTGCATTTCTTCTTGGTGTAGCAATTTTAATGGCCAGTAGTGTACATCCTTATTTCCGCCCCCCCCCCCTCTCTCTACCCTTCTCAGCGTCCCCCCTCACAGTGTTCACCCCCCAACCCCTCTCTGTACTGTTATCCGTCTCTCTGACAATGAGCCTCGTTTATTGTTATTGCAAACTAAACTTCCATTGCGAATTAAAGTCGCTTATAATGAATGGGTAAATCGGCTGCGATCTTTGGTATACGGGATATGAGAGAGAACTGTGCAGCTGCTGGATCTATGGGGATAGTAGCTTCAATGAAAGTATTTAGCATAGTTTAAATCTGCGAATGGGTAGGATCACGAAGTTAGTAGTATTCTAATCATAAGCCGATAAGCCATAAGTATATCTTTCCTGTTTCCCGTTAAACATACGTCGAGGAAGAAAACGAAACAGCGCGTTGTTGTTTATACAATTATTGTTTGTAGTTATATAGAAGGAGGAAGAATATATAGGACAAACAGTTTGTTTATGATTTAAAATCCTTGCTGTCGTGATTGGAACTGAGTGCAAGAAAGAAAACGGAACCGCAAATTTTCGCAGCAAAGCACAACATCGTCGTTAAGAAAACTATATCTACCATATGCCCGGCTGAACGTTATTTAGTGTATCGTGTAAAATTTAAGTTAAATCGGTGAACAACTTTTCGGGTTTTTTCCCTTTCTGTATTAAATACATATTTATATACCACATACATTAAAAAACAGAAACCTATGTCCGTCCGAATGTTCATTACAGTACCGTGCAAAAATCTGAAGAAAATTGGGACAACAACTGTTCGCGACTCTTGGTAACAACGTTTCCCATTTATATATTTCATATGTATTTATATATTATATATATTATGAAATCAGTTGCCTAAGTCCTTTTAAAAGCTCATTAGAGTACAGTGTAAAAGTCTGAAGTAAATCAGTGAAGTACTTTTCGATATTTTTGGTGAAAATGTGAAATACTACTTGTCCTTGTATGGTAGTAAAGATAGCTTGCGCTACTGTTCTTTTGTTTTCGGCCTAAGGATTTCATACTAATTACGACATTTACTGACGTCGATATGGCTGTATTGTTGAGTGAACTCCATCAGTTATATGCTCTCGGTTGTAGTCATAAAGCTTCTTATGTATCATTTTCAAATTTCCATCTTTGTTCCTCGACACAGGTTGAAGAGTGAGGAACACCCAAAGCGCGAAGTTTACAATCTCTTTTCTATAATTGATGCAGTTTATACAATGCTTTTTGTAATTCATCTTCATGTTTTTTTCAAAGTTGTTACATTATTTGCACAGACAAGATTATGCTTTATACCCAGATTTACTTCCTATCTTCAGCTCTAAATTAAATCATTCACATACACATTAAATAAGGTTGGTGACATACTACAGCATATTTTAAATCCCTTGCTGGTTGTGATTTCATCACTTTTATTACATCAATTTTAAATGTTATTTTGCGTCCTTATATAAGATTTTCGTGGCGTCAATGAGATGTATGGAATATCCACCTTTATTGCGAATGTTCCATGAGTATCTATTCAACGTGTGGCAGAATGAAGAGGGATCTGCAAAAGCGGGGAGCTCTTGCTACGCCATTGGAATGGCGGGGATGTTCGACAGCCGAAGCTTTTGTCAGTGCTGGAGCGGCGTTTCACACTCAAAACACAGTGCTAATGCGTCCATTCACGGCAATCGAGTGGCGCCGTCTACCTGTGCGCTTAAAACCTGGGATGCAAACTTTCAAAAGAGACGCCGTCAACCCTAAGAAAAAAAGAAAAGCATGATATATCAAAGCGCCCGAACGAAAACATGGAGCGCATAACAGGTTGCGATTGGAGGAACCTCGCGTTCACTCAGCTCGCCGGCACACCACTACATGTGCGCTTTGCAACAGAAGGGTGGAACGGATTTTAAACAACGTTCTGCACCTTTATTCGTTCAAAATCCGAATATTTAAAGAACAAATCATTTGAATCGAAGACGGTTCTATCTAGAATTTTTATTTTCATTAATAAAAAAATTAAAAAACGGGTGACGAAGCCTTTCTCCATTTTTCCGACGTCAAAAAGCAGTATTACAAATTCTGTAGTGACGTGGATCCCAAATCCTCTTCATTTCACGAATATAACTGTATGATGAATTACGTTTTCATCACCAGTCAAAGAGCTGTACCTTATCGAAGATACCTTTTGCGTTGCCCTGACAGGATGTTAACAGATATATCCAAACATATTGGCAAAAATTTAACTCCAAAATTTGCACAGTTACGAAATAAACGAATACACATTTTTTTTTTACGCAGGGAGCGTCCTCCACCTGCCGCCCCCCCCCCCCCCCCTCCCCACCACCACCAACGCGGCGGAGATAAGTAGGGATATTGTTAATGTTGTACAATATTTTCAAATAATACAATCTTTCGAAATGTCGATATGGCGTAGCCGCTCCGGTCACTAACCTTCACAAAGGACGACTTATGCGATTACCTGAAGAGTAAAGTGTTCCAAAAGAAGCAACAGCGAACGTTTGGAGCCCTGGACGTAAGTTAACTTCCTGAAATTATTCTCTCAATGCTGAGGAAAGTGATGAATAATTCAAGTGCACGACTGGAAGAATTACGTGTCTGAAAGTATGTGTTCTTTCCGCCAGTTGTTTTATAAAATAGTTATTTTTATCCGTTCCTATTTTTAATCATTATTTTTGTAGGTTGACGCTATGAAAATCTAGTTGGGTAAAATGGATGCTTTTTTCAAGTATTTTTCAAAAATTTTTCTAAAATCGCATTTATGTTTGCCATTACGCATCTTTCTTTCACATAACAAGACAGACGATTCATCGTACGCCTATTCTGCAATAACGAGCACTTGGAATGGAACGCACAAGATTATTTGTAGGTACTTCACTGATATAACAAAACTCCTTTAATGTGCTTGTTGAGTTTATTTTAAACAAAATCAGTATACTTGTTGTCGAAACATGTCTTGTACTTATTCCTGAGGTAAACGTGTGAATGAAACCAAAACTTGCCACTTTATTTTTTAAATTTTCCTATACCATTGAATCTCTATATCACCATGCTACCTGTTAAAATGAAACAAGTGCTTGTTGTTAGGGCACAATTTTAATGTTGCCTTTTTCCTATGTTGATAGTCGTTCTAAGACTGTTGTTACAGACATCTTGTTACAGCCCGTAAAATAACTGGGCAATGGTGTAAAATTCCAGAAGCGTTATGTATCAAAATGGTTCAAATGGCTCTGAGCACTATGGGACTCAACTGCTGAGGTCATTAGTCCCCTAGAACTTAGAACTACTTAAACCTAACTAACCTAAGGACATCACAAACATCCATGCCCGAGGCAGGATTCGAACCTGCGACCGTAACGGTCTTGCGGTTCCAGACTGCAGCGCCTTTAACCGCACGGCCACTTCGGCCGGCCGTTCTGTATCAAAAAATGGTTCAAATGGCTCTGAGCACTATGGGACTCAACTGCTGAGGTTATTAGTCCCCTAGAACTTAGAACTAGTTAAACCTAACTAACCTAAGGACATCACAAACATCCATGCCCGAGGCAGGATTCGAACCTGCGACCGTAGCGGTCTTGCGGTTCCAGACTGCAGCGCCTTTAACCGCACGGCCACTTCGGCCGGCCGTAATGTTCTGTCAGAAGGAGCGAACGTCCAACTTCAAATCTGTGTCCGTGCTCGCGCATGCGTGTGTGTGTGTGTGTGTGTGTGTGTGTGTGTGTGTGTGTGTGTGTGTGTGTGTGTGTGTGTTAATCAGTCGACGTTGCCGCAGGAAATCATCAGTCGCGGAGCATCCAATTAGGATCGCGAGGGCCTCGCTGTGACCTTAATCAAGGAAACATGTCGAAATACGCGAGGGAGATCTCCACCGCCTGAACTAGCGTTCTCCTCCTAAATACTGGTTGGAATTTTTGGCCAGTCAAGCGATCCCACGAAACCCTCACTATCACTGCATTCTTTTACGAAAGTTTTAAATCAGTATTCATCATTCTGGCAATAAAATTATTTTCTCACAGGAGGCAGTAGGTATGGTGACACTGTAATAGTCATATGCCAACTGCTCTGGTCCAGGAACAGTGAAAACACATTTATCATAAATTGGGCTTGCTCGTTTATTTACAACAGACTTGTTTGGGGGAGTAAAGGCCTATCCTGATTTGGGATTTGTTTGTCAAGAAATGAAAATGAGCACGATACAGTTCATTGACGAGTAAGTGGTCGCCGAAAGCGGAGGAACTGACTCAGGTGTTAGCTGTAAGTAGGCATACTGAGTGGCTAAATGTTAAACTTGGGCAGGAAATTCCTGAAGAGAGGAATGAATTTTGCTATTCCCGAAACAGAGTAGAGCAACAAAGATTTGCAAGAAAAACACAATTAAAAATAATTCGCATAAGGTAAAAAAAATTAAAAATAACCAGCTGCTAACATGGGAAAACATCGGCATAATACCAGAGAAAGAGCCATGAATAACTATACTGGGTGCACAGATCCGCATAGGCGTGAGAAGTGGCCAGTGGTGAAGACAAGTGAAACGATCAGGAACTTCGGAATTGTGGGTTTACAGAAGACTTTTGAAGTTCAGATGAAATGAGCGAGTAAGAAATGAATGCGTCCCGCATTAAGTAAACAAGAAGAAAGGCTAATAAAGATCGTAATGTGCTGAAGATTCAAATGGCTCAGAGCACTATGGGACTTAACATCTGTGGCCATCAGTCCCTTAGAACTTAGAACTACTTAAACCTAACTAACCTAAGGACATCACACACATCCATGCCCGAGGCAGGATTCGAACCTGCGACCGTAGTGTACTGAAGAGATAGACTGACTGGGTAGGCACTACAGGAATCCTTGCTGAAAACAGCATTTCCAAGGATGGTGGAGGGTAATGTATGATGCAGAATGTTGATGATGTATGACGCAAAAATTGTGCTGAAATGAAAAGTAGAGCTGGCCTGTGTCAGCGTTTGAGAAGGGCACCAAATTAACATTGGAATCGATGTTCGCAACAACAGGTTTCTTTTGAGTAGGCATAGTTTTGAGAGTGGTAACAACTACGATAATTCACGCTACTCGAGTGTTATGTGCTGCCTTTTTATTGTTTTTTTTAATTCTCTGTTTCCCCATGCTCCGAGAATAAACTGATCCAAAGTTACTCAATCACGTAACATGTAATTACTCATAATATTCTGATTTACGACAGCAGATATACGAGTACTAGAGCAAAGAGCAAACAGCTCCGAACCAGTACCATTGTTCGTAATGAAAGGAGTGTAACGCACGGAAGTTTTTCCATTTAGATTTAAAAGTTTGGCATTTATCGCTCACATTATTTTACATTTATGATAGAATTGTGTCGAAGATTAAACTTATACGATGGTGTACTTTTCTGCACATAGGTAAGGACGTATTATCCAAATAAAATCGTTTTCTTTTCTAGGGCCCCCTGGATGAATGCTTTTGTGTTGTCCAAGAGGGAGTGTACGTACTTATTCCGGAGGTCCGGGGTTTAAACCTCTTTGCGGCTATCGAGCTTTAGATATTCCCTAACTGTTCCATGTTATCTCAGACATATGCCGAGAAGATGTCTTTGAAAATACCAAGTTCAGTTTTCTCTCCCATTCTGGCCTAATTGAATTAGAATTCTAATCCATTATCCAAACATCATTTATTTTTAATGTTTTTCAAACTCCACGAACTGTTGATCCTGCCGAGGTCGAGTGTCTAGCGCGCCTCCATGATACAGATAGCCATAACGTAGGTACAACGAAGGGGTATGTGTGGAGATGAAGAGAGGCCTTTTTAGTACTTACAGGGGCAACAGTCAGGCTGATCTGGTCTCATAATACCAGCCATCACGTCGTTGCCTTGTAAGTACTGCGAATGGCTGAAAGCAAGGGAAAATTACAATCTTCGTATTCCCGAGGACATGCAGTATGGCTTAACGATTATGGCACCCTCTTTCGTAAAATGTTACGGAGTTAAATTGGTCCCCCATTCGGATCTAATGGCGGGGCTACCAAGGAGGTTATCGTTATCAGGAAAAACAAAACGGGTGTTCTCCGGATCAGTTCATAGAATGCTAGATATCGTAATTAGATTGGTAAGTTAGAGAATTTAAAAAGATAAATGGATAGGTTGAAAAAAACTGAAATGATAGTGTGGCATTGTTGGCCGGGAGGCCCCATCCGCGGAAGTTCGGGCGCCGGGTACAAGTCTTATTTCAGTCGACGCCACATTGGGCGACTTTTGTGTCGGCGATGATGATGAGAGGACGATGAGGACAACACAACACCCAGTCCACGAGAGGAAAAATCTCCACCACGGCTGGGAATCGAATCCTGACCCGCTGCATGGTAGGCAAGCGCGTAACCAGTTTTTTTTGTTTTCTTGGAATTACTTTTTTTTATTATTCCACAAATACAGTAACAAACATGCCTAGCTTACAACGAAATGACATAAATAAGGTGATAGTTGCAGTCATAAATTACAGCGTTCATAGAATGAGGAATGATATCCAGTCTTTAGCTGTAGCACACATTTAGCATCATCACTGTCACCTTCAACTGGTGGCAGTTCAGCATTCACATTTTCTTCTTCTGCAGCCGGAGGTTCCTCATCATCATTTTCCAGACCCAAATTACTCATTCAGTAAATCCCTGATGTGTGTTCCTAAGTCTTCTCCAGGGTAAATTACGTGGACAGAAGAGCAGTCCCGAACAGCAACATCGAAAAGTCCTTCACTGCCTTGTTATTTCTTGTCAGTTTCAGCCTTCTAAACGCATTTTCAGGGCGTTCAAGGTCTTCCTTTATAACAGACACCAGATGTTTGCTGTCATATTCTTGTATCTACTGTACTACTGATTTATTTGTCAGGTGAGGTTAGGATCGGGAACGAACCACAGATGCAGTGGGGCCTCTCCGCGGCACAGCTAGTGCTTCGTGGCCCAACCCATCCTCTCTCCACGAGGAATCCACGTGTTCCTAACCCATACCCATTCTGTTGAAGACAATTCGGAGCATGTTACCATATTTCTCATTCTGAATTTGATACTTGAGTGTTTTCTCGAGCCAGCCGTGGTGGCCGAGCGGTTCTAAGCGCTTCAGTCTAGACCCGCGCGACCGCTACGGTCGCAGGTTCGAATCCTGCCTCGGGCATGGATGTGTGTGATGTCCTTAGGTTAGTTAGGTTTCAGTAGTTCTAAGTTCTAGGGCACTGATGCCCTCAGATGTTAAGTCCCATAGTGCTCAGAGCCATTTGAATCATTTTTTGTTTTTTGTTTGTTTTCTCGAATATATTTTCCATACACTATGTGATCAAAAGTATCCGGATACTTGGCTGAAAATTGCTTACAAGTTCGTGGCGTCCTCCATCGGAAATGCTGGAATTCAATATGGCGTTGGCCCACTGATCCTTAACATTGACAAATGTAATGTATTGCGAATACATAGAAAGAAGGATCCTTTATTGTATGATTATATGATAGCGGAACAAACACTGGTAGCAGTTACTTCTGTAAAATTTCTGGGAGTATGCGTGCGGAACGATTTGGAGTGGAATGATCATATAAAATTAACTGTTGGTAAGGCGGGTGCCCGGTTGAGATTCATTGGGAGAGTCCTTAGAAAATGTAGTCCATCAACAAAGGAGGTGGCTTACAAAACAATCGTTCGACCTATACTTGAGTATTACTCATCAGTGTGGGATCCGTACCAGGTCGGTTTGACAGAGGAGGTAGAGAAGATCCGAAGAAGAGCGGCGCGTTTCGTCACTGGGTTATTTGGTAAGCGTGATAGCGTTACGGAGATGTTTAGCAAACTCAAGTGGCAGACTCTGCAAGAGAGGCGCTCTGCATCGCGGTGTAGGTTGCTGTCCATGTTTCGAGAGGGTGCGTTTCTGGATGAGGTATCGAATATGTTGCTTCCTCCTACTTATACCTCCCGAGGAGATCACGATGTAAAATTAGAGAGATTCGAGCGCGCACGGAGGCTTTCCGGCAGTCGTTTTTCCCGCGAACCATACGCGACTGGAACAGGAAACGGAGGTAATGACAGTGGCACGTAAAGTGCCCTCCGCCACACACCGTTGGGTGGCTTGCGGAGTATAAATGTAGATGTAGATGAAAATATCGGACAACACCCTCAATAAAGACGGTGGATTGTTGCCGAATACGGGCACTGAGCTAAGCAGGCGGACGGGTAGGTTGAAGTTAGAATATAGAGGGAATCAGTGAAGAGCGACGATAAGAAGAACAGGACTTCCGGTCAGGTAAAAGAAGAAGTAAAAACTTCCAGGTTTGCCAATGACATTTTAATTCTGTAAGATCGTAAAGGTCTTGCAGGATCAGTTGAATGGAATCGAAAGTGTCTTGATAAGAGGTTATTAACTAAAGTAAAAAAGGGTTATCAGACGACGCTCAGGGAATCAGATTATCACTTTAACATCAAATTCGTGGCTATTGGAAAAAATTATCTCTGACTTACCTGAGAATGAGGTTTAAAATCTCGAAGCCGGCTAGGTGAATATGAGTATCCCAACAGTGGTTGCTGGAGTCTTATATGGTTTCCATCCTAGAATGAGTAGTCGTCACCATCAAGGAGAGAGATTTGAGAAACATGCGTCAAACTCACTTTTCCACCAATTGATGCAATAAAAAGAACAGCCCGTTCACAAAATTGTTGAAAACTATTTTCTTTCTCAATATTTTTATTGTTTTTTCTGCTGAATTACAGTGACATCAGTTGAAGAGGAGAAGACTACGTGGATTATTTGTTGTAATCAAGCAAGTTTTGCTGGTGCTTCATTTAGAAAAAATAGCTCAATAGAAGATTGGAGTTTACATGTTTCTGCAGACGTGTGGCGTATTCTCACTTTTAACATTTGCAACCTCGAAAACAGATAATAACACTGACACGAAGTGCGTGCAGAAATTTCGCACAGAAATATAGACGCCTTGTATTATAACCAGAGGAAAATTAGATGAAATTATCTTCTGCGACTAGAATTAAATATTAGTAACGACTCCCTGGAACCGGAATAGCTTTTAGGTAGCAGGCTGTGGTGTGGAGATCTGAGGATGTTTACCTAAATTTGTGTTCACGAGAACAAAACATTTTAGAGTGTTTGTTAAGACAGTGCGGGGCTTCTGAGCGCGTGGTGAATGAGTGGAAAGCAAACACACAAGCTGTTCCGTCTACTGGTGAAGCGGTGGGAGGTGAACGTTTGAAAGGTTCTGAGACAAGTAAGGAGGAGACGAAAGAGCGGTGCGCATCCATCGGTGGACGGTATGGCACGTAACAGTTGCCCATTAGCTATTGGCGAGCATGCACATATAAATATCTAAAGTTCCCTGTCCGCTTCTGTTTATACGTACTGGCTGATCTACTGTAATGGTTTTGATACAGTTTTGACTAAATGTGCCTACACACCTTAAAAACGTGGGCAACGTGCATCGAAACAAGTAGTACACATATAACATATATACCAGTTGAATACGATAGAGGAATAACTACGAGAGACATTACAAGGAGCTGCAGTCAGACGGAAATACTTAGATAGTGAACTATATTACTCATTTTCCTCAAGCAGAACTTCTTTTCGTTTCCAAAGAAACTATTTAATTTCCAAATAGCACACTGCGTTTTACGTACTACAAAATTTCGTCTTTAGAAGAGGATTTTATAAGTTGTTATTTTCAAGAAAGAATATTTTCATGTTTCTTTTTTCCTCGATGAGGAGTAGATTAACAGTGTTAGTGATGCCAGAATTCATTTTTTCATACAAAAAGAAATTTTAATTCCAAGAAGAATATCTGTTTTTTAAGAATGGAAATTTGTGTATTAAGAGAGGATGAGCTATCAGTTTAACAGAAGAAGACACTTATTTTCAAGTTTGCATTATAAACCCAAAGCGAGAGTACAGCTAACCGAAGAAGGAGAAAGAATGGATAAGGTATAAGGGCAGATGCTAGTCTAGCGCTGTTGTAGCGTATGCCTGAAAACTTAAAGGTCGCGAGAGCGAATCAATGTCGGACCACGGATTTTTCACTGTCTTGTAACCTAGTATTCACCTCGCAATGATGTGGATGTTTGTCAGAAGAGAAACTTGGTTCGGATTACATGTTAAACTATAGAGCAGAACTGAAGTCCGGGTTGGTGTCTAGCGGTAGCGCGGGTTGGGTAACAGAAAGTTCCCTGTATTGAATCCAGGCCAGTCCACAGATTTTTATCTCCGTTTTTTAACCTAGCGATCACCTGCCAATAATTTGGAGATCTGCCAGAAACGAAACGTGTTTGGAATTCCACTTTAAACTATAGGCCGCCTTTCCCTGGTAGGATAACTGGCTAGAAAGACCCATGTCGGCAAGTGATGTCCAGTTCAAAGATTCTTCCAGGACTTAGAGGCTACAAGAAATTGTTGTTATCAGAATCTATACACATATACACACACACATTCTCATTCTATACATGTTACAAATTAAAATCTCCCGCCGCCTTTTTCTACCTGTAAAAGGTGAACATTAAAGAAGATTCCGAGGTCCCGAGTTCGAGTCTAAGTTAGGCACATAGTTTTAATCTGCCAGGAAGTTTCATATGAGCGCAAACTCAACGGCAGAGCGAAAATTTCATTCTGGACGCATCCCTCAGACTGTGCCTAAGCCACGTCTCCGCAATTCCTTTTTCCAGGAGTGCTAGTCTTGCATGTTTCACAGAAGAACTTCTGTGAAGTCTGGAAGGTGGGAGACGAGGTTCTGGTGAAGCTGTGGGGACGGAGCGTCAGACGTGCTTGGATAGCTCAGTAGGTAGAGCACTCGCCCTTGTAAAAGGTCCCAACTTCGAGTCTCGGTCCTTCAGACAGTTTTAGTTTGCCAGGAAGTTTCATATGAGCGTACACTCCACTGCAGAGTGAAAATTTCTTTCTGAAAACCTTCCTTAGACGCTCACGACAGCAGCGCGCGAGCAGCAGACCATCTCCGCCGTTATTTTTTTTCTTCTAATAATTTCCGGGTATGCAGCCGGATCCCGTCGACATTCTGCCACGATATTTCGGCCCAGAGACGTCCGGCCATCATCAGGTGAGTACACAACTACTGAAGAGCCCAGGTGCAGTCGCGGTATTTATGCCGAATCTCGCGCATGCGAAATATACTGGCATCCTACAGCGCATGCGTCAGGTGTTGACATGCGCAGCATAGCCGAGTTGTACGTGCTGCCCTCGGTGGTGAAAATAAAGGTTCATCTAGTCATTGAGTATCGAATGACACTGTCGATTCCGCTGTGATTGTATAATTTTAATAACAGGATTCCAATTTTTATCCAGCTGAAAGCCGTTGTCACGATTTATAAGATTATTGGCAAGACGTATTTCCACTGATTCCTTGATTACGGAATCCCAAAAACCGGAAACCGGGGCTAAAATTTTTGTTCCATTGTATTCCATTGAATGCCCCAATGAAATACAGTGCTCTGCTACTGCCGATTTTGACGGCTGCCGCAGACGGGTGTATCTTTCATGTTCTATACATCGTTCATGGACAGTTCTTGTCGTCTGGCCAATATATGCAGAGCCACATTCACAGGGAATTTTGTAGACGCCTGCTTTCTTCAGTTGTAAATCGTCTTTAACGGATCCAACCAGGGCCCGGTTCTTTGCTGGTGGACGGAAGATAACCTTGATTTTATTTTTCTTCAGTAATCGACCTATTTTCGAAGACACATTCCCGGCGTATGGAAGGAACGCAGTTGATTTAAAGTCGTCATCTGCGTCCTCAGTGCGTTGCTTCTTGTTATGATAGTTGCGCATGGCCTTCCTTATTTGGCGAGAAGTGTAGCCATTCTCTTTGAAAACCTTCTCCAAGTGTTCTAATTCTGCGTGGAGGTTTTCATCATCCGATATTATATGCGCTCGATGTATTAAGGTACTGAGAACACCGGCTGTTTGTGCTGGGTGATGGCAGCTTGACGCCTGGAGATACAGATCTGTGTGAGTCGGTTTCCTGTACACAGAATATCCTAATGACCCATCAATTTTACGTAACACGAAAGCCGCAAGAAGCTATCTCTGGACGATCCGTGGTGAACCTCACGGAGAAATCTTTTGACGATGTCAGTGCTTGCGAAAGGTTTAAACTTCGCTCCTATACCTGCCTCACTGCCTTTAACGGATTTCATCAGTTCCATTGAAGAAGCCATTAGACATCTCCCTGTGGATTCTGCAGACGAAATTCGACGTGAATCTTGCCGAACGTTGTTGAAATGTGCGCCACAACGGAGTAACATCTCGCCAGCTGAAAGAGCTGCTCTCCGCAGCCTGAGAGAAGATACTAGCACAGTCGTACTGCCTGCGGATAAGGATAACGCCACAGTTCTTCTGACAAGAAAAGCCTACAACGAGAAGATATATTGTCAGCTAAATTATTCTACGTACCGTAGAATTGAAAAGGACCCAACAAGCCGAATATCAAGGAAAACTACTACCCTTTTGAACGACTGTTCTCTACCTGAAAAGTTATCAAGAGATTGAGACCACACAATGCAGTACCACCAAGACTCTACGGTCTTCCGAAGATACACAAGGATGGTGCCCCACTACGATTAATAGTGAGTAATATTGGTGCTGCGACCTATTCTACAGCAAAATATCTGGCCTCATTACTAAAGCCGTACGTGGGTAAGTGTTGCTACCATATACGTAATTCCGAGGATTTTGTCAGTCGTTTGAAGGAAGTTAAGTTTAGCAGCTCGGATTTATTAGTCAGCTTTGATGTGGTCTCACTTTTTACCAAAGTGCCTTTAATGGAATCATTACATCTGATTGGTAACTTATTCAGTGCAGAAATGACGGCCTTGTTTGAACATATACTCTCCTCAACGTACTTTTTATTCAAACCTGACGCATGCGCTGTAGGATGCCAGTATATTTCGCATGCGCGAGATTCGGCATAAATACCGCGACTGCTCCTGGGCTCTTCAGTAGTTGTGTACTCACCTGATGATGGCCGGACGTCTCTGGGCCGAAATATCGTGGCAGAATGTCGACGGGATCCGGCTGCATACCCGGAAATTATTAGAAGAAGAAATACGTCGGGAAAATTTCAGAAGTCACATCTCCGCCGTTTCCGAGACGCTCGCTGCCAGGCACTGGGCCGCAACAAACTGGCTTTTGTCAAAGTCGCTTAAGTCGGCGGATTTCCACGTGTGCGCCACTTATCGTCGCTAGAATTACTGCCAATCCGTCTCCGCTTCGCCCATATATTTCTCTTACCAGCGTGCAGCATAAAACCTCACGGTGGGCAGTGGTAATAAGGTTTTGGCTCATCACTGTATGCTATTCGCTTAGTCGTGCAGAATTGTAGTGCAACGTCACCTACTTTAAAGGAGAAAAAAAGTTTGTATGCAGTAAGAGCATTAGCACCATGTCGACTTTTCAGACGGGCGCCGGTTCTACGTAAAGCATAACGATAGATTCATAAAGCATAACGATGGACTCATCCGTGTGTGAAGGCTCTGTGGGGAACGAACGTTGCCAGCATTCGTCATCATCATGCGAGCCCATGACTTGGCGTGATGGTGTGTGTGGCGCCAGTGGGCAACATGGCTATCACCCTTGGTTCGCATAGCCGGCAGTTTGGACGGCAGCCGTTACATATTTTGTGAGAGTTAACGGC
Organism: Schistocerca serialis cubense; assembly: GCF_023864345.2. Taxonomy (NCBI): domain Eukaryota; kingdom Metazoa; phylum Arthropoda; class Insecta; order Orthoptera; family Acrididae; genus Schistocerca; species Schistocerca serialis. Next base: position 528,913,535 of record NC_064643.1, read on the forward strand.
GGTAGCTGTGACGTGCCTCCTTGATGTCAGCGACTTTTTTTTTTCTCAACACGATAACGCAAGACCTACTTCGATACAGAGGGAGTTCGAATGTTGGGCCAGCCAGCACGTTCTCCACATGTCTCATCCAGTGGAATCATTTGGTTCTGGGTTACCAGGAGACTTACACGGTACGACTCGCCAGCCACTACAATTGGTTAACTGAGGCATATAGAGAGGAAGCATCGTGGAATGACGTACCCCTATCTGTCATCCAATCTCAGATGGATTCGAGACCCAGCAGGATTAAAGCCGTTCTTCCTGCCAGAGATGGAAGCACTGCGCGCTTCATTTCTCGCCCTCTGTTCCCCCAAACCAGCTACTGATGTACTCATGCAATCTTCCCAGTATACTGTGTATGTACAAGATACATTTCGTTATTTTCTATCCTTTCTGGTGATGCGTTTTTAATGGGCAGCGGTGTACATGCGGTGGAATTGGAAGACTATAGACAAGGATAAGGATAAGAAAATCTGTTATTATTCAAATTGCGATTGCTTCACTGTTCTAAAAACAGAGCCCATAATTGAAACATAAGTTTGGGAACACGATACTACTGATTATGTTTACATTAATAATGCTATGCCGTAACCAGAAAACGTAATAACTTTGCGTGTGTGAGATCGTCTGAAAAGAGCTTTGGACAGAAGTAAGACAGTACTTTGGACAGAAGTAAGACAGTAGATGTCTCATGGAAAAAGTTATCGTAACTGGACGGTAGCTGGTTGGAGGGGTGCAGTGCTGCCAGACGAGTCACTGCTTGGTTCCTTTTCAAACGATGCAAGGTATCGTGTGCACCGCCAGCGTAATCTGCAGTATGTAGTTCAAGCCGCAGAGGGTTTTGTGATGTTCTGGGGTTGTTTCCCGTACCACGACACTAACCTATTTATTCAGGTATCCGTGAAAATGAAAATTCTCGGTGTTCAAGTATTGTCCTTTTACATCTTAATGATGAGTATGCAGTGAACAAACCAGTCTTCCACGATGACAACAACCGAGTTCAAAGGGCTGGACGCATGCGCTCTCGGTTTGACGAATAATCAGACACACTTTACTCACACTAGTCGTCCAAACCAGCCCACCCCAACCCCATGAAAAATGCCTGCGACTGTTTTGAATAACGGTTGAAATGTACTGAAGGGTACAAACAGAAGAGTACAATTACGTTTTGGTGATGAAATTAATATTTTTTAAAAATATTATTAGTATTACCACTGTTTGATGAGGCTGTAATACTGAACAGCTTCTCCAGATAGTCCACCCACTACATACATACCTTGCACTTTGTACCATGCATCTATTGGGACATATACCCCGCCCATCCAAAACGTTTTTAGACTAGGTTCGTAAAAAATAGACAAAAGTTGTTTTAATACGTTATGTAAATTTCTACACTTTCTTATTTTGTGCTAGGTTGTGTTGATAACAGTCTCGTAACCCAGATTGATTTTTTTTTTTTTTTTAGGGAAGAACTGTCCTCGTTTTGCTTTCCAGTCTAGTCGAGGTTCGCGTCCACGGGGCGTTGCTTCGGTTTGGGAACCAATGTGCGCAAAAACACTTATCAGACATTTTAATCTTCTTCAAAGCTTTCTCAAGAATGCTTGACCGCTTAATTTGTTGCTCTACTGCGATTTGTGACACAACGACCGCTACTTAACACAGCCTGCCCACCACTGACTGGTCGAATGTACTGTACATCTGTTGTTTACAGCTGTTACGAGTAGTTCAAGCTGCCACCGTAGTAACTGCGCTGACGTCGCTTACTTGCTAGGAATAAAGCATCGGAACTTTCTGGATGAACGGTGTATATCACAAATTCTTAAATATCTCAGCAAAACGGCATCTCCAAGTTGAAGGTAGTTCCTGCAATTGATAGAAACTGCTCCATTGAATAATTCGCAAACATATCAGAACAAACTGACAGCACAACACACCAGTAACTATGTCATGGCTAGTAAACTGCTGTAGGGACCACAGAGTGGTATCATACAGGGTGATTTTTGTCGACTGTGTGCAACCTCTAGGGATTGATCGATGAGAGGATACGGTACAAAAAAGGTCTAATGAACTTATGTCTGGAAATGCATGGTTTGCATTCTAGTGACCATTTCTTCAATCATACATTATCACAAAGACTGCGGTCTAATACGCTCTGTACCACGCAGGCACAGATACAGTGTGCATGTTTTCCTCCAGGAGGGTGGTACTGTTCATATGTCATGCTCCAGCGCCCTTTCCTGCCATAGTAACTGGTAATGTTGTGTGCCATCCACTTCCCTTGCTGACTCACCTTTCAGTGAGTGTGATACGGGGTTATACACGACGGCTCCGTATTCGAATAGACAGCTTGCCGACATGGCGTTTACTTACGGAAAGGCAAATGACAATGGGCGGCAGGCGGCAAGGTTGTATCATGAGCCTGTCCCTGCCGACAACAGCCACAGCATTCAATGTTTTCCACAGTGTTTCGCTGTTTGTCTGAGACAGCGTCGTTTCGGGAAGCAGGAAATCGTGAAGGACGTACCCGAAATGTTCGGACATCGGTCTTGGAGGAAAATGTGACTAACACTGTGGAAGGCGACCGCGGTATCAGTACAAGGCAAAAAAAAAAATGGTTCAAATGGCTCTGAGCACTATGGGGCTCAACTGCTGAGGTCATTAGTCCCCTAGAACTTAGAACTAGTTAAACCTAACTAACCTAAGGACATCACAAACATCCATGCCCGAGGCAGGATTCGAACCTGCGACCGTAGCGGTCTTGCGGTTCCAGACTGCAGCGCCTTTAACCGCACGGCCACTTCGGCCGGCTCAGTACAAGGCAGTTGGCCCGCCAGAACAGGGTAAGCCAGACGACCGTGTGGAACGTTCTCCGTGACAGCTGTTACTATCCTTATCACTTACAGCATGTGCAGGGCTTACTAGCGACAGGCTTCCCACATCGGGAGCAGTTTTGTCTCTGATTTCTTCACCAGGCAACCACGACCCCGGGTCTTGTGTCATCCATCCTATTCACAGATGAGGACACCTTTACGCGGACTGATACCTTAAACTTTCCTAACAGTCCTCTGCGGAACAGTATGCATAACCCCATGGTTCGGTGACAGCGAATCATCAGCAACAGTGCGGCGGGAATGCGTGGGCCGGGATAACTTGCGACCGTATTTTAGGATCAATCTTCCCTCCACACCGCCTAGCGGGCCGGAACTATCGGCATTTCTAGCGGGTGACTTTGCTTCCCCTGCTGGAAGAAGTGCCACTGATGATTCGAAGGGTTATAAGGCTGCTACATGATGGTGCTCCAGCCCAACTCACCGTTAACGAGCGGACGCATCTCAATCGTGTCCTCCCTGGTTGACGGGTCGGATGAGGCGGTCCAGTTGCATGGCCTGCTCGTTCACCGGATCTCAACTCGTGCGATTCCTGGTTATGGGGCCTTCTCAAAAGAATCGTGTACGGAGAGCCCTTTCGAGATGTGGAGACACAGGAACAGAGTCTTCATGCTGTCTTTGACACTGTTCAGATGCAGCCTGACCGATGTGAACGTGTGAAACAGAACATGCTACGGCGCATATACACATTCGATGAGGCACGTGGAAACCATTTTCAACATACACTGTAACTGTGGCTGCGTGGTACAGCGCGTATTAGACCGCAGTCTTTGTAGCAATGTATGATTTAATAAGTGGTCTCTTGCATGGAAACCATGCATTCCCGGACATAAGTTCATTAGAACATTTTTGTTCCGTATCTTCTCATCGATTAATCCCTAGAGTTTGAACACGTTGGAAAAAATCACCCTGTATACAGGGTGAGGCAAATAAAAGTGGCCTGGAGAACAAAGTTTCGAGGTATAAAGAAACTCAGCAGAGGAAAGGAAGTGCAAAAGTAACCTGACTACAGCAGATGTTGAAAGTGACCACCATTCATCTCTTGGCACTTCTGGACTGCTGGAATTGCTGCTGTCTCATCCGAAATGTTCTGCTGCAGCTCTGGAAGGCTGTGTGAGTTATTTCGATACACCTTAATTGTGGAAGTAACTTAAGTCTTTTCCTCCTCCGTTAATGTTGTCACAAATTTATGTCCAATCCTATCCACTCGTCCGGGGCACTTTCATTTGGGCCACCCTGAATATCCGACACACAGTTTTAATGTGCCAGGTATTTCATATCAGCGCACACTCGGCTGCAGAGTCGAGAACACAATCTGGAAAGTATTATTATTGCTGATTAGCAGTTGTCAGACAAAAGCCCTGGCAGTCTGAAGCCTTCCAATTTCTGCCATTTCAGAAGTAAGAACTCCAACAATCAAGCAAATTACAATCAGTACGTTAAGTGCACAAATTTATACTTGCTTGATTTTAAATAGTGTAGCAGGCAGGGTGTGGGTCTAGCGAGTATCGTTAGGGAGAAGAATGATGAAGAAGAAGCATGTTTGTAAATAAGTTATACAAAACTGCAACCACCACAACAACAACAAAAGGAGCTATAAACTGCCTGTATTATACGTAATATACAAATAGAAATAAGACATCAGATCACCTGAAATTTGTTGTTATAGTAATTTATTTATTTATTTTATTTTGTGCTCTCATGTTATCGCCAGTCTGATTAAAATATTTGCCCTTATATCGACATTAATACATGTAATGAAGCACAAATTACATCTCTGTGCAAAGTAGGTCTATGCCATATCTTTCTGTCAAGATCTTTGTTACAAGCAACAGTTGTAAAGCTCTTGCTGGATGCTGGAAAAGTCTCGATGTCAGAGTGTAAATTAATATAGTTTGTGTGGAAGTTTGTGTAGTGATATAACAACTGGACATCAAAATGGAGGCAGACAGATGGACACCAGCCGATAAAGGCCGCCTGTACTGGCGCAGTAAGTAAAAAACTAAATTTACATCCATATCGATAGATAAGCTATAGCCATGGCGATACCTTTAAGTGTGTTCCATCTTTTTGTCATAGAACCAACACCCAGTATTATGCTAGCAATAATGATGTAACTTCCTGAAACCATATGAAGATGAACCTGAAAAGGTTCGGTAACCGGTTCATGGAATAAAACATAATTATTCAAAAAAGTAACTGGTTACAGTTTTGTATAACTTATTTACATTCAATATACAGTCACGGTTCTAAAATATCCGTAATGGATAAGCATAATTAGAAGCATGTTTTGTTTCCACCCTCAATGTGCATAGTAAGCTTTCTTCTGAGAGTTGTAGGTTGCAATCACGGTGCACCGGGAACTATTTGATCTTTCCATTAAAAAATGGTTCTTAGAAACACCCATTAGTTCATGGATTAATAAAATATCTATAAAAAGTGTATGTCATTTATCATTTGTCGTTAAAAAAGTGTCAAAAGGAAATTATTTTTCGTTATAAGGTTTAGTTAGGTGCTGCTAATGTTGATGATAGCGGTGGTGGATTGGGGGGGGGGGGGGGCTGGTGCTATCTAGTATCTGATTGCTCTCAGGGATAATGGCCTCAGAAAGGTTGGGAATCACTGCGCTACGAAATCTTATCATGAATGAGCAGCTTCAGCTAGGTATCAAATACTCGAAAGAGCTTGTGGACTTCCTTCCTCCCCAATTATTGAGCAATTACTGAGGCTAGTGGCGGAGTTAGGCAGTATCGGCGTGAGGTCTTCTGGAGGTGACTTTTTTGTTTTCCAGTGTACCTATTTGTTCACTGTACTACTCCGTCCAATTTATGAAGTGAAACGGTCATGTGCGCCAGTGTTACAGGCCACTAGGGCTTGGTAGTTACCGCTAGGACGGGAAGGGCCCCGCGGCTAATTTTGTGAGCAACAGGTCGGACCTGCTTCTCGGATTCCGAGTAATTGCCTGAGGCGTTGTCGACTGGCGTCAAACACAGTCAGGGTCTGAGAATCGCGTGGGACAGGCTGGCTCCAGGAGAACGACGGCCGGGGAATCACCAGCTCCCGGACGAAACGGGGACAGCACTAAACTGATTGTCGTTTCACAGAGTAACGCTCAAGCTGTAGGGTCTGCCCTCACATTACAAAGTGTGGATCATTAGTATATCGGTGGTCACAGTACCACTGAACCTCCACAAACAAACAGTGCGCTACAGTCTAGTTCAAATTAGTTTCCAACGTACATACAAGGTCCGCAGTTGCGATGTTTTCACGGTAAGTGTTGTCTGCAGGCAGCCACAACAGCGTTACAAGGCGATAGGAAATCGTTTTTAAGTCCCAGTCTCATAAAAAGTCTCAAATTCCCGTGTCGTGCAGATTTCTGTAGTGTCTCTACGCAAGTCAATATCAGACCTTAGTTTCAAACGACGCCGGTATTACGTTAATTGTTTTGAACTGGGACAATATCAGACTTATCAAGTCGTATCTCTAAACCTATTGAACCCATTGAAATACTGGTAATGTTGTTAATCTATGTATAAAATGTGTAAACTGATTGGCATGAAAATTTGTAGTAAATGATAATCTGTTAATTCGGCGACCAAGTTATCAGTAACTCAATTATAAAACAGAAACATACACACTTGTTAAGCAACCACAGTAAATATTTATAGCGAAGAATGTTGTACGTTGTGGACAGTGCACCTAAGAACATTCCTGGTCGGTGTTCCTATCTAGTGGGCCATACAGGTACGCACACTAGAGAAAGCCATAAGCCGTTTATGGCGTTTTGTTCTTTGTTTTCAGACATGAGGTTGTGTTTTGGGTACTTTTTGCAAAGACATCAAAGTGCTGCATAATATAATCTAAAAAAAAGCCACGACGCACCATGAAGAATTATCCAAATGGAACGGAAATCGGTAATGGGATGTACATATACAAACAAATTATCACAATTTCAGTAAGTTTGGCTATTTTATTCAAGAGAAAGAGCTTAAAAAATTGAGAAAGAAATTAACGCATTGCTCCACATCTGGGCATTATGCAAGCATTGATTGACAGAGCTGCTGCATATCCTCCTCCAGGATATCGTGCCAAATTCTGCCCAACTGGCGTGTTAGGTCGTTAAAATTCCAAGATGGTTAGAGGGCCCTGAACATAATGTTCCAACCTTTTTCAGTTAGATCAGGTGGCTTTATATCCAAGGAAGGGTTTGATAAACACGAAGACAAGCAGTAGTAAATATCACCGAGTGTGGGTGGGCATCATCTTACTGAAACGTAAGCCCAGGGTGGTTTGCCATGAAGGGCAACAAAACGGGGCGCAGGATACCGTCGATGTGTCACTGTGCTGTATGTATGTCTCCAGACATGTCTTCGGCCTGGAATCTCATTGAACTGTCTTCAGCGATGAGTCCAGTTCCGAACTGAGCCCCGATGATCAACGAAGACGTGTCTGGAGACGCCCCGGACAGTGGTGGGATACCTACCTGACTGTCGCCCGCCATTTGTAAAGATTGACTCTCCCAAACACAGGCAGAAACGACTGAAAGAATCAACATTCCTCTCAGTCACATGCTACCGTGGACACAGATTGCAGACCTATGTCCACAAAATCAGTGCTAATGGAAATACCGATAATAGCGAGCGCTCACTTCTCTAGCTTATAGTTCATCGAGAGGCATGACCACAGTATCGCAGCATCTAGCCCTGAAATTCCAGGAGAAGCACTTTTTGTTGTAAAATTTTTTAGTCAGCCCAAGTGCTTTCATCATTTTTGACATCCGATTGCCTATTATAGCTTTTTCTTGTTCATTATCTTCATTGGTCTCACCGAGGTAGTTTAATTTCTTTACCCTTGTAATCTGACGTAACTCTGTTTCAAGGAATTTCAGTCCATATTTGTCATTCATCATGACTTTCATTTCTTCTAACGATATCCTCAGGTCCGTTTCGTTGGCGATCCTTTTGAGGACGTTGGTCTGGATGGTCGCTTCTGCATTTTCCGACAGTACTGCAACTCACCTGAAACCGCCATATTCCTTCCGACTTTTTCCCTTTACTTTCAAGTACTGATGTCCAAATTTTCATAGTGTTTTGTCGAACCCAGCTGAATCTTTTATATTCGTCAATTTGAGTTTGACGTAGAATTCCGTTATGTCCGCACCAGGATCTCTCGGTTCACTGAGTAAAAACCCTTATTCAAGTCTATGACAGACACCACCGTTTTATTGTTGTTACTACCAAAATTCTCTATCTGTTGCACGTTATAAGTGGGGCTACCTAATTATATTGGGGGGCGGAGGTGGCAGGAGAAAATAAAAACAGTGACCAAACCCTGGCTGGAAGCCGTGATGACCCACACAGCATCGCTCACTGGTCTACAAATGGCGGATGAGTCAGTATAAAGCACGCCTAGCGTCGGGTTGCGCATATTGCGAGGAAGATGGGCGCCGACAACATGTGCATAGATGAAAGAAGTCACATACTCTCACTGGTACTGACAGGACTACTCTAGCACATATGAGCGTCAAAAACTGGTCTGAGGTAAAGAATATCTTTCGGCTCACTTAAAAATGTGTTGGAATCTTCTTTCGTGCCGAATCAGAATTCTGTTCCTCCATGAGCCATTGTAGTTACAGGTTCATGAAGTTTAGCTTTGATGCGTAGCACATACTTACCATCGCGATCCCAGGACAACATCTGTATTTGTTTAAACAATTTTCCATTATTCATTTTATTAGAGTAGTCAGTGTAGTTGAGGAAGGTCGCCATTAACGGTAAAAGCGTTCTGTATATGTGAAAATCTGAGAAATATGCATACTGACACGGATGAGAATTTATTTTTATTTTCTGCCTCCAGAATAATTTGATCCTCCTGTATTGGAAAATGCAGCGTTGCTTAGATTCAGTGTCGTTACCACACCATTACGTAATTTCCATTTATTCTTATTGTGTCTCATTTTGAACCACAGTGTTTCTACTTTTTAAATGATTTTTTGTAAGTTTTTACTGTTTACGTATGTTTTCGTCCTCCATAACAATCAGAGTTAAACTTGGCGACAGCCCACCTGTGGCTGTTAAACTATAAGCCTGTTAAAAGTAAGATTAAAAGGAAAGGAAATAGATACAAGGGTAAGCTGAAAAGTAATGTTCACAAGCTTGAAGAACGCCACCATTTGATCTTGAGAAACGCGGCCAGGTGGTAATATGTGGACGGTAACATCCCCCTCTGCATGCACGCTCAGTTGCAATGCGCTGCATTCATCCAGTATATTGTGAGTAGCAGACGTATTCTAGTGCTGTCTGAACGGAAGTTAAACAGCGTGCTGTTATCGAATTTTTAATTGCAAAAAAAAAAAGTGACTCCAAGTGAGATTCATCGTCGTTTAAAGGCTGTTTATGGTGACAATGTTGATGGTGGATTTACTGTAAATCGATGGATAGCAAAATATTGTGGGTGAGAACCTACAAAAGCCATAATTGTTGATGAAACACGTAGTCGACGTACGACCACTGTATCAGACGATAACCATCGCAGGCTCGCCAACGATTTGATTCAAAATGACCAACGAATCACTCAAAAGCGTATCGCAAACCATATTGGAATGTCCAAGGCTTCATTACTGAGCAATTAGGCTACCATCAAATCTGTCCATGATGGCCACACTCCGTCTCACAGACGAGAATGAGCAGTGTCTGTCGGAATGCTGCGAACAGATTTTGCAGCGCCACCGTGATGAAGGAGACGATCTCCTTTTGAATATTGTGACAGGGGACGAGCCATGGGTCCATCATTACGACCCAGAAGAGAAAAGACAGAGCGATGATTATCGACATCCGTCTTCTCCTCAGGTGAAAAACTTCAAAACACGCAAAAAAGTCTGTGTTTTCGGCTGCTCACCTAGTTTATCTGGCGGATTATCTAGCACAAGGAGCAATGGTACATTCTCATTACACGGAAGAAGCCTGGAGATACTGACAGGTTTCAGATATATTACATAATGGTAAGACAGAGATTTAGGAACCGGGTTTTAAACTGTAAGACATTTCCAGGGGCAGATGTGAACTCTGACCACAATCTATTGGTTATAAACTATAGATTAAAACTGAAGAAACTGCAAAAAGTTGGGAATTTAAGGAGATGGGACCTAGATAAACTGACTAAACCCGAGGTTGTACAGAGTTTCAGGGACAGCATAAGGGAACAATTGACAGGAATGGGGGAAAGAAATACAGTAGAAGACGAATGGGTAGCTCTGAGGGATGAAGTAGTGAAGGCAGCAGAGGATCAAGTAGGTAAAAAGACGAGGGCTATTAGAAATCCTTGGGTACCACAAGAAATATTGAATTTAATTGATGAAAGGAGAAAATATAAAGCAGTAAATGAAGCAGGCAAAAAGGAATACAAACGTCTCAAAAATGAGATCGACAGGAAGTGCAAAATAGCAAAGCAGGCATGACTAGAGCACAAATGTAAGGATGTAGAGCCTACAGGAAAATTAAAGAGACCTTTGGAGAAAAGAGAGCCACTTGTATGAATATCAAGAGCTCAGATGGAAACCCAGTTCTAAGCAAAGAGGGGAAAGCAGAAAGGTGGAAGGAGTGTATAGAGGGTCTATACAAGGGTGATGTACTTGAGGACAATATTATGGAAATGGAAGAAGATGTAGATGAAGATGAAATGGGAGATACGATGCTGCATGAGGAGTTTGACATAGCACTGAAAGACTTGAGTCGAAACAAGGCCCCGGGAGCAGACAACATTCCATTAGAACTACTGACGGCCTTGGGAGAGCCAGTCCTGACAAAACTCTTACCATCTGGTGAGCAAGATGTACGAGACAGGCGAAATACCCTCAGACTTCAAGAAGAATATAATAATTCCGATCCCAAAGAAAGCAGGTGCTGACAGATGTGAAAATTACCGAACTATCAGTTTAATAAGTCACGGATGCAAAATACTAACGCGTATCTCTACAGACGAATGGAAAAACTGGTAGAAGCTGACCTCGGGGAAGATCAGTTTGGATTCCGTAGAAATATTGGAACTCGTGAGGCTATACTGACCCTATGACTTATCTTAGAAGCTAGATTAAGGAAAGGCAAACCTACGTTTCTAGCATTTGTAGACTTAGAGAAAGCTTTTGACAACGTTGACTGGAATACTCTCTTTCAAATTCTGAAGGTGACAGGGGTAAAATACAGGGAGCGAAGGGCTATTTACGATTTGTACAGAAACCAGATGGCAGTTATGAGAGTCGAGGGGCACGAAAGGGAAGCTGTGGTTGGGAAGGGAGTGAGACAGGGTTGTAGCCCATCCCCGACGTTATTCAATCTGTATATTGAGCAAGCAGTGAGGGAAACAAAAGAAAAATTCGGAGTAGGTATTAAAATCCATGGAGAAGAAATAAAAACTGTGAGGTTTGCCGATGACATTGTAATTCTGTCGGAGACAGCAAAGGACTTGGAAGAGCAGTTGAACGGAATGGACAGTGTCATGAAAGGAGGGTATGAGACGAACATCAACAAAAGCAAAACGAGGATAATGGAATGTAGTCGACTTAAGTCGGGTGATGCTGAGGAAATTAGATTAGGAAATGAGACACTTAAAGTAGTAAAGGAGTTTTGCTATTTGGGGAGCAAAATAACTGATGATGGTCGAAGTAGAGAGGATATAAAATGTAGACTGGCAATGGCAAGGAAAGCGTTTCTGAAGAAGAGAAATTTGTTAACATCGAGTATTGATTTAAGTGTTAGGAAGCTGTTTCTGAAAGTATTTGTATGGAGCGTAGCCATGTATGGAAGTGAAACATGGACGATAACTAGTTTGGACAATAAGAGAATAGAAGCTTTCGAAATGTGGTGCTACAGAAGAATGCTGAAGATTAGATGGGTAGATCACATAACTAATGAGGAGGTATTGAATAGGAGTGGGGAGAAGAGGAGTTTGTGGCACAATTTGACTAGAAGAAGGGATCGGTTGGTAGGACATGTTCTGAGGCATCAAGGGATCACCAATTTAGCATTGGAGGGCAGTGTGGAGGGTAAAAATCGTAGAGGGAGACCAAGAGATGAATACACTAAGCAGATTCAGAAGGATATAGGTTGCAGTAGGTACTGGGAGATGAAGGAGCTTGCACAGGATAGAGTAGCATGGAGAGCTGCATGAAACCAGTCTGTGGACTGAAGACCACAACAACAACAGAGACTCTAAAACACCTCCGACGTAGTTTGTCGTGTTAGAAGCAGCCTGGCGCCAGTAATCTTGCAATGTAACAAAGCTAGTCCAAGTACCTCGCGCACAACTGAGGAGGCTCTGCAAAACCTGACGTTTGAACCGTTTCCACACCCTTCTTACTCTCCCAATCTTACGCCTTGCGTTTTTTTATTTTTTCCCTCGACTCATGAGAGACGTCAAGTGTTACACCTGAGACAATGAGATGGAAGAAGCTGTCAAGTCCTGGATTGAAGAAAAGTTGGAAGAATTTTTCAGTGGTGCACTGGAAAAACTTGTTACACGTTAGCGGAAATGTGTTTGTCTTTGAAAGATAAACACATGATTTTGAATCTTGAGAATTTTACTGTAATGTACTTTTTGCCTGATCTTACAAATTGTTTGTGTTCGTGTTCTACAAGCATGTGTCCATTACTTTTCAGTCTATCCTCGTGCATTACGTTTCTTATTGGTTGTACTTGTGTTCGTATTCAGTCCTGGGGCTCTGCTGCTGTTGTCAGTCACAGCATTCACACAGCTGTGTCCTAAATTAACCATTACATACATTGTTTTGAGGTTGTGCTGGTAATTTGAGCAAGATTAGTAATTCCGTGGAGTGTGAATTACATAAATAATAAAATGGAAAGCCGGCCGTTGTGGCCGAGCGGTTCTAGGCGATTCAGTCCGGATCCGCGCGACTGCTACGGTCGCAGGTTCGAATCCTGCCTCGGTCATGGGTGTGTGTGATGTCCTTAGGTTGGTTAGGTTTAAGTAGTTCTAAGCTCTAGGGGACTGATGACCTCTGATGTCCCATAGCGCTCAGAGCCACTTTTGAACACACCCACCCATGTCCGAGGGAGGACTTGAACCTCCGACGCATGGAGCTGCGCGAACAGTGGCGAGGCGCCCATGACCACGCGGCTCAAATGCTCATTCCTGACATGAAACAGAGGAGACTGAACATCTGTCAACAATTTCTTTTCCGTTTCGAATGTGATGATGATGGATTTCTTAATAACACTGTGAAATATGATAAAGCTGGTTCACCATTCTGACCCCGAAAAAAAAAAAAAAAAGCAAAGCATCAATGGAGCTCGGCCACAAAGGGTCACCTCGCCGCAAAAGTTCAACAGCATGTCATCAGCAGGCAACGTTATGCCCTCAGTTTCCTGGAATGTTCAAGGTGTGGTGCATTTGGAATTCGTGCCCAGAGGCACCACCATAAACTCTGTAAGGTACTGCCAGACCCACAGCAAACTTAAAGCACCAATTGGAAGAGTTCGTCCACACATGGGGCACTCTCTCTTTCAGCATCTCAACGCCAGACCACACACGAGCACTGCGAAATCTGCAAAAATCCGGCGTCTTGGGTTCATTGCCATCGATCAGACCCGACTTGGCCGCATCCGATTTTCATTTGTTCCAAAAACTTTAAGAACTCCTTCAAGTGATGAAGCGGTGAAAGCAGAAATGAAGTTGTGGTCCCGTCAACAAACATTCTGCAATGCTGGCATGAGCAGACTGGTCCCTCGTTGGGCGAAACGTGTTCATCGCCAGGGCGACTATGTTGTGAAATAAATATGTAGACATGAAGAAAAAAAGATGAAGAATGTTAATAAAGTGCTTCATTTAAAAATCTTTAAGAGTTTTCACATTAAAAATTCGGAGGCATTGCTTAACAGACACCATCGTAAATTATCAGTTACCACGTGTGGGCAGACGCAGATCCTTCAGAGATTACAAAAGGAAGGCATCAGATGCGCTTCAGTTTCGATGTGTGTGCTAGAATTGTGAGTGATAGCTTTATAGGACCATACACTCTACTGGAAAACTTAAGAGGTGCCGGTTATCATCAAATTCTGCACGACAAATTACCCTCACTTTCTACATCTCGTGCGACAATACCTAAAACAAACATATAATGAGCAAGAATGAATGGTAACCACGTTGAGCACCTCCTGTGGTCACAGCAGACAGATGGCTGTCACAACAAGGAATGGCCCGTATCTCAACAGATAGGTTTTTATTAGACAGTTTCTCGCTCTGATCAGTACTATCTCCTCTAAGGACTATGCTACTGCTAAACACCATGTACAAAGGGTGTTTCGAAATTCCAGATGTGGACATGTACGGGGCTCTGGGTAGATAGTGGTTTCAATAGGGACCTGTCAGTGGGCACATTATCTATTCGTGTGATAGAAAGATGTATGAGACAGGAGAAATAAACCCAAACTTCAAACGGAATGTAATTATTCAAATTCCAAAGAAAGCAGGTGGTGACAGCTGTGAATATTACCGAACTATCGATTTAACAAGTCATGGTCGTGAATTACTAACACAACTTATTTACAGAAGAATGGAAAAATTGTAGAAGCCGACCTCGGATTCCGGAGAAATGAGGGGACACATGAGGAACTATTGACCCTACGGCTTATCTTAGAAGATAGGTTAAGGAAAGGCAAACCTACGTTTATAGCATTTGTAGACTTGGAGAAAGATTTTGACAGTGTTGAGTGGAACAGTCTCTGACATTCTGAAGGTAGCAGGGTAAAATACGCAGATCGAAAGGCTGTTTACAACATGTAAAGAAACCAGACGGCCTTTATAAGACTCGAGGGGCATGAAAGGGAAGCAGTGGCTGAAAAGCGAGTAAGGCAGGGCTGTAGCCCAATGTTACTCTACCTGTACATTGAGCATACACCAAAGGAAACCAAAGAAAAATTTGGATAAGGAATTAAGTTTCAGGGAGAAGAAATAAAAACTTTTAGGTTTGCCGATGACACCGTTACTCTGTCAGAGACAGCGAAAGACTTGGGGGAGCATTTGAATGGAATAGAACTGAAAGGAGTACTGAAAGAAAGACATAAGAAAGATGTACTGAAGGTGTACACAACAAAAAAGGTGTACTGAAAGGAGGATAAAAGATGAACATCAAAAAAGCAAAACAAGGTTAATTGAATCTAGACGAATTAAATCAGGTGCCGTTGATGGTGGCCTAAGTAGAGAGGATATAAAATGCAGACTGCCAATGGCAAGAAAAGAGTTTCTGAAGAAAATAAGTTTGTTAACATCGAATACAGATTTAAGTGATATGAAGTCTTTTTGTTGTGTTTGTATGGAGTGTAGCCATGTATCGGAGTGAAACATGGGTCATAAATAGTACAAGAAGAGAATAGAACCTATTGAAATACGGTGCTTCAGAAGAAGGTTGAAGATTGGGTGGTAGATCACGCATAGAGTTCGAGAGAAAAGAAATTTGTGGCACAAGCTGACTGGAACAAGGGATGAAATGAAAATGAAATGATCGTGTGCCGTTATTGGCCAGGAGGTCGCATCCGGGGAAGTTCGGCCGCCGGATTGCAAGTCTTATTTCAGGAGACGCCACATTGGGCGACTTGCGTGTTGGTGGTGATGATGAGGACAACACACAGCCCACGAGCGGACAAAAACTCCGACCCGGCCGGAAATCTAACCCAGGCCTCCTGCATAGTAGGCAAGCACGTAACCACGCAGATAAGCAGACGGACAGAAGAAGGGATGAGTTGATAGGTCACATTCTGAGACATTAAGGGATCACCAATTTAGTACTGGAGGGAAGCGTGGGGTAAAAATATAGAGGGATGAATGCAGTAAACAGATTCAAAAGGATGTATGTTGCAGTAGTTTTTCGGAGATCAAGAGGATTGCACAAAATAGAGTAGCATGGAGAGCTGCATCAAACCAGTCACCGGAATGAAGACCGCAAGTGCAAAACAAGAAACATTTAAAATCATCTTTTCCACAATAAAAGAAAAATAGGTAAGGAATACTAGGGTTTGATAGAGTTGAAGCACAAGCTCGGACTGTTGCTGGGGAAAGATAGCTGCTGCGCCCTTCCAAAGGAAACCACCCCCGCATTCTCTTGGAACGATTTAGGGATATCACAGAAACCTAAATTTGGATGGCTGCACGCGGATTTGAACCGTCGCTCTCCTGAATGTGTGTCCTCCTCGCTCGGTTATCTTTTCCAATCTGTCGCATCTAATGAGTGTAAGGACCATAGTAATTGATAATAACATTGGCAATTACTACGTTTGGAGACAACTAGGTAATGTGATTCGAAGACCAGTGTCAATCTCACTTGCACTGAGTCACTAGTATGCCGTCTATCAATGGAAAATAGAGACATGTGAGTCGTGAAATAGCTTTACTTTTCGTGCACGTGATAGGGTTCCTCTCTGGACGTACGTACCTTTTCAAAGCATTATTTGGCCGCCGCCCGCAACATGTGATACGACTTTGTAAGCGAACGTTGGAAACACCCGTTTGTGAATGAATCGGTACACAGAATAGAGGGAGGTGTCAAGTAAATATCAATCATTCTTCTTTTCGTTTTGAAGCTCTACACTGAATTATCCCACGTATTGCAATGTATAAAATGTGATTCTGACAGCAAACGCCTATCTTCGCAATTGGAAGGAAGAAAGGAAAATTAAATAGACCTCCGAAGACAATCGGCTGAGGCCTATATAATATCTCCAACTTGGCAAACAGTATCCAAGTGCTTGGCAGAGTTTTCTTGGAACCATTTTAAGGCTATGTCTCTATCGTTCCACTCTTTAGTAGCCCATAGGAAAAATGAACACCTAAATATTTCCATGCGAGCTCTGATTGCTCTTATTTTATCACGATGGTCATTTCTCATTATGTAGATGGATGCAAACAAAATACTTTCGCATTCGGAGGAAAAAGATGGTAACTTGAAATTTTATGAAAAGGTCACGCTGCAAGGAAAAATGCCTTTGTTTTAATGATTGCCACCCGTGTTCCGTGACACTTTCTCCCCTACTTCGCGACAATACATAACGAGCTGCCCTTCTTTGAAATTTTTCGATGTCGCCAGTCAATCCTAGCTGGTAAAAGCCCCATACCGCACAACAGTACTCTAGCAGAGGGCGGACAAGCGTAGTGTATGCAGTCTGTTTTGTAGGCAATTGCTTGACGTGATATTGAGAAAACACTTTACGTATTGAGGGCAACACCATGTAAAAACGTGCAAAATAGGCCAAAGAATCTCCCTGTAAGATGGTTGTGAGAGGAGCTCAGAAATCGCAACTGGTAGAGCGCTGTTTACGGAACGGAAGGTTCTACTTTCGAGTCCCGGTCCGCCACATTGCTTTTGTCTGTTAAGTAGTTTAAATACAGAGTACAACTGACGGGAATGAAAGTTTCATCAAGAAGCCTGAGGGACGTTTTTCCTGTCGTGTTAAACAAAGTTACATCTTGCAGTTCCAGCGATATGGAGACACATTTGCAGCGATATTATTTGACTAGTAAATTGTTCTGCGTTCGTCTGATGCCCTGGGCTAATGCATCTATAGAGTTCGCGACAAACACATCAATAGAGGCTTTGGTTTGTTACAGGAACTAAATATCTAGGTAGGGGGATAAATCGATATGTCAGATCTCGTTGCTGAAGCTTCCATGCATGGCCTTCTTTGAAATTTTTCGATTTCGCCAGTCAGTCGTAGCTGGTAAGAACCTCATACCACACAGCAATACTCCAGCAGAGAGCGGACAAGCGTAGTGTAGGCAGTTTCTCTTGTAGGCAATAGCTTGACGTGTTTTTGAGAAAACACTTTACGTATTGAGGACAATACCCTGTAAAACTGTGCAAGATAGGCCAAAGATTATATTATGTCGAGATAACTCGATTTTCTGGAGCTGAATTTTGATTTCGAAATCTGTTTGACTGCGTCTTGCTGCTGTCTTTGTTCACGCTTTTGAGGTAACGTTACAGTCGTAATGTTCGCGCTCTCTGCTACATTTTCGGCTATCGACGCAGCACTACTGACGATTACGAATATTCATCTACATACTGCGAATCATCGTACAGAGCTTTGGAAAGGACCCATACAAAAGAGGCCCCACGGGGTAGCAATTCCGCTGATACTGCGCCGTGTAGTTTGTGACGTATGACGTGGCGACACTGCACTCTGCAACGTAGTTTGACGCAACAGTGTGTTTCCGCGCGTCGCTGCGGCTCGAGTTCAGTGTTCACTGTTTAGTGACAATGTGTCGCCATTCTGTTGAAGAGCGCGTGCTTCTTGCGAAACAATATTGGATTACTGGTTCCATTAAGACATGTCAACGAATATTTGTTGAACGGGTTGGTGACCAGCATATACCGTCTAAATGCTGCACACAAAAGTTCGTGAACAAGATGGAGAGCAGCGGAACGGTGTTGGATCTTCACGGCGGGGAATGGCCGCCATTATCGGAACAAAAAGTGACTGACGTGAAACAACGATTGTTGTCCTCTCCTGCAAAGTCTATTCGATGTTTATCCTCGGAGTGTGGAATGTCACGGTGCACATGTCACAGAGCTGCGAAGAAAGCCGGCATGTATCCATACAGAATTGCTCAGGTACTTAATGTCAATGACAAGGACAAATCATAACATTTTGTAGTTGGTCAGCAGTTTATTGCTTATAGGCCAGGAATGTTGCAGTAGACATGGTTCAGTGATGATGGGTAGTTCCTCACCTCTGGCTGTGTAAACTCTCAGAATACACGTATGTGGTGTAATGAAGATCCGCATGCCCTGGTCGAACAACCTTTCATTCACAAAAGACTGGCTTGTTCTGTGCAGTATTACTGCGTCACATCGTCGTACCAACTCCTTTCGAATGTACTGTGACAAGTGCAGTTTACATCGAAATGTTTCGGGATTTTATGAACCAGTTGGACGTTGAAGAACTAACCCTAGGCTGGTACCAAAAGGATGGCGCCACAAGCCACACGTCTCGACTGATCATGGCTGAGATCGAATCAAGTTTTGTCAGCAGAGTGATTGCGAAAGGACTGTGCCCCCCCACCAAGGTCACTTAATTTAACACTGCCTGATTTTTCCTCTGGGATGACCTAAAAGGCAAGGTCTACATGAACACACACCACAACTTGAAAGCATTACGAGGGAACATCACGAAATCCAGGTAGTGATACCAGAGGTTCTAGCAGCAACATTTGAGAATCTGCAACGTCGTGTTCAACTGTGTTTACTAATCGAGGGCGGTTACTTCCAGCACCTTTTGTGATTCACCTTTATTTACCCACGAACAAGCTATGACGCGTTCATTTCATTTCCTGATTTTTATGGAAAGCCTTTAAGTGTAATTTAAGCAAATGTTTGTTTGTGGGACCTGTTTCGAGTGGGACACCCTGTACTTCTCAAACCATTCATGGATGGATCACTAGACTAATAATTGTTTAAAAACTTTTGTGCGAACTGTCATAATCTAATTTTGTTTTTAGTATCTCTATTGGATCGATACATAGACGGCTGCAAAATATTCGTACTTTCGACTGTGAAAAACTCGATCTTGGAAAATTCTAAGCAGGTTTTCTCGAAGTATACACCTTTTAACTTCGAGTGCCAGTCAGTTCATGTATTCAGCATTTCTGTTACATTCAACCGCTAATCAAATACATTTGCCGTTCGTGCCCCTCTTCTTTGGGTACTATCTTTGGCTCAGTCTGGTATGGATTCGACATTCGTCACCAACGTATAGACCACGCAAATGTTTCGAGGCAATCTGTTCCGTAGATGAATAGCAGTTTCCCAGCAGGCTGCCAACAAAGCGAGACGTCTCTCTTTGATTCACGTACATGTGAGCACTCGTGACCACTCTGATTTCTGTCTCTAAAGGTACTGTAGCCCCAGGTATTTGCGCAACTTTACTGCCTCAAGTTGTGACCCATTGATATTATAGTCAGAGGCTTTATATTTTTAACGGTTAGTGCAGTTTATAGTTCCTACATTAAGAGCACTTAGCGAGAATTATGAGCACTTGGTTAGCTAAAGGCGTTAATCTATCTTCGCGAGTTTTTTTAGTTCGTTCGTGAGTGTTGTGTGCTACCTGACGGGTGCGTGACTCGAGATCGTGATGGCGGTGGGTCGAATCCCGAAGGGGTCTGGGTTGTAAACGGAGCGAGGTCACCTGTGAGTAATCAAATGTTGCTTTTATAAAGTATGCGGAATACCCTTCCAATAGATGTTTACCACGACGTCATGGATTTCTTAACAGCGACTACATTAGAAACAGTTTTTACCCTAACGATTAAATTAGTGGCAATTGGTGAGCCTTACAAGTGTACATCTTATAACTTGAAATGTGATTTTAAAGGAATACGCCACCCACGCTGAGTTTGTAATCAAGCGTGAAACTGCGTGGTTTTCGACAGAAAGCTTCATTGCAAATGTCTGACACAGTGCCTTCATACTTTCAATAAATCTCTGCTGAAGTTTTATAAATTACTGAAATACATTTGTAACATTCCCAGGGTAAAAATACCATTATTGTCGAGGTATTTTACTTTCTGACACAGTGCTACCACTTAACTTTCTTTCAATGCAGCATACTTGAAACTGCTCAAACGGCATATATGGAATTTTGTTAAACTGATGCAGTTCTCGATGGCAAAGAAATAAATAAAATAAAAAATAAAAAGCATTGCAGGAAAGATTTTTAATACTGAATCTCCCAGGAGGAATGCTGTTAGCATGAGAGGCATAAATGTAGATATTGTAGGTGTTGTGAAACACTTAAAAAAGGCAAGTCTTCCGTCAAGATGATATACCAATCAGGTTCCTCTCAGAATATGCAGACGCAATAGCGCCTTTCTTAGCAGTCGTATACAACCGTTCACTTGACGAAAGGTCTGTTCCTAAACACTGGAAAGCAGCACAGGTCACGCCAGTATTCAAGAAAGGAAATAGAAGTAACCCACTGAATTACAGCCCCATATCACTGACCTCAATTTGCCGTAGGATTTTGGAGCATATACTGTACTCGAACATTATGAATCACCTTGAAGAAAATGAATTGTTGACACATAACCAACACGGATTCAGAAAAGATCGTTCTTGCGCAACACAGCTTGAAGTAATGAGTGCTGTCGACAAGGGATCTCAGATCGATTCCATATTCTTAGATTTCCAGAAGGCTTTTGATACCGTTCCTCACAAGCGTTTATTAATCAAATTGCGTGCATATGGAATATCGTCTCAGTTGTGTGACTGGATTCGTGATTTCCTCTCAGAGAGGTCACAGTTCGTAGTGATAGACGGTAAATCATCGAGTAGAACAGAAGTGATATCTGACGTTCCGCAAGGCAGTGTCATAGGCCCTCTGCTGTTCCTGATTTATAAAAATGATCTAGGTGATAATCTGAGCAGCCCCCTTAGATTGTTTGCAGATGACGCTGTAATTTACAGTCAAGTAAAATTCCAATTCCAATTACAAAATTATCTAGAGAGAATTTCTGTATGGTGCGAAAAGTGGCAATTAGCACTAAACAAAGAAAAGTGCGGTGTCATCCACACGGGTACTAAAAGAAATCCGATAATTTCTGGGTACACGATAAATCTCACAAATCTAAGGGCTGTCAATTCCACTAATTACCTAGGAATTACAATTACGAGCAACTTAAATTGGAAAGACCACATAGATAATATTGTGGGGAAGGCGAAACAAAGACTGCGCTTTGATGGAAGAACCCTTAGAAGATGCGAGAAACCCATTAAGGAGAGAGCCTACATTACACTTGTCCGTCCTCTGCTAGAATATTGCTGCGCAGTATGAGATCCTTACCAGGTAGGATTGACGCACGACATCGAAAAAGTGCAAAGAAGGCAGCTCGTTTCGTGTTATCGCGGGGTGGTGGTCACTGAAACAAAGGTGGTATTCTTCGCGGCGAGATTAATTTACGAAATTTCAATCACCAACTTTCTCTTCAGAATTCGTAAATATTTTGTTGACACCCACCTACGTAGGGAGAAATGATCATCATAATATAGTAAAATAAGAGAAATCAGAGCTCGAACGGAAAGATTTAGGTGTTCCTCTTTCCCACGCGCCATTCAAGAGTGGAATGGTAGAGAAGTAGCATGAAAATGGTTCGATGAACCCTCTGCCAGGCACTTAAGTGTGAATTGCAGAGTAACCATGTAGATGTTTGATGGTCAATATTCGGGGATATGACAGGCACGATTATTCGAAGCAAAACAAATTTCATATGGACATGTGCCCTATTCAGAATAGTTTACGAGATAGAACACATTCAATCCACATTTGTTTCTGATCTAGAAACGCACACGTATGCTTCTTACCCACTTAACCAGTTTGACGTTTTATTATATTCCAACCTACCTCGCTGCTTTCAATCTCTCCTCGGGATGTTTTTCCGCCATAGGAATAGGAGTGTATCCAAAATTGAATCTTGTGGGATTCCCTTTGTGATTTCTCCCGTCACTAAAATTTTCTACCTTTTCAACATTGTTTGAATTATTCAGCACAACTTCTCCCATTGTGTTTAAGTGTGAGTCAAACCAGTTGTGCGTAAAGCCATCAGTTCCACAAATAACATTAAATTCGTTGGAAACCATTTGGAACAGGGCATGTGTCTACATGAAGTTTTTTTGCATCAAATTAGTGTTCCTGTTATATCCCTGAAGACTGACCATTCCTCCAGGGAAATGCCGCGTAGCCACACCTACTTATTTCTTCAAAATGGATTGCGCAAGGTTCCACCAATTTTAGTGTGCAGGCGAGTCATTATTATTTGATCTTCTAATTCTGACATTTTGGGTGGGAAACTTGCAGTCATTGTAAAGAAGGACAGGTGATTATTAGTAGTTTTCAGCCAACTCCCACGCAGTTGGGAACAAGGTAAAGGGGACCCCAATTTGCGGTATACACGGCAGCGTCACAATCCCAGATTCAGCCACTGATCTGTACGCTAGCTTTATGGACAACAGTGTCGGGAGTTTCCACGTCCTGCAGGGACCTGTGTCCTACGTTTTCCGCTTTATTGCATTCAGGCAAAATGTTTCGATTGGTCAGTACCTGACTGATTATTTTCTTATTTCTGGATATAAACCGTTTGTCATTGATCACTGTACTATCTGAATCAAAGGATTATCCGATCAGCTGAAGATTACAACACTATTAAGTCACAGCTGCAAAATACTAACACGAATTCTTTACAGACGAATGGAAAAACTAGTAGAAGCAGACCTCAGGGAAAATCAGCTTGGATTCCGTAGAAATGTTGGAACACTTATCTTAGAAAATAGATTAAGGAAAGGCAAACCTACGTTTCTGGCATTTGTAGACTTAGAGAAAGCTTTTGACAATGTTGATTGGAATACTCTCTTTCAAATTCTGAAGGTGGCAGGGGTAAAATACTGGGAGCGAAAGGCTATTTACAGTTTGTACAGAAAGCAGATGGCAGTTATAAGAGTCGAGGGGCATGAAAGGGAAGCAGAGGTTGGGAAGGGAGTGAGACAGGGTTGTAGCCTATCACCGATATTATTCAATCTATATATTGAGCAAGCAGTAAAGGAAACAAAAGAAAAATTTCGAGTAGGAATTACAATCAATGAAGAAGGAATAAAAATTTTGAGCTTTGCCGATGACATTGTAATTCTGTCGGAGACAGCAAAGGACCTAGAAGAGCAGTTGAACGAAATGGACATTGTCTTGAAAGGAGGATACAAGATGAACATCAACAAAAGGAAACCGAGGCTAATGGAATGTAGTCAAATTAAATCAGTTGGTGCTGAGAGAATTAGGTAGATGAGTTCTACTATTTGGGGAGGAAAATAACTGATGTCGGTCAAAGTAGAGAGGATATGAAACGTAGACTGCCAATGGAAAGTACAGCATTTCTGAAGAAGAGAAGTTTGTTAACATCGAGTATAGATTTAAGTGTCAGGAAGTCTTTTCTGAAAGTATTTGTATGGAGTGTAGCCATGTATGGAAGTGAAACATGGACGATAAATAATTTAGACAAGAAGAGAATGGAAGCTTTCGAAACATGGCGCTACAGAAGAATGCTGAAGATTAGGCGGGTAGATCACGTAACTAATGAGGAAGTACTGAATAGAATTAGGGAGAAGAGGAATTTGTGGCACAACTTGGCTAGAAGAAGGGATCGGTTGTTAGGGCATATTCTGAGGCATCAAGGGATCACCAATTTAGTATTGGAGGGCAGCGTGGAGGGTAAAAATCGAAGAAGGAGACCAAGAGATGAATACACTAAACAGATACAGAAGGATGTAGGTTGCAGTAGGTACTGGAAGATGAAGAAGCTTGCACAGGATAGAGTAGCATGGAGAGCTACATCATACCAGTCTTTGGACTGAAGACCACATCAACAACAACAACGCCGTATGACCCCACAATCAGAATAATTTCTTTCTTCTTATAAGTTATGACCGTTACTGTCTCTCTTGTGCCTTTGTTCCTGCAAACGCCAACAGAAAATTGTTACTAACTTATTAAATTTAAGTTGTGAAGCCGAATTTACTGTTTGTGTCCTTGAGAAGACTGAGAAGCATTGTCAACACTATTCCTGAAATTCGTTACGTGTTACCTTGTAAACGTTTTCTATTGTCAAATTACACAGAAGACAAAAAAGACACATCCACGCAGGTATCGACAGGAATGCAAACTGGTAAACTTTGGGAACCGATGGATGAATGTGTGACGCTGCAGCTCAGTTTCACTGCTCAGCTGGCAAGGATAATAAACGCGAGACATATCGATACCAGGGCATAAAATCTTTGCGAATTTCATTCCATGTGCTCAGTTGGACAGTAACTCTACCACACTGCCGACACGTGAACAATATACGCAGATGTCAGTCTTTGAGAGGGAACGTGTAGTTGGGCTCAAAGAAGCCGGTTAGAGTAGTCGGCGAATTGCTTGATATTTGAACAAGAGCCATGCCACTATCCGGCGATGTTGGTATGAATGAGTGCACCATGGCCGAATGTAGGCAGCATCAAGGAGGAAGCGATGTACCTAGAGAGACTACAGAACTGAGAGCCGCAGAGAGGCACTCAGAGCCCCGAATTCACCACTATTATTGACCCGACGTCCAACTGGCACGTCAGTGACCACGAGCACCGTTGATACACGTTGCTGGTGACGAGAAATGGTGCCTTTATGTTACCGTAAGAAAAAGAAAGAAAAGGTTGAGCCCAAACGAAGCAGCATCTCCTCGTACCAAGACCTGCGCACATCATTTAAAGATAATGTTACGCGTCTTGAGGACCAGCGGCGGTGTGATGAATTACGGACTGCTTCCCCGAAGTGTAACTGTCACTGCTGACATTTATTGTCAACAACTGGGACGTCTTGCAGACGTAATCCAAGTACAATGACGAGGAAGACTGAGTGAAGTGATTCTACTCGACGTTAACGCCTGCCCGAATTCTGCTAGACTGATAAAAAGCACTATACAGGCGTTGGGATTGGAAGTCGTTCTGCAGCCTGAGCCCTCAGATTTTCACCTTTCCCGTTCTCTGTCGAACAACCTTCAAGGAACTTCCTTTACGGACGAAACCGCGTTCCGAACATGTCTCGACGAGTTCTTCGCCTCAAAACCACGTGATTTCTACAGTCACGGAGTCGAAAAGTTACCCCAGCGTTGTAAATAGTGAAGGAGAATATATTATTGACGACTAAAGCCCCAGTTATTTGTATCTGTTGTTTTTACTGAACTTATAGAAAAACGCTATGAACTTATTCAGCAGCCCAATATGTGTGTCACTGGTTTTCATTCCAAATGCGTATCTAGTCTTATACTCTGAAAACAAGTATTTCGTTTACTAGTTAGCTACGCCGACTGGTATCGATGGATTTTCGAAAATTAAGAAATATTTCATGTTATGCTTATTAACTGAAATTGGCACCATTTGACTGCAAGTTTTTTATTATTCATTTGTTCACGCTATCGCTATTTTAGATTTATAGCCATTATCAATCGCAAAGATGAAACAGTCACTAAATATCCGACATGTCTGAATGATATTGTCGGCTATTTAATGACCGTTTCACCATTGCACTTGGTAATGTCTATAAAACCGAAATCACTGTAGTGTGAAATAAATGAATAATGAAAAAACTTGCACATTACACATAGTCAGCGCTGGTTGACTCCGTGTCAATTCTTACAGAGGAGGTGTTCTACGTCCAAAGCAAGCATCGCGCTCAAAGACATTACACGATCATACAACAAATTCACGTCATTAGGGTAGGAAAAAAGATAAGGGAATTAAGATTTAATAGCCTGCCAACGACGAACTTGTTAGCGTTAGAACACCGGCTTGAGCTGAACAAGAACGAGCAGGAAATCGGGCGTGTCTGCTTCGAAGTAAACGTCCCGACATTCGTCTTATGGGAAACGTAGAAACCTGAATCTCGACGGCCGGACTGTTTTTAGCATCAGCGATAAAAAGCCTACGCTGCGCACACCTGTTCCTCGATCGTTCTCCAAAAACGGGCAGCAATTTGAAATAATCTAGATATATTGTAACAGTAATCCATCTGTCGACAGATGTTAATTGCAGTAGGTGATATAAAAGATAAGAGAATTGAATTTATTGGACAAAGAGGGGACCTTCCCCAGGAGGACTGTACAGTATGATTACCGTACAATGTGAATCCTCTTCTATAGTATACATCCCTGTCTTAACATTGCACCGCCACGCTTGTTTAACGAGTTTAGAAAAGACATACTTTGTCCATACACAATGGAGGATCTGAAGTACTGTAGGAGAGAGATTTTTGCCTCTTGCCAGCCCTGTAATGGAGGTTTAATATTTCTTTTGCCATTTTTAAATGATGGCATTCACTTCTGATGTGTTGCAGTCTTTTTTCTGAAACTACAAAACTTACTCCGGAAAACAGAGGTTTTTCCAAATGTGACATGTTCCACGGAAAAACAGAACATGATATTATCCAACTGCACACCAATAATCAATAAAGGAACCCAAAATTAAGCAGAAGTGTTATCAAAAACCAGTTACAAATTAAATACATTTTGAAACAGAAGCTATTGGAAACTAGCACAAATTTCCATTTTCGAGAGAGGTAAAATTGTTAAGACATAAGGGAAACTCAGTTCATTTGCAAGCATCACATGTCCCGTGTTAAAAGAGCTTCTTCCGTTCCAGGGTGCAAGATGGCGGGCGACCGACGAAGTATGGCTCAACTGCCTCATGCTGTATAAATAGTTCCAAATAATAGTTTACTCACCATAAAATTCTGTACCTGATCAATTAACAAAATATGTCAAATAACTTTAATATATCAACAGAACTTAAATGTGTAGAATACGAAATATTTACAAATGCTGCACGAAACGCAACCTCATATCGAACAAAAACAAAAAGTTTAGAAAATGGCGGGAACTGCTTATGGCTGTCTCTTGTGACCTTTACTTCATGTAACTGCTAGACACTCTATTCCCTAGATACAACGCTCTTCCCCACCTCCATTTCTATGTCGAAATAGTTTTTCAGACTACTATAACCTAATTTTTTTCAACCTACTATCACCAAATTATTCTAAGATTTAGTAACATTTGAGTGGGTGGGTGGAGTGGGGGGGGGGAGGGGGGGAGTGCATGGAGACGAAAACCAATGAAATGATTCGAACAACCACAGTGATTCCTATTGAAGATATGAGCATCGTTTAATTTGTTTCGAATACACCAACGCTGACAAATTGCGAACATAAGACGCTCATAAAAACAATTAGCGTAAATATCGCAGCAACAAAATATGAGCTCGTTTCAGTAGCTGACTTCTTTGTAGCACTGTGGACCTGAGAATATCAGCGAACAGTTTTTCTGACAGCAAGGCTTTCGTCGTAAAATTGAGAAAGCAAATTTCTTGAATTTCCGTTGCAAAGAAGCTTTCGCTGCCGGAATCCCGTCTGTGTTTCGAAAGACCAAAGTAATCTTTTAGACATGTCTCCTTGTGCCGCCTCTGAGATTGTATGTAATGAGAAACTCGGGCTACGCAATTACAAACCCCAACACGGCTCCCGGGTGCCATGCAGATTAATTTCAGCAGATATCTCCTGCAACGCAGCTCGCACAGTTAACAAGGGAACGTACACTCTTCTTTAAAGAGAGTCGCCCATCTGCTACGTAAGCCAACTTCTTGCAAATTTTGATGTCAGAAATTAATTAAAGGCGTGCTTCTTGGAAGACAGTGATAGGAAGGTATAGTCAGTGTATGCAGAATAATGAAAAAACCATTCAATACCACATCGATACCTGTTAAAGGAGGTAAATTTGTGCTTGAGATATTTTTAGAGGAAAAGGGAAAAGTAGCTGTTGGGAAGAACAGGTAAAAATCGTGCAATAGTTGCACACTACATGAACTACTCAAAACTACTGAGAAAAGTTATTAAAAACTAAGCAACATACATATTATGGCATAAATCAATAACTTCGGAGATAGACTTGAGTGTCGGCCGGAGTGGAAGATCGGTTCTAGGTGCTACAGTCTGTAACCGCGCGACCGCTGCGGTCGTAGGTTCGAATCCTGCCTCGGGGATGGATGTGTGTGATGTCCTTAGGTTAGTTAGATTTAAGTAGTTCTAAGTTCTAGGGGACTGTCCCATAGTGCTCAGAGCCATTTTTGAACAGACTTAAGAATACAGGGAATGTACACTGGTATATGCATGCGTATTCAAATACAGAGATATGTAAAGAGGCTGAATATGGCGCTGCGATCGGCAACGCCTGTATAAGGCAACAAGTACCTGGGGCAGTTGTTAGATAGGTTACTACTGCTAGAATGGCAGGTTATCATGATTTAAGTGAGTTTGAACGTGGTGTTACAGTTCTCGCATGGGCGATTGGACACAACTGAAGAGAATCGTTCAACTAGAGAGAAGTGCAACCCTGACGCAAACTGCTGCAGATTTCAATGCTGGTTTATCAACAAGTGCAGCGTGCAAACCATTCATCGAAACGTCACCGATGTGGGCTTTCCGAGCTGAAGGCCCACTCGTGTACCCTTGGTGACGGCACGACACAAAGCTTTACGCCCCGCCTGGGCCCATCAACACCCTATTAGACTGTTGATGACTGGAAACATGTTGCCTGGTCGGACGAGTCTCGTTTCAAATTGTATCGATTGGATGGACGTATACGGGAATGTAGACAACCTCATGAATCCACGGATCCTCCATGTCAGCAAGGGACTGTTCAAGCTGGTGGAGGCTGTGCAATGGTGTGGTGCGTGTGCAGTTGGAGTGATATGGGACCCTGATATGTCTAGATACCACTCTGACAGGTGACACGTACTAAGCATGCTGCCTGATCGCCTGCATCCATTCGTGTCGATTGTGCGTTGGGACAGACACGAGCTATTTCAGCAGGACAATGAGACTTCCCACACGACCAGATTTGCTACAGAGTGGCTCCAGGAACACTCTTCCGAGTTTAAACATTTCCGTCGGCTACGAAACTCCCCAGACATGAACGTTATTGAGCATATCTGGGATGCTTTGCAAGGTGCTTTTGAGAACAGACCTTCAACACCTCCTACTCTTACGGATATATGGAGAGCCCTGCAGGACTGATGACGTCAGTTACGTCCAGCCCTACTTCAGACGTTAGTCGAGTCCATGCCACGTCGCGTTGCTCCACTTCTGCGTGTTCGCGGGGGCCCTACACGATATTAGACAGGTGTACCAGTTTCTTTGGCTCATCAGTGTAGGTAAACGAGTGACAGCGTGACAGATCACGGAACGGGATAACATAATTACTGATTTAAATAGAAGGGCTATAAATGCTCAGTCATAGGTAACAAATAATTCTAATAATCATTTCTTAAATGTAACAGAAATGATAGGGACAAACAATTCAAGGGAAAAATCGAGGCAGTATATTGAAACAACAGCTCCCATAAAATTCAGTTGTACGAATATCTAGGCAGCTTCTTCTGCAATTAAAAGAATTATATTCTCTCAAAAATAAAAACTCACCTGAATCTGATGGTGTTTCAAACACACTAAAGACTGCATTCCACATAAAAAAAAATGCTGTCTTTTCTGAAATACGTAATGCATCTCTAAGTCATGGCAGTTTTCCAGAGTGATTGAAGTCTGCCAATATTAAACCCCTTTATAAGGAGAGTGATATGAAGCTTCCACTAATGACGCCATTTTCCCCAAATTTTTGAGATGTTAATGTGTTCTAGAACAATATCCCATTTGAGCAACAATAATATCGTACTAAAATCACAGTCTGGATTTCAGAAGAGTTGCTCAACTCAGGATGCTGTTTAAACGTTCACTCACCAAATTGTACAATCGTTAAGTAACGCCGGCCATAGTGGCTGAGCGGTTCTAGGCACTACAGTCTGGAACCGCGCGACCGCTACGGTCGCAGGTTCGAATCCTGCCTCGGGCATGGATGTGTGTGATGTCCTTAGGTTAGTTAGGTTTAAGTAGTTCTAAGTTCTAGGGGACTGATGACCTCAGAAGTTAAGTCCCATAGTACTCAGAGCCATTAGCCACTAGTTAAGTAGTAAAACAGCACCGACTGGTATTTTCTGCAACGTATCGAAGGTATTTGACTTTGCGAATCACAATGTTCTCCTTCATAAACTGAGGTTTTATGGATTTTATGGTATAGGCAACCAATGAATAATGTCATATCTAACATAAAAGAAACCAGGAAGTTGTGCTTAATAATTCAACCAATGTAAGCGGGCAGTTTCTTCTGGCTGGGTAGAAGCCACATATGGTTTTCCACAAGACTCTGTCTTACATTCAGCATTGTTCCTCATATACGTAACCGACCTTCCGTCTAATACACAACAAGCAGGGTTAGTTCCTTTTGGTGATGACAATCGCACTGTGATCAGTCCAAACATACACGCAGCAACAGAAGAAATGTTCGGTAATGTTCGTAGAAGTATTATTTTCTGCGGAATTTTCATCCTCACTTCTAAACAGACTAAACATATTCAGTTCTGCACATTTAGAGGTACCACACCAATCATAAGTGTAACACATGGCACAGAAATAATAACTGAAATGAAAACTTCAAAACTTTTAGGTGTCTATATTGATGAGCATTTTAAGCAGAAAAAAACTTTTGGAGCTGCTAAAACAACTTAGTTCATCCATACTTGCACTTCAAATAGTTGAAAATCTTGGGAAGAGAGAAATCAGTAAGTTGACGTATTTTGTGTATTTTCATTCAATAATTTCATGTGAAATAATATTCTGTGGTAACTCATCTTTAAGAAAAAAAATCTTCATTACTCACTAACGATCATCTTGTGGATATTTCTTTAAGAAGTTAGGCATTTTGACTACTGCTTCACAGTATATTTTTTCCCTCATGAAGTTTATTGTAAATAACCCACCCCAGTTCAAGAGGAACAATGAGATACATAATTTCAGAACCAGTAGCGAAACTAACATTCATGACTCCACATTAAGGTCGTCTTTAGCTAAAAAAGGTGGATAATACTGCAACTAAAATATTTACCCCGTTATATAAAATGTGTAACATACAGCAAAATTAAATTTGAAAACAAACTGAAACAGTTTCTCCTTGACAACCCCTTGTATGCTATAGAAGAATTTCAGTATTTATAATCCGTAAAAGGTGGTGCGTAGGAATTAGTAACTCATACCTGTATAATAATAATAATAATAAAAACTTCTACCTAATTGGTCAGTATGAAGCCATATTTACAGATGAATGTGTAAAGTGAATGTAAAACGACTCGTTCTACATGATTACGATTAATCGTAAAAGTTACCCATGAATAGGGTTAGCAGGTCCAAAAACAGAAAATCCGGAGTCGGTGGTATATTTAGCCGGACATTTTGTCCTAAAAGTCGGACTACTTATATTAAATACAGTCATGTTCAGAAAAAATGGGACACCTTTTCTGCAGAACATGTTAGGGTATTTTCGGTCGTTTATTAGTAGTCTATTGCAGTTAGTGCTTTTCGTGCTTAACTTTAAACGTTCTTAAACCTAAAAAAGAATCAGCAATTTCGTGTCTCAACACAGTTAACGAGCTTGGCGGGTTGGTATCAGCTGATGGAAATGTAGTACTTGCCTCGTTTGCCTACCTCGGCGTGGCGTTATTGTGACAATAAGTGTTTGGCTCGTTCGGCTTGACACTTAAGAATAGCATTGGTTGGCTCAAAAAGGCTCTGAGCACTATGCGACTTAACTTCTGAGGTCATCAGTCGCCTAGAACTTAGAACTACTCAAACCTAACTAACCTAAGGACATCACACACATCCATGCCCGAGGCAGGATTCGAACCTGCGACCGTAGCGGTCGCTCGGCTCCAGACTGCAGCGCCTAGAACCGCACGGCCACTCCGGCCGGCCATTGGTTGGCGTGTGTATGTATGTCCTTATGGTCTATCTTCTTGTTCCTTCTTATAATTATTCTCGCGCATACGTCATTAGTCCGGAAGACCTTAGGTATGTGTTTTCTGCTTCATAACTAAACAGTCTAAGAAAAACCAGTCAGGCCGCACTCGTATGTATTTGTTCAGCCACGACCGAAAAAGCCGGAAGCCTGGCAACGCTCTCCATGGAAAATTACTATCCAGCACTGCAGATGGATAGAGAATTTCATGGCAGGCACAACGTGGCACGATATTCCCGACGAAGAGTCATTCACGAACAGACGCAGATAATTCATTATATATCCCAGGGAAGCTTAGTATGACCACTACTGTACATGTCATTCACCAATTGTTGGTTAGTGTTACTTAGAGTTTCAACTTTTTCGCTGATGATACGTTATCTATGAGTGAAATTTCATACAGGTGAAATGTTCAAATGTGTGTGAAATCTTATGGGACTTAACTGCTAAGGTTATCAGTCCCTAAGCTTACACACTACTTAACCTAAATTATCCTAAGGACAAACACACACACCCATGCCCGGGGGAGGACTCTTAACCTCCGCCGGGACCAGCCGCACAATCCATGCCTGCAGCGCCTAACACCGCTCGGCTAATCCCGCGCGGCCATACAGGTGATAGTGGATCCACAATTGATTATAGTGAGATAGGGAGCCAATGGTCGGAAATGGATATTTATTTTGTTACGGACATACACAGCGTAGCCCAATAACAACAACGTAATTGATAGTAATTGTTCAAAGCGACGACCGCCAGTCTCAATGCACGCATGGCAACGGCGCATGAAGTTCTCCCGTACTGTCACAATGATCCCTGGTGTCTGTTGTACCAGGAGACTGGCAGCAAGGAGATCTTCAATCGTTTCTACGGGAGTTTCAGACACCAACGTTTTGACGTAAGAGTGCAAAGGTGTGAGAGCCAGCGACCGCGCTGGCCATGAGACAGGACATCTCCTTCCAAAGAAACAACGAGAGTACGTGTTGTTCAGATGGTCACGGACACTAACATCGACTTGGGCTGGTGCATCGTCGTGTTGAAACCACATCTTTTCGCAGACAAACCAATAACGAGATGTACAAGCGATCTTGGTGTACCTGATAGTTAAGTATAATAAAACGACCTTGAGTTTTATATTACGGTCTTCTGAAGGCATTAATCGTCGATATTTTATTAATGAGCGTTTCTGATGAACCTTCATCGAACCGTTGCCTTAAAACGGGTACTTTCACAACAAGCGAGTTACAACATGGAAATAACTAAATACAAAAATTCTTTAACCGCCAGTAAAACGTTTCCCGTGATTAAATCACACCAAATCGTGCTAGTAACGACAAGCTTTCGAGAGATCCTAATTGTGCTGCTGCTTAGAAGCAGCACATATTGATAGGGTGTAAATTATAATATAAAATCCACCAAAGATAGACTTAACCTGAGAACGGCAAATATAATTCTGTTTGTGACTTAGACAGCGTTCTTGTCTCTCATTGGCTCAACCTTTAGCAGCACGTTGGCGAAACATCACAGAACTTGTTTTGTGTTTCATGTGAGGCGACGGCTCCTCAGGGTGAAATAACAGGATGTGACGTCACAAATGCCATACAGTTCAACGCTGAAATGCAACAGCTCATTTTTCATACAATTTCGAAGCTAATTTGGATTGTATGATTAACTGTTATGTCGTAGGTAGGACGCACATAAGTAATTTCGCTTTTTAAGCTTTGTAACGTAATTTTCAAAATCTTCACGTCGAAGTACACATTAATATTACATCCGTCCATTGGTAGGACCATGTACTGCGAAAACATTTAATTGCAATACGGGCTTTTCATGTATACACTGTAATTATAACGACTGAAACTTGTAACAACTCTGTTTATCATACTGTTAGTCTGCTATGTTATCATACTGTTAGTCTGCTATGCTATTGGCTATTATAACAACATCTAATTACCCCGTAAATACTGTAATCCATAAAACACAACCAGATTAACAATGTAAACAAAATGTTTATTTGGGCTGCTATATTATATATTGAAATTCTGTTCACACTAGAAAATAATTTACTCATATTTGAGACAGGGGGCATGGCAGGAATGTTTGGTATAATGCAGTTTCGGTCTATTAACAAAAGTGCAGTTAGCATTCACTTATTTTTCCATGGGAACAAGAGACATGGAATCGTCTTTGAACCAAATTCCATGCATTTCTATTGTACCACGGGATAACAACAGTTTTTGTAATTTTCAGTAACTTCTGTAACTGCAATTAGCGAAATTGCTATACGCAGTTATACGTTAATTGTTAGCAAGGGTATATAAGACCCACGAGATATCGTGTGGGTGGCCGAGCATGAGGTATGATCTTGAGCAGCTCTCCGTGACGTAATAAATTGTACACCTGAAACAGTAACTGACTTCTCACGTCTTTTGAGAGCCACTGTGCTCTCTGGCCCGTTTTCACTTAAGAAACCTACAGGAAATAATCAGCTGCAGCGAAGCAACGAAATGCAGATAAGTTCTGGCCAACGTTTATTATTTTGAACAGACTGAGTTAGACCCACCAGATTTCAAGAACATTTATTTCAGCTACTTCTGTCAATATTTCGTGAAGACGTATACTTTGAATCATTTCCTGTTGACAATATTTATCCCCAGCAAGGTGGTTACAGCACACTGTCAACGTCAGCTCTCTCGTACCGTACGAGGGCGACTCAAGTGAGTGCCTGGGTGGTTCCCCGCGCAGTGTCGCGCCGGGTTCCGGTGACCCCGCGTCTAGACGCCGGCGGGCGACAAGGCAGCCGCGGCCCTCGGCGGTCGATAATGAGCCACCGGCACAGCCAAGGCGGCCTCCACCGAGCTGTCTGTCCCCTGTCTGCCCGCCACATCACGCCAACTCCCGTCGCGACGGCGCACAATCAGGCGCAATGAAATACACCTGAGAGTCGGCGCTACGACTTCACTGATGTGAGGTTTGCCGCAGTCTACTGTAAACAGTATTTAGGTAGGAAGGTAAAGCTGTACAGGGTGGTCCATTCATCGTGACCGGGATAAATATCTCACGAAATAAGCGTCAAATGAAAAACTACAAAGAACGAAACTCGTCTAGCTCGAAGGGGGAAACCAGATGGCGCTATGGTTGACCCGCTAGATGGCGCTGCCATAGGTCAAACGGGTATCAACCTCAGGAACCACCATTTTTATTACATATTCGTGTAGCGCGTAAAGAAATACGAATAATTTAGTTGGACCACTTTTTTCGCTTTGTGATAGATGGCGCTGTAATAATCACAAACATATGGCTCACAATTTTAGACGAACAGTTGGTAACAGGTAGGTTTTTTACATTAAAGTACAGAACGTAGGTAAGTTTGAACAATTTATTTCGGTTGTTCCAATGTGATACGTGTACTTTTGTGAACTTATCATTTCTGAGAACTCATGCTGTTACAGCGTGATTACCTGTAAATACCACATTAATGCAATAAATGCTCAAAATGATGTCCGTCAACCTCAGTGCATTTGGCAATACGTGTAACGACATCCCTCCCAACGGCGAGTAGTTCACCTTCCGTAATGTTCGTACATGCGTTGACAATGCGCTGACGCATGTTGTCAGGCGTTGTCGGTGGGTCACGATAGCAAATATCCTTCATCTTTCCCCACAGAAAGAAATCCGCGGACGTCAGATCTGGTGAACGTGTGGGCCATGGTATGGTGCTTCGACGACCAATCCACCTGTCATGAAATATGCTAATCAATACCGCTTCAACCGCACGCGAGCTATGTGCCCGACATCCATCATGTTGGAAGTACATCGCCATTCTGTCATGCAGTGAAACATATTGTAGTAACATCGGTAGAACATTACGTAGGAAATCAGCATACATTGCACCATTTAGATTGCCATCGATAAAATGGGGGACTAATTATCCTTCCTGCCATAATGCCGCACCATACATTAACCCGCCAAGGTCGCTGATGATCCACTTGTCGCAGCCATCGTGGATTTTCCGTTGCCCAATAGTGAATATTATGCCGGTTTACGTTACCGCTGTCGGTGAATGACGCTTCGTCGCTAAATAGAACGCGTGCAAAAAATCTGTCATCGTCCAGTAATTTCTCTTGTGCCTAGTGGCAGAACTGTACACGACGTCCAAAGTCGTCGCCATGCAATTCCTGGTGCATAGAAATATGGTACGGGTGCAATCGATGTTGATATAGAATTCTCAACACCGACGTTTTTGAGATTCGCGATTCTCGCACAATTTGTGTGCTACTGATGTGCGGATTAGCCGCGACAGCAGCTAATACACCTACTCGGGCATCATCATTTGCTGCAGGTTGTGGTTGACGTTTCACATGTGGCTGAACACTTCCTGTTTCTTTAAATAACGTAACTATCCGGCGAACGGTCCGGACACTTGGATGATGTCCATGATACCGAGCAGCATACATAGCACACGCCCGTTGGACATTTTGATCACAATAGCCATACATCAACACGATATAGACTTTCTTCGCAATTGGTAAACGGTCCATTTTAACACGGGTAATGTATCACGAAGCAAATACCGTCCGCACTGGCGGAATGTTACGTGATACCACGTACTTATACGTTTGTGACTACTACAGAGCCATCTATCACAAAGCGAAAAAAGTGGTCCAACTAAAACATTCATATTTCTTTGCGTATTACACGAATATGTAATAAAAAAATGGGGGTTCCTGTTTAAAAAAACGCAGTTGATATCCGTTTGACCTATGGCAGCGCCATCTTGCGGGCCAACCATATCGCCATCTCGTTTCCCCCTTCAAGCTAGACGAGTTTCGTTCTTCGTTGTTTTTTCGTTTGACTCTTATTTCGTGAGATGTTTGGCCCGGTCACTATCAATGGACCACCCTGTACACTGAAGCACCAAAGAAACTGGTATGGACATGCGTATTCAAATACACAGATATGCAAACAGGCAGACTATGGCACTGCGGTCGACAACGCCTATATAAGACAACAAGAGTTTGGCGCAGTTGTTAGATCGGTTACTGCTGCTACAACGGCGGGTCGTCAAGATTTAAGTGAGTTTGAACGTGGTGTTACAGTCGGCGCACGAGCGATGGCACACAGCATCTCCGAGGTAGCGACGAAGTGGCGATTTTCCCGTACGACCATTTCCCGAGCGTACCGTCAATATCAGGAATCCGGTAATACATCAAATCTCCGACATTGCTGCGGCAGAAAAATATCCTGCAAGAACGGGATCAACGACGACTGAAGAGAATCGTTCAACGTGACAGAAGTGCAACTCTTCCGCAAACTGCTGCAGATTTCAGTGCTGGGCCATCAGCAAGTGTCAGCGCGCGAACAATTCAACCAAACATCATCATCGATGTGGGCTTTCGGAGCCGAAGGTCCCTCATGTACCCCTGCTGACCGCACGACGCAAAGTTTCACGCCTCGCCTGGGCCCGTCAACACCCCACTGGACTGTTGATGACTGGAAACATGTTGCCTTGTCGGACGAGTCTCGTTTCTAATTGCATCGAGCGGATGCGCATGTACAGATATGGAGACAACCTCTTGCCGGGCGGAGTGGCTGAGCGGTACTAGGCGCTACAGTCTGGAGCCGCGCGATCGCTACGGTCGCAGGTTCGAATCCTGCCTCGGACATGGATGTGTGTGATGTCCTTAGGTTAGTTAGGTTTAAGTAGTTCTAAGTTTTAGGGGACTGATGACCTCAGCAGTTAAGTCCCATAGTGCTCAGAGCCATTTGAACCATTTGACAACCTCATGAATCCGTGGATCCTGCATGTTCAAATGGTTCAAATGGCTCTGAGCACTATGGGACTTAACTTCTGAGGTTATCAGCCCCCTAGAACTTAGAACTACTTAAACCTAACTAACCTAAGGACATCACACACATCCATGCCCGAGGCAGGATTCGAACCTGCAACCGTAGCGGTTAAGCGGTTCCAGACTCTAGCGCCTAGAACCGCTCGGCCACCCCGGCCGGCGACCCTGCAAGTCAGCAAGGGACTGTTCAAGCTGGTGGAGGCTTTGTAATGGTGTGGGGCGTGTGCATTTGCAGTGATATTGGACCCCGCATACGTCTAGATACGACTGACAGATACCTAAGCATCCTGTCTGATCACCTGCTTCCATTCATTTCCATTGTGCATTCCTACGGACTTGGGCAATTCCAGCAGGACAGAGCGACACCCCACAGGTGCAGTATTGCTCCAAAGAAGCTCCAGGAACATTCTTCTAAATTTAAACACATCCGTTGGTCACCCGACTCCCCAGACAAGAAAATTGTTGAGCATATCTGGGACGCCTTGCAACGTGCTGTTCAGAAGAGATCTCCACCCCCTGTTACCCTTACAGATTTATGGACAGCAATGCAGGTTGCATGGTGTCAGTTCCCTCCAGCACTACTTCAGACGTTAGTTGAGTTCATGCCACATCTCGTTGCGGCACTTCTGAGTGCTCGCGGGGGCCCTACACGACTTTTGGCTCTTGGCAGGTTTATATCTATAAAATCAGCAACTATCTGCATAAAAGAATTTCTCTTTCCTTAACCGGTTTCAGGCGCTTAGTGCCCTTCTTCAGAAGGTCATAAATATTGCATTATTTGTGAATTTCATCAATAATGCGATAGTTACAAGTTATAACCTTCAGAGAAAGGGCATTAACAAGGAACCCAATGAATATGAGGTCGCAAAATACCAATGACGTTTAAGGCATTCGATGCCCCACATATTGTCTACCATGCAACCACAACTTAGCCGCTAATGGCAACTGGGATCGGGACTATGGTATCCATTGGCGAGCACAGCATGAGGCTGCGGAGCGTAGTTGAACTGCTTATTCGACGAGTAACTCACAATAGTGCTACAGTGTTAGCGGTGTCGGTACAAAGCAGACCAATAGCAACGATAAACAAGGCAAAGATTTCATTCTATCTACAACAATTGCCGAAGCTGACGTTTCGTCAAAAGGAATTTTGCAGAATGAGAAAGAAGTGGCAGATGAACTACTTTACTTTTTCGTGTCCGGAGATTTGTTTCAAAGCCTTTCAGCCCAATGTCGGGCCAAGTCCAATGTTTCTCTCTTCTCAAGCCATAGTTCGTCAAGGGTACACCTTGTGGGGCACATGGAACACTGTAGAAGGTGTTCCATATCCTGAACTTAACCACAGTCGCATTTGTTGTCTCCGTCCTTGAAGCCCCATTTGACTAGGTTTGCTTTAACTGGTGCTACGCCTGTTCTGATGCGGTTCAGTGTTCTCCAAATCTTCCAGCTTGATGTACTGCCGCTGGGTATTTCTCGTGAGGCAGGGTAGTCCATCGGAGGCTCGTTCAATTCACTAGTGAGAAATCTCTTGCGGGATTTAAGTCTGCTACGTCCACATGAAGAACCATGCAGCGGGTGGCGCTCGTCGAAAATCTGTTTAAATTTTTCTGTATGTTCGTGCGCAATTCTTCGGGATTCAGGAGATGAGAATCCAGCTGCTTTGTATATTTTCCCAAGTGGAGTGGGTTTCATGCATCCTGCTGTTAGCCTGCATGTTTCATTAAGGACTTAATGACTTTTTTGGCATGTGTGGATCGAGACCATACAGGGCATGCATATTCTGCCGTGGAGAAGCAAAGTGCTTGAGAAGTTGTTCGTAATACAGTCCCCATTTACTATTCGTCAGTTTTCTTAAAATATTGTTCCTGGCGGCAACTTTTTGGCATGTTTTTTCACAGTGATATCTGTACGTCAGTTATCTATCCAGCACGACACCAAGGTATGTTGGTTTGTCCGTATGGTCCAGTTTGTTGCCATTCCAGGTGACGTTCAGCTTCCTGTTTACCTGTTTTGTGCGGAGGTGGAAAGCGCTAACCTGTGTCTTAGATGGATTTGGTTTGAGGGAGTTCTCTTTATAGTATTCAGACATTACGTGTAGCGAGTTTTCTAATTCCCCTTCTACTTCCTCGAAGCTATTTCCTTGCGCTGTAATGACCAGATCATCGGCATACAAGAAATGGGTAGTACGTTCCGGTGTTGGTTGATCATTGGTGTATAGGTTAAATAGTAGGGGGGCCAGCACACTGCCCTGGGCGAGACCGTTCTTTTGTCGACGCCATCGGCTTTTTTTTCCGTCCAGCATTACATAGAACTGTCTGTTTTGCAGCAGAGATTTAATGATTTTTGTGAACTGATGATCCTTAAATGTACAGTACAGTTTTTCCATGAGCTTTCTGTGGTTGACGGTGTCGTATGCAGAACTTAAGTCCACCAATGCTACACCTGTTATTTGTTTGTTTTCAAACCCTTCCTCTATGTGTTCTGTGAGTGCTAGGATTTGACTGGTGCATGATTTCCCAGGTCTGAATCCAGCCTGTTGGGGAATGAGCTTTTGGTCTGCGATATTTGCTATGCGGTTTAGGATTATTCGTTCGTACAGTTTGTACAGATGGCACAGTGCTATTGGGCGGTAGTTCTTCGGTTGACCTGCGTCTTTCCCAGGTTTTAGTAGCGCCATTACCTTTGATTTCCTCCACATCTTTGGGATCTTACACGTTTTTAAGCAATGATTAAACAGCTGCTTGGCACTAGGTCCGAGCTGTTTGATCTGTTCCATGCATATATCGTCGACTCCCGCTGCTTTCCCGTTTTTCATTGAGTTCATTCCATGATTAAGATCTTTCATGGTAAATGGTATTTCGAACATGCTTGACTCTTTTGACTCTGAATTCTGCTGATTTTTATTATCTGACATTTCTTGTTGGGTTTTCCATTTAGTAGGAGCTGATGGGCAATTTGATTGGGTGTTACTGAAGAGCATTGTTTAGTTGTCCCAGAGTCACAATTAAGTTTTTTTATTAAGTTCCAAGCGACTTTGCTGCTGTGAGTCATATCCATTCTTTCCATAGTTTCGACCCATTTCCTTTGTCTTGATTCACTATTCATTTCCATTAGTGTTTCTCCACATTGGACTACTTCTTCACTAAAGGGGTCCAGTTCGTAAAGCATTTCGTACTCCCTCAGGATGTTCTTTGATTCGTCAGAGAGACCTGGGATGAAATGCTCTCTGCCGCCTCGGGGTATGTGTCTTCGAGAAATCTTTTGGAGGGTCTCTACGAAAGTTTGATAATTTTCTGGGATTGGGTGTAGATTTTTTATTTCTGCATCCAGTTCCACAGCATATTCTGTCCATTTAGCTTTTTTAAAGTTGAAGCGTCTGCGGAATGGTATTTTCGTTGTTCAAAGCAGCGTATATTTGGATTCCGATAGGTCGGTGTTGTGTTTTAGGAAGAGGTGCGTATGCAGTTTTTAAGCATCGGTCTTCCACGTTTGCGCTTACAAAACAAATATCAGGGTTGTATTCATGCTACCAGATTTTGCTGCTGAACGAGCACGGTAGCTTGGGATCATGTATCAGGGATAAGTTATTTATTTCCGCCCATTGCTCTAATTTATGTCCGTTGTCGTCTGTATGTTTGTAGCCCCATGATGTGCTGTGGCAGTTGAAGTCTCCTAAGATGAACTGTGTTTTCTGGTTGTTGAAGTTTGGCGGCAAAGTCAAGTTGAACTTCTCTCCGGGCGGCTTGTATACCGACGTTACGGTGAAGGTGCTACAGTCAGTAATTCTATGTTATTGTATGTAGTTCTGTTAGTTGATATTATGGCCATCTCAGGTTTTGTGAAGACAGCGCTGCCATATTTAGGATGTGGATTTTCTATGGCTAATTTCATTCCTTCTATTTCTGGTCTTATTGCCCCTTCTTTCTTGTGTGTTTCTTGTATACACAGTATGTCCCATCTGTGCGTGCGGCAAAGTTGTGATATGATTAATTGTTTGTTTTTGGTGATACCCTCTACGTTTAGGCTTGCAATCTTCTGAGTTGGCTCTGACAAGGGCCCATTCTTTTTGCTTTTCCGGTGTTGGAAGGATAGGCCGTTGCTTTTTATTGCAACGTTTCCGGGGGACGCCGGCATTGTCTGACAGATGATTCTCGGTCTCTTATCTCAGATAGTGCACGCGTGGAGGCTCCTTCCTTGTCCCCCCCCCCCCCCCCCCCCCCACAAGACGAAATATTAGGGTTTCTGCGAGATGACTCCGTGGACTGTGTGGTGTAACATACTCTCGACTGTGAGGACAATGTACATGAGGAGTACAATGATGACCATACGTGCTTAACAAGTGAAATTGAATTCAAACAGGTGTCTAGAGATGTAGTTCATTATTCATGTCAGACAGGAAGCCACAAATCCCGTCTGCAGTGAAACGTAGTAATGGACAATCGTTTGTTCAAGGCACTGGTACTAAACGTAATTACGTACACGGCAGATCATACGCAGCATAGTAAAATAACAATTCTCAATAGTTTCGAAGAAGTTCGCACCAATATGATCTTGTCGTGCATAAAAAGACTACG
Organism: Schistocerca serialis cubense; assembly: GCF_023864345.2. Taxonomy (NCBI): domain Eukaryota; kingdom Metazoa; phylum Arthropoda; class Insecta; order Orthoptera; family Acrididae; genus Schistocerca; species Schistocerca serialis. The sequence goes on from NC_064643.1 coordinate 528,956,348, forward strand.
GATATTCAAGGAAGGACAAGGTGGACTCGTTACAAAAACTGATGTTTACGCGTTTCAAGTATGCTCGTTAAAATTTACAGGTGCTGCATTTTAGTGACCTACTACGTTATGCACATCAAATTGCGAGGCATATAGCTTACAGTGATTTCAAGGGAAGCAGTGGACGGTTGCATAACTTCAAACGGTGTGGCAGAACTGGAAGACGGGAGATCACGGAATTTCAAACAAGCGTCAACATGAAGGAGCACAGAAAACTGCGGAACTGGCCCAAAAATTTGTAGATGAGATAAACAAACTTATGTCATTGTTCAGTAAGGAATTTGTTTTCAACTCCGACCGATCTGGATTTGAAAAGGAAATACATATGAAAATAGCCCTGGAAATTAGAGATACCAAGAGAGCAGCAGCAAGATCAACCAACATCAATGCCTTTACGCATTTGTATACAATTATGCCGACTGTTAATCTGGATGATAAATTCGCTGGAAATTGCGCATGGTCTTCAGAAAAAACGGCTATAACGCTCATCAAATGAATGAAGTAAGTCCAAGCACGAATCACAATAAAAACCAGTAACTAGGAGCAGTGGAAGAAACCAGCTTTCTTGCCGTTATGTGGATCCGTGTCGGCAAGATACGCCGCCTGCTGAAAAGACAAGATCAAATCGAACTTCAGACCTCCGACAAAAATTCGTCAATTAGTGAGACTAGCTAAACGCACTGCCGGTGTCAGAACGCCTAGAGTCTACAAGATACCTTGCGAGTGTGGCCAGTCTAAACGTCGGATAGACATTACCCACTGTGGAACAACGCAGGAAGGAGCATGAGAGGTTTTATCGCCTACGCTGCCAAGAGAATCTGCTTTAGCTGAGCGTTCAAAAAATGGTTCAAATGGCTCTGAGCACTATGGGACTTAACTTCTGAGGTCATCAGTCCCCTAGAACTACTTACACCTAACTAACCTAAGGACATCACACAAATCCATGCCCGAGGCAGGATTGGAACCTGCGACCGTAGCGGTCGCACGGTTCCAGACTGTAGCGCCTAGAACCTCTCGGCCACCCGGCCGGCTTAGCTGAGCGTGTTTTAGAAAGCGGTCACCAGATAAAATTTGACAAAACTTCCGTCGTGGTTCGCACAAACGGCTTCTATGACTGTGTAATTAAAGTAACCATCGAAATAAAAATCAGCTATAACACCCTAATTAGAGACGGTGCCCTACAGTACAGCACGGCGTGGGATCCAGCGACCGCGCGGTTGATGCGGGCAGATCAAATGCCAAGTCAATGTATGCCCATATATGGATATGCAGCGAGCACCAGTGACGTCACAGCCGGCAACTAGTGTATATAAGCCCACTAGCAGTCGTACCATTTCACAATGGCCAATAAGTGCTTGGCAGAAAACTCGAGTAATTTAAATGACTGGAGGCGGCTGGAAACCTGAGAACTTATTACTCAATGTTACCGCCGCGAGCCTCTGCACTCTTACATTGTGCGATATCCAGATTAGTGGGGCATTCGGGTGTGACAATGGCCCATGTTCAACTGCAAGGGAACGCGAGAGCAGGTATACTCCTTGTCAACGTTCCTGTGGACCACAGATGACCACTCTACAAGGGAGGGTCCACGTATTTTGGACCAGGCACATCGTAACCCCTTCTCATCTGCGCCTACTGGATGACAACAAGTAATGAAATATCTACAACATTCTGTGTCTTCCCGCAGTATTGGCCGGAGACAAGCAGCCACCAGACTAGGCAATTACAGTCCAATGCTTAGGGTGTTATTAACGCCTCAACAAATGGCTGCGTTTGGAGAGGTGCCCTGCCTGGGCAGGTCGGACTGATGAGTGACGTCGCATGGTATTCAGCGAGTAATCACGGTTCTGCACTACCTTGGATGGCCATCGTCGGTGGCTATGGAAGAGGTCTGTGAAGAGATAGCACTCTTCCAACGTAATGGAGAGACACATCGGTGTTACTACTGGCGTAACGGTGTGGGGAGCCGTAGGCTCCGACCTCAGAGCAGAGCTGGTAGTGGCTGAGGAACGCCGACACCACAATAGTACGTCACGGACATCCTATCCACATGTTACATCTCTTGCGACAGTATTGTGGTGCCATTTTTCAACAGGACAATGCTTGTATCTCCATGAACTGTCTACGTGATACTGGAGAATTCTCGTGGCCAGCTATATCCCCATATCTGTCCCCAGTAGAATATGTGTGGGACCATCTCTGTCGTCAGCCGGCCGCGGTGGTCTAGCGGTTCTAGGCGCTCAGTCCGGAACCGCGGGACTGCTACGGTCGCAGGTTCGAATCCTGCCTCGGGCATGGATGTGTGTGATGTCCTTAGGTTAGTTAGGTTTAAGTAGTTCTAAGTTCTAGGGGACTGATGACCTCACCAGTTAAGTCCCATAGTGCTCAGAGCCATTTGAACCATTTTTGAACCATCTCTGTCGTCAATTCCATTCCAGTGCCAACATACAGGATATAAAGCGACAGTTGTAACACTTGTGGGCCAACCGCTTTCTGAGACTCTTCCCAACAAAATCAGTGCATGCATCTAGCCCAGAATGGGTGCAATTTCATACTGATAAGTGGGCTCATATTGCCAAGATTTGACTCGATTTTTTAATCACTGCAGTAACACCAAATACTATCACAAAACCCATCAGCGTCTGATCTGGTATCCAGCGGCTATTGATCAGCGTTTGTTCACCTAGTTGAAGCAGCTGCTAGGCGTATGACTTGTTCCCAATAAATGAGTCTTACAATTTCGTGATCTCCAGCGAAGATTACCAAAAACACTCTTCAACTTGAAGGAAACATGGAAGAATAGCAGGAAAGCAGGCTCCAGTCAGTAGATTGGATACCCGTTCTGGTCATAGGATTCTGGAGGACCAGGCGTGACATATGGAGAAGAATCGGAGCTTCCTAAAACATCTTAGAACAAAAAAAAAAATTGTACGTATGTATAGAGAACGTAAACACTCTGTTGAACCGAGGGAAGCTGAAACATCTAAAGAATGCGCTGGAAATATTCAGCACCAAAATTCCAGCATTGCAAGGAACCCGTTTTACGGATCAAAATGGCTTCGACTCTGAGCATTACAGGTTATATAAAAGAAAACCTGCAGTGGATATCAACACAGGACCGAAACAGTTTGTAAAGGTTTTGCGGTTTACAACTCTTTCACAGATTCAGACAATGATTTTACGTTATCTCCAGAAACCAGTAAAGAAGTTTGCACACTGATTAGCGTGTGCCCTCAAATAAAATTACTACAATAGATAAGATTCTCCTATGGGAGTCCAATGAGCAGTTAAGAGAAGAAAATAAACAAAGGAGAATCACTGGACCATATACTGCTCATAATAGTACCACGAAATATGGAGAACGTCTCATACGCTTGTGTCAAAATTTTAAAATCAAAATTATGTCAATAAAATTTCAGAAACCCACAGAAAAAAGAAGACACGGAAATCCACAACTGAAACGCTCTGAGAATCCCAAATTGAGAATATTGTTATCTGCAAGAGCACAACCAAAGAAGTCCTCAGTGCAAAAACCAGCAAAGCATCCACAAAGTCAGACCACCACTTACTCCAAATCACAGTAAAATTTCAGTCCAACAGATAACAGACAAGGGTAAGGCAGAGTTTCCGGACTGGTGCCGAATATCTAGAACTCAGCAAAAAGAAAGTTACTGAAAATTAGATCAGTCGCCGAGAAGGAGAAAACGGGTGGTGGAACATCACATGAGATGAAGCTGTCGAATATAGGATTAAAACATGGAATAATTTCAATAGTCATAAAACAACAGAAAAGTAGCAGGAATTCGTAGAGGTACGAAGAAACGCCTCTAAAATTATTCGACGAGAGAAAGGCAATTACGATAATAAGAGGTTGAACAAAATTCCAGTTATCAAGAACAACACCCGCAATTTTTACAAGACCTTCGGAGAAAATTTTGCTGGCTACCAGTATTCTAGACAATGCTTCCAACGACCTGATGGATTCCTGGAAAGTAATACAAAAAAACTGTGCGAGTCCAGCCATATATTTCAGTACACGGTTCAACGACGAAGAGCCATCTAAAGAAATCCGATTGGCAAAACCAGCACCAAATCCTGATTCGCTCCCATCTCCAAACGGAGAAGTAGTTACAATAATCGAATCATGAAAACACAATAAATTACCTGGCGAAGATTGAATTATTGCAGAATTATGGAAATTGTACCATAAAAACATAACACCAGAACAAGGTATTCGGCGAATGATAGTACGTCAAAGGGCACTTACTTTGTGTGTGACAGAGAATCTTAGCTCTTTTACCGATCAAGAAATTGAAACAAGTATGATTTTCTTTAAATAGAGAGGTATACTTTCTTTAACGGTCATCGAAAACTCTTGTAAAGACTAGTACAGTGACATAATGATTGTCAATTTTAAGGCTGAAACTATTCGCAAAAGAAATATTCTGAAATTGAAGGGCAAGTCGACCAGAACCGGCTATTGCGTTGTAAACACGCTCATGCCAGAGTACGTCGTTGTATCGAGCATTTCGGGTGTCTGCTTGTCTGCAGAACTAGCAGCAACTGTGTCGCCTATCTGCATATCATTTCTGCTTCAATATAACTCACATGCAACGTTCACACCAATGAGGAAAAGCTAGACATGCTACTTATGTACGGTGGAGTGAAATACTGTCGAAACAGTACAGCGGTGTAGGTACATCTGCCCCTTGCTATCCGTCGCCCAAGGCACTCGCACCATTTATTAGGTCACTACTGCAAAAGACAGCTTCATCGTCAGACAGGGGACGAGGACGAAAACTGTGAAATAACAGAGCACATGAAGATGCTGTTCTGGCTACGATACTTATCAGTCCGCACGGTGACACAAGTCCTAGCAATGTGGTAGGCCAGACAAATGTCATTCACATCGTGGATCTACATAATTCCACTCTCATCATCTGTCACAACGTCACCGACTCGGAGGACATAATTTCGAATGTCATATAGAGTTTTGTCGGTTTGCTCTGCTGTGCCTGGCAGACGACACTACATTTTTCCAACGTCTGCTCTATACCGTCGAATCAACGTTTACAAACCCCCGTAATGTAAATTTAAATAAGATGCTCTACTAGGCAGCTGAAAATCCAAGCAGGATTCGTCAGGTACAACACCAATGGCTGTGGGACTCAAACATATGATGCGGCATAAAAGGGTATTCCATTGTGAGCCCCTGTTTCATACTAGAAGTGCTACATGGAAATGTTTATCACTATGAAGTATTAACGAGTGACGTCTCTGTTTCGGCTTTGACAGGTAAGCAGCAAGGCGGAGGGTTTAAATGGAAAACTGGCAGACGAAACTATAGTTGTTTCTTCAAAAACCTGGGAACGACACACATTGCATATACGCTACTGGCTATTCAAATTGCTACACCAAGAAGAAATGCAGATGATAAACGGGTATTCATTGGACAAATATATTATACTAGAACTGACATGTGATTACATTTTCACGCAATTTGGGTGCATAGATCCTGAGAACAACCGCCTCTGGCCGTAATAACGGCCTTGATACGCCTGGGCATTGAGTAAAACAGAGCTTGGATGGCGTGTACAGGTACAGCTGCCCATGCAGCTTCAACACGATAACACAGTTCATCAAGAGTAGTGACTGGCGTATTGTGACGAGCCAGTAGCACGGTCACCATTGACCAGACGTTTTCAGTTGGTGAGAGATCTAGAGAATGTGCTAGCCAGGGCAGCAGTCGAACATTTTCTTTATCCATAAAGGCCCGTACAGGACCTGTAACATGCGGTCGTGCATTATACTGCTGAAATGTAGGGTTTCGCAGGGATCGAATGAAGGGTAGAGCCACGGGTCGTAACACATCTGAAATGTAACGTCCACTGTTCAAAGTGCCGTTAATGCGAACAAGAGGTGACCGAGACACGTAACCAATGGCAACTCATACCATCACGCCGGGTGATACGCCAGTATGGCGATGACGAATACACGCTTCCAATGTGCGTTCACCGCGATGCCGCCAAACACGGATGCGACCATCATGATTCTGTAAACAGAACCTGGATTCATCCGAAAAAATGACGTTTTGCCATTCGTGCACCCGTGTTCGTCGTTGAGTGCACCATCGCAGGCCCTCCTGTCTGTGATACAGCATCAAGGGTAACCGCAGCCATGGCCTCCGAGCTGATAGCCCATGCTGCTGCAAACGTCGTCGAACTGTTCTTGCATATGGTTGTTGTCTTGCAAACGTCCCTATCTGTTGACTCAGGGATCGAGACGTGGTTGCACGATCCGTTACAGCCATGCGGATAAGACGCCTGTCATCTCGACTGCTAGTGATACGAGGCCGTTGGGATCCAGCACGGAGTTCCGTATTACCCTCCTGAACCAACCGATTCCATATTCTGCTAACAGTCATTGGATCTCGACCAACGCGAGCAGGAATGTCGCGATACGATAAACCGCAATCGCGATAGGCTACAATCCGACCTTTATCAAAGTCGGAAACGTGATGGTACGCATTTCTGCTCCTTACACGAGGCATCACAACAACGTTTCACGAGGCAACGCCGGTCAACTTCTGTTTGTGTATGAGAAATCGGTTGGCCGGCCGGAGTGACCGTGCGGTTCTAGGCACTACAGTCTGGAGCCGAGCTACCGCTACGGTCGGAGGTTCGAATCCTGCCTAGGGCATGGATGTGTGTGATGTCCTTAAGTTAGTTAGGTTTAATTAGTTCTAAGTTCTAGGCGACTGATGACCTCAGAAGTTAAGTCGCATAGTGTTCAGAGCCATTTGAACCATTTGAGAAATCGGTTGGAAACTTTCCTCATGTCAGCACGTTGTAGGTGTCGCCACCGGCGCCAACCTTGTGTGAATGCTCTGAAAAGGTAATCATTTGCATATCACAACATCTTCTCCTTGTCGGTTAAATTTCTTATCTGTAGCACGTCATCTTCGTGGTGTAGCAATTTTAATGGCCAGTAGTGTAGCTCTTCTAATCGGATGAGCCAGGAGCTAACATATGCCGTAGTTCCATATACAAAAATCATAGCGGATGTTGTGTCTATGTCGTATAGGAAATGAGATTTTGTCTTTTTAGCGTAGGCCTGTCTTGCTGCATAACGACGGAGCCTGGCATGAGGGCTCTGCTTGGCGGTATTTACAGCGCAATAGCCGACTGTGGTCGCATTGCTTTCCTGTTTTAGTAGATTTCTCGGTATGTTTTATGATAGGCTTCAACGTCAATATTAAAAACCGCTAAATCGCTGTAACTGCCTTTCCAAGAGCTATTAAATGCAGCTATGAAAAGTATACGGTACCCCTTGTTTCAATATCTGGGTTGCCCTTTAGAATACCATCAACTTCAAAAAACCGCGTTTGGATATCGTCCACAAAATGAAAGGAGTGTTATGCCTTGTGACTCACCCTGGATAAGGAGCTATAAAATGAAAATTAGACAGATGTAAAAAAAAGTAATTACACTGTTTATTCTTTAAAAATTAATCGCCGTAACTGTTAATACATTTATCTCGCTGTAACAAAAGACGCAAAACGGACCCCAAAAATATGGAAATAATATAGGGCGATGTCAGACCTGTATGAAGAATGCTTAAGGGCGTCACCAGAGAAACTTCTGCAGCGTAGTCGAAAAAATCTTGGCAACGTGTGGACGGAAGTCCTTACGTGCGCGGAAGCCCTTACACATCCTGCTTACAGTCCCCATGTCTCACCGCTTGATTTCCATACTTTTTGGAGCGCTGAAGAAAGACATGCTTCGGATGAAGAGATGCAAGTTGGGTACAATATGGTTCCGCAGGCTAACGAAAACATTTTTTTCATAAAGGCACACACACACAGTAGAATAAATCTGTTAACAGTTATGGCAATTGTTTTTGAAAAAATGAGCAGTTTACTTACTTTTTTCCATCTGTCTCTTTTCATTTGACTGCCGCTTATAGAATGGTTTCAGTGGTTGCAGTGATATATTTCGCAGAAGTACTCATGTTCTCATTGTTGCCCCTAATTCATGAGCCACCTAACTGCAGTTTTTTCAACCAGTTACAAAAGTGACTAACACAAAGCGTTGCAGTAATGTCTGTTTATCAAAATATACACACAGTTTTGTAATTTTTATGTGTAAGAAAACTAGTTATTCAATTTTAGAGTGTGTTCTTTTTCTAACTGCATCCAACTACACACGATTTTCGTTTTTTTCATCTTTGGTAAGAATTGTCGACCCTCTTTTCAATTTTCATGTGCACCGAAATGCTCTTCGGAGACTTTTCTATTACGTAAAATAGCTCTTATGAATGTATCTCGCACATTTGGTAATTTAATGAATAACGCCTTAAACGTCGAACGAACGTAGAGCTCTGGCTAAGGTACAGATCGGTCTCTTACCGCAGCATTTATTCCGTATTTAGATTCATTAGCTTCACCAATTCACAATCATACTGCTACTTTCGAACCTTAGATCTCGGGCTACTCTACAATCAATCTTTCACCACAACCATGATATAACCTTGGACAAGAGATTCTTGAAGAGGTGGACAAATTTTCGTATCTCGTAAGTAGAACAGACGAAGACGAAAATGCAAGACAGACATAGTATAAAGTACTGTACAAGACGGAAGGGCTTTCTGTGAAAAAGAAGCTGCTAACATCTAAAAATATGAGCTTTGAAAACAGTGGA